>NC_091548.1:0-690000 GCF_030788295.1 Drosophila virilis
CCATTTCCACCAACGAGCAATGGATTTTCCTAAAAATGACGAAAAATCCCTAAAATTTATTTGAAGAAATTTCTTTAAAGATGAGTTTGAGGCCGATCGAGTGGTAAGCAAATAAGTTTCATAAAAACATTTTTCGCCAATTACCCACTGTTGTGTGTGGAATTTCCCAAATCGCAGATATACCTATTTATTAAGTTTTTGTAGGTGAAGCTCTGAAAATAAGTTTAAAGCAAATTTGACTAACTTAAAACTTCACAAAAAATTCTTAGAATCCGACTTTTTACCGAGGATGCTTTAATTCTCCGAAAAATGTGAAGCACAACTTAAATTATTTTTCTTAGAGATCTTAAAAATTAATTTCATCGCGAAACGTCACCTATCAAATCTTTGACCGCCATTTCCGCCAACGAGCAATGGATTTTCCTAAAAATGACGACAAATTCCTAAAATGCATTTGAAGAAATTTTTTTGAAAATGAGTTTGAGCCCCATCAAATGATAAGCAAATAAGTTTCATAAATAAATTTTTCTCAAATTACCCACAGTTGTGTGTGGAATTTCCCAAATCGCTGAAACACGTATATATTGAGTTCTTCTGCATGTAGAGCTCTGAAAATAAGTTTGAAGCAAATTGGACATAACTTAAAACTTCGCAAAAAATTCTTAGAATCGCTCTTTTTAGCGAGGATGCTTTAATTCTCCGAAAAATGTGAAGTACGTCTTAAATTACTTTTCATAGAGATCTTGAAAATTAATTTCATCGCGAAACGTCACCTATCAAATCTTTGACCGCCATTTCCGCCAACTAGTAATGAATTTTCTTGAAAATGGCAATGGTTTAAGGCCCATTGAATGAAAAGCAAATAAGTTTCATTAAAACATTTTTCCCCAATTGCAAACTATTGTGTGTGGAATTTCTCCAACTCGCTGATATACCTATTTATTAAGTTTTTATGTAGGTGAAGCTCTGAAAATAAGTTTGAAGCAAATTTGACATAACATAAAACTTTACAAAAAATTCTTAGAATCGCAATTTTTTAGAGAGGATGCTATAATTCTTCGAAAAATGTGAACCACCTTCTTAATGATTTTTCTTATAGATCCTTGAAAATTTTCAGCGCGAATCGTCACCTATCAAATTTTTGACCCTCGTTTCCACCAACGAGCAATGGATTTTCCTAAAAATGGCGAAAAATGCCTATAATGAATTTAAAGAGATTTCGTTGAAAATGAGTTTGCGGCCGATCGAACGGTAAGCAAATAAGTTTCATAAAAACATTTTGCGCTAATTACCCACAGTTGTGGGTGGATTTTTCCCAAATCGCAGATATACCTATTTATTAAGTTTTTATGTAGCTGAAGCTCTGAAAATAAGTTTGAAGCAAATTGGACATAACTTAAAACTTCAGAAAAAATTCATAGAATCGCTCTTTTTTAGCGAGGATGCTTTAATTCTCCGAAAAATGTGAAGTACGTCTTAAATTACTTTTCATAGAGATCTTGAAAATTAATTTCATCGCGAAACGTCACCTATCAAATCTTTGACCGCCATTTCCGCCAACGAGTAATGGATTTTCCTGAAAATGGCAATGGGTTGAGGCCCATCGAATGAAAAGCAAATAAGTTTCATAAAAACATTTTTCTCTAATTACCCACAGTTGTGTGTGGAATTTTCCAAATCGCTGAAACACGTATATATTAAGTTCTTCTGCATGTAGAGCTCTGAAAATAAGTTTGAAACAAATCTGACATAGCTTAAAATTTCACAAAAAAAATCTTAGAATCACACTTTTAGCCGAGGATGCTCTAATTGTCCGAAAAATGTGAAGCTCGTCAAAAATTATTTTTCTTATAGACGCTTGAAAATTAATTTCAGAGCGCAACGTCACCTTTCAAGCTTTTGACCCCCATTTCCACCAACGAGCAATGGAATTTCCTGAAAATGACGAAAAATCCCTAAAACTTATTTGAAGAAATTTCTTTGAATATGAGTTTGAGGCCGATCGAATGGTAAGCAAATAAGTTTCATAAAAACATTTTTCGCCAATTACCCACCAATGGCAATGGATTTTCCTAAAAATGGCGAAAAATCCCTGAAATGAATTTGAAGAAACGAGTAATGGATTTTCCTGAAAATGGCAATGGTTTGAGGCCCATCGAATGAAAAGCAAATAAGTTTCATAAAAACATTTTTCGCCAATTACCCACCAGCAGTGGATTTTCCTAAAAATGGCGAAAAACCCCTGAAATGAATTTGAAGAAATTTCTTTGAAAATGAGTTTGAGGCCGATCGAATGGTAACCAAATAAGTTTCATAAAAGCATTTTTCCCCAATTGCAAACTATTGTGTATGGAATTTCTCCAATTCGCTGATATACCAATGAATTAAGTTTTTATGTAGGTGAAGCTCTGAAAATAAGTTTGAACCAAATAGGACAAAACTTAAAATTTCACAAAAAATTCGTAGAATCACACTTTTTACCGAGGATGCTTTAATTCTCCGAAAAATGTGAAGTACAACTTAAATTATTTTTCTTAGAGATCTTGAAAATTAATTTCAGCAAATCGGACATAACTTAAAATTTCACAAAAAGTTTTAAGAATCACACTTTTTACCGAGGATGCTTTAATTATCCGAAAAATGTGAGGCGCTTTTTTAATGATTTTTCTTATAGATCCTTGAAAATTTATTTCAGCGCGAAACGTCACCTATCAAATTTTTGACCCCCGTTTCCACCAACGAGCAATGGATTTTCCCAAAATGGAAAAAAATCCCTACAATGAATTTAAAGACATTTCGTTGAAAATGAGTTTGAGGCCGATCGAATGGTAAGCAAATAAGTTTCATAAAAACATTTTTCGCCATTTGCAAACTATTGTGTGTGGTATTTCTCCAATTCGCTGATATACCTATTTATTAAGTTTTCATGTAGGTGAAGCTCTGAAAATAAGTTTGAAGCAAATTTGACATAACTTAAAACTTCACAAAACATTCTTAGAATCGCCCTTTTTTAGCGAGGATGCTTTAATTCTCCGAAAAATGTGAAGCACGTCTTAAATTACTTTTCTGAGAGATCTTGAAAATTATTTTCATCGCGAAACGTCACCTATCAAATCTTTGACCGCCATTTCCGCCAACGAGTAATGGATTTTCCAGAAAATGGCAATGAAAAGCAAATAAGTTTCATAAAAACATTTTTCCTCAATTACAAACTATTGTGTGTGAAATTTCTCAAATTCGCTAATGTACTTATTTATTAAGTTTTTATGTAGGTGAAGCTCTGTAAATAAGTTTGAAACAAATAGGACAAAACTTAAAATTTCACAAAAAATTCTTAGAATCACACTTTTTACCGAGGATGCTTTAATTCTCCGAAAAATGTGAAGCACAATTTAAATTATTTCTAAGAGACCTTGAAGTTAATTTCAGCGCGAAACGTCTTCTATCAAATATTTGACCCCCATTTCCACCAACGATCAATGGATTTTCCTAAAAATGACGACAAATTCCTAAAATGAATTTGAAGAAATTTTTTTGAAAATGAGCTTAAGGCCGATCGAATGGTAAGCAAATAAGTTTCATAAAAACATTTTTCTCTAGTTACCCACAGTTTTTTTTTTTTACTTTATTTATTTATTAATGGTCGACAAAACGAGTGTCTTCCTCATTATTCAAAAGATTGTACAATAGAACAAAAAGCCTAGTTAAAGGATACAATTTTCTAAATAGCATCACCGACCGATGGAGGTGTTTTATTTGCCAGTCCGGCCAGCTGTGCCCCTTTTCACAGCTAATTTTGTCAGTGACGCTATTAGAGCCTACATCTAAGCGGAAGGTTGTAAGTAGGAAAAAAGTGATCTCAAGTGAAATTAAAAATTATCTTAATTTGCTATATTAATAAAGAAAATACAATAAATAGGAAAAAAGAAAGTAAGAAAATTGTTAATAAAGTAAAGCAATGTAAGTTAGATAAAGAGTGTTAAGTGGATAGGACAAAGAGAAAAGTAATGGGAAATCACCGACACGGTGGGGGAAAATTTTTCAGCCTGTCCGGCAAGCTATGCCCCTGCTCATAGCTGGGAATGGTCAGCGCCTTCCCGAAGGTATCCTGAAAGCAACGATTTTATTAGGGGTAGAGACAGTTCGGTAGAGAAAACGTGATGCAAACTATTATAATTTTTACATAGCACGCGAAAAGAATTGTGCATAGCGTAATCTGTTGTGCACGTAGATAGTAATAAGGGGCGATAATTTCTGGTTGGTCTAGCCGGAACAGAGAATTGAAGACGCCCTAGCAGAAAAGGAGAATCTATGTCGCCAATAATCAACTTATGTAGAAGGGCAACACCGAGAATTGTCCTACGGTTGATTAATGAAGGAAGGTTGAGAAGAAGCAGTCTGCTGGAGTAGGACGGCAACCGAAGATTAGGGTCGCAATTTAAACCTCGTAAGGCAAAAAGCAGAAATTACTTCTGAACAGATTCAGTACGATCCTGGCTGTTGATATACTGTGGAGACCAGATGCAAGAGCAGTATTCAAGGATAGGGTGAACAAGAGAGATGTACAGAATTTTTGTTATAAAGGGATCGTTAAACTCTTTAGACCATCGTTTAATGAATCCAAGTACACCTTTTGCCTCATTAACAATGGTATCTATATAAAGATTGAAACAGAGTTTAGAATCGAAAATAACGCCTAGATCCTTAACTGTTAGTATACGTTGCAAAGGGATATTGTCGATTGTATAACTGACAAGATAAGGTGTAGTACGATTAAATGTCATAAACATACACTTTGAACAATTTAGATGCAATTGATTGTGTGATGGGGTGATGAGTTTTATTTCTGTAAACATAAACATACATTGCCATTGGCATGATCAGCTGATCGCAATCAGCTTGAATAGGCAGCACTGCACCATAACATTTATGCAATTACATATGATCAGCGGAGGTTAATAACATAACCAGAGTGACCATGACCTATGTTAATGACGCCGTTGCGAATGAAAATATCGTGTCTTGGGTGAATGCTAAATTGCTTCTTTTAGTTTTGGCGAGGCGTCATTCTTTTCCATTTTAATCGCCAACGAGTACAGTCGGTTTAGATTGCTTTAAAAATTATAAAATTCAATTTTTCACGTGGGCGTAATAAACCCACGTGTATCGGCACTCAAAAAAAAAAAAAAAAAAAAAAAAAAAAAAAAAAAAAAATTAAATAAAAGGGAAGGAAAAAAGGTCCAAGGTCCCCAGAAAGAAAAGGGGTAATATAGACATCATGCGCTCCCAAGAGCTTGGTTATAACATTTCACCGGAATAAAGAAAATTTTCAGAATTCGGACACTGACAAATATTCACTAAAGGATCGTTACTGGAGTCGTGGGGTGCCTTTCCTGTGCGTGGTAGTCGTAGGATGGAGCAGTTTAAAGCGCGGGGCTGCGTTATTGCGTGCCAAAAAGAAAAATTACGCATAACGCGTAGTCCTTATCGGAGCCAAAGCCAAGGCCCCAAAGCACCAAAAAGCGACAATCTACACTGGTAGCAGGGAGCGAATTTCCTAAGGGCGGACCAAGATTTCAGCATCGTCTCATTTTCTGCAGATAAGCTTTGAACCTCGCTAACCAATAGTTCGTGCTGCACGCACAGGCAGACCAACGTGACCACGTGTTCGACCCATTGATTCCCGGACATTCTTGAGCGCAGATCTGGTGGATAGCGAACCAGCGCGCACCCTCACTCGGATTTACAACATCTGATATAATTGTTAAACGGCATACTGGCCGTAGGTATAAGCGAAGGGCATAAGTACACATGAAATTTAAATTGCAATTCTTTCCGTTTTATATCGCTGACATTGTCTTTCGATCCTGATTTAGCATGTATATGTCGCTGACTACTATATTTCTACGTTACATAGTTCAAATTAAGAGCCCACAGCACATCATCGTCGTCAACAGGCCTGCTGACATCGTTGGATCATACTAAAGTAGTGAGTACTGTGTGAAAGAACAAAAGATAATAAGCCAACATATCGAATTGTACGTATTGTTTGAATCGCGGTTATAGTCAGCGGGTGTACTCCTAATCAGCCTTCGTAATTACAAATAACTTTTGTGGATCATTCAGATCAGCAGTGATTTAACTTCATATTAGTTTCGAAGTGTAATCTCATTCATGTGTGTTTTTGCCCAGATTGAGTTTAGTTTTATAAAAAAAAAAATAGAAAAACGTTGTTCTTCTCACGTAATGTATAATGAAGTACGATCATGAGTTTAAATCTTCTTTGAATACACTTATATGATAAAATGAAATCTTAATTCCTTTTTGGGCACCTTAGGTAAATAGTATCGCATACATAAGGGTAGTTGCAACGACAATCGCAGATGCAGCTACAGGCAGGGTGGGTGAAGACCGAGGGTAGCCAACATCTAAGCTCCTCGGCTCTATATGATATATTCTGCTTGCAGATCGTAGTCGCTCCTTATATATCGTGGTATTCCGTCCTACCTTAGCTCTGTCTACCTTTTTTTTTTCTTTATTATACTTGACGCGTCGAGTGTGTTAGGGAGCAAAAGAACCCACGCCACTTCCCTGAGCACGGTCGGGACCCGTAGACGGAGTACGCTCCCAATGCACAACACGAGTGTTAGGCAAGACGCGCCCAGCGTAGCCGTCGTGTTCGTTACATGATAAAATAATAAGAAAAATGGCGCCCAACGTGGGGCCTGAACTTCTGCTCTTCCGCTTCTCACCCCCGAGATCCGGAATTGGCCCACAAGAACTTAGGAGAGAGCCGATAGCATTGTTCGTTACATGATTTGTCACGAGCCAATGTGGACGATCCTAAGTTAAATCCATGCTAGCTTTCACCCTTCTTCCTATCCTTATCACAATATACCATCCAAATAATTTTAGTTTCCGTGACGACATTTATCCTCTCTTGGAACTGCTGGTATTCTGATGTCTTTTGTTGGAGCCAGACCAGGAAGTAAATAGTCGAGCGATTTATTTAGTGGATCAGTTATACAGTTCCACTAGAAATCTTATTATGTTTTCGCCACTTTTGATTCATTTAGGACTTTTAGATCTGATTTCGAGTCGGTTCTCTACCAAGTGATAGAAGGTTGGTAGGGCATAATAACATTCCGTTTGTTCTAGTTGAATTGAGAATTGTTCTGGTTGGGTTATTTCGACTCGTCCCTCTTCAACTTTGTTCAGACAACTCAACACTGATTTAGTAAAATAGTTTGCTTGCTTTTCGTAAGAAGATATATCAAACATAGAGATTTAGATTATGCGAGAAATTTACCTAAGGATAAGTCCCATGTTATAAAATGTTATAATATTGTATTAGCATCGAAGTGCCTTAAACCTTTTCATTCTGCCTTAAAACCGTTTCCGATTTTCATAATTATCGCTCATTAGCGCTTCTCGTATATATCTTAAAATTAAAATCCTTTCGGGAGCAATTCCCATTTAACTCTTTGACCAATTATAATCGATTTATTGATGATGGCTGTCGTTCGTAGTCAGGAAAATTTAACTCTCAGCGAAGCACCTGCAGTGTGTACTATCTGCAATGAATCATCGATTGGTGATGCAGACACTGTAGAAACTCCATGTGCTCATAAATTTCATCGAAATTGCCTAAATCAATGGTTAAGAAGCAATGAGACATGTCCCACTTGCAAACGAGTTTGTAGTCGAGAATTATACGAAGATAGCAGTGACTTGAATGCAGTAGCTTCACAAAGACCTACAAACACGGGGGCCGTTCCTCGGTCCCGAACTATTACCCGAAGTAATGCTCGAAATACTCCTAAAGCCGCCAGAGGTCGTCCTAGCGGGCCGACCAACTCTCGGGAGCAAGCGGAATCGCGAAACACCCAACCTTCTAAGGAATCGCTTGGTTTGTCAGAACAGCGTGTGCAGTTGCTTATCAGTAAGATATTGGAAGCCCATAAGGCTGAAATGGCGTCCTATTTGTCCGAAGAATTAAATGCCGCAGTTAGAAATTTAAACTTGTATCAGGAGCCACCTGAGGAACCCCAATTAGAATGGGAAAATGATTTTCCACGTGATGCACCGCGATCGAACAACGTTTCGAGATTACCGAATGCTAGTGTTCAGTCTGATGCGAGACGTGAATACGCAGTCGATAGGCCCGACAAAATATCGAGTGTCATATCCAATTGGGATGTCAGATTTTCAGGCGTGGCTAGTGATATCTCAGTCGACGACTTTATATATCGCATAAATTGCTTGACTTCACAATGTTTAAATGGCAATTTTAGGCTGTTATATCAGTTTGCCAATTTGCTGTTTACCGGACCAGCTTTGACATTTTTTTGGAGATATCACCGTACGACTGACCAAACAGGCTGGTTCAATTTGTGCACATGCTTGCGAGAAAGATATAAAGACCACAGATCAGACGAAGACATAAAAGACATGGTTAGAAGACGCAAACAACGAGGGTCCGAAAGCTTTGATGAATTTTTAGATACGATTCTTGCCTTGTCAGATGCGTTACGGGAACCAATGTCAGACTCAGAGTTAGTGATCAATGTCAAGCGCAACCTAAAACCAGAATTGAGACACGAACTACTTCATGTAAATACTCCGAGTCTTGCGACATTACGCAAAGAATGTCACAAGCATGAAGCGTTCTATTCGAATTACCTTTCCAAGCCAATTTCTCGACCAATTAAACCACAACGAGTAGTCAACGAGGTAGTCCATGAAGATACCACAATGACGGATCTTACGCAGAATCTGGTAGAAACTGGGGACTTAAATGCTATACATTCTCCGGATAAATTGATTTGCTGGAACTGCGAGGAAAAGGGACACAGATATCAAGAATGTTTAAAAGCGCGTCGTGTATTTTGTTACGGCTGTGGTGCCGTTGACACTTACAAACCCACTTGTAGAAAGTGTAACCCTGCTTCGGAAAACTCTCCGGAGGACTTTCGTCGTCTCTTAAACGCGAATGTCCGTCGACAATAGCCTCGGATCCAGACTTTAATAAAGACACCTTAACACCTGATTCGACCTTCACACCAGACTTATCAAAACCGTGTCAGACAAAACTTAAACCTTACCACGTCCGTTTACACGAATATTTAGACCGTAGAGCAACTATTTTCGCTTCAGAACCCAAAGTTGAATTTAAGCCTCGATCGTCAGAGAGACTAAGAAACCTATGGACTCAGCGACGCTCGCTAAATAAGCATCGTATTTCAGCGATTGATCATCGATCAAACGATGTGCGACCGTTCACGAATTTAGAAATATTCAATCAGCATTACTTAGCCTTGTTAGATAGTGGGGCTACGAAAAGCGTGATTGGAGGGAGCTTAGCGAATAAAATTCTCGATTCGAAAATTGACTTTAACAAAATAAAAGGCGATGTGAGAACCGCCGACGGACAAAAACAACATGTTGTAGGTTCCATTTCAATTCCTATCGTTTATAACTCCATTGCAAATAATTTCGAATTCTTAATTGTCCCGTCTATCAAGGAAAACGTTCTCTGTGGAATAGATTTCTGGAGAGCGTTTGGCATTTCAGTACATCATTCGAATACATTGAACTCAGTGGATTTCGAAGAAGTGGAGTCGAATCAGTTGTCGTTAACACTAGCCCAAAAGAAACGCTTACAATCAGTAATCACTTCCTTTCCTTCGTTTGAAATTGATGGTCTAGGAAAGACTACTCTTGTAGAACATATCATCGATACTGAGGACGCCAAGCCCATAAAACAGAGGTTTTATCCGTTATCACCAGCAAGGGAAAAATTGTTGTGCGAAGAAGTAGATAGGATGATCAAGCTTGGAGTCATTGAAGAAGCTCCATATTCCGCATGGTCATCTCCCGCGATATTGATTGTTAAGCCTGGAAAAGTCAGATTTTGTTTAGACTGCCGCAAGGTAAATGAAGTGACCAGTAAGGATGCTTATCCTATACCAAATTTAGATGGCTTGATAAGTAGACTTCCTCCTGTACATTGTGTGTCGAAAATCGATTTAAAAGATGCCTTTTGGCAAATCTGCTTGGATGAATCATCGCGGGCAAAAACCGCATTCACTATCCCGAACAGGCCGCTATATCAATTTAAGCGGATGCCATTCGGATTGTGCAATGCACCGCAGACCATGAGCCGATTGATAGATCAAGTAATTCCTTACGACATGAAAGGTCATGTTATGGTTTATTTGGATGATTTACTTGTACTATCGCAAAGTTTTGATGAACATTTAATTCATTTGGCTGAGATCGCAACACGATTGCGTAGGGCAGGTTTGACCATTAATATCCGTAAAAGTAATTTTTGTCTAACAAAAGTCGAATATCTTGGTTACATCGTAGGTGAAGGCACCTTGCAGCCTAATCCGGCTAAAGTTCAAGCAGTTGCAGATTTTCCAGTGCCGTCAACAAAAAGACAGCTGAGACGATTCCTAGGAATGACCGGTTGGTATCAACGGTTTATCCCTCAGTATTCGTCGATTATCTTTCACCTAACAGAATTGCTAAAGGGCACGTCATTTGCTTGGAATGATAATGCTCAAATTTCGTTTGAAGAAATCAAAAGAAAATTATCCTCAGCACCGTTCTTGATAAACGCAAACTATGAGAAGCCGTTTATAGTCCAATGCGACGCTTCCATGCATGGCGTGGGCGGTCTGTTAGCCCAATGTGATGAGTCAGGAATCGAGCGACCCATCGCATACATGTCGAAAAAACTAAATAAAGCGCAGCGAAATTATTCCGTTGCGGAACTCGAATGTCTTGCCGTTGTATTGGCTGTAAGAAAATTTCGCATGTACATCGAAGGACACGATTTTAAAGTCGTGACTGATCATGCAAGTTTACGTTGGCTAATGAACCAAAAAGATCTAAGTGGTAGACTAGCTAGATGGTCATTCAAATTGCAAGGATATAATTTTTCTATCGAACATCGCAAGGGTAGTGAGAATGTGGTCGCCGACACGCTTTCCCGTGCCTTTGAGCCAGCAGACGAAGTAGCTGCGGTGGACCTAGAGGTATACCCTGAAATCGACTTGTCTTCGGAGGCATTTCGATCCAAAGAATACTGCCGGCTAAAAAATAATATTATTCGTTCCAACTTGCCAGATTTTCGAGTGGTAGATGATTATATATATTTCCGAAATGAACCCTCAGCTAGTAGTGTAGATGAGAACATGGAGGGTTGGAAATTATTTGTGCCATCTGAATTACGCTTAAATGTTATGAAAGCAGCACATGATCAACCAACATTCGCGCATTGTGGGATGGCCAAATGTTTGGAATGTATTCGCAGACATTTGTACTGGCCGAACATGGTGGTTGACGTACGCGAGTACATACGCCACTGCGAGTTCTGTCAAACGTCGAAAGTTCCTAATCGATGCCTCAAACCAACCATGGGAAACCAAGTGGTCAGCGAAAGGCCTTTCCAAAGGTTATATGTCGACTTTGTTGGTCCGTACCCACCATCAAAAAAAACGAAACATTGGTATATTCGTCATTCTGGATCACTACTCAAAGTTCACATTTCTCAAGCCCATAAAAAGGCTCAATGCCAAAGTAGTGGTAGATATACTGCAAGAAGATATTTTTGACTGTTTTGGAGTACCCGAGATAATAGTGAGTGACAATGGCACTCAATTTAAAAGCCTGGAATTCTTCTCACTCTTGTCGAAGTACGGCATACAGCATATGTGTACCGGTGTATACTCGCCACAGGCAAACGCGGTGGAAAGAGTTAATCGTTCGATTAATGCTGCTTTGCGCACATATATTCGGTCCGACCAAAGCCTATGGGATGTATACATTAGCAGTATAAATAGTTCGTTACGAAACACCATACACCAATCTATTGGGATTTCTCCATACTTCGTTGTGTTTGGGCAAAATATGATTAAGCACGGCAATGATTACAAGTTGCTCAAAAGCCTGAACATGCTGAATGAAGGGCAATTAAAACTCGATCGAGCAGACGAGTTTCCCTTAATACGTTCTAATATTCAAAAACACATGGATAAGGCATATGAAAAGAATTTGCGAACGTATAACTTACGCACACGCCCTCGTTCTTTTGAAGTCGGTCAAATAGTAATAAAACGCAACTTCGTTTTAAGCAATTTGGCTAAGCATTTCAACGCAAAACTTGCACCAGTTGGAACTAAGGCACGTATCAAACGAAAAATTGGTAATTGTATATATTTGTTAGAAGACCTCAAGGGAAAAGAACTTGGTCATTACCATGCTAAAGACATTTGGGAATGTAAGTAATCACCCCTTTTTCAGCTTTTATCTCAGTATTAGTTAATCCTTTCGATTAAACCTGCGTTGTGATGGGGTGATGAGTTTTATTTCTGTAAACATAAACATACATTGCCATTGGCATGATCAGCTGATCGCAATCAGCTTGAATAGGCAGCACTGCACCATAACATTTATGCAATTACATATGATCAGCGGAGGTTAATAACATAACCAGAGTGACCATGACCTATGTTAATGACGCCGTTGCGAATGAAAATATCGTGTCTTGGGTGAATGCTAAATTGCTTCTTTTAGTTTTGGCGAGGCGTCATTCTTTTCCATTTTAATCGCCAACGAGTACAGTCGGTTTAGATTGCTTTAAAAATTATAAAATTCAATTTTTCACGTGGGCGTAATAAACCCACGTGTATCGGCACTCAAGCTCAAAAAAAAAAAAAAAAAAAAAACAAAAAAAAAAATTAAATAAAAGGGAAGGAAAAAAGGTCCAAGGTCCCCAGAAAGAAAAGGGGTAATATAGACATCATGCGCTCCCAAGAGCTTGGTTATAACATTTCACCGGAATAAAGAAAATTTTCAGAATTCGGACACTGACAAATATTCACTAAAGGATCGTTACTGGAGTCGTGGGGTGCCTTTCCTGTGCGTGGTAGTCGTAGGAAGGTGCAGTTTAAAGCGCGGGGCTGCGTTATTGCGTGCCAAAAAGAAAAATTACGCATAACGCGTAGTCCTTATCGGAGCCAAAGCCAAGGCCCCAAAGCACCAAAAAGCGACAATCTACACTGGTAGCAGGGAGCGAATTTCCTAAGGGCGGACCAAGATTTCAGCATCGTCTCATTTTCTGCAGATAAGCTTTGAACCTCGCTAACCAATAGTTCGTGCTGCACGCACAGGCAGACCAACGTGACCACGTGTTCGACCCATTGATTCCCGGACATTCTTGAGCGCAGATCTGGTGGATAGCGAACCAGCGCGCACCCTCACTCGGATTTACAACATCTGATATAATTGTTAAACGGCATACTGGCCGTAGGTATAAGCGAAGGGCATAAGTACACATGAAATTTAAATTGCAATTCTTTCCGTTTTATATCGCTGACATTGTCTTTCGATCCTGATTTAGCATGTATATGTCGCTGACTACTATATTTCTACGTTACATAGTTCAAATTAAGAGCCCACAGCACATCATCGTCGTCAACAGGCCTGCTGACATCGTTGGATCATACTAAAGTAGTGAGTACTGTGTGAAAGAACAAAAGATAATAAGCCAACATATCGAATTGTACGTATTGTTTGAATCGCGGTTATAGTCAGCGGGTGTACTCCTAATCAGCCTTCGTAATTACAAATAACTTTTGTGGATCATTCAGATCAGCAGTGATTTAACTTCATATTAGTTTCGAAGTGTAATCTCATTCATGTGTGTTTTTGCCCAGATTGAGTTTAGTTTTATAAAAAAAAAAATAGAAAAACGTTGTTCTTCTCACGTAATGTATAATGAAGTACGATCATGAGTTTAAATCTTCTTTGAATACACTTATATGATAAAATGAAATCTTAATTCCTTTTTGGGCACCTTAGGTAAATAGTATCGCATACATAAGGGTAGTTGCAACGACAATCGCAGATGCAGCTACAGGCAGGGTGGGTGAAGACCGAGGGTAGCCAACATCTTAGCTCCTCGGCTCTATATGATATATTCTGCTTGCAGATCGTAGTCGCTCCTTATATATCGTGGTATTCCGTCCTACCTTAACTCTGTCTACCTTTTTTTTTCTTTATTATACTTGACGCGTCGAGTGTGTTAGGGAGCAAAAGAACCCACGCCACTTCCCTGAGCACGGTCGGAACCCGTAGACGGAGTACGCTCCCAATGCACAACACGAGTGTTAGGCAAGACGCGCCCAGCGTAGCCGTCGTGTTCGTTACATGATAAAATAATAAGAAAAATGGCGCCCAACGTGGGGCCTGAACTTCTGCTCTTCCGCTTCTCACCCCCGAGATCCGGAATTGGCCCACAAGAACTTAGGAGAGAGCCGATAGCATTGTTCGTTACATGATTTGTCACGAGCCAATGTGGACGATCCTAAGTTAAATCCATGCTAGCTTTCACCCTTCTTCCTATCCTTATCACAATATACCATCCAAATAATTTTAGTTTCCGTGACGACATTTATCCTCTCTTGGAACTGCTGGTATTCTGATGTCTTTTGTTGGAGCCAGACCAGGAAGTAAATAGTCGAGCGATTTATTTAGTGGATCAGTTATACTGTTCCACTAGAAATCTTATTATGTTTTCGCCACTTTTGATTCATTTAGGACTTTTAGATCTGATTTCGAGTCGGTTCTCTACCAAGTGATAGAAGGTTGGTAGGGCATAATAACATTCCGTTTGTTCTAGTTGAATTGAGAATTGTTCTGGTTGGGTTATTTCGACTCGTCCCTCTTCAACTTTGTTCAGACAACTCAACACTGATTTAGTAAAATAGTTTGCTTGCTTTTCGTAAGAAGATATATCAAACATAGAGATTTAGATTATGCGATGTATTTACCTAAGGATAAGTCCCATGTTATAAAATGTTATAATATTGTATTAGCATCGAAGTGCCTTAAACCTTTTCTATCTGCCTTAAAACCGTTTCCGATTTTCATAATTATCGCTCATTAGCGCTTCTCGTATATATCTTAAAATTAAAATCCTTTCGGGAGCAATTCCCATTTAACTCTTTGACCAATTATAATCGATTTATTGATGATGGCTGTCGTTCGTAGTCAGGAAAATTTAACTCTCAGCGAAGCACCTGCAGTGTGTACTATCTGCAATGAATCATCGATTGGTGATGCAGACACTGTAGAAACTCCATGTGCTCATAAATTTCATCGAAATTGCCTAAATCAATGGTTAAGAAGCAATGAGACATGTCCCACTTGCAAACGAGTTTGTAGTCGAGAATTATACGAAGATAGCAGTGACTTGAATGCAGTAGCTTCACAAAGACCTACAAACACGGGGGCCGTTCCTCGGTCCCGAACTATTACCCGAAGTAATGCTCGAAATACTCCTAAAGCCGCCAGAGGTCGTCCTAGTGGGCCGACCAACTCTCGGGAGCAAGCGGGATCGCGAAACACCCAACCTTCTAAGGAATCGCTTGGTTTGTCAGAACAGCGTGTGCAGTTGCTTATCAGTAAGACATTGGAAGCCCATAAGGCTGAAATGGCGTCCTATTTGTCCGAAGAATTAAATGCCGCAGTTAGAAATTTAAACTTGTATCAGGAGCCACGTGAGGAACCCCAGTTAGAATGGGAAAATGATTTTCCACGTGATGCACCGCGATCGAACAACGCTTCGAGATTACCGAATGCTAGTGTTCAGTCTGATGCGAGACGTGAATACGCAGTCGATAGGCCCGACAAAATATCGAGTGTCATATCCAATTGGGATGTCAGATTTTCAGGCGTGGCTAGTGATATCTCAGTCGACGACTTTATATATCGCATAAATTGCTTGACTTCACAATGTTTAAATGGCAATTTTAGGTTGTTATATCAGTTTGCCAATTTGCTGTTTACCGGACCAGCTTTGACATTTTTTTGGAGATATCACCGTACGACTGACCAAACAGGCTGGTTCAATTTGTGCACATGCTTGCGAGAAAGATATAAAGACCACAGATCAGACGAAGACATAAAAGACATGGTTAGAAGACGCAAACAACGAGGGTCCGAAAGCTTTGATGAATTTTTAGATACGATTCTTGCCTTGTCAGATGCGTTACGGGAACCAATGTCAGACTCAGAGTTAGTGATCAATGTCAAGCGCAACCTAAAACCAGAACTGAGACACGAACTACTTCATGTAAATACTCCGAGGCTTGCGACATTACGCAAAGAATGTCACAAGCATGAAGCGTTCTATTCGAATTACCTTTCCAAGCCAATTTCTCGACCAATTAGAGGGGAGGGTTGGAAATTATTTGTGCCATCTGAATTACGCTTAAATGTTATGAAAGCAGCACATGATCAACCAACATCCGCGCATTGTGGGATGGCCAAATGTTTGGAATGTATTCGCAGACATTTGTACTGGCCGAACATGGTGGTTGACGTACGCGAGTACATACGCCACTGCGAGTTCTGTCAAACGTCGAAAGTTCCTAATCGATGCCTCAAACCAACCATGGGAAACCAAGTGGTCAGCGAAAGGCCTTTCCAAAGGTTATATGTCGACTTTGTTGGTCCGTACCCACCATCAAAAAAAACGAAACATTGGTATATTCGTCATTCTGGATCACTACTCAAAGTTCACATTTCTCAAGCCCATAAAAAGGCTCAATGCCAAAGTAGTGGTAGATATACTGCAAGAAGATATTTTTGACTGTTTTGGAGTACCCGAGATAATAGTGAGTGACAATGGCACTCAATTTAAAAGCCTGGAATTCTTCTCACTCTTGTCGAAGTACGGCATACAGCATATGTGTACCGGTGTATACTCGCCACAGGCAAACGCGGTGGAAAGAGTTAATCGTTCGATTAATGCTGCTTTGCGCACATATATTCGGTCCGACCAAAGCCTATGGGATGTATACATTAGCAGTATAAATAGTTCGTTACGAAACACCATACACCAATCTATTGGGATTTCTCCATACTTCGTTGTGTTTGGGCAAAATATGATTAAGCACGGCAATGATTACAAGTTGCTCAAAAGCCTGAACATGCTGAATGAAGGGCAATTAAAACTCGATCGAGCAGACGAGTTTCCCTTAATACGTTCTAATATTCAAAAACACATGGATAAGGCATATGAAAAGAATTTGCGAACGTATAACTTACGCACACGCCCTCGTTCTTTTGAAGTCGGTCAAATAGTAATAAAACGCAACTTCGTTTTAAGCAATTTGGCTAAGCATTTCAACGCAAAACTTGCACCAGTTGGAACTAAGGCACGTATCAAACGAAAAATTGGTAATTGTATATATTTGTTAGAAGACCTCAAGGGAAAAGAACTTGGTCATTACCATGCTAAAGACATTTGGGAATGTAAGTAATCACCCCTTTTTCAGCTTTTATCTCAGTATTAGTTAATCCTTTCGATTAAACCTGCGTTGTGATGGGGTGATGAGTTTTATTTCTGTAAACATAAACATACATTGCCATTGGCATGATCAGCTGATCGCAATCAGCTTGAATAGGCAGCACTGCACCATAACATTTATGCAATTACATATGATCAGCGGAGGTTAATAACATAACCAGAGTGACCATGACCTATGTTAATGACGCCGTTGCGAATGAAAATATCGTGTCTTGGGTGAATGCTAAATTGCTTCTTTTAGTTTTGGCGAGGCGTCATTCTTTTCCATTTTAATCGCCAACGAGTACAGTCGGTTTAGATTGCTTTAAAAATTATAAAATTCAATTTTTCACGTGGGCGTAATAAACCCACGTGTATCGGCACTCAAGCTCAAAAAAAAAAAAAAAAAAAAACAAAAAAAAAAAAATTAAATAAAAGGGAAGGAAAAAAGGTCCAAGGTCCCCAGAAAGAAAAGGGGTAATATAGACATCATGCGCTCCCAAGAGCTTGGTTATAACATTTCACCGGAATAAAGAAAATTTTCAGAATTCGGACACTGACAAATATTCACTAAAGGATCGTTACTGGAGTCGTGGGGTGCCTTTCCTGTGCGTGGTAGTCGTAGGAAGGTGCAGTTTAAAGCGCGGGGCTGCGTTATTGCGTGCCAAAAAGAAAAATTACGCATAACGCGTAGTCCTTATCGGAGCCAAAGCCAAGGCCCCAAAGCACCAAAAAGCGACAATCTACACTGGTAGCAGGGAGCGAATTTCCTAAGGGCGGACCAAGATTTCAGCATCGTCTCATTTTCTGCAGATAAGCTTTGAACCTCGCTAACCAATAGTTCGTGCTGCACGCACAGGCAGACCAACGTGACCACGTGTTCGACCCATTGATTCCCGGACATTCTTGAGCGCAGATCTGGTGGATAGCGAACCAGCGCGCACCCTCACTCGGATTTACAACATCTGATATAATTGTTAAACGGCATACTGGCCGTAGGTATAAGCGAAGGGCATAAGTACACATGAAATTTAAATTGCAATTCTTTCCGTTTTATATCGCTGACATTGTCTTTCGATCCTGATTTAGCATGTATATGTCGCTGACTACTATATTTCTACGTTACATAGTTCAAATTAAGAGCCCACAGCACATCATCGTCGTCAACAGGCCTGCTGACATCGTTGGATCATACTAAAGTAGTGAGTACTGTGTGAAAGAACAAAAGATAATAAGCCAACATATCGAATTGTACGTATTGTTTGAATCGCGGTTATAGTCAGCGGGTGTACTCCTAATCAGCCTTCGTAATTACAAATAACTTTTGTGGATCATTCAGATCAGCAGTGATTTAACTTCATATTAGTTTCGAAGTGTAATCTCATTCATGTGTGTTTTTGCCCAGATTGAGTTTAGTTTTATAAAAAAAAAAATATAAAAACGTTGTCCTTCTCACGTAATGTATAATGAAGTACGATCATGAGTTTAAATCTTCTTTGAATACACTTATATGATAAAATGAAATCTTAATTCCTTTTTGGGCACCTTAGGTAAATAGTATCGCATACATAAGGGTAGTTGCAACGACAATCGCAGATGCAGCTACAGGCAGGGTGGGTGAAGACCGAGGGTAGCCAACATCTTAGCTCCTCGGCTCTATATGATATATTCTGCTTGCAGATCGTAGTCGCTCCTTATATATCGTGGTATTCCGTCCTACCTTAACTCTGTCTACCTTTTTTTTTTTCTTTATTATACTTGACGCGTCGAGTGTGTTAGGGAGCAAAAGAACCCACGCCACTTCCCTGAGCACGGTCGGAACCCGTAGACGGAGTACGCTCCCAATGCACAACACGAGTGTTAGGCAAGACGCGCCCAGCGTAGCCGTCGTGTTCGTTACATGATAAAATAATAAGAAAAATGGCGCCCAACGTGGGGCCTGAACTTCTGCTCTTCCGCTTCTCACCCCCGAGATCCGGAATTGGCCCACAAGAACTTAGGAGAGAGCCGATAGCATTGTTCGTTACATGATTTGTCACGAGCCAATGTGGACGATCCTAAGTTAAATCCATGCTAGCTTTCACCCTTCTTCCTATCCTTATCACAATATACCATCCAAATAATTTTAGTTTCCGTGACGACATTTATCCTCTCTTGGAACTGCTGGTATTCTGATGTCTTTTGTTGGAGCCAGACCAGGAAGTAAATAGTCGAGCGATTTATTTAGTGGATCAGTTATACTGTTCCACTAGAAATCTTATTATGTTTTCGCCACTTTTGATTCATTTAGGACTTTTAGATCTGATTTCGAGTCGGTTCTCTACCAAGTGATAGAAGGTTGGTAGGGCATAATAACATTCCGTTTGTTCTAGTTGAATTGAGAATTGTTCTGGTTGGGTTATTTCGACTCGTCCCTCTTCAACTTTGTTCAGACAACTCAACACTGATTTAGTAAAATAGTTTGCTTGCTTTTCGTAAGAAGATATATCAAACATAGAGATTTAGATTATGCGATGTATTTACCTAAGGATAAGTCCCATGTTATAAAATGTTATAATATTGTATTAGCATCGAAGTGCCTTAAACCTTTTCTTTCTGCCTTAAAACCGTTTCCGATTTTCATAATTATCGCTCATTAGCGCTTCTCGTATATATCTTAAAATTAAAATCCTTTCGGGAGCAATTCCCATTTAACTCTTTGACCAATTATAAGCGATTTATTGATGATGGCTGTCGTTCGTAGTCAGGAAAATTTAACTCTCAGCGAAGCACCTGCAGTGTGTACTATCTGCAATGAATCATCGATTGGTGATGCAGACACTGTAGAAACTCCATGTGCTCATAAATTTCATCGAAATTGCCTAAATCAATGGTTAAGAAGCAATGAGACATGTCCCACTTGCAAACGAGTTTGTAGTCGAGAATTATACGAAGATAGCAGTGACTTGAATGCAGTAGCTTCACAAAGACCTACAAACACGGGGGCCGTTCCTCGGTCCCGAACTATTACCCGAAGTAATGCTCGAAATACTCCTAAAGCCGCCAGAGGTCGTCCTAGTGGGCCGACCAACTCTCGGGAGCAAGCGGGATCGCGAAACACCCAACCTTCTAAGGAATCGCTTGGTTTGTCAGAACAGCGTGTGCAGTTGCTTATCAGTAAGACATTGGAAGCCCATAAGGCTGAAATGGCGTCCTATTTGTCCGAAGAATTAAATGCCGCAGTTAGAAATTTAAACTTGTATCAGGAGCCACGTGAGGAACCCCAATTAGAATGGGAAAATGATTTTCCACGTGATGCACCGCGATCGAACAACGCTTCGAGATTACCGAATGCTAGTGTTCAGTCTGATGCGAGACGTGAATACGCAGTCGATAGGCCCGACAAAATATCGAGTGTCATATCCAATTGGGATGTCAGATTTTCAGGCGTGGCTAGTGATATCTCAGTCGACGACTTTATATATCGCATAAATTGCTTGACTTCACAATGTTTAAATGGCAATTTTAGGTTGTTATATCAGTTTGCCAATTTGCTGTTTACCGGACCAGCTTTGACATTTTTTTGGAGATATCACCGTACGACTGACCAAACAGGCTG
The DNA here is from genome assembly GCF_030788295.1 of Drosophila virilis. Classification (NCBI taxonomy): domain Eukaryota; kingdom Metazoa; phylum Arthropoda; class Insecta; order Diptera; family Drosophilidae; genus Drosophila; species Drosophila virilis. The sequence continues at coordinate 20,964 of NC_091548.1, forward strand.
GTTCAATTTGTGCACATGCTTGCGAGAAAGATATAAAGACCACAGATCAGACGAAGACATAAAAGACATGGTTAGAAGACGCAAACAACGAGGGTCCGAAAGCTTTGATGAATTTTTAGATACGATTCTTGCCTTGTCAGATGCGTTACGGGAACCAATGTCAGACTCAGAGTTAGTGATCAATGTCAAGCGCAACCTAAAACCAGAATTGAGACACGAACTACTTCATGTAAATACTCCGAGTCTTGCGACATTACGCAAAGAATGTCACAAGCATGAAGCGTTCTATTCGAATTACCTTTCCAAGCCAATTTCTCGACCAATTAAACCACAACGAGTAGTCAACGAGGTAGTCCATGAAGATACCACAATGACGGATCTTACGCAGAATCTGGTAGAAACTGGGGACTTAAATGCTATACATTCTCCGGATAAATTGATTTGCTGGAACTGCGAGGAAAAGGGACACAGATATCAAGAATGTTTAAAAGCGCGTCGTGTATTTTGTTACGGCTGTGGTGCCGTTGACACTTACAAACCCACTTGTAGAAAGTGTAACATTGCTTCGGAAAACTCTCCGGAGGACTTTCGTCGTCTCTTAAACGCGAATGTCCCTCGACAATAGCCTCGGATCCAGACTTTAATAAAGACACCTTAACACCTGATTCGACCTTCACACCAGACTTATCAAAACCGTGTCAGACAAAACTTAAACCTTACCACGTCCGTTTACACGAATATTTAGACCGTAGAGCAACTATTTTCGCTTCAGAACCCAAAGTTGAATTTAAGCCTCGTTCGTCAGAGAGACTAAGAAACCTATGGACTCAGCGACGCTCGCTAAATAAGCATCGTATTTCAGCGATTGATCATCGATCAAACGATGTGCGACCGTTCACGAATTTAGAAATATTCAATCAGCATTACTTAGCCTTGTTAGATAGTGGGGCTACGAAAAGCGTGATTGGAGGGAGCTTAGCGAATAAAATTCTCGATTCGAAAATTGACTTTAACAAAATAAAAGGCGATGTGAGAACCGCCGACGGACAAAAACAACATGTTGTAGGTTCCATTTCAATTCCTATCGTTTATAACTCCATTGCAAATAATTTCGAATTCTTAATTGTCCCGTCTATCAAGGAAAACGTTCTCTGTGGAATAGATTTCTGGAGAGCGTTTGGCATTTCAGTACATCATTCGAATACATTGAACTCAGTGGATTTCGAAGAAGTGGAGTCGAATCAGTTGTCGTTAACACTAGCCCAAAAGAAACGCTTACAATCAGTAATCACTTCCTTTCCTTCGTTTGAAATTGATGGTCTAGGAAAGACTACTCTTGTAGAACATATCATCGATACTGAGGACGCCAAGCCCATAAAACAGAGGTTTTATCCGTTATCACCAGCAAGGGAAAAATTGTTGTGCGAAGAAGTAGATAGGATGATCAAGCTTGGAGTCATTGAAGAAGCTCCATATTCCGCATGGTCATCTCCCGCGATATTGATTGTTAAGCCTGGAAAAGTCAGATTTTGTTTAGACTGCCGCAAGGTAAATGAAGTGACCAGTAAGGATGCTTATCCTATACCAAATTTAGATGGCTTGATAAGTAGACTTCCTCCTGTACATTGTGTGTCGAAAATCGATTTAAAAGATGCCTTTTGGCAAATCTGCTTGGATGAATCATCGCGGGCAAAAACCGCATTCACTATCCCGAACAGGCCGCTATATCAATTTAAGCGGATGCCATTCGGATTGTGCAATGCACCGCAGACCATGAGCCGATTGATAGATCAAGTAATTCCTTACGACATGAAAGGTCATGTTATGGTTTATTTGGATGATTTACTTGTACTATCGCAAAGTTTTGATGAACATTTAATTCATTTGGCTGAGATCGCAACACGATTGCGTAGGGCAGGTTTGACCATTAATATCCGTAAAAGTAATTTTTGTCTAACAAAAGTCGAATATCTTGGTTACATCGTAGGTGAAGGCACCTTGCAGCCTAATCCGGCTAAAGTTCAAGCAGTTGCAGATTTTCCAGTGCCGTCAACAAAAAGACAGCTGAGACGATTCCTAGGAATGACCGGTTGGTATCAACGGTTTATCCCTCAGTATTCGTCGATTATCTTTCACCTAACAGAATTGCTAAAGGGCACGTCATTTGCTTGGAATGATAATGCTCAAATTTCGTTTGAAGAAATCAAAAGAAAATTATCCTCAGCACCGTTCTTGATAAACGCAAACTATGAGAAGCCGTTTATAGTCCAATGCGACGCTTCCATGCATGGCGTGGGCGGTCTGTTAGCCCAATGTGATGAGTCAGGAATCGAGCGACCCATCGCATACATGTCGAAAAAACTAAATAAAGCGCAGCGAAATTATTCCGTTGCGGAACTCGAATGTCTTGCCGTTGTATTGGCTGTAAGAAAATTTCGCATGTACATCGAAGGACACGATTTTAAAGTCGTGACTGATCATGCAAGTTTACGTTGGCTAGACTAGCTAGATGGTCATTCAAATTGCAAGGATATCATTTTTCTATCGAACATCGCAAGGGTAGTGAGAATGTGGTCGCCGACACGCTTTCCCGTGCCTTTGAGCCAGCAGACGAAGTAGCTGCGGTGGACCTAGAGGTATACCCTGAAATCGACTTGTCTTCGGAGGCATTTCGATCCAACGAATACTGCCGGCTAAAAAATAATATTATTCGTTCCAACTTGCCAGATTTTCGAGTGGTAGATGATTATATATATTTCCGAAATGAACCCTCAGCTAGTAGTGTAGATGAGAACATGGAGGGTTGGAAATTATTTGTGCCATCTGAATTACGCTTAAATGTTATGAAAGCAGCACATGATCAACCAACATCCGCGCATTGTGGGATGGCCAAATGTTTGGAATGTATGTAGGGATGACCATTCGATGGCCTTCACAAGCACTTGAGTTCTTTATGTTCATATTATTTTATTTAGAGAAATTGGTGAACAAGCGTAAACTTATGATTATTGTACATTTTCCGACATGTATTTCAAAGACAACGAGCAACAGCGAACACATCTTTTCATTGACTCTTCTAGCTTACAACTGAGCTTCTCCTTCTTGTATTTTTATCGATAAATCTATCGTTGATTAAATATCCATAGCAGGGTTGCATATGATAAGTGATTTTATATTACCAAATGAGTATAATGCCAACATTATACTCGCCTGTTTAATTTAACTGATTGTAAGTTCGACCACTCCTAGTTCTGTTTCCAACTCCTACACTCGGCCATCCTGACTCTTCATTCGACCCGAATGACGACTCTTCTGTTAAATTAGCATTTGGCTCCCATTTTTTCATGTATTCTGCTACAGTTGTAGTTTTCCCTGGACCTTCGTGGTCGCCTACCTTTTCTACGTCATATCTACCATGGTTTTGAATCTTTACTATTTTATATGGACCAAAGAATTTAGGTTTCAATTTTAAACCAGTACCATACTGTGTTCTCTTAATGGCTACAAGTTCGTTTATTTTATAATTGGACTCTTTTTTGCGATGTTTATTAAAAGATTTTCGGTTTTCCTGCTGTATTTTTGCTATATTTTGCCGCGCTTCTTTACGAACTTCTTCTCTTTCGTTACTTAGCTCCTCTATAGCAGCTTCTTCTAATAGTTCTTGCAAGTCCGATATTCTTTTAAGTTTCATCTCCACACCAGTCAACAATCTAAACGGTGAAACTTTAGTGCTTCTTGGCGGCGTACTGTTGATTGTTTGTTGAACGATATCAATATGCTTATACCAGCTACAAGGATTTTCACGACATAGTTTAGACAACATTGGTATTACGATTTTGTGTATACGTTCTACCTGGCCGTTTCCTCTTGGAACTCCTGTAGCTATCGTAAGATGCTGTATACCTTCTGTTTCACAGTACTCCTTGAACAGGTTTGAAACGAAAGCTGCACCCCTATCTGATATTATGCGCTTAGGATTTCCAAACACTGCTGCCTGCCGTCTTAGTCGATCTACAACTCCTTCTGCGGTGGTATTTTTTGTTGGATAGAGCCAAACAAATTTTGAAAACGCATCGACTATCACTAGAATATAGTTATAGTTTTTACTTGTCTGTTCTATTGGACCGACATGATCCACATGGTACGTGCCTAAGGGCTTGTCTTCTTTGTCAATTGGTGCCAAAAACCCTTCTTTCTTGCCTGATTTGCTCTCAGATATTATGCATTCTACGCAACTTTTTACAATTTTTGGCACTTTTGACGATAGCTGCGGAATATAGAATGTCTTCTCGATTGCTTCTTGAGTTCGTTTCGCTGAGAAATGCCCTTGCTTGTGTGCAATTCTTATGATTTCGTCTTCCATCAGCGATGGTACTACTATAAGTTCCTTGATGGGATCCTTGTATAAAATACCATGCCTAACATAAAAATCTTCGTATGTGCTACAATCCAAAACAGTTAGCACCGCTCGGACCCAATCATCTCTCGCTTGTGCTTGCTGCAATCTGTGCTGCAGTGAGTCTTCAAGCATAAGACAGGATACGCGGCTTAAAGCATCAACATGCCTCATTTTGCTGCCATTTCGATGCTCAATACTGTAGTCAAAATCTTGAAGGAAGAGTGCCCAACGCGAGACTCTCAATGGAATATCTCCACGTTTTTTCATGGTCAAAGCGAAAGCGTTACAGTCGGTCACAATCTTAAATTTTATGCCAAGTAAGTAAACGCGCCACTTTTTCAAGGCCTCGACTATAGCCAGCACCTCAAGCTCATAAGAATGATACTTCTCTTCTGAGGGTTTTGTTTTCCGACTTAAATATTGAATTGGATGCAACAATTGATCGTCCGAGTCTTTTTGCAAGAGTACACCACCATAACCATTCATTGAGGCGTCCGTATGCACTTCAGTCTTGGCTTTCGGATTATATAATCGCAATACTGGAGTACTAACTAATGCTGATTTTAATTGCCTGAATGCGACTAGTTGTTCTTCATCAACTTTAAATTGCACGTCTTTCCGTAACCAATCGGAGAGCGGTTTGGCTATCAGCGCATAGTCTTCTACAAAGCGCCTAAAGTACGATGTTAATCCGAGAAAACGCTGCAAACTCTTTCGGTCATGCGGTATAGGAAAATTTTGAACTGCCTGGGTTTTTCTTGCAGATGGTCTTATTGTGCCTCCCTGTATAACGTACCCTAAAAAGTCAACTTCCTTCATGAGAAACTGGCACTTGCTCCACTTAATACGCAAGTTAAACTCTGCTGCTCTGTCCAGTACGCGCTTTAACTTTTGGATACCTTCATCTATATCCTTGGAGGGAATTATAAGATCATCCATATAAGTTACGACTGTACCATCCTGTACCAGATCTACAAGAATTGCATGAATGAATCTGGAAAATACAGCTGGGGAGTTCGATATTCCAAAAGGGACGAACAGGAATTCATATTGCCCTGCACTTGTTACAAATGATGTAAATTTTCTCGAATTTGGCTCAATTGGAACATGAAAAAATCCGTTTGCGAGATCAAGTGTAGTAAACACACTTTGGCCCTGCAATCTCTCAATCACATCGTCTATTAAGGGCATTGGAAAATTGTCCCTCGCGATCTTTTCGTTTAAACGCCTGTAGTCACAGCACAATCTTTTGGTACCATCTTTTTTCGGAACGAGGACAACAGGAGACGCATACTCCGATGTACTTGGCTGTATGATCTTTTCTTCTAGCCAAGTTTTGATTTGCGAATCGACAATAGACTTGTCCGCATGTGATATGCGCCTTGGGCGTTCGAAAACTGGACGCTCATCATTTAACAAAATTTTCATTTCAATTGGACATTTCTTCTTCATTTCAGGTGAATAGTTTTTAATTATTGCTTGAACTGCGTCTGCAACAGGTTTTTCTAAGTGATGTAGATCGATCTCAGCCTCCTGATTTTCTGCAAAAAAACATACATCTTTGAATTCTTGTAAAAGCTCTATGTCTGGCTTCTTATTTTCGACAGTATCTTCTGTTATTGTTGATGTCTTGTCAATTACTCTCTCGTTTGCATTGTCCTTCACTTTGGGTCGAAATTCTACGAAATTTTCCGATACTATTAAGTCCGCTTGCTTCAATACGCTGTTTCCTATTACAGCTGAGTATTGGATGTCGTCTCTGCTCGTAACATGAAAGGTTATATCCAGTAAGATACCATCAACTTCGACTTGAGTGACAAAGCTTCCCAGTGTATTTAGCTCACTATTACAGATACCAACAAGACACTGTTTTTCATTATTCAGTTCAACTTTTCCTAGCTCTTTAAGGATATCATCGCGTATCAGACAGAGGTCACAGCCTGTATCGATTAATGCAGAGAAGCATATGTTCTTACAAGACAACTCCTTAAAAATGCATTTTCCACTACTGTTGGCCTTGTTTATCATCGTGTTCGCATTTTGGCCTTCTTTCTTCTCCACTGCACGCGATCCTGAACAGTTAGCTGCCTTATGCCCTGGTTGAGCACACTTGTAACATTTTATTGGCTGTCTACATTCTCTGGCTAGATGTGATGGATCGCCGCATTTGAAACATTTCTTAATTCGTTCTTTATTCAAGTCAGGTTTCTTTTCTTCGGTATCGTTATGCATCCTACCCGTATTAGACGCTTGAGGGCGACTACTACGGATTTTCTCATATACCTTGATTTGTTCTTTTAGTTGCTGCAGAGTCTTGGCCTGATACAGATTACTTTTGTTACTCCTCGAGTCAGGTATTCCCTCAATAAAATATTCTATCAGGCTTGAGTCATCCAGGTTAAGAGGTCCGCCAATTTCCATAAGGCTATACAGATATTCTATATAATCTTCACCTTGACGCTTACGCCTATTCCGCAACATGCGGTGGACGTCTATTGATGAAACTACCGTCCCAAATTCTTCCAATAGCGCTTGCTTTAAAGATATCCAATCTGAAATTCCATGCTGACTGCGCACGAATAATTTTGCTGCACCTTTTAGTAATTGCTTTGAGTAAATAAATTTCTGAAGGTCGTTCCACTGCACTGCCAAAGCGTTATCTTCAAATTCATGAATCCATTTTTCAACAGCTGGTTGATTTGACCCATTGAATTGCGAGAGTGAATCTTCAATGTCGCGTAATGTAAACGTTGTTCGGACTATCTGCATTGGTGAGCTTTGACGGGTATGAGCCGACCCAGCATCGTCATACTCAGATTCATTATCGTCAACCTGCAACCCATAATATTCTAAAAGTCGGTCTTGCAAAGTTTGCTTTCTACCTGTTGTTACCAAACTAAGTGCCGATAACTTTTCTTTTAATTCGTTAACTCTTAACGCCAAAATTTCGTCTCTGTTCATTTTGTTATCGTCGTTGCTCGCTTTTCACAATGCTTAAAATTGAATCTTACAAATAAACAATTCAATGTACTTAACTTAATGGTATAAGTAATTAAACTCTTATGAATCAAATTTTAGTTTTTTTTTTCAGCAACTTTAGAAATTATTAAATTATTATATTCGTCTGTCTTAACTTATACTTTCACTTTGTGTTTGCTTACACTTAATTTCTTCTTTGTTATAATTTGATTCTTTGAAAATTTTTTACTGATTTAACACTCTTTACTCAACAACTAGTTAATTATTTTCATATAATGACGAAATAACATACTCTGTTGTTGATCTGTAACTTGATACACCCTGTGATCATCGTTGTCGTGTTGAAGCACGTTCCAGTCACACGCTCTTTTATTGAAAGATTCCGCGCTCTTCGCTCTTCGCCTCTTTGATCTGCAACTTCTTATTTCATCACGAAGTGAAAATTTTGCGCTATCCAGCCTTTGCTACGCAGAATTTAAAACATCGCCTTCTCGCTTGCGCTTATCGACCACTGTCACGCAATACACGACTGTTTGTCTCGCTCTTACTAGAGCTCTCTAGGCATACTTCGCCGCTGTCGCCATTAATCCTAGACGATTCTTGACTTTTTCCATTTTTTCCAGGGCATACGAATTTTAATGAATTTTCATGCACCCGCTTCGTTTTATGCTCCGATTAATAGTCTTGCATACGTTTGTACTCGTTAATCAATTTACGAATTTCACAATTTCTGTCTATCCCACTTCTGACACCAAATTTGTAGGGATGACCATTCGATGGCCTTCACAAGCACTTGAGTTCTTTATGTTCATATTATTTTATTTAGAGAAATTGGTGAACAAGCGTAAACTTATGATTATTGTACATTTTCCGACATGTATTTCAAAGACAACGAGCAACAGCGAACACATCTTTTCATTGACTCTTCTAGCTTACAACTGAGCTTCTCCTTCTTGTATTTTTATCGATAAATCTATCGTTGATTAAATATCCATAGCAGGGTTGCATATGATAAGTGATTTTATATTACCAAATGAGTATAATGCCAACATTATACTCGCCTGTTTAATTTAACTGATTGTAAGTTCGACCACTCCTAGTTCTGTTTCCAACTCCTACATGTATTCGCAGACATTTGTACTGGCCGAACATGGTGGTTGACGTACGCGAGTACATACGCCACTGCGAGTTCTGTCAAACGTCGAAAGTTCCTAATCGATGCCTCAAACCAACCATGGGAAACCAAGTGGTCAGCGAAAGGCCTTTCCAAAGGTTATATGTCGACTTTGTTGGTCCGTACCCACCATCAAAAAAACGAAACATTGGTATATTCGTCATTATGGATCACTACTCAAAGTTCACATTTCTCAAGCCCATAAAAAGGCTCAATGCCAAAGTAGTGGTAGATATACTGCAAGAAGATATTTTTGACTGTTTTGGAGTACCCGAGATAATAGTGAGTGACAATGGCACTCAATTTAAAAGCCTGGAATTCTCCTCACTCTTGTCGAAGTACGGCATACAGCATATGTGTACCGGTGTATACTCGCCACAGGCAAACGCGGTGGAAAAAGTTAATCGTTCGATTAATGCTGCTTTGCGCACATATATTCGGTCCGACCAAAGCCTATGGGATGTATACATTAGCAGTATAAATAGTTCGTTACGAAACACCATACACCAATCTATTGGGACTTCTCCATACTTCGTTGTGTTTGGGCAAAATATGATTAAGCACGGCAATGATTACAAGTTGCTCAAAAGCCTGAACATGCTGAATGAAGGGCAATTAAAACTCGATCGAGCAGACGAATTTCCCTTAATACGTTCTAATATTCAAAAACACATGGATAAGGCATATGAAAAGAATTTGCGAACGTATAACTTACGCACACGCCCTCGTTCTTTTGAAGTCGGTCAAATAGTAATAAAACGCAACTTCGTTTTAAGCAATTTGGCTAAGCATTTCAACGCAAAACTTGCACCAGTTGGAACTAAGGCACGTATCAAACGAAAAATTGGTAACTGTATATATTTGTTAGAAGACCTCAAGGGAAAAGAACTTGGTCATTACCATGCTAAAGACATTTGGGAATGTAAGTAATCACCCCTTTTTCAGCTTTTATCTCAGTATTAGTTAATCCTTTCGATTAAACCTGCGTTGTGATGGGGTGATGAGTTTTATTTCTGTAAACATAAACATACATTGCCATTGGCATGATCAGCTGATCGCAATCAGCTTGAATAGGCAGCACTGACCCATAACATTTATGCAATTACATATGATCAGCGGAGGTTAATAACATAACCAGAGTGACCATGACCTATGTTAATGACGCCGTTGCGAATGAAAATATCGTGTCTTGGGTGAATGCTAAATTGCTTCTTTTAGTTTTGGCGAGGCGTCATTCTTTTCCATTTTAATCGCCAACGAGTACAGTCGGCTTAGATTGCTTTAAAAATTATAAAATTCAATTTTTCACGTGGGCGTAATAAACCCACGTGTATCGGCACTCAAGCTCAAAAAAAAAAAAAAAAAAAAAAAAAAAAAATTAAATAAAAGGGAAGGAAAAAAGGTCCAAGGTCCCCAGAAAGAAAAGTGGTAATATAGACATCATGCGCTCCCAAGAGCTTGGCTATAACATTTCACCGGAATAAAGAAAATTTTCAGAATTCGGACACTGACAAATATTCACTAAAGGATCGTTACTGGAGTCGTGGGGTGCCTTTCCTGTGCGTGGTAGTCGTAGGAAGGTGCAGTTTAAAGCGCGGGGCTGCGTTATTGCGTGCCAAAAAGAAAAATTACGCATAACGCGTAGTCCTTATCGGAGCCAAAGCCAAGGCCCCAAAGCACCAAAAAGCGACAATCTACACTGGTAGCAGGGAGCGAATTTCCTAAGGGCGGACCAAGATTTCAGCATCGTCTCATTTTCTGCAGATAAGCTTTGAACCTCGCTAACCAATAGTTCGTGCTGCACGCACAGGCAGACCAACGTGACCACGTGTTCGACCCATTGATTCCCGGACATTCTTGAGCGCAGATCTGGTGGATAGCGAACCAGCGCGCACCCTCACTCGGATTTACAACATCTGATATAATTGTTAAACGGCATACTGGCCGTAGGTATAAGCGAAGGGCATAAGTACACATGAAATTTAAATTGCAATTCTTTCCTTTTTATATCGCTGATCAGCAGTGATTTAACTTCATATTAGTTTCGAAGTGTAATCTCATTCATGTGTGTTTTTGCCCAGATTGAGTTTAGTTTTATAAAAAAAAAAATAGAAAAACGTTGTTCTTCTCACGTAATGTATAATGAAGTACGATCATGAGTTTAAATCTTCTTTGAATACACTTATATGATAAAATAAAATCTTAATTCCTTTTTGGGCACCTTAGGTAAATAGTATCGCATACATAAGGGTAGTTGCAACGACAATCGCAGATGCAGCTACAGGCAGGGTGGGTGAAGACCGAGGGTAGCCAACATCTTAGCTCCTCGGCTCTATATGATATATTCTGCTTGCAGATCGTAGTCGCTCCTTATATATCGTGGTATTCCGTCCTACCTTAACTCTGTCTACCTTTTTTTTTTTCTTTATTATACTTGACGCGTCGAGTGTGTTAGGGAGCAAAAGAACCCACGCCACTTCCCTGAGCACGGTCGGGACCCGTAGACGGAGTACGCTCCCAATGCACAACACGAGTGTTAGGCATGACGCGCCCAGCGTAGCCGTCGTGTTCGTTACAATTGGCCGAACACCAAAGTTGCATGGCGTTCAAATCGTCTTGTAGACGAGAATGGTGTAGGGGGTTAGTGAATGATAGAAAAAGTTTGACATCGTCCGCATACATGAGTACACGGGCATGTGATATAACAGAGGGAAGATCATTTATAAAAAGAGTAAAGAGTAAAGGTCCAATATGACTACCTTGAGGAACACCAGAAGTAACGTGAACCCTTTTAGAGGTAGTCAACCTCAGTATAACTCTTTGGGTCCTACCTTTTAAATAAGAATTAATCCAAAGTAAAAGGGACAGAGGGAAACCTATTCGGTCAAGTTTAAAAAGTAAAATGTCATGGTGCACAGAGTCAAACGCCAGTCAGTATAAATGACATCAGTTTGCATTTTCGAAAGGAAGGCATCATTTACCAAGGAAGTAAACTCAAGCAGATTGGTCGTAGTTGACCAATTCTTTACGAATCCATGTTGAACAGGGGAAACAACTGATTTGCAGAAATGCTGCAAATTCGAAGTGATTATTTTTTCAAATAATTTAGGAATAGCAGACAGTTTTGCAATGCCCCTGTAATTTTGTATATCAGACTTCCCACCTTTCTTGTGAAAAAGAATGATATAAGATTCTTTCCAAAGAAATGGAAAGACAGAAGTCTCAAGGGAAAGATTAAAAAGCTTTAGTAATGGATAGAAAAGGGAAGAACTACACTCCTTGAGTAGACAACTAGGAATATTGTCCGGCCCAGTAGAGTAAGAAGATTTTAGAGAGTTTATAGCTAATAGGAGAGAGGAGTGTGAAATAATGGGGGGAGGTATAGAACTAGCGGAAGAAATAGTATAAAGGTAAGAATTAGTATTGGGACAGACTGAAGAGTAAGTTTTTTGGAAAAAATTAGCAAAGAGGTTAGCAGAATCAGTGTCATTGCTAGCTTTATCCATCCCAAGAAAAAAAGAAGATGGCACACTTGAAGATTTACGCTTCAAGTTTACAAAATTTTAAAACTGTCTCGGATTTCGGGCGAATTGCTTTTACAACGAATTAGATAATTCTCATAGCATTGAGAATTAAGAAGAAAGAAGCTCGACTTGGCTATGGAATATTTAGCCAAGTCTGTACACGAACCAGACTTTTTAAACTTTTTAAAATATTTGGATTTTACATTTTTTAGATGTGATAATCTGGGAGTAAACCAGGGTGGTTTTGAAAAAGTAGTCGAAGGATATGACTTGGGAAAACACACATCTAAGAGGGAGTTTAGGGTGATATAAAAAAATTAATTGTGTGTGGAATTTCCCAAATCGCTGAATCACGTATATATTGCGTTCTTCTGCATGTAGAGCTCTGAAAATGAGTTTGAAGCAAATTGGACATAACTTAAAACTTCACCAAAAATTCTTAGAATCGCACTTTTATAGCGAGGATGCTATAATTCTCCGAAAAATGTGAACCACCTTTTTAATGATTTTTCTTATAGATCCTTGAAAATTTATTTCAGCGCGAAACGTCACCTATCAAATTTTTGACCCCCGTTTCCACCAACGAGCAATGGATTTTCCCGAAAATGGCGAAAAATGCCTATAATGAATTTAAAGACATTTCGTTGAAAATGAGTTTGGGGCGGATCGAATGGTAAGCAAATAAGTTTCATAAAAACATTTTTCCCCAATTGCGAACTATTGTGTGTGGAATTTCTCCAATTCGCTGATATACCTATTTATTTAGTTTTTATGTAGCTGAAGCTCTGAAAATAAGTTTGAACCAAATCGGTTAAAACTTCACAAAAAATTCTTAGAATCGCACTTTTTACCGAGGATGCTTTAATTCTCCGAAAGATGTGAAGCACAATTTAAATTATTTTTCTAAGAGACCTTGAAATTAATTTCAGCGCGAAACGTATTCTATCAAATATTTGACCCCCATTTCCACCAACGATCAATGGATTTTCCTAAAAATGACGACAAATTCCTAAAATGAATTTGAAGACATTTTTTTGAAAATGAGCTTGAGGCCGATCGAATGGTAAGCAAATAAGTTTCATAAAAACATTTTTCTCTAGTTACCCACAGTTGTGCGCGGAATTTCCCAAATCGCTGAAACACGTATATATTGAGTTCTTCTGCATGTAGAGCTCTGAAAATAAGTTTGAAGCAAATCGGACATAACTTGAAATTTCACAAACAAAATCTTTGAATCACACTTTTATCCGAGGATGCTCTAATTGTCCGAAAAATGTGAAGCTCGTCATAAATGATTTTTCTTATAGATGCTTGAAAATTAATTTCAGAGCGAAACGTCACCTTTCAAGCTTTTGACCCCCATTTCCACCAACGAGCAATGGATTTCACTAAAAATTACGAAAAATCCCTAAAATTTATTTGTAGAAATTTCTTTGAAGATGAGTTTGAGGCCGATCGAATGGTAAGCAAATAAGTTTCATAAAAACATTTTTCGCCAATTACCCACTAAAAATGGCGAAAAACCCCTGAATTGAATTTGAAGAAATTTCATTGAAAATGAATTTGAGGCCGATCGAATGGTAAGCAAATAAGTTCCATTAAAATATTTTTCCCCAATTGCAAACTATTGTGTGTGGAATTTCTCCAATTCGCTGATATACCTATTTATTAAGTTTTTATGTAGCTGAAGCTCCGAAAATAAGTTTGAACCAAATAGGACAAAACTTAAAATTTCCAAAAAAATTCTAAGAATCACATTTTTTACCGAGGATGCTTTAATTCTCCGAAAAATGTGAAGCACAACTTAAATTATTTTTCTAAGAGATCTTGAAAATTGATTTCTGCGCGAAACGTCACCTATCAAATCTTTGACCTCCATTTCCACCAACTATCAATGGATTTTCCTAAAAATGACGACAAATTCCGAAAAATGAATTTGAAGAAATTCCTTTGAAAATGAGTTTGAGCCCCACCAAATGATAAGCAAATAAGTTTCAAATAAAAAATATTTTATATAAACATTTTTCCCCAATTGCAAACTATTGTGTATGGAATTTCTCCAATTCGCTGATATAGCTATTTATTAAGTTTTTATGTAGCTGAAGCTCTGAAAATAAGTTTGAACCAAATCGGATATAACTTAAAACTTCACAAAAAATTCTTAGAATCGCATTTTTTACCGAGGATGCTTTAATTCTCCGAAAAATGTGAAGCACAACATAAATTATTTTTTTAAGAGATTTTGAAAATTAATTTCAGCGCGAAACGTCACCTATCAAATTTTTGACCCCCGTTTCCACCAACGAGAAATGGATTTTCCCAAAAATGGCGAAAAATGCCTATAATGAATTTAAAGACATTTCGTTGAAAATGAGTTTGCGGCCGATCGAACGGTAAGCAAATAAGTTTCATAAAAACATTTTGCGCTAATTACCCACAGTTGTGGGTGGATTTTTCCCAAATCGCAGATATACCTATTTATTAAGTTTTTATGTAGCTGAAGCTCTGAAAATAAGTTTGAAGCAAATTGGACATAACTTACAACTTCAGAAAAAATTCATAGAATCGCTCTTTTTTAGCGAGGATGCTTTAATTCTCCGAAAAATGTGAAGTACGTCTTAAATTACTTTTCTTAGAGATCTTGAAAATTAATTTCATCGCGAAACGTCACCTATCAAATCTTTGACCGCCATTTCCGCCAACAAGTAATGGATTTTCCTGAAAATGGCAATGGTTTGAGGCCCATCGGATGAAAAGCAAATAAGTTTCATAAAAACATTTTGCTCTAATGACCATCAGTTGTGTTCGGAATTTCCCAAATCGCTGAAACACTTATATATTGAGTTCTTCTGCATGTAGAGCTCTGAAAATAAGTTTGAAGCAAATCGGACATAACTTGAAATTTCACAAAAAAAATCTTTGAATCACACTTTTAGCCGAGGATGCTCTAATTGTCCGAAAAATGTGAAGCTCGTCATAAATGATTTTTCTTATAGATGCTTGAAAATTAATTTCAGAGCGAAACGTCACCTTTCAAGCTTTTGACCCCCATTTCCACCAACGAGCAATGGATTTTCCTAAAAATGAGGAAAAATCCCTAAAATTTTTTTGAAGAAATTTCTTTGAAGATGAGTTTGAGGCCGATCGAATGGTAAGCAAATAAGTTTCATAAAAACATTTTTCGCCAATTACCCACTAAAAATGGCGAAAACCCCCTGAAATGAATTTGAAGAAATTTCTTTGAAAATGAGTTTGAGGCCGATCGAATGGTAAGCAAATAAGTTTTATAAAAACATTTTTCCCCAATTGCAAACTATTGTGTGTGGAATTTCTCCAATTCGCTGATATACCTATTTATTAAGTTTTTATGTAGCTGAAGCTCTGAAAATAAGTTTGAACCAAATCGGATATAACTTAAAACTTCACAAAAAGTTCTTAGAATCGCACTTTTTACCGAGGATGCTTTAATTCTCCGAAAAATGTGAAGCATAACTTAAATTATTTTTTTAAGAGATTTTGAAAATTAATTATAGCGCGAAACGTCACCTATCAAATTTTTGACCCCCATTTCCACCAACGAGCAATGGATTTTCCCAAAAATGGCGAAATATGCCTATAATGAGCAAATAAGTTTCATAAAAACATTTTTCCCCAATTGCAAACTATTGTGTGTGGAATTTCTCCAATTCGCTGATATACCTATTTATTAAGTTTTTATGTAGTTGAAGATCTGAAAATAAGTTTCAACCAAATCGGATATAACTTAAAACTTCACAAAAAATTCTTAGAATCGCTCTTTTATAGCGAGGATGCTTTAATTCTCCGAAAAATTTGAAGTACGTCTTAAATTACTTTTCTTAGAGATCTTGGTAATTAATTTCATCGCGAAACGTCACCTGTCAAATCTTTGACCGCCATTTCCGCCAACGAGTATGGATTTTCCCGAAAATGGCAATGGTTTGGGGCCCATCGAAAGAAAAGCAAATAAGTTTCATAAAAAAATTTTTCTCAAATGACCAACAGTTGTGTTCGGAATTTCCCAAATCGCTGAAATACGTGTATATTAAGTTTTTCTGCATGTAGAGCTCTGAAAATAAGTTTGAAGCAAATCGGACATAACTTGAAATTTCACAAACAAAATCTTTGAATCACACTTTTAGCCGAGGATGCTCTAATTGTCCGAAAAATGTGAAGCTCGTCATAAATGATTTTTCTTATAGATGCTTGAAAATTAATTTCAGAGCGAAACGTCACCTTTCAAGCTTTTGACCCCCATTTCCACCAACGAGCAATGGATTTTCCTAAAAATGACGAAAAATCCCTAAAATTTATTTGAAGAAATTTCTTTGAAGATGAGTTTGAGGCCGATCGAATGGTATGCAAATAAGTTTCATAAAAACATTTTTCGCCAATTACCCACCAGCAATTAATTTTCCTAAAAATGGCGAAAAATCCCTGAAATGAATTTGAAGAAATTTCGTTGAAAATGAGTTTGAGGCCCATCAAATGGTAAGCAAATAAGTTTCATAAAAACATTTTTCCCCAATTGCAAACTATTGTGTGTGGAATTTCTCCAATTTGCTGATATACGTATTTATTAAGTTTTTATGTAGGTGAAGCTCTGAAAATAAGTTTGAATCAAATAAGACAAAACTTAAAATTTCACAAAAAATTCTTAGAATCACATTTTTTACCGAGGATGCTTTAATTCTCCGAAAAATGTGAAGCACAACTTAAATTATTTTTCTAAGAGATCTTGAAAATTAATTTTAGCGCGAAACGTCACCTATCAAATCTTTGACCTCCATTTCCACCAACGATCAATGTATTTTCCTAAAAATGACGACAAATTCCTAAAATGGATTTGAAGAAATTGTTTTGAAAATGTGTTTGAGCCCCATCAAATGATAAGCAAATAAGTTTCATAAAAACATTTTTCTTTAATTACCCCAGTTGTGTGTGGAATTTCCCAAATCGCTGAAACACGTATATATTGAGTACTTCTGCATGTAGAGCTCTGAAAATAAGTTTGAAGCAAATGGGACATAACTTAAAATTTCACAAAAAGTTCTTAGAATCACAGTTTTTACCGAGGATGCTTTAATTATCCGAAAAATGTGAGGGACTTTTTTATTGATTTTTCTTATAGATCCTTGAAAATTTATGGATTTTCCCAAAAATGGCGAAAAATGCCTATAATGAATTTAAAGACACTTCGTTGAAAATGAGTTTGCGGCCGATCGAACGGTAAGCAAATAAGTTTCATAAAACATTTTTCGCTAATTACCCACAGTTGTGGATGGATTTTTCCCAAATCGCTGATATACCTATTTATTAAGTTTTTATGTAGGTGAAGCTCTGAAAATAAGTTTGAAGCAAATTGGACATAACTTAAAACTTCACAAAAAATTCTTAGAATCGAACTTTTTACCGAGGATGCTTTAATTCTCCGAAAAATGTGAAGCACAACTTAAATTATTTTTCTAAGTGATTTTGAAAATTAATTTCAGCGCAAAACGTCACCTATCAAATTTTTTACCCCCATTTCCACCAACGAGCAATGGATTTTCCTAAAAATGACGACAAATTCCTAAAATGAATTTGAAGAAATTTCTTTGAAAATGAGTTTGAGCCCCATCAAATGATAAGCAAATAAGTTTCATAAAAACATTTTTCTCTAATTACCCACAGTTGTGTGTGGAATTTCGCAAATCGCTGAATCACGTATATATTGAGTTCTTCTACATGTAGAGCTCTGAAAATAAGTTTGAAGCAAATCGGACATAACTTAAAATATCACAAAAAGTTCTTAGAATCACACTTTTACCGAGGATGCTTTAATTATCCGATAAATGTGGGGCACTTTTTTAATGATTTTTCTTATAGATCCTTGAAGATTTATTTCAGCGCGAAACGTCACCTATCAAATTTTTGACCCCCGTTTCCACCAACGAGCAATGGAATTTCCTAAAAATGACGACAAATTCCTAAAATGAATTTAAAGACATTTCGTTGAAAATGAGTTTGCGGCCGATCGAACGGTAAGCAAATAAGTTTCATAAAAACATTTTCCGCTAATTTCCCACAGTTGTGGGTGGATTTTTCCCAAATCGCTGATATACCTATTTATTAAGTTTTTATGTAGGTGAAGCTCTGAAAATAAGTTTGAAGCAAATTAGACATAACTTAAAACTTCACAAAAAATTCTTAGAATCGCTCTTTTTTAGCGAGGATGCTTTAATTCTCCGAAAAATGTGAAGTACGTCTTAAATTACTTTTCTTAGAGATCTTGAAAATTAATTTCATCGCGAAACGTCACCTATCAAATCTTTGACCGCCATTTCCGCCAACGAGTAATGGATTTTCCTGAAAATGGCAATGGTTTGAGGCCCATCGAATGAAAAGCAAATAAGTTTCATAAAAACATTTTGCTCTAATGACCAACAGTTGTGTGCGGAATTTCCCAAATCGCTGAAACACGTGTACATTAAGTTCTTCTGCATATAGAGCTCTGAAAATAAGTTTGAAGCAAATCGGACATAACTTGAAATTTCACAAACAAAGTCTTAGAATCACACTTTTAGCCGAGGATGCTCTAATTGTCCGAAAAATGTGAAGCTCGTCATAAATGATTTTTTTTATAGATGCTTGAAAATTAATTTCAGAGCAAAACGTCACCTTTCAAGCTTTTGACCCCCATTTCCACCAACGAGCAATGGAATTTCCTAAAAATGACGAAAAATCCCTAAAATTTATTTGAAGAAATTTCTTTGAAGATGAGTTTGAGGCCGATCGAATGGTAAGCAAATAAGTTTCATAAAAACATTTTCCGCTTATTACCCACAGTTGTGGGTGGATTTTTCCCAAATCGCTGATATACCTATTTATTAAGTTTTTATGTAGGTGAAGCTCTGAAAATAAGTTTGAACCAAATAAGACAAAACTTAAAATTTCACAACAAATTCTTAGAATCACACTTTTTACCGAGGATGCTTTAATTCTCCGAAAAATGTGAAGCACAACTTAAATTATTTTTCTAAGTGATTTTGAAAATTAATTTCAGCGCAAAACGTCACCTATCAAATTTTTTACCCCCATTTCCACCAACGAGCAATGGATTTTCCTAAAAATGACGACAAATTCCTAAAATGAATTTGAAGAAATTTCTTTGAAAATGAGTTTGAGCCCCATCAAATGATAAGCAAATAAGTTTCATAAAAACATTTTTCTCTAATTACCCACAGTTGTGTGTGGAATTTCGCAAATCGCTGAATCACGTATATATTGAGTTCTTCTACATGTAGAGCTCTGAAAATAAGTTTGAAGCAAATCGGACATAACTTAAAATATCACAAAAAGTTCTTAGAATCACACTTTTACCGAGGATGCTTTAATTATCCGATAAATGTGGGGCACTTTTTTAATGATTTTTCTTATAGATCCTTGAAGATTTATTTCAGCGCGAAACGTCACCTATCAAATTTTTGACCCCCGTTTCCACCAACGAGCAATGGAATTTCCTAAAAATGACGACAAATTCCTAAAATGAATTTAAAGACATTTCGTTGAAAATGAGTTTGCGGCCGATCGAACGGTAAGCAAATAAGTTTCATAAAAACATTTTCCGCTAATTACCCACAGTTGTGGGTGGATTTTTCCCAAATCGCTGATATACCTATTTATTAAGTTTTTATGTAGGTGAAGCTCTGAAAATAAGTTTGAAGCAAATTAGACATAACTTAAAACTTCACAAAAAATTCTTAGAATCGCTCTTTTTTAGCGAGGATGCTTTAATTCTCCGAAAAATGTGAAGTACGTCTTAAATTACTTTTCTTAGAGATCTTGAAAATTAATTTCATCGCGAAACGTCACCTATCAAATCTTTGACCGCCATTTCCGCCAACGAGTAATGGATTTTCCTGAAAATGGCAATGGTTTGAGGCCCATCGAATGAAAAGCAAATAAGTTTCATAAAAACATTTTGCTCTAATGACCAACAGTTGTGTGCGGAATTTCCCAAATCGCTGAAACACGTGTACATTAAGTTCTTCTGCATATAGAGCTCTGAAAATAAGTTTGAAGCAAATCGGACATAACTTGAAATTTCACAAACAAAGTCTTAGAATCACACTTTTAGCCGAGGATGCTCTAATTGTCCGAAAAATGTGAAGCTCGTCATAAATGATTTTTTTTATAGATGCTTGAAAATTAATTTCAGAGCAAAACGTCACCTTTCAAGCTTTTGACCCCCATTTCCACCAACGAGCAATGGAATTTCCTAAAAATGACGAAAAATCCCTAAAATTTATTTGAAGAAATTTCTTTGAAGATGAGTTTGAGGCCGATCGAATGGTAAGCAAATAAGTTTCATAAAAACATTTTCCGCTTATTACCCACAGTTGTGGGTGGATTTTTCCCAAATCGCTGATATACCTATTTATTAAGTTTTTATGTAGGTGAAGCTCTGAAAATAAGTTTGAACCAAATAAGACAAAACTTAAAATTTCACAACAAATTCTTAGAATCACACTTTTTACCGAGGATGCTTTAATTCTCCGAAAAATGTGAAGCACAACTTAAATTATTTTTCTAAGAGATCTTGAAAATTAATTTCCCTTAAATTTATTTGAAGAAATTTCTTTGAAGATGAGTTTGAGGCCGATCGAATGGTAAGCAAATAAGTTTCATAAAAACATTTTTCGCCAATTACCCACCAGCAATGGATTTTCCTAAAATGGCGAAAAATCCCTGAAATTAATTTGAAGAAATTTCTTTGAAAATGAGTTTGAGGCCGATCGAATGGTAAGCAAATAAGTTTCATAAAAACAATTTTCGCCAATTACCCAATAAAAATGGCGAAAAACTCCTGAAATGAATTTGAAGATATTTCTTTGAAAATGAGTTTGAGGCCGATCGAATGGTAAGCAAATAAGTTTCATAAAAACATTTTTCCCCAATTGCAATTCGCTGATATACCTATTTATTAAGTTTTTATGTAGCTGACGCTCTGAAAATAAGTTTGAACCAAATCGGATATAACTTAAAACTTCACAAAAAATTCTTAGAATCGAACTGTTTACCGAGGATGCTTTAATTCTCCGAAAGATGTGAAGCGCAACTTAAATTATTTATCTAAGTGATTTTGAAAATTAATTTCAGAGCGAAACGTCACCTATCAAATTTTTTACCCCCATTTCCACCAACGAGCAATGGATTTTCCTAAAAATGACGACAAATTCCTAAAATGAATTTGAAGAAATTTCTTTGAAAATGAGTTTGAGCCCCATCAAATGATAAGCAAATAAGTTTCATAAAAACATTTTTCTCTAATTACCCACAGTTGTGTGTGGAATTTCCCAAATCGCTGAAACACGTATATATTGAGTTCCTCTGCATGTAGAGCTCTGAAAATAAGTTTGAAGCAAATCGGACATAACTTAAAATTTGACAAAAAGTTCTTAGAATCACATTTTTTACCGAGGATGCTGTAATTATCCGGAAAATGTGAGGCACTTTTTTAATGATTTTTCTTATAGATCCTTGAAAATTTTTGACCCCCGTTTCCACCAACGAGCAATGGATTTTCCCAAAAATGGCGAAAAATCCCTATACTGAATTTAAAGACATTTCGTTAAAAATGAGTTTGCGGCCGATAAATAAGTTTCATACAAACATTTTCCGGTAATTACCCACAGTTGTGGGTGGATTTTTCCCAAATCGCTGATATACCTATTTATTAAGTTTTTATGTAGGTGAAGCTCTGAAAATAAGTTTGAAGCAAATCGGACATAACTTGAAATTTCACAAAAAATTCTTAGAATCGCTCATTTTTAGCGAGGATGCTTTAATTCTCCGAAAAATGTGAAGTACGTCTTAAATTACTTTTCTTAGAGATCTTGAAAATTAATTTCATCGCGAAACGTCACCTATCAAATCTTTGACCGCCATTTCCGCCAACGAGTAATGGATTTTCCTGAAAATGGCAATGGTTTGAGGCCCATCGAATGAAAAGCAAATAAGTTTCATAAAAACATTTTGCTCTAATGACCAACAGTTGTGTTCGGAATTTCCCAAATCGCTGAAACACTTATATATTGAGTTCTTCTGCATGTAGAGCTCTGAAAATAGGTTTGAAGCAAATCGGACATAACTTGAAATTTCACAAACAAAATCTTAGAATCACACTTTTAGCCGAGGATGCTCTAATTGTCCGCAAAATGTGAAGCTCGTCATAAATGATTTTTCTTATAGATGCTTGAAAATTAATTTCAGAGTAAAACGTCACCTTTCAAGCTTTTGACCCCCATTTCCACCAACGAGCAATGTATTTTCCTAAAGATGACGAAAAATCCGTAAAATTTATTTGAAGAAATTTCTTTGAAGATGAGTTTGAGGGCGATCGAATGGTAAGCAAATAAGTTTCATAAAAACATTTTTCGCCAATTACCCACCCGCAATGGATTTTCCTAAAAATGGCGAAAGACCCCTGAAATTAATTTGAAGAAATTTCTTTGAAAATGAGTTTGAGGCCGATCGAATGGTAAGCAAATAAGTTTCATAAAAACATTTTCCGCTTTTTACCCACAGTTGTGGGTGGATTTTTCCCAAATGGCTGATATACCTATTTATTTAGTTTTTATGTAGGTGAAGCTCTGAAAATAAGTTTGAACCAAATAAGACAAAACTTAAAATTTCACAACAAATTCTTAGAATCACACTTTTTACCGAGGATGCTTTAATTCTCCGAAAAATGTGAAGCACAACTTAAATTATTTATCTAAGTGATTTTGAAAATTAATTTCAGAGCGAAACGTCACCTATCAAATTTTTTACCCTTATTTCCACCAACGAGCAATGGATTTTCCTAAAAATGACGACAAATTCCTAAAATGAATTTGAAGAAATTTCTTTGAAAATGAGTTTGAGCCCCATCAAATAATAAGCAAATAAGTTTCATAAAAACATTTTTCTCTAATTACCCATAGTTGTGTGTGGAATTTCCCAAATCGCTGAAACACGTATATATTGAGTTCCTCTGCATGTAGAGCTCTGAAAATAAGTTTGAAGCAAATCGGACATAACTTAAAATTTGACAAAAAGTTCTTAGAATCACATTTTTTACCGAGGATGCTGTAATTATCCGGAAAATGTGAGGCACTTTTTTAATGATTTTTCTTATAGATCCTTGAAAATTTTTGACCCCCGTTTCCACCAACGAGCAATGGATTTTCCCAAAAATGGCGAAAAATCCCTATACTGAATTTAAAGACATTTCGTTAAAAATGAGTTTGCGGCCGATAAATAAGTTTCATACAAACATTTTCCGGTAATTACCCACAGTTGTGGGTGGATTTTTCCCAAATCGCTGATATACCTATTTATTAAGTTTTTATGTAGGTGAAGCTCTGAAAATAAGTTTGAAGCAAGTCGGACATAACTTGAAATTTCACAAAAAATTCTTAGAATCGCTCATTTTTAGCGAGGATGCTTTAATTCTCCGAAAAATGTGAAGTACGTCTTAAATTACTTTTCTTAGAGATCTTGAAAATTAATTTCATCGCGAAACGTCACCTATCAAATCTTTGACCGCCATTTCCGCCAACGAGTAATGGATTTTCCTGAAAATGGCAATGGTTTGAGGCCCATCGAATGAAAAGCAAATAAGTTTCATAAAAACATTTTGCTCTAATGACCAACAGTTGTGTTCGGAATTTCCCAAATCGCTGAAACACTTATATATTGAGTTCTTCTGCATGTAGAGCTCTGAAAATAGGTTTGAAGCAAATCGGACATAACTTGAAATTTCACAAACAAAATCTTAGAATCACACTTTTAGCCGAGGATGCTCTAATTGTCCGCAAAATGTGAAGCTCGTCATAAATGATTTTTCTTATAGATGCTTGAAAATTAATTTCAGAGTAAAACGTCACCTTTCAAGCTTTTGACCCCCATTTCCACCAATGAGCAATGTATTTTCCTAAAGATGACGAAAAATCCCTAAAATTTATTTGAAGAAATTTCTTTGAAGATGAGTTTGAGGGCAATCGAATGGTAAGCAAATAAGTTTCATAAAAACATTTTTCGCCAATTACCCACCCGCAATGGATTTTCCTAAAAATGGCGAAAGACCCCTGAAATTAATTTGAAGAAATTTCTTTGAAAATGAGTTTGAGGCCGATCGAATGGTAAGCAAATAAGTTTCATAAAAACATTTTTCCCCAATTCCAAAATATTGTGTGTGGAATTTCTCCAATTCGCTGATATACCTATTTATTAAGTTTTTATGTAGGTGAAGCTCTGAAGATAAGTTTGAACCAAATAAGACAAAAGTTAAAATTTCGCAACAAATTCTTAGAATCACACTTTTTACCGAGGATGCTTTAATTCTCCGAAAAATGTGAAGCACAACTTAAATTATTTTTCTAAGAGATCTTGAAAATTAATTTCAGCGCGAAACGTCACCTATCAAATCTTTGACCCCCATTTCCACCGACGATCAATGGATTTTCCTAAAAATGACGACAAATTCCTAAAATGAATTTGAAGAAATTCTTTTGAAAATGAGTTTGAGCCCCATCAAATGATAAGCAAATGAGTTTCATAAAAACATTTTTCTCTAATTACCCACAGTTGTGCGTGGAATATCCAAATCGCTGAAACACGTATATATTGAGTTCTTCTGCATGTAGAGCTCTCAAAATAAGTTTGAAGCAAATCGGACAAAACTTAAAATTTCACAAAAAGTTCTTAGAATCAAACTTTTTACCGAGGATGCTTTAATTATCCGAAAAATGTGACGCACTTTTTCAATGATTTTTCTTTTAGATCCTTGAAAATTTATTTCAGCGCGTAACGTCACCTATCAAATTTTTGACCCCCGTTTCCACCAACGAGCAATGGATTTTCCCAAAAATGGCGAAAAGTCCCTAAAATGAATTTAAAGACATTTCGTTGAATATGAGTTTGAGCCCGATCGAATGGTAAGCAAATAAGTTTCATAAAAACATTTTTCGCCAATTACCCACCAGCAATGAATATTCCTAAAAATGGCGAAAAATCCCTGAAATGTATTTGAAGAAATTTCTTTGAAAATGAGCTTGAGGCCGATCGAATGGTAAGCAAATAAGTTTCATAAAATCGTTTTTCTCTAATTACCCACAGTTGTGTGTGGCATTTCCCAAATCGCTGAAACACGTATATATTGAGTTCTTCTGCATGTAGAGCTCTGAAAATAAGTTTGAAGCAAATCGGACATAACTTAAAATTTCACAAAAAGTTCCTAGAATCACACTTTTTACCGAGGATGCTTTTTCTAAGAGATCTGGAAAATTAATTTCAGCACGTAACGTCACCTATCAAATTTTTGACCCCCGTTTCCACCAACGAGCAATGGATTTTCACAAAAATGGCGAAAAATGCCTATAATGAATTTAAAGACATTTCGTTGAAAATGAGTTTGCGGCCGATCGAACGGTAAGCAAATAACTTTCATAAAAACATTTTCTTAATTACCCACAGTTGTGGGTGGATTTTTCCCTAAATCGCTGATATACCTATTTATTAAGTTTTTATGTAGGTGAAGCTCTGAAAGTAAGTTTGAAGCAAATTGGACATAACTTAAAACTTCACAAAAAATTCTTAGAATCACTCTTTTTTAGCGAGGATGCTTTAATTCTCCGAAAAATGTGAAGTACGTCTTAAATTACTTTTCTTAGAGATCTTGAAAATTAATTTCATCGCGAAACGTCACCTACCAAATCTTTGACCGCCATTTCCGCCAACGAGTAATGGATTTTCCTGAAAATGGCAATGGTTTGAGGCCCATCAACGGAAAAGCAAATAAGTTTCATAAAAACATTTTTCTCTAATGACCAACAGTTGTGTGCGGAATTTCCCACATCGCTTAAACACGTGTATATTAAGTTCTTCTGCATGTAGAGCTCTGAAAATAAGTTTGAAGCAAATCGGACCTAACTTGAAATTTCACAAACAAAATCTTAGAATCACACTTTTAGCCGAGGATGCTCTAATTGTCCGAAAAATGTGAAGCTCGTCATAATTGATTTTTCTTATAGATGCTTGAAAATTAATTTCAGAGCGAAACGTCACCTCTCAAGCTTTTGACCCCCATTTCCACCAACGAGCAATGGATTTTCCTAAAAATTACGAAAAATCCCTAAAGTTAATTTGAAGAAATTTTTTTGAAAATGAGTTTGAGGCCGATCGAATGGTAAGCAAATAAGTTTCATAAAAACATTTTTCCCCAATTCCAAAATATTGTGTGTGGAATTTCTCCAATTCGCTGATATACCTATTTATTAAGTTTTTGTGTAGGTGAAGCTCTGAAAATAAGTTTGAACCAAATAGGACATAACTTAAAATTTCACAAAAAATTCTTAGAATCACACTTTTTACCGAGGATGGTTTAATTCTCCGAAAAATGTGAACCACAACTTAAATTATTTTTCTAAGAGATCATGAAAATTAATTTCAGCGCGAAACGTCTTCTATCAAATCTTTGATCCTCATTTCCACCAACGATCAATGGATTTTCCTAAAAATTACGACAAATTCCTAAAATGAATTTGAAGAAATTTTTTTGAAAATGAGTTTGAGCCCCATCAAATGATAAGCAAATAAGTTTCATAAAAACATTTTTCTCTAATTACCCACAGTTGTGTGTGGAATTTCCCAAATCGGTGAAACACGTATATATTGAGTTCTTCTGCATGTAGAGCTCTGAAAATAAGTTTGAAGCAAATCGGACATAACTTAAAATTTCACAAACAAAATCTTAGAATCACACTGTTAGCCGAGGATGCTCTAATTGTCCGAAAAATGTGAAGCTCGTCATAATTGATTTTTCACACTTTTTACCAAGGGTGCTTTAATTATCCGAAAAATGTGAGGCACTTTTTTAATGATTTTTCTTATAGATCCTTGAAAATTTATTTCAGCGCGAAACGTCACCTATCAAATTTTTGACCCCCGTTTCCACCAACGTGCAATGGATTTTCCCAAAAATGGCGAAAAATCCCTATAATGAATTTAAAGACAATTCGTTGAAAATGAGTTTGCGGCCGATCAAACGGTAAGCAAATAAGTGTCATACAAACATTTTCCGGTAATTACCCACAGTTGTGGGTGGATTTTTCCCAAATCGCTGATATACCTATTTATTAAGTTTTTATGTAGGTGAAGCTCTGAAAATAACTTAAAACTTCACAAAAAATTCTTATAATCGCTTTTTTTAGCGAGGATGCTTTAATTCTCCGAAAAATGTGAAGTACATCTTAAATTACTTTTCTTAGAGATCTTGAAAATTAATTTCATCGCGAAACGTCACCTATCAAATCTTTGACCGCCATTTCCGCCAACGAGTAATGGATTTTCCTGAAAATGGCAATGGTTTGAGGCCCATCGAATGAAAAGCAAATAAGTTTCATAAAAACATTTTCCTCAAATTACCAACAGTTGTGTGCGGAATTTCCCAAATCTTCTTCTGCATGTAGAGCTCTGAAAATAAGTTTGAAGCAAATCCAAAATAGCTTAAAATTTCACAAAAAAAATCTTAGCATCACACTTTTAGCCGAGGATGCTCTAATTGTCCGAAAAAGGTGAAGCTCGTCATAAATGATTTTTCTTATAGATGCTTGAAAATTAATTTCAGAGCGAAACGTCACCTTTCAAGCTTTTGACCCCCATTTCCACCAACGAGCAATGGATTTTCCTAAAAATGACGAAAAATCCCTAAAATTTATTTGAAGAAATTTCTTTGAAGATGAGATTAAGGCCGATCGAATGGTAAGCAAATAAGTTTCATAAAAACATTTTTCCCGAATTCCAAACTATTGTGTGTGGAATTTCTCCAATTCGCTGATATACCTATTTATTAAGTTTTTGTGTAGGTGAAGCTCTTTTTTTTTTTTGTTGATTCGTCTGTTTGGCCGACCGGGCGCTGTGCGCGCAAGCACAGGAGAAACACACGTCCGCTCGCCACGACCGCCACAGAGAGATTTTTATTGTTACTCATTTCTACATTCGATTTCAATTGCAAGCAGAAATTTTAGAACATTGTTGGGAGCACTTAAAACTATGCAACGATCTCCAGTTTGCAAGGTGGAGAGGGACATGACAGGGGAGATACATTTAACATTTAATCTCGACTGACCTACATTTAGACGTAACATAACATTACAGAGACTGTACGATTAACATTATTGTCGTGGGTCAGTTAGCTGGGGGGAAATTTCTGCACGATCAGCTGGCAATGCTGTCGTGTGAATGGCAAGAATAGCGTAATAATCAATTGGGCACGCTAAAGACATGTAAGTAGAAATATTTGAAATATAACAATTTTTTGACCAAATAAACTAATTAATTAATTTATTTGTATCGCACCGCCTTACGATGCGCTGGCCGTCTGCCTCTGGCCTTGCGATGGACAATTGGCTTCCACCGGGAACCTGGCCGACTTATTGTCGCATTGATTTGCAATTTGCATTGCGTGTTGGCTGCCGCTACCTCTGCTGGAAGTTGCATCGATTTGGATGGGCATGACTTCAGCTGCTGGAGCGGATGACTGGCAATGGACAACACTAGCCACACACCCAGGATGCATGGATAGCGGATCGCCGTATTAACGCGCCTGATAATGCCCGAAGGCTGAGTGATATGCAGCCTGCGCTGCATTATTTTTGCACGTACAGGTGGCGCTATGTTTGGCCACTCGGCGTCTAGTGGATGACGTTTCGCCGGCTTCCGGTTGTGCTGAGGAGGCCGCTGACACATTCGCTGGTCCATTTGTGCAGGTAAGTGGGTGCACGGCATTATGTGCAATTTGCATATTTTTACATTCCTGTATTGCTTGCAGGTACGGCGTCTGCTGGGCTGGATAGATGGATCTGCATCTTTGTCGCCGCTCCAATTTGGCAGCTTGTGCCATTTGCAGCTGGATTTGGCGGCATTTGCTTGCCTTAGTGACCACCGTCGATTGGGGCGTGTTGTGCAGCTGCATGCCCGGCTGGGCTTTCTGCTCAATTTGGAGTCGCTGCGTCTGGCCAAGGGAGGCCGTTTTGACCACAATGTCCCATTGCTGAAGAAGCTGCTGCCCCTTAAGGACTGGATGCACAATAGGGGGCTGCTTTTTCATACCAGTGGAGTCCAGTGAGGCCGCCGTCGACCGCTGCTGCTGTGTCTGCCTGTGCTCAGGTACAGATTGTGCATTTTGCGGCTCATGCATGTGCCCGTAGGTGGGCTTGGCGGCTGCCGTCGGCTGCTGTTGCACTTTCGGCTGCTCTCGCAGGACAGGCTGCAGATTTAGCGGCTACTGTTGGTCCCCAGAGGAGGGCATGATGGCCTCAATTGACCATCGCTGCTGTGCTTGCTGCCCCATAAGGACAGGCTGCGGATTTTGCGGCTGCTGCTGGTGCCCAAAGGAGGGCATGGTGGCTATCATCGGCTGTTGCTGCGTGATCAGCTGTCCCCATAGCACGGACTGAGGATTTTGCGGCTGCTGCTGGTGATCACAGGAGGCACTGGAGGCTCCTATTGACCATCGCTGCTGTGCTTGCTGCCCCCATAGACGAGGCTGCGGACTATGCGGATGCTGCTGGTGCCCAGAGGAGGGCATGGTGGCTTCAATTGACCAGCGCTGCTGGTTCTGCTGCCCCCATGGGACGGGCTGCAGATTTAGCGGCTGCTGTTGGTGCCCAGAGAAGGGCATGATGGCTTCAATTGACCATCGCTGCTGTGCTTGCTGCCCCCATAGGACGGGCTGCAGATTTAGCGGCTGCTGTTGGTGCCCAAAGGAGGGCATGGTGGATGATATCGGCTGCTGCTTCGCCGAATGGAGTTGCTCGTGCCCTGGATGCCCTTCAGGCCGGTGGATTGGCCAATATTGGGTAAGTGGATTCTGTATTGTGCTCAAATTTGAATTAGAGTTTCTGTCCGTGGTCGAGTCCGAATTTGTCAGTGTGTATTGTTCTGTCCGACAGTGCTCGCTGTCAGTTAGTGATTGCTTGGCTTCGTAATTGTTACCTAGTTGCATCATACCCTGCAACAGGTTCTCAAGAATAAGTTTTTCGTGCGGGTCCGTATTATCTACGTCCCGTACAAGTTTTTTCTCTAAGACGTTAAAGATATGCTCGACTAGTGGGTCTTAGTCCACATGGATTTATCATATGTGGTGACTGGAATGCCAAAAGTACATGGTGGGGCAACACGCGACACTGCCAGCGAGGGAGGGAACTATTGAGAACCATACACACAAACAATAACTTTAACATATTGGCGACCGGCGGAGCTACTCATTACCCCTATACTCGAGGGAATAAACCATCTGCAATAGATTTTGCAATATATGGTGGCATCAGAGACAGGCGATTACGAACATACTCAACCATCGACCTGAACTCCGATCACCTGCCCATTCACATTGATATGGCTATCGGCCAGACTCTTGAGAAAATCAATGCTAAAAACAAAATTTTGCCACGACATGCAAACATCAATAAATTTAAAAGAATTCTAAATGAAAATCTACGATTAAACATCGTTATCAATTCCGGAACTGACATCGAGGATGCCATCGACATCCTATATAAAAACATAAGGAATGCAGCCATAACTGCTATACCCCCTCCCCGCAGAAGACGGCAACAATTGTACAACACAAGTCGCATGAGATACGACCGCTTCAAAATAAGCGCAGAAACGCTAAGGCAAATACGCAAAAAAAGGCAACTTAAATCCTCTTACATGCAGCTACGCACACCACTGGCATGCAGCCTATACAGGCAGGCACAAAACCGCCTAAATAGACTACTACGACGTGATAAGATTAATAACCTTAACCGTCAAATCTCGAACATTAACGATACAGACACAAATCGTACGCAACAATTATGGAGGACAACCAACTCTATTAAAAGACAGCCAGAGCCGAATCGTCCTTTAAAAATCAAGCCTGGCACCACTACACCTCTTGGCAATGGTATACAAAACAATAACAACAATATAGAATGGACTAAAACAAATAAACAAAAGGCTGAAGTCTTTGCAGAATATTTAGAGCAAAGATTCAGCTTAAATTTAACGAATACGGCTGAAGAGCGATCACAAATCAGCAATGAGGTGAATCAATTTATGCTTCTCCAGCAGCAGCAACAGCAGCAGCGGCATGAGCAACCAAATACTCCGCCATTTCGCCCAGTCACAGACATGGAGGTAGCCAAGTGATTGCCGCCTTGACACTAAAAAAGACGCCGGGCATTGACAACATTAACAATCACGTTATTAAATCACTCCCGCATAAAGCAATTATATACCTCATAAATATATTCAACTGCATGCTTAGGCACGGACATTTTCCGCGCCAATGGAAATGCGCAGAAATCAAGATGGTCCTAAAACCTGGAAAACCTACGGAGTAGGTCAGCTCCTACCGGCCAATAAGCCTGTTGGCAGGGTTCAGCAAAATATTCGAACGACTTTTGATGGCGAGAATGTTCGAGTGCAAGGACTTTGCCCATGCAGTACCAAATCATCAATTCGGATTCCGTAAGGAACGCGGCAGAGAACAACAATTGGCTAGAGTAACGCAATTCATACTGAAGGCGTATGAAAATAGACAATACTGCTCAGCCGTGTTCATCGATATACGTGAGGCGTTTGATCGCGTCTGGCATGAGGGGCTTCTAAGCAAACTGACCAAACTACTACCTGCAGTCCTGTGGAATTCTAAAAAGCTATCTTACTGACCGCACATTTATAGTCAACGGAAATGAAGGAACTCGATCAAGGATTGGACATATCAGCGCTGGAGTACCCCAGGGCAGCGTTTTGGGAGCGATCTTCTATATCATATACACATCGGACATGCCACTTCCCTCATTGGTACTGAGGAGCTTATGGCCTACAACTAGGCCAACAACATCTGCAACCGCAGACACATCACTAATACCCAGCACGTTGCTCTCCACCTTTGCTGATGACACAGTAATAATGTGCTCAGAACCATTGCCTGATCGAGCAGTCACTAAAAACCAGACATATCCTCATGAATTTGAAAAATGGACTAAACGTTGGTGCATACAAGTAAACGTAAGCAAAACAGCACACGTCATGTTTACACTGCGCAAAACACTTCGACATAGCCAAAGTCCAACATCACCAAGGCTGTACGGTCAAGAGATAACTAATAAAATAATAAAAATAAATCAATATCTGGGAATAAACCTAGATAAAAAGCTGAACATGAATCACCACGTCACTGCGCTATGTGCACGCACTAGAGCACTGTGCAATAAACTAGATTGGCTCATCGGTGCAAACAGCCCGCTGATAATTGAATGCAAAATGATGATATATAAGCAGATGATTGCACCAATATGGCGTTACGCACTCCCAATTTGGGGTGCCTTATTGTCGGCCACACAATTCCAACGCCTCGAAGTTGGTCAAAATAAAATACTACGCAAAATTGCTAGAGCCTCCAGATACACGCGCAACCAGTCAATCAGGGAAGCCTACGATATAGCCACGGTAGATGAAATCTACAATTTGACTAGTAGTAGATTTGCAAAAGCCCTCAGCATTCATCCAAATATTAATGCTCGCAAGCTTATAAGTGAGCCATACACACCAACTCGCCTAAATCGGCCCTTATATGCAATCCAACTGGAGCGTCATGTAAGGCCTCTTCAACAACAGCAGCAACAGCACCAAATAACGGACATCGAACAAACTGAGGACAGCCTGCCTACATTACTACGACTGGAACACGAGGAACAGGAGGCCAGAAGGATAGCCAATACGCCAAGCCCAACAAACAGGCAACGGCCAAGAGTAAAACCCAGATTTGGCGAGTACCAAATAAACACACCTAGAAGACGCCACAAAAATGGGCTTATGTCCAGGGAAAGCCTAATTGAATATATTCAGGATCAACCAGATTATATTCAGCAACTAATCCTCCCTGATATACATCAAGGGCGGACGAACCCACCAGCTAGCCAGCAGCAACAACAGCAAATCATAAATGAAGATGAGCAGCGACTAAGCCAACTACTGAACCAACTAAGAGAAGAAATAGAACGCGAGTTAGATGAGGCCCAACAACAAAGTCACGACGAGCAACACATGCTCCCAACTGTTCAGCATTTAGCAGCGCAGACTGTATATGACCTAACTGCAGAAGACGACAATGAGCTACAGATGCACCAACCTGCTCTCCTACTAGCCCCACAGGCAATATACGACCTACAGGTGGCGCTATGTTTGGCCACTCGGGGTCGAGTGGATGACGTTTCGCCGGCTTCCGGTTGTGCTGAGGAGGCCGCTGACACATTCGCTGGTCCATTTGTGCAGGTAAGTGGATGCATGGCATTATTTGCAATTTGCATATTTTTACATTCCTGTATTGCTTGCAGGTACGGCGTCTGCTGGGCTGGATAGATGGATCTGCATCTTTGTCGCCGCTCCAATTTGGCAGCTTGTGCCATTTGTAGCTGGATTTGGCGGCATTTGCTTGCCTTAGTGACCACCGTCGATTGGTGCGTGTTGTGCAGCTGCATGCCCGGCTGGGTTTTCTGCTCAATTTGGAGTCGCTGCTTCTGGCCAAGGAAGGCAGTTTTGAACACAATGTCCCATTGCTGAAAAAGCTGCTGCCCATTAAGGACTGGATGCACAATAAGGGGCTGCTTTTTCATGCCAATGGAGTCCAGTGAGGACGCCGTCGACCGCTGCTGCTGTGTCTGCCTGTGCTCAGGTACAGATTGTGCATTTTGCGGCTCGTGCATGTGCCCGTAGGTGGGCTTGGCGGCTGCCGTCGGCTGCTGTTGCACTTTCGGCTGCTCTCGCAGGACAGGCTGCAGATTTGGCGGGCGTTGCTGGTGACCATAGGAGGCATCGGAGGCTCCTGTTAGCCATCGCTGCTGTGCTTGCTGCCCCATAAGGACAGGCTGCGGATTTTGCGGCTGCTGCTGGTGCCCAAAGGAGGGCATGGTGGCTATCATCGGCTGTTGCTGCGTGATCAGCTGTCCCCATAGCACGGACTGAGGATTTTGCGGCTGCTGCTGGTGATCACAGGAGGCACTGGAGGCTCCTATTAACCATCGCTGGTGTGCTTGCTGCCCCCATAGACGAGGCTGCGGATTATGCGGATGCTGCTGGTGCCCAGAGGAGGGCATGGTGGCTCCAATTGACCATCGCTGCTGTGCTTGCCGCCCCCATAGACGAGGCTGCGGACTTAGCGGCTGCTGCTGGTGCCCAGAGGAGGGCATGGTGGCTTCAATTGACCAGCGCTGCTGGCTCTGCTGCCCCCATGGGACGGGCTGCAGATTTAGCGGCTGCTGTTGGTGCCCAGAGGAGGGCATGATGGCTTCAATTGACCATCGCTGCTGTGCTTGCTGCCCCCATAGGACGGGCTGCAGATTTAGCGGGTACTGTTGGTGCCCAGAGGAGGGCATGATGGCCTCAATTGACCATCGCTGCTGTGCTTGCTGCCCCATAAGGACAGGCTGCGGATTTTGCGGCTGCCGCTGGTGCCCAAAGGAGGGCATGGTGGCTATCATCGGCTGTTGCTGCGTGATCAGCTGTCCCCATAGCACGGACTGAGGATTTTGCGGCTGCTGCTGGTGATCACAGGAGGCACTGGAGGCTCCTATTGACCATCGCTGCTGTGCTTGCTGCCCCCATAGACGAGGCTGCGGATTATGCGGATGCTGCTGGTGCCCAGAGGAGGGCATGGTGGCTTCAATTGACCAGCGCTGCTGGTTCTGCTGCCCCCATGGGACGGGCTGCAGATTTAGCGGCTGCTGCTGGTGCCCAGAGGAGGGCATGGTGGCTTCAATTGACCAGCGCTGCTGGTTCTGCTGCCCCCATGGGACGGGCTGCAGATTTAGCGGCTGCTGTTGGTGCCCAGAGGAGGGCATGATGGCTTCAATTGACCATCGCTGCTGTGCTTGCTGCCCCCATAGGACGGGCTGCAGATTTAGCGGCTGCTGCTGGTGCCCAAAGGAGGGCATGGTGGATGATATCGGCTGCTGCTTCGCCGAATGGAGTTGCTGGTGCTGTGGATGCCCTTCAGGCCGGTGGATTGGCCAATATTGGGTAAGTGGATTCTGTAATCTGCTCAAATTTGAATTAGAGTTTCTGTTATTTGGTCAAAAAAATTGTTAAATTTAAAATTTCATTTACTCACATGTCTTTAGCGTGCCCAATTGATACTTATGTTATTCTTGCCATTCACACGACAGCATTGCCAGCTGATCGTGCAGAAATTTCCCCCCAGCCAACTGACCTACGACAACAATGTTAATCGTACAGACACTGTAATGTTATGTTATGTCTAAATGTAGGTCAGTCGAGATTAAATGTTAAATGTATCTCCCCTGTCATGTCCCTCTCCACCTTGCAAACTGGTGATCGTTGTATAGTTTTAAGTGCTCCCAACAATGTTCTAAAATTTCTGTTTGCAAAATTATATGTAGAAATGAGAAACAATAAAAAACTCTCTGTGGCGGTCGTGGCGAGTGGACGTGTGTTTCTCCTGTGCTTGCGCGCACAGCGCCCGGTCGGCCAAACAGACGTATCAACTAGGTGAAGCTCTGAAAATAAATTTGAGCCAAATAGGACAAAACTTTAAATTTCACAAAAAATTCTTAGAATCACACTTTTTACCGAGGATTCTCTAATTCTCCGAAAAATGTGAAGCACAACTTAAATTATTTTTCTAAGAGCTCTTGAAAATTAATTTCAGCGCGAAACGTCTTCTATCAAATCTTTGACCCCCATTTCCACCAACGATCAATGTATTTTCCTAAAAATGACGACAAATTCCTAAAATGAATTTGAAGAAATTTTGTTTGAAAATGAGTTTGAGCCCCATCAAATGATTATCAAATAAGTTTCATAAAAACATTTTTCTCTCATTACCCACAGTTGTGTGTGGAATTTCCCAAATCGCTGAAACACGTGTATATTAAGTTCTTCTGCATGTAGAGCTCTGAAAATAAGTTTGAAGCAAATCCGACATAGCTTCAAATTTCACAAAAAAAATCTTAGAATCACACTTTTAGCCGAGGATGCTCTAATTGTCCGAAAAATGTGAAGCTCGTCATAAATGATTTTTCTTATAGATGCTTGAAAATTAATTTCAGAGCGAAACGTCACCTTTCAAGCTTTTGACCCCATTTCCACCAACGAGCAATGGATTTTCCTAAAAATGACGAAAAATCCCTAACATTTATTTGAAGAAATTTCTTTGAAGATGATTTTGAGGCCGATCGAATGGTAAGCAAATAAGTTTCATAAAAACCTTTTTCGCCAATTACCCACTAGCAATGGATTTTCCTAAAAATGGAGAAAAATCCCTGAAATGAATTTGAAGAAATTTCTTTGAAAATGAGTTTGAGGCCGATCGAATGGTACGCAAATAAGTTTCATAAAAACATTTTTCCCCAATTCCAAACTATTGTGTGTGGAATTTCTCCAATTCGCTGATGTACCTATTTATTAAGTTTTCATGTAGGTGAAGCTCTGCAAATAAGTTTGAAGCAAGTTGGACATAACTTAAAATTTCACAAAAAGTTCATAGAATCACACTTTTTACCGAGGATGCTTTAATTATCCGAAAAATGTGAGGCACTTTTTTAATTATTTTTTAAAAAGATCCTTGAAAATTTATTTCAGCGCGAAACGTCACCTATCAAATTTTTGACCCCCGCTTCCACCAACGAGCAATGGATTTTCCCAAAAATGGCGAAAAATCCCTATAATGAATTTAAAGACATTTCGTTGAAAATGAGTTTGCGTCCGATAAATAAGTTTCATACAAACATTTTCCGGTAATTACCCACAGTTGTGGGTGGATTTTTCCCAAATCGCGGATATACCTATTTATTAAGTTTTTATGTTGGTGAAGCTCTGAAAATAAGTTTGAAGCAAATTGGACATAACTTAAAACTTCACAAAAAATTTTTAGAATCGCTTTTTTTACCGAGGATGCTTTAATTCTCCGAAAAATGTGAAGCACAACTTAAATTATTTTTCTAAGAGATCTTGAAAATGAATCTCAGCGCGAAACGTCTTCTATCAAATCTTTGACCCCCATTTCCACCAACGATCAATGGATTTTCCTAAAAATGACGACAAATTCCTAAAATGAATTTGAAGAAATATTTTTGAAAATGAGTTTGAGCCCCATCAAATAATTAGCAAATAAGTTTCATAAAAACATTTTTCTCTTATGACAAACAGTTGTGTGCGGAATTTCCCAAATCGCTGAAACACGTGTATATTAAGTTCTTCTGCATGTAGAGCTCTGAGAGTAAGTTTGAAGCAAATCCGACATAGCTTCAAATTTCACGAAAAAAATCTTAGAATCACACTTTTAGCCGAGGATGCTCTAATTGTCCGAAAAATGTGAAGCTCGTCATAAATGATTTTTCTTATAGATGCTTGAAAATTAATTTCGAGCGAAACGTCACCTTTCAAGCTTTTGACCCCCATTTCCACCAACGAGCAATGGATTTTCCTAAAAATGGAGAAAAATCCCTGAAATGAATTTGAAGAAATTTCTTTGAAAATGAGTTTGAGGCCGATCGAATGGTACGCAAATAAGTTTCATAAAAACATTTTTCCCCAATTCCAAACTATTGTGTGTGGAATTTCTCCAATTCGCTGATGTACCTATTTATTAAGTTTTCATGTAGGTGAAGCTCTGCAAATAAGTTTGAAGCAAGTTGGACATAACTTAAAATTTCACAAAAAGTTCATAGAATCACACTTTTTACCGAGGATGCTTTAATTATCCGAAAAATGTGAGGCACTTTTTTAATTATTTTTTAAAAAGATCCTTGAAAATTTATTTCAGCGCGAAACGTCACCTATCAAATTTTTGACCCCCGCTTCCACCAACGAGCAATGGATTTTCCCAAAAATGGCGAAAAATCCCTATAATGAATTTAAAGACATTTCGTTAAAAATGAGTTTGCGGCCGACAAATAAGTTTCATACAAACATTTTCCGGTAATTACCCACAGTTGTGGGTGGATTTTTCCCAAATCGCTGATATACCTATTTATTAAGTTTTTATGTTGGTGAAGCTCTGAAAATAAGTTTGAAGCAAATTGGACATAACTTAAAACTTCACAAAAAATTTTTAGAATCGCTCTTTTTACCGAGGATGCTTTAATTCTCCGAAAAATGTGAAGCACAACTTAAATTATTTTTCTAAGAGATCTTGAAAATGAATTTCAGCGCGAAACGTCTTCTATCAAATCTTTGACCCCCATTTCCACCAACGAGCAATGGATTTTCCTAAAAATGGAGAAAAATCCCTGAAATGAATTTGAAGAAATTTCTTTGAAAATAAGTTTGAGACCGATCGAATGGTAAGCAAATAAGTTTCATAAAAACATTTTTCCCCAATTCCAAACTATTGTGTGTGGAATTTCTCCAATTCGCTGATATACCTATTTATTAAGTTTTTGTGTAGGTGAAGCTCTGAAAATAAGTTTGAAGCAAATTGGACATAATTTTAAACATCAAACAAAATTCTTAGAATCCCTCCTTTTTAGCGAGGATGCTTTAATTCTCCGAAAAATGTGAAGTACGTCTTAAATTACTTTTTTGAGAGATCTTGAAAATTAATTGCATTGCGAAACGTCACCTATCAAATCATTGACCGCCAATTCCGCTATCGAGTAATGGATTTTCCTGAAAATGGCAATGGTTTGAGGCCCATCGAATGAAAAGCAAATAAGTTTCATAAAAACATATTTCTCTAATGACCAACAGTTGTGTGCGGAACTTCCCAAATCGCTGAAACACGTGTATATTAAGTTCTTCTGCATTTAGAGCTCTGAAAATAAGTTTGAAGCAAATCCGACATAGCTTCAAATTTCACAAAAAAAATCTTAGAATCACACTTTTAGCCGAGGATGCGCTAATTGTCCGAAAAATGTGAAGCTCCTCATAAATGATTTTTCTTATAGATGCTTGAAAATTAATTTCAGAGCGAAACGTCACCTTTCAAGCTTTTGACCCCCATTTCCAGCAACGAGCAATGGATTTTCCTAAAAATGACGAAAAATCCCTAACATTTATTTGAAGAAATTTCTTTGAAATTGAGTTTGAGGCCGATCGAATGGTAAGCAAATAAGTTTCATAAAAACATTTTTCCCCAATTCCAAACTATTGTGTGTGGAATTTCTCCAATTCGCTGATATACCTATTTATTAAGTTTTTGTGTAGGTGAAGCTCTGAAAATAACTTTGAACCAAATAGGACAAAACTTAAAATTTCACAAAAAGTTCTTAGAATCACACTTTTTACCGAGGATGCTTTAATTATCCGAAAAATGTGAGGCACTTTTTTAATGATTTTTCTTATAGATCCTTGAAAATTTATTTCAGCGCGAAACGTCACCAATCAAATTTCTGACCCCCGTTTCCACCAACGAGCAATGGATTTTCCCAAAAATGGCGAAAAATCCTTATACTGAATTTAAAGACATTTCGTTGAAAATGAGTTTGCGGCCGATTAATAAAGTTCATACAAACATTTTCCGGTAATTACCCACAGTTGTGGGTGGATTTTTCCCAAATCGCTGATATACCTATTTATTAAGTTTTTATGTAGGTGAAGCTCTGAAAATAAGTTTAAAGCAAATTGGACATAACTTAAAACTTCACAAAAAATTCTTAGAATCGCACTTTTCACCGAGGATGCTTTAATTCTCCGAAAAATGTGAAGTACGTCTTAAATTACTTTTCTTAGAGATCTTGAAAATTAATTTCATCGCCTTCTATCAATTCTTTGACCGCCATTTCCGCTAACGAGTAATGGATTTTCCTGAATGGCAATGGTTTGAGGCCCATCGAATGAAAAGCAAATAAGTTTCATAAAAACATTTTTCTCTAATGACCAACAGTTGTGTGCGGAATTTCCCAAATCGCTGAAACACGTGTATATTAAGTTCTTCTGCATGTAGAGCTCTGAAAATAAGTTTGAAGCAAATCGGACATAACTTGAAACTTCACAAACAAAATCTTAAAATCAAACTTTTAGCCGAGGATGCTCTAATTGTCCGAAAAATGTGAAGCTCGTCATAAATGACGAGCCAATTACCCACCAACAATGGATTTTCCTAAAAATGGGAAAAAATCCCTGAAATGAATTTGAAGAAATTTCTTTGAAGATGAGATTGAGGCCGATCGAATGGTAAGCAAATAAGTTTTATAAAAACATTTTTCGCCAATTACCCACCAGCAATGGATTTTCCTAAAAATGGGGAAAAATCCCTGAAATGAATTTGAAGAAATTTCTTTGAAAATGAGTTTGAGGCCGATCGAATGGTAAGCAAATAAGTTTCATAAAAACATTTTTCCCCAATTCCAAACTATTGTGTGTGGAATTTCTCCAATTCGCTGATATACCTATTTATTAAGTTTTTGTGTAGGTGAAGCTCTGAAAATAAGTTTGAACCAAATAGGACAAAACTTAAAATTTCACAAAAAATTCTTAGAATCACACTTTTTACCGAGGATGCTTTAATTCTCCGAAAAATGTGAAGCACAACTTAAATTATTTTTCTAAGAGATCTTGAAAATGAATTTCAGCGCGAAACGTCTTCTATCAAATCTTTGACCCCCATTTCCACCAACGATCAATGGATTTTCCAAAAATTGACGACAAATTCCTAAAATGAATTTGAAGAAATTTTTTTTAAAATGAGTGTGAGCCCCATCAGAGCTCTGAAAATAATTTTGAAGCAAATCGGACATAACTTAAAATTTCACAAAAAGTTCTTAGAATCACACTTTTTACCGAGGATGCTTTAATTATCCGAAAAATGTGAGGCACTTTTTTAATGATTTTTCTTATAGATCCTTGAAAATTTATTTCAGCGCGAAACGTCACCAATCAAATTTTTGACCCCCGTTTCCACCAACGAGCAATGGATTTTCCCAAAAATGGCGAAAAATCCCTATACTGAATTTAAAGACATTTCGTTGAAAATGAGTTTGCGGCCGATAAATAAGTTTCATACAAACATTTTCCGGTAATTACCCACAGTTGTGGGTGGATTATTCCCAAATCGCTGATATACCTATTTATTAAGTTTTTATGTAGGTGACGCTCTGAAAATAAGTTTGAAGCAAATTGGACATAACTTAAAGCTTCACAAAAAATTACTAAAATCGTTTTTTTTAGCGAGGATGCTTTAATTCATCGAAAAATGTGAAGTACGTCTTAAATTACTTTTCTTAGAGATCTTGAAAATTAATTTCATCGCGAAACGTCACCTATCAAATCTTTGACCGCCATTTCCGCCAACGAGTAATGGATTTTCCTGAAAATGGCAATGGTTTGAGGCCCATCGAATGAAAAGCAAATAAGTTTCATAAAAACATTTTTCTCTAATGACCAACAGTTGTGTGCGGAATTTCCCAAATCGCTGAAACACGTGTATATTAAGTTCTTCTGCATGTAGAGCTCTGAGAGTAAGTTTGAAGCAAATCCGACATAGCTTCAAATTTCACGAAAAAAATCTTAGAATCACACTTTTAGCCGAGGATGCTCTAATTGTCCGAAAAATGTGAAGCTCGTCATAAATGATTTTTCTTATAGATGCTTGAAAATTAATTTCGAGCGAAACGTCACCTTTCAAGCTTTTGACCCCCATTTCCACCAACGAGCAATGGATTTTCCTAAAAATGGAGAAAAATCCCTGAAATGAATTTGAAGAAATTTCTTTGAAAATGAGTTTGAGGCCGATCGAATGGTACGCAAATAAGTTTCATAAAAACATTTTTCCCCAATTCCAAACTATTGTGTGTGGAATTTCTCCAATTCGCTGATGTACCTATTTATTAAGTTTTCATGTAGGTGAAGCTCTGCAAATAAGTTTGAAGCAAGTTGGACATAACTTAAAATTTCACAAAAAGTTCATAGAATCACACTTTTTACCGAGGATGCTTTAATTATCCGAAAAATGTGAGGCACTTTTTTAATTATTTTTTAAAAAGATCCTTGAAAATTTATTTCAGCGCGAAACGTCACCTATCAAATTTTTGACCCCCGCTTCCACCAACGAGCAATGGATTTTCCCAAAAATGGCGAAAAATCCCTATAATGAATTTAAAGACATTTCGTTAAAAATGAGTTTGCGGCCGACAAATAAGTTTCATACAAACATTTTCCGGTAATTACCCACAGTTGTGGGTGGATTTTTCCCAAATCGCTGATATACCTATTTATTAAGTTTTTATGTTGGTGAAGCTCTGAAAATAAGTTTGAAGCAAATTGGACATAACTTAAAACTTCACAAAAAATTTTTAGAATCGCTCTTTTTACCGAGGATGCTTTAATTCTCCGAAAAATGTGAAGCACAACATAAATTATTTTTCTAAAAGATCTTGAAAATGAATTTCAGCGCGAAACGTCTTCTATCAAATCTTTGACCCCCATTTCCACCAACGAGCAATGGATTTTCCTAAAAATGGAGAAAAATCCCTGAAATGAATTTGAAGAAATTTCTTTGAAAATGAGTTTGAGGCCGATCGAATGGTAAGCAAATAAGTTTCATAAAAACATTTTTCCCCAATTCCAAACTATTGTGTGTGGAATTTCTCCAATTCGCTGATATACCTATTTATTAAGTTTTTGTGTAGGTGAAGCTCTGAAAATAAGTTTGAAGCAAATTGGACATAACTTTAAACATCAAACAAAATTCTTAGAATCCCTCCTTTTTAGCGAGGATGCTTTAATTCTCCGAAAAATGTGAAGTACGTCTTAAATTACTTTTCTTAGAGATCTTGAAAATTAATTTCATCGCGAAACGTCACCTATCAAATCTTTGACCGCCATTTCCGCCAACGAGTAATGGATTTTCCTGAAAATGGCAATGGTTTGAGGCCCATCGAATGAAAAGCAAATAAGTTTCATAAAAACATATTTCTCTAATGACCAACAGTTGTGTGCGGAACTTCCCAAATCGCTGAAACACGTGTATATTAAGTTCTTCTGCATTTAGAGCTCTGAAAATAAGTTTGAAGCAAATCCGACATAGCTTCAAATTTCACAAAAAAAATCTTAGAATCACACTTTTAGCCGAGGATGCGCTAATTGTCCGAAAAATGTGAAGCTCCTCATAAATGATTTTTCTTATAGATGCTTGAAAATTAATTTCAGAGCGAAACGTCACCTTTCAAGCTTTTGACCCCCATATCCACCAA
Source organism: Drosophila virilis (assembly GCF_030788295.1). Classification (NCBI taxonomy): domain Eukaryota; kingdom Metazoa; phylum Arthropoda; class Insecta; order Diptera; family Drosophilidae; genus Drosophila; species Drosophila virilis. The sequence goes on from NC_091548.1 coordinate 64,284, forward strand.
CGAGCAATGGATTTTCCTAAAAATGACGAAAAATCCCTAACATTTATTTGAAGAAATTTCTTTGAAATTGAGTTTGAGGCCGATCGAATGGTAAGCAAATAAGTTTCATAAAAACATTTTTCCCCAATTCCAAACTATTGTGTGTGGAATTTCTCCAATTCGCTGATATACCTATTTATTAAGTTTTTGTGTAGGTGAAGCTCTGAAAATAACTTTGAACCAAATAGGACAAAACTTAAAATTTCACAAAAAGTTCTTAGAATCACACTTTTTACCGAGGATGCTTTAATTATCCGAAAAATGTGAGGCACTTTTTTAATGATTTTTCTTATAGATCCTTGAAAATTTATTTCAGCGCGAAACGTCACCAATCAAATTTCTGACCCCCGTTTCCACCAACGAGCAATGGATTTTCCCAAAAATGGCGAAAAATCCTTATACTGAATTTAAAGACATATCGTTGAAAATGAGTTTGCGGCCGATTAATAAAGTTCATACAAACATTTTCCGGTAATTACCCACAGTTGTGGGTGGATTTTTCCCAAATCGCTGATATACCTATTTATTAAGTTTTTATGTAGGTGACGCTCTGAAAATAAGTTTAAAGCAAATTGGACATAACTTAAAACTTCACAAAAAATTCTTAGAATCGCACTTTTCACCGAGGATGCTTTAATTCTCCGAAAAATGTGAAGTACGTCTTAAATTACTTTTCTTAGAGATCTTGAAAATTAATTTCATCGCGAAACGTCTTCTATCAATTCTTTGACCGCCATTTCCGCTAACGAGTAATGGATTTTCCTGAATGGCAATGGTTTGAGGCCCATCGAATAAAAAGCAAATAAGTTTCATAAAAACATTTTTCTCTAATGACCAACAGTTGTGTGCGGAATTTCCCAAATCGCTGAAACACGTGTATATTAAGTTCTTCTGCATGTAGAGCTCTGAAAATAAGTTTGAAGCAAATCGGACATAACTTGAAACTTCACAAACAAAATCTTAAAATCAAACTTTTAGCCGAGGATGCTCTAATTGTCCGAAAAATGTGAAGCTCGTCATAAATGACGAGCCAATTACCCACCAACAATGGATTTTCCTAAAAATGGGAAAAAATCCCTGAAATGAATTTGAAGAAATTTCTTTGAAGATGAGATTGAGGCCGATCGAATGGTAAGCAAATAAGTTTTATAAAAACATTTTTCGCCAATTACCCACCAGCAATGGATTTTCCTAAAAATGGGGAAAAATCCCTGAAATGAATTTGAAGAAATTTCTTTGAAAATGAGTTTGAGGCCGATCGAATGGTAAGCAAATAAGTTTCATAAAAACATTTTTCCCCAATTCCAAACTATTGTGTGTGGAATTTCTCCAATTCGCTGATATACCTATTTATTAAGTTTTTGTGTAGGTGAAGCTCTGAAAATAAGTTTGAACCAAATAGGACAAAACTTAAAATTTCACAAAAAATTCTTAGAATCACACTTTTTACCGAGGATGCTTTAATTCTCCGAAAAATGTGAAGCACAACTTAAATTATTTTTCTAAGAGATCTTGAAAATGAATTTCAGCGCGAAACGTCTTCTATCAAATCTTTGACCCCCATTTCCACCAACGATCAATGGATTTTCCAAAAATTGACGACAAATTCCTAAAATGAATTTGAAGAAATTTTTTTTAAAATGAGTGTGAGCCCCATCAGAGCTCTGAAAATAATTTTGAAGCAAATCGGACATAACTTAAAATTTCACAAAAAGTTCTTAGAATCACACTTTTTACCGAGGATGCTTTAATTATCCGAAAAATGTGAGGCACTTTTTTAATGATTTTTCTTATAGATCCTTGAAAATTTATTTCAGCGCGAAACGTCACCAATCAAATTTTTGACCCCCGTTTCCACCAACGAGCAATGGATTTTCCCAAAAATGGCGAAAAATCCCTATACTGAATTTAAAGACATTTCGTTGAAAATGAGTTTGCGGCCGATAAATAAGTTTCATACAAACATTTTCCGGTAATTACCCACAGTTGTGGGTGGATTATTCCCAAATCGCTGATATACCTATTTATTAAGTTTTTATGTAGGTGACGCTCTGAAAATAAGTTTGAAGCAAATTGGACATAACTTAAAGCTTCACAAAAAATTACTAAAATCGTTTTTTTTAGCGAGGATGCTTTAATTCATCGAAAAATGTGAAGTACGTCTTAAATTACTTTTCTTAGAGATCTTGAAAATTAATTTCATCGCGAAACGTCACCTATCAAATCTTTGACCGCCATTTCCGCCAACGAGTAATGGATTTTCCTGAAAATGGCAATGGTTTGAGGCCCATCGAATGAAAAGCAAATAAGTTTCATAAAAACATTTTTCTCTAATGACCAACAGTTGTGTGCGGAATTTCCCAAATCGCTGAAACACGTGTATATTAAGTTCTTCTGCATGTAGAGCTCTGAGAGTAAGTTTGAAGCAAATCCGACATAGCTTCAAATTTCACGAAAAAAATCTTAGAATCACACTTTTAGCCGAGGATGCTCTAATTGTCCGAAAAATGTGAAGCTCGTCATAAATGATTTTTCTTATAGATGCTTGAAAATTAATTTCGAGCGAAACGTCACCTTTCAAGCTTTTGACCCCCATTTCCACCAACGAGCAATGGATTTTCCTAAAAATGGAGAAAAATCCCTGAAATGAATTTGAAGAAATTTCTTTGAAAATGAGTTTGAGGCCGATCGAATGGTACGCAAATAAGTTTCATAAAAACATTTTTCCCCAATTCCAAACTATTGTGTGTGGAATTTCTCCAATTCGCTGATGTACCTATTTATTAAGTTTTCATGTAGGTGAAGCTCTGCAAATAAGTTTGAAGCAAGTTGGACATAACTTAAAATTTCACAAAAAGTTCATAGAATCACACTTTTTACCGAGGATGCTTTAATTATCCGAAAAATGTGAGGCACTTTTTTAATTATTTTTTAAAAAGATCCTTGAAAATTTATTTCAGCGCGAAACGTCACCTATCAAATTTTTGACCCCCGCTTCCAACGAGCAATGGATTTTCCCAAAAATGGCGAAAAATCCCTATAATGAATTTAAAGACATTTCGTTAAAAATGAGTTTGCGGCCGACAAATAAGTTTCATACAAACATTTTCCGGTAATTACCCACAGTTGTGGGTGGATTTTTCCCAAATCGCTGATATACCTATTTATTAAGTTTTTATGTTGGTGAAGCTCTGAAAATAAGTTTGAAGCAAATTGGACATAACTTAAAACTTCACAAAAAATTTTTAGAATCGCTCTTTTTACCGAGGATGCTTTAATTCTCCGAAAAATGTGAAGCACAACATAAATTATTTTTCTAAAAGATCTTGAAAATGAATTTCAGCGCGAAACGTCTTCTATCAAATCTTTGACCCCCATTTCCACCAACGAGCAATGGATTTTCCTAAAAATGGAGAAAAATCCCTGAAATGAATTTGAAGAAATTTCTTTGAAAATAAGTTTGAGACCGATCGAATGGTAAGCAAATAAGTTTCATAAAAACATTTTTCCCCAATTCCAAACTATTGTGTGTGGAATTTCTCCAATTCGCTGATATACCTATTTATTAAGTTTTTGTGTAGGTGAAGCTCTGAAAATAAGTTTGAAGCAAATTGGACATAACTTTAAACATCAAACAAAATTCTTAGAATCCCTCCTTTTTAGCGAGGATGCTTTAATTCTCCGAAAAATGTGAAGTACGTCTTAAATTACTTTTTTGAGAGATCTTGAAAATTAATTTCATTGCGAAACGTCACCTATCAAATCATTGACCGCCAATTCCGCTAACGAGTAATGGATTTTCCTGAAAATGGCAATGGTTTGAGGCCCATCGAATGAAAAGCAAATAAGTTTCATAAAAACATATTTCTCTAATGACCAACAGTTGTGTGCGGAACTTCCCAAATCGCTGAAACACGTGTATATTAAGTTCTTCTGCATTTAGAGCTCTGAAAATAAGTTTGAAGCAAATCCGACATAGCTTCAAATTTCACAAAAAAAATCTTAGAATCACACTTTTAGCCGAGGATGCGCTAATTGTCCGAAAAATGTGAAGCTCCTCATAAATGATTTTTCTTATAGATGCTTGAAAATTAATTTCAGAGCGAAACGTCACCTTTCAAGCTTTTGACCCCCATATCCACCAACGAGCAATGGATTTTCCTAAAAATGACGAAAAATCCCTAACATTTATTTGAAGAAATTTCTTTGAAATTGAGTTTGAGGCCGATCGAATGGTAAGCAAATAAGTTTCATAAAAACATTTTTCCCCAATTCCAAACTATTGTGTGTGGAATTTCTCCAATTCGCTGATATACCTATTTATTAAGTTTTTGTGTAGGTGAAGCTCTGAAAATAACTTTGAACCAAATAGGACAAAACTTAAAATTTCACAAAAAGTTCTTAGAATCACACTTTTTACCGAGGATGCTTTAATTATCCGAAAAATGTGAGGCACTTTTTTAATGATTTTTCTTATAGATCCTTGAAAATTTATTTCAGCGCGAAACGTCACCAATCAAATTTCTGACCCCCGTTTCCACCAACGAGCAATGGATTTTCCCAAAAATGGCGAAAAATCCTTATACTGAATTTAAAGACATATCGTTGAAAATGAGTTTGCGGCCGATTAATAAAGTTCATACAAACATTTTCCGGTAATTACCCACAGTTGTGGGTGGATTTTTCCCAAATCGCTGATATACCTATTTATTAAGTTTTTATGTAGGTGACGCTCTGAAAATAAGTTTAAAGCAAATTGGACATAACTTAAAACTTCACAAAAAATTCTTAGAATCGCACTTTTCACCGAGGATGCTTTAATTCTCCGAAAAATGTGAAGTACGTCTTAAATTACTTTTCTTAGAGATCTTGAAAATTAATTTCATCGCGAAACGTCTTCTATCAATTCTTTGACCGCCATTTCCGCTAACGAGTAATGGATTTTCCTGAATGGCAATGGTTTGAGGCCCATCGAATAAAAAGCAAATAAGTTTCATAAAAACATTTTTCTCTAATGACCAACAGTTGTGTGCGGAATTTCCCAAATCGCTGAAACACGTGTATATTAAGTTCTTCTGCATGTAGAGCTCTGAAAATAAGTTTGAAGCAAATCGGACATAACTTGAAACTTCACAAACAAAATCTTAAAATCAAACTTTTAGCCGAGGATGCTCTAATTGTCCGAAAAATGTGAAGCTCGTCATAAATGACGAGCCAATTACCCACCAACAATGGATTTTCCTAAAAATGGGAAAAAATCCCTGAAATGAATTTGAAGAAATTTCTTTGAAGATGAGATTGAGGCCGATCGAATGGTAAGCAAATAAGTTTTATAAAAACATTTTTCGCCAATTACCCACCAGCAATGGATTTTCCTAAAAATGGGGAAAAATCCCTGAAATGAATTTGAAGAAATTTCTTTGAAAATGAGTTTGAGGCCGATCGAATGGTAAGCAAATAAGTTTCATAAAAACATTTTTCCCCAATTCCAAACTATTGTGTGTGGAATTTCTCCAATTCGCTGATATACCTATTTATTAAGTTTTTGTGTAGGTGAAGCTCTGAAAATAAGTTTGAACCAAATAGGACAAAACTTAAAATTTCACAAAAAATTCTTAGAATCACACTTTTTACCGAGGATGCTTTAATTCTCCGAAAAATGTGAAGCACAACTTAAATTATTTTTCTAAGAGATCTTGAAAATGAGTTTCAGCGCGAAACGTCTTCTATCAAATCTTTGACCCCCATTTCCACCAACGATCAATGGATTTTCCAAAAATTGACGACAAATTCCTAAAATGAATTTGAAGAAATTTTTTTGAAAATGAGTGTGAGCCCCATCAGAGCTCTGAAAATAATTTTGAAGCAAATCGGACATAACTTAAAATTTCACAAAAAGTTCTTAGAATCACACTTTTTACCGAGGATGCTTTAATTATCCGAAAAATGTGAGGCACTTTTTTAATGATTTTTCTTATAGATCCTTGAAAATTTATTTCAGCGCGAAACGTCACCAATCAAATTTTTGACCCCCGTTTCCACCAACGAGCAATGGATTTTCCCAAAAATGGCGAAAAATCCCTATACTGAATTTAAAGATATTTCGTTGAAAATGAGTTTGCGGCCGATAAATAAGTTTCATACAAACATTTTCCGGTAATTACCCACAGTTGTGGGTGGATTATTCCCAAATCGCTGATATACCTATTTATTAAGTTTTTATGTAGGTGACGCTCTGAAAATAAGTTTGAAGCAAATTGGACATAACTTAAAGCTTCACAAAAAATTACTAAAATCGTTTTTTTTTAGCGAGGATGCTTTAATTCTTCGAAAAATGTGAAGTACGTCTTAAATTACTTTTCTTAGAGATCTTGAAAATTAATTTCATCGCGAAACGTCACCTATCAAATCTTTGACCGCCATTTCCGCCAACGAGTAATGGATTTTCCTGAAAATGGCAATGGTTTGAGGCCCATCGAATGAAAAGCAAATAAGTTTCATAAAAACATTTTTCTCTAATGACCAACAGTTGTGTGCGGAATTTCCCAAATCGCTGAAACACGTGTATATTAAGTTCTTCTGCATGTAGAGCTCTGAAAATAAGTTTGAAGCAAATCGGACATAACTTGAAATTTCACAAACAAAATCTTAGAATCACACTTTTAGCCGAGGATGCTCTAATTGTCCGAAAAATGTGAAGCTCGTCATAAATGATTTTTCTTATAGATGCTTGAAAATTAATTTCAGAGCGAAACGTCACCTTTCAAGCTTTTGACCCCCATTTCCACCAACGAGCAATGGATTTTCCTAAAAATGACGAAAAATCCCTAACATTTATTTGAAGAAATATCTTTGAATCGAATGGTAAGCAAATAAGTTTCATAAAAACATGGGGAAAAATCCCTGAAATTAAATTGCACAAATTTCTTTGAAGATGAGTTTTAGGCCGATCGAATGGTAAGCAAATAAGTTTCATAAAAACATTTTTCGCCAATTACCCACCAGCAATGGATTTTCCCAAAAATGGGGAAAAACCCCTGAAATGAATTTGAAGAAATTTCTTTGAAATTGAGTTTGAGGCCGATCGAATGGTAAGCAAATAAGTTTCATAAAAACATTTTTCCCCAATTCCAAACTATTGTGTGTGGAATTTCTGCAATTCGCTGATATACCTTTTTATTAAGTTTTTGTGTAGGTGAAGCTCTGAAAATAAGTTTGAAGCAAATCGGACATAACTTAAAATTTCACAAAAAGTTCTTAGAATCACACTTTTTACCGAGGATGCTTTAATTATCCGAAAAATGTGAGGCACTTTTTTAATGATTTTTCTTATAGATCCTTGAAAATTTATTTCAGCGCGAAACGTCACCAATCAAATTTTTGACCCCCGTTTCCACCAACGAGCAATGGATTTTCCCAAAAATGGCGAAATATCCCTATACTGAATTTAAAGACATTTCGTTAAAAATGAGTTTGCGGCCGATAAATAAGTTTCATACAAACATTTTCCGGTAATTACCCACAGTTGTGGGTGGATTTTTCCCAAATCGCTGATATACCTATTTATTAAGTTTTTATGTAGGTGAAGCTCTGAAAATAAGTTTGAAGCAAATTGGACATAACTTAAAACTTCACAAAAAATTCGTAGAATCGCTCTTTTTTAGCGAGGATGCTTTAATTCTCCGAAAAATGTGAAGCTCGTCATAAATGATGAGCCAATTACCCACCAGCAATGGATTTTTCTAAAAATGGGGAAAAATCCCTGAAATTAAATTGCACAAATTTCTTTGAAGATGAGTTTTAGGCCGATCGAATGGTAAGCAAATAAGTTTCATAAAAACATTTTTCGCCAATTACCCACCAGCAAATGATTTTCCTAAAAATGGGGAAAAATCCCTGAAATGAATTTGAAGAAATTTCTTTGAAATTGAGTTTGAGGCCGATCGAGTGGTAAGCAAATAAGTTTCATAAAAACATTTTTCCCCAATTCCAAACTATTGTGTGTGGAATTTCTCCAATTCGCTGATATACCTATTTATTAAGTTTTTGTGTAGGTGAAGCTCTGAAAATAACTTTGAACCAAATAGGACAAAACTTAAAGTTTCACAAAAAGTTCTTAGAATCACACTTTTTACCGAGGATGCTTTAATTATCCGGAAAATGTGAGGCACTTTTTTAATGATTTTTCTTATAGATCCTTGAAAATTTATTTCAGCGCGAAACGTCACCAATCAAATTTTTGACCCCCGTTTCCACCAACGAGCAATGGATTTTCCCAAAAATGGCGAAAAATCCTTATACTGAATTTAAAGACATTTCGTTGAAAATGAGTTTGCGGCCGATTAATAAGTTTCATACAAACATTTTCCGGTAATTACCCACAGTTGTGGGTGGATTTTTCCCAAATCGCTGATATACCTATTTATTAGGTTTTTATGTAGGTGAAGCTCTGAAAATAAGTTTGAGCATATTGGACATAACTTAAAACTTCACAAAAAATTCTTAGAATCGCTCTTTTTTAGCGAGGATGCTTTAATTCTCCGAAAAATGTGAAGCTCGTCATAAATGACGAGCCAATTACCCACCAGCAATGGATTTTCCTAAAAATGGGGAAAAATCCCTGAAATGAATTTGAAGAAATTTCTTTGAAGATGAGTTTTAGGCCGATCGAATGGTAAGCAAATAAGTTTCATAAAAACATTTTTCGGCAATTACCCACCAGCAATGGATTTTCCTAAAAATGGGGAAAAATCCCTGAAATGAATTTGAAGAAATTTCTTTGAAGATGAGTTTTAGGCCGATCGAATGGTAAGCAAATAAGTTTCATAAAAACATTTTTCGGCAATTACCCACCAGCAAATGATTTTCCTAAAAATGGGGAAAAATCCCTGAAATGAATTTGAAGAAATTTCTTTGAAATTGAGTTTGAGGCCGATCGAATGGTAAGCAAATAAGTTTCATAAAAACATTTTTCCCCAATTCCAAACTATTGTGTGTGGAATTTCTCCAATTCGCTGATATACCTATTTATTAAGTTTTTGTGTAGGTGAAGCTCTGAAAATAACTTTGAACCAAATAGGACAAAACTTAAAATTTAACAAAAAGTTCTTAGTATCACACTTTTTACCGAGGATGCTTTAATTATCCGAAAAATGTGAGGCACTTTTTTAATGATTTTTCTTATAGATCCTTGAAAATTTATTTCAGCGCGAAACGTCACCAATCAAATTTTTGACCCCCGCTTCCACCAACGAGCAATGGATTTTCCCAAAAATGGCGAAAAATCCTTATACTGAATTTAAAGACATTTCGTTGAAAATGAGTTTGCGGCCGATTAATAAGTTTCACACAAACATTTTCCGGTAATTACCCACAGTTGTGGATTTTTCCCAAATCGCTGATATACCTATTTATTAAGTTTTTATGTAGGTGAAGCTCTGAAAATAAGTTTGAAGGATATTGGACATAACTTAAAACTTCACAAAAAATTCTTAGAATCGCTCTTTTTTAGCGAGGATGCTTTAATTCTCCGAAAAATGTGAAGCTCGTCATAAATGACGAGCCAATTACCCACCAGCAATGGATTTTCCTAAAAATGGGGAAAAATCCCTGAAATGAATTTGAAGAAATTTCTTTGAAGATGAGTTTTAGGCCGATCGAATGGTAAGCAAATAAGTTTCATAAAAACATTTTTCGCCAATTACCCACCAGCAATGGATTTTCCTAAAAATGGGGAAAATTCTGAAATGAATTTGAAGAAATTTCTTTGAAAGTGAGTTTGAGGCCGATCGAATGGTAAGCAAATAAGTTTCATAAAATCATTTTTCCCCAATTCCGAACTATTGTGTGTGGAATTTCTGCAATTCGCTGATATACCTATTTATTAAGTTTTTGTGTAGGTGAAGCTCTGAAAATAACTTTGAACCAAATAGGACAAAACTTAAAATTTCACAAAAATATCTTAGAATCACACTTTTTACCGAGAATGCTTTAATTCTCCGAAAAATGTGAAGTACGTCTTAAATTACTTTTCATAGAGATCTTGAAAATTAATTTCATCGCGAAACGTCACCTATCAAATCTTTGACCGCCATTTCCGCCAACAAGTAATGGATTTTCTTGAAAATGGCAATGGTTTAAGGCCCATTGAATGAAAAGCAAATAAGTTTCATAAAAACATTTTTCCCCAATTGCAAACTATTGTGTGTGGAATTTCTCCAATTCGCTGATATACCTATTTATTAAGTTTTTGTGTAGGTGAAGCTCTGAAAATAACTTTGAACCAAATAGGACAAAACTTAAAGTTTCACAAAAAGTTCTTAGAATCACACTTTTTACCGAGGATGCTTTAATTATCCGGAAAATGTGAGGCACTTTTTTAATGATTTTTCTTATAGATCCTTGAAAATTTATTTCAGCGCGAAACGTCACCAATCAAATTTTTGACCCCCGTTTCCACCAACGAGCAATGGATTTTCCCAAAAATGGCGAAAAATCCTTATACTGAATTTAAAGACATTTCGTTGAAAATGAGTTTGCGGCCGATTAATAAGTTTCATACAAACATTTTCCGGTAATTACCCACAGTTGTGGGTGGATTTTTCCCAAATCGCTGATATACCTATTTATTAGGTTTTTATGTAGGTGAAGCTCTGAAAATAAGTTTGAGCATATTGGACATAACTTAAAACTTCACAAAAAATTCTTAGAATCGCTCTTTTTTAGCGAGGATGCTTTAATTCTCCGAAAAATGTGAAGCTCGTCATAAATGACGAGCCAATTACCCACCAGCAATGGATTTTCCTAAAAATGGGGAAAAATCCCTGAAATGAATTTGAAGAAATTTCTTTGAAGATGAGTTTTAGGCCGATCGAATGGTAAGCAAATAAGTTTCATAAAAACATTTTTCGGCAATTACCCACCAGCAATGGATTTTCCTAAAAATGGGGAAAAATCCCTGAAATGAATTTGAAGAAATTTCTTTGAAGATGAGTTTTAGGCCGATCGAATGGTAAGCAAATAAGTTTCATAAAAACATTTTTCGGCAATTACCCACCAGCAAATGATTTTCCTAAAAATGGGGAAAAATCCCTGAAATGAATTTGAAGAAATTTCTTTGAAATTGAGTTTGAGGCCGATCGAATGGTAAGCAAATAAGTTTCATAAAAACATTTTTCCCCAATTCCAAACTATTGTGTGTGGAATTTCTCCAATTCGCTGATATACCTATTTATTAAGTTTTTGTGTAGGTGAAGCTCTGAAAATAACTTTGAACCAAATAGGACAAAACTTAAAATTTAACAAAAAGTTCTTAGTATCACACTTTTTACCGAGGATGCTTTAATTATCCGAAAAATGTGAGGCACTTTTTTAATGATTTTTCTTATAGATCCTTGAAAATTTATTTCAGCGCGAAACGTCACCAATCAAATTTTTGACCCCCGCTTCCACCAACGAGCAATGGATTTTCCCAAAAATGGCGAAAAATCCTTATACTGAATTTAAAGACATTTCGTTGAAAATGAGTTTGCGGCCGATTAATAAGTTTCACACAAACATTTTCCGGTAATTACCCACAGTTGTGGGTGGATTTTTCCCAAATCGCTGATATACCTATTTATTAAGTTTTTATGTAGGTGAAGCTCTGAAAATAAGTTTGAAGGATATTGGACATAACTTAAAACTTCACAAAAAATTCTTAGAATCGCTCTTTTTTAGCGAGGATGCTTTAATTCTCCGAAAAATGTGAAGCTCGTCATAAATGACGAGCCAATTACCCACCAGCAATGGATTTTCCTAAAAATGGGGAAAAATCCCTGAAATGAATTTGAAGAAATTTCTTTGAAGATGAGTTTTAGGCCGATCGAATGGTAAGCAAATAAGTTTCATAAAAACATTTTTCGCCAATTACCCACCAGCAATGGATTTTCCTAAAAATGGGGAAAATTCTGAAATGAATTTGAAGAAATTTCTTTGAAAGTGAGTTTGAGGCCGATCGAATGGTAAGCAAATAAGTTTCATAAAATCATTTTTCCCCAATTCCAAACTATTGTGTGTGGAATTTCTGCAATTCGCTGATATACCTATTTATTAAGTTTTTGTGTAGGTGAAGCTCTGAAAATAACTTTGAACCAAATAGGACAAAACTTAAAATTTCACAAAAATATCTTAGAATCACACTTTTTACCGAGAATGCTTTAATTTTCCGAAAAATGTGAAGCACAACTTAAATTATTTTTCTAAGAGATCTTGAAAATTAATTTCAGCGCGAAACGTCTTCTATCAAATCTTTGACCCCCATTTCCACCACGAGCAATGGAATTTCCCAAAAATGGCGAAAAATCCCTATACTGAATTTAAAGACATTTCGTTGAAAATGAGTTTGCGGCCGATAAATAAGTTTCATACAAACATTTTCCAGTAATTACCCACAGTTGTGGGTGGATTTTTCCCAAGTCGCTGATATACCTATTTATTAAGTTTTTGTGTAGGTGAAGCTCTGAAAATAAGTTTGAAGCAAATTGGACATAACTTGAAATTTCACAAAAAATTCTTAGAATCGCTCTTTTTTAGCGAGGATGCTTTAATTCTCCGAAAAATGTGAAGTACGTCTTAAATTACTTTTCTTAGAGATCTTGAAAATTAATTTCATCGCGAAACGTCACCTATCAAATCTTTGACCGCCATTTCCGCCAACGAGTAATGGATTTTCCTGAAAATGGCAATGGTTTGAGGCCCATCGAATGAAAAGCAAATAAGTTTCATAAAAACATCTTTCTCTAATGACCAACAGTTGTGTGCGGAATTTCCCAAATCGCTGAAACACGTGTATATTAAGTTCTTCTGCATGTAGAGCTCTGAAAATAAGTTTGAAGCAAATCGGACAAAACTTAAAATTTCACAAACAAAATCTTAGAATCATACTTTTAGCCGAGGATGCTCTAATTGTCCGAAAAATGTGAAGCTCATCATAAATGACGAGCCGATTACCCACCAACAATGGATTTTCCTAAAAATGGGGAAAAATCCCTGAAATGAATTTGAAGAAATTTCTTTGAAGATGAGTTTGAGGCCGATCGAATGGTAAGCAAATAAGTTTCATAAAAACATTTTTCGCCAATTACCCACCAGCAATGTATTTTCCTAAAAATGGGGAAAAATCCCTGAAATTAATTTGAAGAAATTTCTTTGAAAATGAGTTTGAGGCCGATCGAATGGTAAGCAAATAAGTTTCATAAAAACATTTTTCCCCAATTCCAAACTATTGTGTGTGGTATTTCTGCAATTCGCTAAAATATACCTATTTATTAAGTTTTCGTGTATGTGAAGCTCTGAAAATAAGTTTGAACCAAATAGGACAAAACTTAAAATTTCACAAAAAATTCTTAGAATCACACTTTTTACCGAGGATGCTTTAATTCTGCGAAAAATGTGAAGCACAACTTAAATTATTTTTCTAAGAGATCTTGAAAATGAATTTCAGCGCGAAACGTCTTCTATCAAATCTTTGACCCCCATTTCCACCAACGATCAATGGATTCTCCTAAAAATGACGACAAATTCCTAAAATGAATATGAAGAAATTTTTTTGAAAATGAGTTTGTGCCCCATCAAATGATTAGCAAATAAGTTTCATAAAAACATTTTTCTCTAATTACCCACAGTTATGTGTGGAATTTCCCAAATCGCTGAAACACGTATATATTGAGTTCTTCTGCATGTAGAGCTCTGAAAATAAGTTTGAAGCAAATCGGACATAACTTAAAATTTCACAAAAAGTTCTTAGAATCACACTTTTTACCGAGGATGCTGTAATTATCCGAAAAATGTGAGGCATTTTTTAAATTATTTTTTAAAAAGATCCTTGAACATTTATTTTAGCGCGAAACGTCACCTATCAAATTTTTGACCCCCGCTTCCACCAACGAGCAATGGATTTTCCCAAAAATGGCGAAATATCCCTATAATGAATTTAAAGACATTTCGTTAAAAATGAGTTTGCGGCCGATAAATAAGTTTCATACAAACATTTTCCGGTAATTACCCACATTGTGGGTGGATTTTTCCTAAATCGCTGATATACCTATTTATTAAGTTTTTATGTAGGTGAAGCTCTGAAAATAAGTTTGAAGCAAATTGGACATAACTTAAAACTTCACAAAAAATTCTTAGAATCGCTCTTTTTTAGCGAGGATGCTTTAATTCTCCGAAAAATGTGAAGTACGTCTTAAATTACTTTTCTTAGAGATCTTGAAAATTAATTTCATCGCGAAACGTCACCTATCAAATCTTTGACCGCCATTTCCTCCAACGAGTAATAGATTTTCCTGAAAATGGCAATGGTTTGAGGCCCATCGAATGAAAAGCAAATAAGTTTCATAAAAACATTTTTCTCTAATGACCAACAGTTGTGTGCGGAATTTCCCAAATCGCTGAAACACGTGTATTTTAAGTTCTTCTGCATGTAGAGCTCTGAAAATAAGTTTGAAGCAAATCGGACATAACTTGAAATTTCACAAACAAAATCTTAGAATCACACTTTTAGCCGAGGATGCTCTAATTGTCCGAAAAATGTGAAGCTCGTCATAAATGATTTTTCTTATAGATGCTTGAAAATTAATTTCAGAGCGAAACGTCACCTTTCAAGCTTTTGACCCCCATTTCCACCAACGAGCAATGGATTTTCCTAAAAATGACGAAAAATCCCTAACATTTATTTGAAGAAATATCTTTGAATCGAATGGCAAGCAAATAAGTTTCATAAAAACATTTTTCGCCACTTACCCACCAGCAATGGATTTTTCTAAAAATGGGGAAAAATCCCTGAAATGAATTTGAAGAAATTTCTTTGAAATTGAGTTTGAGGCCGATCGAATGGTAAGCAAATAAGTTTCATAAAAACATTTTTCCCCAATTCCAAACTATTGTGTGTGGAATTTCTGCAATTCGCTGATATACCTATTTATTAAGTTTTTGTGTAGGTGAAGCTCTGAAAATAAGTTTGAAGCAAATCGGACATAACTTAAAATTTCACAAAAAGTTCTTAGAATCACACTTTTTACCGAGGATGCTTTAATTATCCGAAAAATGTGAGGCACTTTTTTAATGATTTTTCTTATAGATCCTTGAAAATTTATTTCAGCGCGAAACGTCACCAATCAAATTTTTGACCCCCGTTTCCACCAACGAGCAATGGATTTTCCCAAAAATGGCGAAAAATCCTTATACTGAATTTAAAGACATTTCGTTGAAAATGAGTTTGCGGCCGATTAATAAGTTTCATACAAACATTTTCCGGTAATTACCCACAGTTGTGGGTGGATTTTTCCCAAATCGCTGATATACCTATTTATTAGGTTTTTATGTAGGTGAAGCTCTGAAAATAAGTTTGAGCATATTGGACATAACTTAAAACTTCACAAAAAATTCTTAGAATCGCTCTTTTTTAGCGAGGATGCTTTAATTCTCCGAAAAATGTGAAGCTCGTCATAAATGACGAGCCAATTACCCACCAGCAATGGGTTTTTTTTAAAAATGGGGAAAAATCCCTGAAATGAATTTGAAGAAATTTCTTTGAAGATGAGTTTTAGGCCGATCGAATGGTAAGCAAATAAGTTTCATAAAAACATTTTTCGGCAATTACCCACCAGCAAATGATTTTCCTAAAAATGGGGAAAAATCCCTGAAATTAATTTGAAGAAATTTCTTTGAAATTGAGTTTGAGGCCGATCGAATGGTAAGCAAATAAGTTTCATAAAAACATTTTTCCCCAATTCCAAACTATTGTGTGTGGAATTTCTCCAATTCGCTGATATACCTATTTATTAAGTTTTTGTGTAGGTGAAGCTCTGAAAATAACTTTGAACCAAATAGGACAAAACTTAAAATTTCACAAAAAGTTCTTAGAATCACACTTTTTACCGAGGATGCTTTAATTATCCGAAAAATGTGAGGCACTTTTTTAATGATTTTTCTTATAGATCCTTGAAAATTTATTTCAGCGCGAAACGTCACCAATCAAATTTTTGACCCCCGCTTCCACCAACGAGCAATGGATTTTCCCAAAAATGGCGAAAAATACTTATACTGAATTTAAAGACATTTCGTTGAAAATGAGTTTGCGGCCGATTAATAAGTTTCACACAAACATTTTCCGGTAATTACCCACAGTTGTGGGTGGATTTTTCCCAAATCGCTGATATACCTATTTATTAAGTTTTTATGTAGGTGAAGCTCTGAAAATAAGTTTGAAGCATATTGGACATAACTTAAAACTTCACAAAAAATTCTTAGAATCGCTCTTTTTTAGCGAGGATGCTTTAATTCTCCGAAAAATGTGAAGCTCGTCATAAATGACGAGCCAATTACCCACCAGCAATGGATTTTCCTAAAAATAGGGAAAAATCCCTGAAATGAATTTGAAGAAATTTCTTTGAAGATGAGTTTTAGGCCGATCGAATGGTAAGCAAATAAGTTTCATAAAAACATTTTTCGCCAATTACCCACCAGCAATGGATTTTCCTAAAAATGGGGAAAATCCCTGAAATGAATTTGAAGAAATTTCTTTGAAAGTGAGTTTGAGGCCGATCGAATGGTAAGCAAATAAGTTTCATAAAATCATTTTTCCCCAATTCCAAACTATTGTGTGTGGAATTTCTGCAATTCGCTGATATACCTATTTATTAAGTTTTTGTGTAGGTGAAGCTCTAAAAATAACTTTGAACCAAATAGGACAAAACTTAAAATTTCACAAAAATATCTTAGAATCACACTTTTTACCGAGAATGCTTTAATTTTCCGAAAAATGTGAAGCACAACTTAAATTATTTTTCTAAGAGATCTTGAAAATTAATTTCAGCGCGAAACGTCTTCTATCAAATCTTTGACCCCCGTTTCCACCACGAGCAATGGAATTTCCCAAAAATGGCGAAAAATCCCTATACTGAATTTAAAGACATTTCGTTGAAAATGAGTTTGCGGCCGATAA
The DNA here is from genome assembly GCF_030788295.1 of Drosophila virilis. NCBI lineage: Eukaryota > Metazoa > Arthropoda > Insecta > Diptera > Drosophilidae > Drosophila > Drosophila virilis. The sequence continues at coordinate 81,310 of NC_091548.1, forward strand.
ATAAGTTTCATACAAACATTTTCCAGTAATTACCCACAGTTGTGGGTGGATTTTTCCCAAATCGCTGATATACCTATTTATTAAGTTTTTGTGTAGGTGAAGCTCTGAAAATAACTTTGAACCAAATAGGACAAAACTTAAAATTTCACAAAAATATCTTAGAATCACACTTTTTACCGAGGATGCTGTAATTATCCGAAAAATGTGAGGCATTTTTTTAATTATTTTTTAAAAAGATCCTTGAAAATTTATTTCAGCGCGAAACGTCACCTATCAAATTTTTGACCCCCGCTTCCACCAACGAGCAATGGATTTTCCAAAAATGGCGAAAAATCCCTATACTGAATTTAAAGACATTTCGTTGAAAATGAGTTTGCGGCCGATAAATAAGTTTCATACAAACATTTTCCAGTAATTACCCACAGTTGTGGGTGGATTTTTCCCAAATCGCTGATATACCTATTTATTAAGTTTTTGTGTAGGTGAAGCTCTGAAAATAAGTTTGAAGCAAATTGGACATAACTTAAAACTTCACAAAAAATTCTTAGAATCGCTCTTTTTTAGCGAGGATGCTTTAATTCTCCGAAAAATGTGAAGTACGTCTTAAATTACTTTTCTTAGAGATCTTGAAAATTAATTTCATCGCGAAACGTCACCTATCAAATCTTTGACCGCCATTTCCGCCAACGAGTAATGGATTTTCCTGAAAATGGCAATGGTTTGAGGCCCATCGAATGAAAAGCAAATAAGTTTCATAAAAACATCTTTCTCTAATGACCAACAGTTGTGTGCGGAATTTCCCAAATCGCTGAAACACGTGTATATTAAGTTCTTCTGCATGTCGAGCTCTGAAAATAAGTTTGAAGCAAATCGGACAAAACTTAAAATTTCACAAACAAAATCTTAGAATCATACTTTTAGCCGAGGATGCTCTAATTGTCCGAAAAATGTGAAGCTCATCATAAATGACGAGCCAATTACCCACCAGCAATGGATTTTCCTAAAAATGGGGAAAAATCCCTGAAATGAATTTAAAGAAATTTCTTTGAAGATGAGTTTGAGGCCGATCGAATGGTAAGCAAATAAGTTTCATAAAAACATTTTTCGCCAATTACCCACCAGCAATGTATTTTCCTAAAAATGGGGAAAAATCCCTGAAATTAATTTGAAGAAATTTCTTTGAAAATGAGTTTGAGGCCGATCGAATGGTAAGCAAATAAGTTTCATAAAAACATTTTTCCCCAATTCCAAACTATTGTGTGTGGTATTTCTGCAATTCGCTAAAATATACCTATTTATTAAGTTTTCGTGTATGTGAAGCTCTGAAAATAAGTTTGAACCAAATAGGACAAAACTTAAAATTTCACAAAAAATTCTTAGAATCACACTTTTTACCGAGGATGCTTTAATTCTGCGAAAAATGTGAAGCACAACTTAAATTATTTTTCTAAGAGATCTTGAAAATGAATTTCAGCGCGAAACGTCTTCTATCAAATCTTTGACCCCCATTTCCACCAACGATCAATGGATTCTCCTAAAAATGACGACAAATTCCTAAAATGAATATGAAGAAATTTTTTTGAAAATGAGTTTGTGCCCCATCAAATGATTAGCAAATAAGTTTCATAAAAACATTTTTCTCTAATTACCCACAGTTATGTGTGGAATTTCCCAAATCGCTGAAACACGTATATATTGAGTTCTTCTGCATGTAGAGCTCTGAAAATAAGTTTGAAGCAAATCGGACATAACTTTAAATTTCACAAAAAGTTTTTAGAATCACACTTTTTACCGAGGATGCTGTAATTATCCGAAAAATGTGAGGCATTTTTTAAATTATTTTTTAAAAAGATCCTTGAACATTTATTTCAGCGCGAAACGTCACCTATCAAATTTTTGACCCCCGCTTCCACCAACGAGCAATGGATTTTCCCAAAAATGGCGAAATATCCCTATAATGAATTTAAAGACATTTCGTTGAAAATGAGGTTTGTAATGGTCGCAATTTTCCTTTTTTGAATTAAACCGCGTAAGCGATCCTAACAGCTTGCGTTTGTGTAACGACGCTATAGCGATCAGCTTTTGTCTGTCACGGTCAGCTGCGAATGATTCTGCCGCTGCTATAAACCGCCTGCGTGCACGTTGGCAGCGCAGCTATCTTCAATCTAATCCGCGAAAGAAAAAAAGCTCTGAGACCCTATATAAGCCTGTAGGTCCCGGATATAACCCTTTTTTTTTTTTTAAATTTCTTGACCATCGAAGGTCTGGCTACGGCGGTTCGGACATAGCCCCACCAAAAAAAAAAAAAATTAAACTAAAAGCATCAGTCGTTTAATTCGTTGAATTTAAATTCCAACTAAATTGAACAAAAAAACAAAAAAAAAATAAAAAAAAAAAAATAAAATAAAGAAAAGGAAAACCCTAAAAGTGGCCGATGGGCGAAATATCAATTTTGTTGTTCGTTTGATGATAAACCTTTCGCTTCGCCAGCCGGCCACCAGCACCTCACCGGCATATATTTCTTTGTGCCAAGATCTGGTCACTGTTTTACCCAGTTTTTGTCTGCCTGCCGAAAGTAATTTTTGGAGGAATCAATCTTGCCGCCGCCGTCTCTGACATAAAAACCCACTTATTTTGAGGCAACCGCCACGTGTGCCCATTGGACGGCACTGTAATTTCTTGGGACGGCAATGTCATTTCTGCCCCCATTAAATAGACGTCAGCCTCAACTGCGGATCAGCTGCCATTCCCTTGCTCTTGCCAGCAAGAACGCGCAGGCGCCGTTTCCACAGTCTGGAATCCGGAAGAGGGAGTAGCCTTTTGGGCCCCATTGACGCGCCGCTGATCAGAAGCTCAGATGACATCGCCCATTAAGCTGGCCGGAGCGTGCAGATGCATTTATTAGGGCCCTCAAAAAAAACCGCGTGCAAGTGCAGGGAAAAAAGAAAAATGTACATCTATATACATATCTTTATATATATAGAAAGGAATAATAGTATAAATCTATCCCCCTTCTTGTTGGGGTAGAGTCCAAAGTCATTTCTGAATTTTTTTTATATTTTTTTTTAATTTTCTCACAATTTAAAAACCCTCCTGTGCCATAATAATATAATCAAAACAATTTAAAGCCCCACAGAAGACAAAAGAAAACAAATGAAAGAAAAAAAACAATAAAATTTGCTGCAAACTCTCCGCTGGAAGGCCTTTCATCGAGGAATACATGTAAGTCTGTACCGTTTGTTTTGAGTATATTTTCTTATTTTGGCACAGATAAGCACAGCTAAGCTGACATGCGCACCTGCTGAGTTTTTTTTTCGACTTTCTGTTTCACATTACGCTTTAGCTCCGATCAATATGTTTATGACCGTGTCAGTCTGGTGAATGCTTATCATCTTTGATTCTACCTACACCCCGCTCAATTATTAGCTGAAACAGAAGCAACCTAAAAGAAAAGATTTTTAACAGAATCAAATATATGTACACAAAGATGTATCATCGTATTCACTGATCAGCTGGTTGCGCTGCGCTCCGATTTGCCCATGCGCTTCGAGCTTAACCTTCTGTTGCCCATATTTTTTTTCGACCATACAATTAACCATCAACTACAATTATATTGACTCTATTATAAAAAATTTTTTTTGCTTTTGCCGAATACACTTTAGTTCAATTTACTAATGTCATTTTTTTTTCTTGCCTAGTCTTATTTATAATTATTAAAATGCACTTTAGCGAAATTTTGAGATTTTTCTTTTATTTTGCTCAATAAGAAAAAAAATATTAACTGAATAGTTTATAAAATGAATTATTTTTGAAGAATTTTTGAGCCATTGTAAAAATATTAACTGACTAGTTTTAGTTACTGAATTATTGTTGAATCATTAATGCCACTTGTAATAAGATGCAGATTATCCAACGGAAGGATTCAATTTCATTGAATAATGCTTTTGTTTATAATAAATATTAATTACGGATTTTGATTATGAATTGCTAAGTTTTCTTTCCTGGTGACATGGTGATATAATGTAGTAGAAGAATGTTTTATTTGGGATCTTCAAAACCTTAATGAAAGCTATCACCATTGTATTGGCACCTTAAGTGCTCATTAAGTTATGCCTGTTTGAGATTTTGTTTCTTCGGAGTATCGGTCTCCAATTTAGATTCTGTAGGGATCCTAAAATAAAATTGTGTATGCAGGTCGAGACATGGCAAAAAGAACCCCCCCACCCGAAAGAGCTAGGGAGCAAGAGGATCCCGCCCTGCCATGCTAACTCAACCACGAGGGGCTCGGTGAATACTTCCCGAATTATTTTGTGAAGATTGGCTGCCAACCGTCACCGTTGCTACCCGATATGTATTGCTAGAGTAGCTTCACCACAGTACATGCTACATAAATTTTTGGCGCCCAATCATGGGGCCCGAGGTTGTCTATATCAAAAAAAAAAAAAAAAAAAAAAAGAGTCTTTATATTATTGTCCACGCACGCTGACGTCGATGTGACTGGTTTAGTCTATCTTCCGCATGCGCAGATACTGGTAGTATACAAGATAGTAATTAGGACTACGATGCTTACAATTCAGAGCTTGAATTATGCCGAGAATCTGACCTTACTATATTGTTGAGTGCCTATATATAAACACGACTATAGTTATTAACACCAGCTATACAATCGGTCCCATACATTTGCTCGTTTTCTTTCTTATAATTTTGGAGAAACAACAGATTAGGTTTGCTTAGGTAGAAATACTTTCATATGCAATTTTAGAATACTGCATATTTTGATAAGATATCAGTACTGATTGCTACTTGATAGCTTGTGGATGGTTAAGTAAATTTCAGTCTTCGTGGAGCCAAAAGTTATAAAATTAGATTGAATGGTTTTGTATTAACGATACTATCAAAGATAGTTAGAATGTTGCCCGGAACTTGGCCATATGCTGCTTTGCATATCCTTGCCGAACATTTCTGACTGGATTAAAATGTTGAATGTTACAAACCGCTTTCTAAAGTAGTTTCAATAAACCAGATAAATTACCTACTTTCATTGAGGCGATTATATTTCGTAATTAAAAAAAAAAAAAAAAAACTTTTACTCTATTATGTTACCAAACCAATGTCTCGAATCAGGAAAAACTTAATTAATCATGTTGCCTTTACGCAGCCCACAAAATGTACAGCCGTCGTCAGAGAGAGCTGATAACCACTGTGTTCTATGCCAGTTAGTAATGGACAATACACAGTCTTGCTATTGCACCCCTTGTAGGCATGTTTTTCACAAACTTTGCTTGGAAGGTTGGTTGGTAAATCATGCTAAATGTCCCAGTTGTAGTGCTGTGATTGACCCAGCCTCAATTAAATTAGTTGTTGGAGATTGCTCGCCGAGAGGAAAACAATCTGCTCCACCTCCACCTACGAACATAGGGAGAACGGTAACGCGCAGTCTAGCAAAATCTCTTAATCCTGGCCCGACCCAGAGTGGCGAGAATCCAACAGCAAGGTTATTAGATGTAAGTGATGTACCACAATCAGGACTCGACGCTAGCAATAGCACGAATCCACCTGAAATCGCTCCTGCACGACCAGCGCCTGGTGTAAGAAGAAGAGGAAGACCCACTCAGTCCAATAATACCCGCCAAAATCTGGGAGTGGACTATAGGATAATTCAGGAGATGATCGAACAATCAATCACTCGCGTTATGTCATCACTGCAAATGCAAGCAACACCCTTTCCAAGAGTGTTGCCAACCCCGATCCCGGTGTCGCCTAGTAGTTCGTAATTCCGAAATGGAAAAATTGCTGACACCATGCAAAAATGGAATCTTAATTTCGATGGGTCTACCGAAGGATTAGGGGTAGAAGAATTTCTATATAGAGTCAAAACATTGACTGATGAAACTTTAGACAGCGACTTTATGGGTCTCTGTAAGCACTTACATGTGCTATTTTTAGGCAAAGCCCGTGACTGGTACTGGCGGTACCACAAGCAGGTAGACCACATAGTCTGGACTGAATTTTGTACTGCACTTCGCCATCAGTACAAAGATTATCGCTCCGATTTTATGAGCAAGGAACTAGTAAGAGCTAGAAAGCAAAACCCTGGGGAATCATTTGTGTCGTTCCATGACGCTGTAGCGTCACTGATCGATAAATTTGCAATTAAAATTGACGAAAAGGAGTTAATCGAAATTTTAAAAAATAATTTACTACCCGAAACCCGACATAAACTGCTATACCAGCCAATAAGTTCAGTTGGCCATCTACGTAGATTGGTCCAAATGAACGAGAATTTAGTTCATGAGCTCAGTTGTCGCACTGATGGTATGAATAAATCCAGGACTATTGGCCGTCGCCAAGTATATGGACTAGAAGAGTCTTTTATTGAACCGGAGGTAGAAAATTCAGAAGATACAAACTTTGACATCGCAGCAATTCGTAGATGTCATGCCAACTTTAAATGTTGGAACTGCGAAGAGCAAGGGCATCTGTGGGAAAATTGCCTTGCTGACCGCCGTATATTCTGTTACGGATGCGGGGCACCCAACATTTATAAGCCCCAGTGCCAAAACTGTATCCGTAAAGCTTCGGAAAACCAACAGAAGGGTGCATCCAGCAGCAGTCGGATGCCCCCAAAAATCTAATTAATTCCCATACGAACTGTGTATCTGTGGACCGAAGCAAAAGCTTGGTCCCTACACCGACTTTAAAGTCACATTCCAACAATTTAGAAATAGCTAAAACTATTAAATTACGATTTTTACCGCGTCATGAACGGTTAGCTAATTATTTGCATGTCCGAAATAAGATTTTTTATGAAGAAAAACCCCGTATTTCTCAGCGAACGCAGCGCTTGAAAAATTATTATTCAAAAATCAAGCAACATAGCAAGCTTTTAGTTTCGACAGTTTTTTGCAATCCCACCGATATGCGCAGCTATGCCGAAGTGTCATTTTTAACCTTTACCGAGCTTGGTCTATTGGATACAGGCGCGAATATTAGCTGCATAGGTTCTACGCTTGCGCAACAAGATTTTACCGCAATGCCGGAATTTAAGCCTATTAAATCGCATGTCAGAACAGCAGATGGCCATATTCAGAAAGTCATCGGAGTGCTTGAAGTTAAAATACAGTATAAATCGGCTACCAAGTCCTTGAAACTGTACGTGATTCCTTCTATAAACCAAAATCTAATTTTGGGTCATGATTTTTGGAGAGCCTTTGAGCTTGCGCCAAGCATTATAAATTCTGTAGATCTAAAATCAAGGGAAAAAGAGCAGGAAACAGAGTCGATTGCATACCCTTTAGATAGCCAGCAAACGCAACAGCTGCACTTAGTAAAGCAGTTGTTCCCCAACGCTGCTGATAGATTAGGCCGCACAACATTGATCCAACACCGTATAGATATAGGAGACGCACGTCCAGTGAAACAAAGATTCTATCCTGTAAGTCCGGCCGTAGAAAAGTTGTTATATGCAGAAATTGATCGCATGTTGCAGCTTGGAGTTATTGAGCCGTCTGTAAGCGCTTGGAGCTCGCCTATGCGACTCGTCCTAAAGCCCAACAAGGTGCGCCTTTGTCTGGATGCTCGAAGACTGAATGACGCCACAAAAAAAGATGCTTATCCTTTGCCGAGCATCGATGGCATTTTTTCGCGGCTACCTAAGGCGAAAATAATTTTCAAACTAGATTTGAAAGACGCCTATTGGCAAATAGAACTTTCCGAGGATTCAAAGCCTCTCACTGCTTTTACGGTCCCCGGAAGACCGCTATATCAGTTTAAGGTCATGCCCTTTGGCCTTTGTAACGCGCCTTCTACCATGTGTCGGTTAATGGACGAGATAATTCCTTCTGACCTGCGCTATTGCGTGTTTGGTTATTTAGATGATCTGTGTATTGTGTCAGAAGATTTCAGTTCACATCTGGCGGTATTGGTGCGCATTGCTGAGCAGTTTAGAAAAGCCAACTTGACTTTAAATATTTCGAAAAGTCAATTCTGTGTAACAAGTATCAATTATCTTGGTTACGTGATTGGTAGCGGAGGTATTTGCCCAGATCCGGAAAAAGTAGCTTGTATTGTAAATTGGCCGCCGCCAAAAAACTTGAAGCAAGTTCGAGGATTTCTAGGAGTTTGCGGTTGGTATCGTCGGTTTATATGCAACTTTTCCGATCTCACTTGCCCCATAACGGACATATTATCGACAAAGAAAAAGTTTGAGTGGACCCCTGAAGCACAGACCGCAATGGACAACTTAAAAACAGTGCTAACATCCTCGCCGGTTTTAAAAAATGCTGACTTTAAGAAGAAATTTTTCTTACATTGTGACGCTAGTGATTTTGGCATTGGCGCCGTTTTAGTACAGATGTCTGAAGCTAATGAAGAACAACCGATAGCTTTCATGTCAAAAAAATTAAGACGTGCGCAGCGTAACTATATTAGCCATCGAGAAGTTCCGATGTTATTTGGAACTCCAGGAATTTGAAGTGGTTACCGACCATTCTAGTTTGCTATGGCTTATGCGCCAGCAAAATATATCGGGTAGACTGGCACGATGGGTTTTCAGATTGCAACAATTTAAATTTTCCGTCTCCCATCGGAAAGGCAAAGAACACATTGTTCCCGACGTTTTGTCTCGGTTGCCTGAGAATGAAATCGCTCAATTAGACATTGGTCCTGTAATAGATCTTGAGTCCGATACATTTATGGACGCTAGCTATGTACAAATTAAAGACAAATTTTCCCAAAATGTTACTCAGTTTCCGGACATCAAAATCGTTGATAAGTTTTTGTATGTACGCACCGAACATTCGAGGGGAGACTCGACACCAGAAAGTCCTTCATGGAAACTATGGGTGCCTGATCGACTTAAAGTCGATGTGCTCAAACAAGCCCATGACAGCATAACGTCGTCTCACGCCGGCATGCAAAAAACCATTGAGAAAATCCGCAGACATTTGTTCTGGCCAGGATTAGTTAAAGATGTACGTGAATACATACGAAATTGCGAGATATGTAAAGAAACTAAGGCTCCAAATTATACCCTTCGGCCACCTATGGGTGCTCACATCCCAACTTGCAGACCATTTCAAAGGCTTTATATTGACCTGCTTGGGCCATACCCTAGAAGCAAAAGCGGTCATGTGGGATTGTTAATAGTCTTAGATCACTTTAGCAAGTATCATTGGTTGCAGCCCCTGAAGAAATTCACCTCAGCTGTGATACAAAAATTTCTTCTTGAACAAATTTTTCATTGTTTTGGTGTGCCACAAACTATAATAAGTGACAACGGCACCCAGTTCAAAGCTCGTGAGTTCAATGCCTTCTTAGCCGAACTTGGCATTGTACATCTGTATACAGCTCTATATTCACCGCAGAGCAATGCTGCAGAACGAGTTAACCGCTCAATACTCGCCGCCATTCGCTCGTATTTAAAACAGGATCAGACCCATTGGGATGAACATATTACAGGGATTTCATGCTCCTTAAGGTCTGCTCTGCACCAATCGATTGGGTCTTCCCCATACCGTGCCCTATTCGGGGTAGATATGATCACTCATGGTACCGATTACAAATTATTGAAGGAGTTGTCCTTATTGGAAGAACCGCTGGTCCCCCTGTTGCGGTCTGACCATTTGGCATTGCTAAGGACAGATATTCAGAAAAACATCAGGAAAGCCTATGAGCTCAATGCGGCTCAATATAATTTACGCAGCAAGCCTGTTTCTTTTCGTGAAGGACAGGAGGTGTTCTGTCGAAATTTTGCGCTTCGTAAATTCTCACACAATTTTAATGCTAAACTGGCTCCCCAGTTTATTAAATGCCGTGTCAAAAAGAAACTCGGCAATTGTTTTTATTCCCTTGAAAATCAGCAAGGAAAAGAAATTGGCACTTTTCATGCCAAGGACATTACAGTCTAATTCCCGCTAATATACCCGTCTAACGGTAGGATATTATCGGGTGGTGTAATGGTCGCAATTTTCCTTTTTTGAATTAAACCGCGTAAGCGATCCTAACAGCTTGCGTTTGTGTAACGACGCTATAGCGATCAGCTTTTGTCTGTCACGGTCAGCTGCGAATGATTCTGCCGCTGCTATAAACCGCCTGCCTGCACGTTGGCAGCGCAGCTATCTTCAATCTAATCCGCGAAAGAAAAAAAGCTCTGAGACCCTATATAAGCCTGTAGGTCCCGGATATAACCCTTTTTTTTTTTTAAAATTTCTTGACCATCGAAGGTCTGGCTACGGCGGTTCGGACATAGCCCCACCAAAAAAAAAAAAAAATTAAACTAAAAGCATCAGTCGTTTAATTCGTTGAATTTAAATTCCAACTAAATTGAACAAAAAAACAAAAAAAATAAAAAAAATAAATAAAATAAAGAAAAGGAAAACCCTAAAAGTGGCCGATGGGCGAAATATCAATTTTGTTGTTCGTTTGATGATAAACCTTTCGCTTCGCCAGCCGGCCACCAGCACCTCACCGGCATATATTTTTTTGTGCCAAGATCTGGTCACTGTTTTACCCAGTTTTTGTCTGCCTGCCGAAAGTAATTTTTGGAGGAATCAATCTTGCCGCCGCCGTCTCTGACATAAAAACCCACTTATTTTGAGGCAACCGCCACGTGTGCCCATTGGACGGCACTGTAATTTCTTGGGACGGCAATGTCATTTCTGCCCCCATTAAATAGACGTCAGCCTCAACTGCGGATCAGCTGCCATTCCCTTGCTCTTGCCAGCAAGAACGGGCAGGCGCTGTTTCCACAGTCTGGAATCCGGAAGAGGGAGTAGCCTTTTGGGCCCCATTGACGCGCCGCTGATCAGAAGCTCAGATGACATCGCCCATTAAGCTGGCCGGAGCGTGCAGATGCATGAAATTTGCTGTTAAATGTTTTTAGTAAAAAAATTGTTAATTAAATCTTGTGAGAGACTTCCAAAAGTTTGTACAGAGTGCATTTATTAGGGCCCTCAAAAAAAACCGCGTGCAAGTGCAGGGAAAAAAGAAAAATGTACATCTATATACATATCTTTATATATATAGAAAGGAATAATAGTATAAATCTATCCCCCTTCTTGTTGGGGTAGAGTCCAAAGTCATTTCTGAATTTTTTTTATATTTTTTTTTAATTTTCTCACAATTTAAAAACCCTCCTGTGCCATAATAATATAATCAAAACAATTTAAAGCCCCACAGAAGACAAAAGAAAACAAATGAAAGAAAAAAACAATAAAATTTGCTGCAAACTCTCCGCTGGAAGGCCTTTCATCGAGGAATACATGTAAGTCTGTACCGTTTGTTTTGAGTATATTTTCTTATTTTGGCACAGATAAGCACAGCCAAGCTGACATGCGCACCTGCTGAGTTTTTTTTTCGACTTTCTGTTTCACATTACGCTTTAGCTCCGATCAATATGTTTATGACCGTGTCAGTCTGGTGAATGCTTATCATCTTTGATTCTACCTACACCCCGCTCAATTATTAGCTGAAACAGAAGCAACCTAAAAGAAAAGATTTTTAACAGAATCAAATATATGTACACAAAGATGTATTCACAAAGATCGTATTCACTGATCAGCTGGTTGCGCTGCGCTCCGATTTGCCCATGCGCTTCGAGCTTAACCTTCTGTTGCCCATATTTTTTTTCGACCATACAATTAACCATCAACTACAATTATATTGACTCTATTATAAAAAATTTTTTTTGCTTTTGCCGAATACACTTTAGTTCAATTTACTAATATCATTTTTTTTTCTTGCTTAGTCTTATTTATAATTATTAAAATGCACTTTAGCGAAATTTTGAGGTTTTTCTTTTATTTTGCTCAATAAGAAAAAAAATATTAACTGAATAGTTTATAAAATGAATTATTTTTGAAGAATTTTTGAGCCATTGTAAAAATATTAACTGACTTGTTTTAGTTACTGAATTATTGTTGAATCATTAATGCCACTTGTAATAAGATGCAGATTATCCAACGGAAGGATTCAATTTCATTGAATAATGCTTTTGTTTATAATAAATATTAATTACGGATTTTGATTATGAATTGCTAAGTTTTCTTTCCTGGTGACATGGTGATATAATGTAGTAGAAGAATGTTTTATTTGGGATCTTCAAAACCTTAAACGCTGAAGATCATGGTTGGGAGGGTATCGAACGCGAGAGTCAGCTTACATCCAAGACTTCGCCTCTTCGGAATATATATGCCCTAATGAAAGGTGTCACCATTGTATTGGCACTTTAAGTGCTCGTTAAGTTATGCCTGTTTGAGATTTTGTTTCTTCGGAGTATCGGTCTCCAATTTAGATTCTGTAGGGATCCTAAAATAAAATTGTGTATGCAGGTCGAGACATGGCAAAAAGAACCCCCCCACCCGAAAGAGCTAGGGAGCAAGAGGATCCCGCCCTGCCATGCTAACTCAACCACGAGGGGATCGGTGAATACTTCCCGAATTATTTTGTGAAGATTGGCCGCCAACCGCCGTCACCGTTGCTACCCGATATGTATTGCTAGAGTAGCTTCACCACAGTACATGCTACAGTTTGCGGCCGATAAATAAGTTTCATACAAACATTTTCCAGTAATTACCCACAGTTGTGGGTGGATTTTTCCCAAATCGCTAATATACCTATTTATTTAGTTTTTATGTAGGTGAAGCTCTGAAAATAAGTTTGAAGCAAATTGGACATAACTTAAAACTTCACAAAAAATTCTTAGAATCGCTCTTTTTTAGCGAGGATGCTTTAATTCTCCGAAAAATGTGAAGTACGTCTTAAATTACTTTTCTTAGAGATCTTGAAAATTAATTTCATCGCGAAACGTCACCTATCAAATCTTTGACCGCCATTTCCGCCAACGAGTAATGGATTTTCCTGAAAATGGCAATGGTTTGAGGCCCATCGAATGAAAAGCAAATAAGTTTCATAAAAACATCTTTCTCTAATGACCAACAGTTGTGTGCGGAATTTCCCAAATCGCTGAAACACGTGTATATTAAGTTCTTCTGCATGTAGAGCTCTGAAAATAAGTTTGAAGCAAATCGGACAAAACTTAAAATTTCACAAATAAAATCTTAGAATCAAACTTTTAGCCGAGGATGCTCTAATTGTCCGAAAAATGTGAAGCTCATCATAAATGACGAGCCAATTACCCACCAGCAATGGATTTTCCTAAAAATGGGGAAAAATCCCTGAAATGAATTTGAAGAAATTTCTTTGAAGATGAGTTTGAGGCCGATCGAATGGTAAGCAAATAAGTTTCATAAAAACATTTTTCGCCAATTACCCACCAGCAATGTATTTTCCTAAAAATGGGGAAAAATCCCTGAAATTAATTTGAAGAAATTTCTTTGAAAATGAGTTTGAGGCCGATCGAATGGTAAGCATATAAGTTTCATAAAAATATTTTTCCCCAATTCCAAACTATTGTGTGTGGAATTTCTGCAATTCGCTGATATACCTATTTATTAAGTTTTTGTGTATGTGAAGCTCTGAAAATAAGTTTGAACCAAATAGGACAAAACTTAAAATTTCACAAAAAATTCTTAGAATCACACTTTTTACCGAGGATGCTTTAATTCTCCGAAAAATGTGAAGCCCAACTTAAATTATTTTTCTAAGAGATCTTGAAAATGAATTTCAGCGCGAAACGTCTACTATCAAATCTTTGACCCCCATTTCCACCAACGATCAATGGATTTTCCTAAAAATGACGACAAATTCCTAAAATGAATATGAAGAAATTTTTTTGAAAATGAGTTTGTGCCCCATCAAATGATTAGCAAATAAGTTTCATAAAAACATTTTTCTCTAATTACCCACAGTTATGTGTGGAATTTCCCAAATCGCTGAAACACGTATATATTGAGTTCTTCTGCATGTAGAGCTCTGAAAATAAGTTTGAAGCAAATCGGACATAACTTAAAATTTCACAAAAAGTTCTTAGAATCACACTTTTTACCGAGGATGCTGTAATTATCCGAAAAATGTGAGGCATTTTTTAAATTATTTTTTAAAAAGATCCTTGAAAATTTATTTTAGCGCGAAACGTCACCTATCAAATTTTTGACCCCCGCTTCCACCAACGAGCAATGGATTTTCCCAAAAATGGCGAGATATCCCTATAATGAATTTAAAGACATTTCGTTAAAAATGAGTTTGCGGCCGATAAATAAGTTTCATACAAACATTTTCCGGTAATTACCCACATTGTGGGTGGATTTTTCCTAAATCGGTGATATACCTATTTATTAAGTTTTTATGTTGGTGAAGCTCTGAAAATAAGTTTGAAGCAAATTGGACATAACTTAAAACTTCACAAAAAATTCTTAGAATCGCTCTTTTTTAGCGAGGATGCTTTAATTCTCCGAAAAATGTGGAGTACGTCTTAAATTACTTTTCTTAGAGATCTTGAAAATTAATTTCATCGCGAAACGTCACCTATCAAATCTTAATGGATTTTCCTGAAAATGGCAATGGTTTGAGGCTCATCGAATGAAAAGCAAATAAGTTTCATAAAAACATTTTTCTCTAATGACCAACAGTTGTGTGCGGAATTTCCCAAATCGCTGAAACACGTGTATTTTAAGTTCTTCTGCATGTAGAGCTCTGAAAATGAGTTTGAAGCAAATCCGACATAGCTTTAAATTTCACAACAAAAATCTTAGAATCACACTTTTAGCCGAGGATGCTCTAATTGTCCGAAAAATGTGAAGCTCGTCATAAATGATTTTTCTTATAGATGTTTGAAAATTAATTTCAGAGCGAAACGTCACCTTTCAAGCTTTTGACCCCCATTTCCACCAACGAGCAATGGATTTTCCTAAAAATGACGAAAAATCCCTAACATTTATTTGAAGAAATTTCTTTCAAGATGAGTATGAGGCCGTTCGAATGGTAAGCAAATAAGTTTCATAAAAACATTTTTCGCCAATTACCCACCAGCAATGGATTTTCCTAAAAATGACGAAAAATCCCTAACATTTATTTGAAGAAATTTCTTTGAAGATGAGTTTGAGGCCGATCGAATGGTAAGCAAATAAGTTTCATAAAAACATTTTTCCCCAATTCCAAACTTATGTGTGTGGAATTTCTCCAATTCGCTGATATACCTATTTATTAAGTTTTTGTGTAGGTGAAGCTCTGAAAATAAGTTTGAAGCAAATCGGACATAACTTGAAATTTCACAAAAAATTCTTAGAATCGCTCTTTTTTAGCGAGGATGCTTTAATTCTCCGAAAAATGTGAAGCACAACTTAAATTATTTTTCTAAGACATCTTGAAAATTAATTTCAGCGCGAAACGTCTTCTATCAAATCTTTGACCCCCATTTCCACCAACGATCATGGATTTTCCTAAAAATGACGACAAATTCCTAAAATGGATTTGAAGAAATTTATTTGAAAATGAGTTTGAGCCCCATCAGAGCTCTGAAAATAAGTTTGAAGCAAATCGGACATAACTTAAAATTTCACAAAAAGTTCTTAGAATCACACTTTTTACCGAGGATGCTTTAATTATCCGAAAAAAGTGAGGCACTTTTTTAATGATTTTTCTTATAGATCCTTGAAAATTTATTTCAGCGCGAAACGTCACCTATCAAATTTTTGACCCCCGCTTCCACCAACGATCAATGGATTTTCCCAAAAATGGCGAAAAATCCCTATATTGAATATAAAGACATTTCGTTAAAAATGAGTTTGCGGCCGATAAATAAGTTTCATACAAACATTTTCCGGTAATTACCCACAGTTGTGGGTGGATTTTGTCCCAAATCGCTGATATACCTATTTATTAAGTTTTTATGTAGGTGAAGCTCTGAAAATATGTTTGAAGCAAATCGGACATAACTTGAAATTTCACAAAAAATTCTTAGAATCGCTCTTTTTTAGCGAGGATGCTTTAATTCTCCGAAAAATGTGAAGTACGTCTTAAATTACTTTTCTTAGAGATCTTGAAAATTAATTTCATCGCGAAACGTCACCTATCAAATCTTTGACCGCCATTTCCGCCAACGAGTAATGGATTTTCCTGAAAATGGCAATGGTTTGAGGCCCATCGAATGAAAAGCAAATAAGTTTCATAAAAACATTTATCTCTAATGACCAACAGTTGTGTGCGGAATTTCCCAAATCGCTGAAACACGTGTATATTAAGTTCTTCTGCATGTAGAGCTCTGAAAATAAGTTTGAAGCAAATCGGACATAACTTGAAATTTCACAAACAAAATCTTAGAATCACACTTTTAGCCGAGGATGCTCTAATTGTCCGAAAAATGTGAAGCTCGTCATAAATGACGAGCCAATTACCCACCAGCAATGGATTTTCCTAAAAATGGGGAAAAATCCCTGAAATGAATTTGAAGAAATTTCTTTGAAGATGAGTTTGAGGCCGATCGAATGGTAAGCAAATAAGTTTCATAAAAACATTTTTCCCCAATTCCAAACTATTGTGTGTGGAATTTCTCCAATTCGCTGATATACCTATTTATTAAGTTTTTGTGTATGTGAAGCTCTGAAAAAAAAATCCCTGAAATGAATTTGAAGAAATTTCTTTGAAAATGAGTTTGAGTCCGATCGAATGGTAAGCAAATAAGTTTCATAAAAACATTTTTCCCCAATTCCAAACTATTGGGTGTGGAATTTCTCCAATTCGCTGATATACCTATTTATTAAGTTTTTGTGTAGGTGAAGCTCTGAAAATAAGTTTGAACCAAATAGGACAAAACAAATAAGTTTCATAAAAACATTTTTCTCTAATTACCCACAGTTGTGTGTGGAATTTCCCAAATCGCTGAAACACGTATATATTGAGTTCTTCTGCATGTAGAGCTCTGAAAATAAGTTTGAAGCAAATCAGACATAACTTGAATTTTCACAAAAAATTCTTAGAATCGCTCTTTTTTAGCGAGGATGCTTTAATTCTCCGAAAAATGTGAAGTACGTCTTAAATTAATTTTCTTAGAGATCTTGAAAATTAATTTCATCGCGAAACGTCACCTATCAAATCTTTGACCGCCATTTCCGCCAACGAGTAATGGATTTTCCTGAAAATGGCAATGGTTTGAGGCCCATCGAATGAAAAGCAAATAAGTTTCATAAAAACATTTTTCTCTAATGACCAACAGTTGTGTGCGGAATTTCCCAAATCGCTGAAACACGTGTATATTAAGTTCTTCTGCATGTAGAGCTCTGAAAATAAGTTTGAAGCAAATCGGACATAACTTGAAATTTCACAAACAAAATCTTAGAATCACACTTTCAGCCGAGGATGCTCTAATTGTCCGAAAAATGTAAAGCTCGTCATAAATGACGAGCCAATTACCCACCAGCAATGGATTTTCCTAAAAGTGGGGAAAAATCCCTGAAATGAATTTGAAGAAATTTCTTTGAAGATGAGTTTGAGGCCGATCGAATGGTAAGCAAATAAGTTTCATAAAAACATTTTTCCCCAATTCCAAACTTATGTGTGTGGAATTTCTCCAATTCGCTGATATACCTATTTATTAAGTTTTTGTGTAGGTGAAGCTCTGAAAATAAGTTTGAAGCAAATCGGACATAACTTGAAATTTCACAAAAAATTCTTAGAATCGCTCTTTTTTAGCGAGGATGCTTTAATTCTCCGAAAAATGTGAAGCACAACTTAAATTATTTTTCTAAGACATCTTGAAAATTAATTTCAGCGCGAAACGTCTTCTATCAAATCTTTGACCCCCATTTCCACCAACGATCATGGATTTTCCTAAAAATGACGACAAATTCCTAAAATGGATTTGAAGAAATTTATTTGAAAATGAGTTTGAGCCCCATCAGAGCTCTGAAAATAAGTTTGAAGCAAATCGGACATAACTTAAAATTTCACAAAAAGTTCTTAGAATCACACTTTTTACCGAGGATGCTTTAATTATCCGAAAAAAGTGAGGCACTTTTTTAATGATTTTTCTTATAGATCCTTGAAAATTTATTTCAGCGCGAAACGTCACCTATCAAATTTTTGACCCCCGCTTCCACCAACGATCAATGGATTTTCCCAAAAATGGCGAAAAATCCCTATATTGAATATAAAGACATTTCGTTAAAAATGAGTTTGCGGCCGATAAATAAGTTTCATACAAACATTTTCCGGTAATTACCCACAGTTGTGGGTGGATTTTGTCCCAAATCGCTGATATACCTATTTATTAAGTTTTTATGTAGGTGAAGCTCTGAAAATATGTTTGAAGCAAATCGGACATAACTTGAAATTTCACAAAAAATTCTTAGAATCGCTCTTTTTTAGCGAGGATGCTTTAATTCTCCGAAAAATGTGAAGTACGTCTTAAATTACTTTTCTTAGAGATCTTGAAAATTAATTTCATCGCGAAACGTCACCTATCAAATCTTTGACCGCCATTTCCGCCAACGAGTAATGGATTTTCCTGAAAATGGCAATGGTTTGAGGCCCATCGAATGAAAAGCAAATAAGTTTCATAAAAACATTTATCTCTAATGACCAACAGTTGTGTGCGGAATTTCCCAAATCGCTGAAACACGTGTATATTAAGTTCTTCTGCATGTAGAGCTCTGAAAATAAGTTTGAAGCAAATCGGACATAACTTGAAATTTCACAAACAAAATCTTAGAATCACACTTTTAGCCGAGGATGCTCTAATTGTCCGAAAAATGTGAAGCTCGTCATAAATGACGAGCCAATTACCCACCAGCAATGGATTTTCCTAAAAATGGGGAAAAATCCCTGAAATGAATTTGAAGAAATTTCTTTGAAGATGAGTTTGAGGCCGATCGAATGGTAAGCAAATAAGTTTCATAAAAACATTTTTCCCCAATTCCAAACTATTGTGTGTGGAATTTCTCCAATTCGCTGATATACCTATTTATTAAGTTTTTGTGTAGGTGAAGCTCTGAAAAAAAAATCCCTGAAATGAATTTGAAGAAATTTCTTTGAAAATGAGTTTGAGTCCGATCGAATGGTAAGCAAATAAGTTTCATAAAAACATTTTTCCCCAATTCCAAACTATTGGGTGTGGAATTTCTCCAATTCGCTGATATACCTATTTATTAAGTTTTTGTGTAGGTGAAGCTCTGAAAATAAGTTTGAACCAAATAGGACAAAACAAATAAGTTTCATAAAAACATTTTTCTCTAATTACCCACAGTTGTGTGTGGAATTTCCCAAATCGCTGAAACACGTATATATTGAGTTCTTCTGCATGTAGAGCTCTGAAAATAAGTTTGAAGCAAATCAGACATAACTTGAATTTTCACAAAAAATTCTTAGAATCGCTCTTTTTTAGCGAGGATGCTTTAATTCTCCGAAAAATGTGAAGTACGTCTTAAATTAATTTTCTTAGAGATCTTGAAAATTAATTTCATCGCGAAACGTCACCTATCAAATCTTTGACCGCCATTTCCGCCAACGAGTAATGGATTTTCCTGAAAATGGCAATGGTTTGAGGCCCATCGAATGAAAAGCAAATAAGTTTCATAAAAACATTTTTCTCTAATGACCAACAGTTGTGTGCGGAATTTCCCAAATCGCTGAAACACGTGTATATTAAGTTCTTCTGCATGTAGAGCTCTGAAAATAAGTTTGAAGCAAATCGGACATAACTTGAAATTTCACAAACAAAATCTTAGAATCACACTTTCAGCCGAGGATGCTCTAATTGTCCGAAAAATGTAAAGCTCGTCATAAATGACGAGCCAATTACCCACCAGCAATGGATTTTCCTAAAAGTGGGGAAAAATCCCTGAAATGAATTTGAAGAAATTTCTTTGAAGATGAGTTTGAGGCCGATCGAATGGTAAGCAAATAAGTTTCATAAAAACATTTTTCGCCAATTACCCACCAGCAATGGATTTTCCTAAAAATGGGGAAAAGTCCCTGAAATGAATTTGAAGAAATTTCTTTGAAAATGAGTTTGAGGCCGAACGAATGGTAAGCAAATAAGTTTCATAAAAACATTTTTCCCCAATTCCAAACTATTGTGTTGGGAACTTCTCCAATTCGCTGATATACCTATTTATTAAGTTTTTGTGTAGGTGAAGCTCTGAAAATAGGTTTGAACCAAATAGGACAAAACTTAAAATTTCACAAAAAATTCTTAGAATCACACTTTTTACCGAGGATGCTTTAATTCTCCGAAAAATGTGAAGCACAACTTAAATTATTTTTCTAAGAGATCTTGAAAATTAATTTATTTGAAAATGAGTTTGAGCCCCATCAAATGATTAGCAAATAAGTTTCATAAAAACATTTTTCTCTAATTACCCACAGTTGTGTGTGGAATTTCCCAAATCGCTGAAACACGTATATATTGAGTTCTTCTGCATGTAGAGCTCTGAAAATAAGTTTGAAGCAAATCGGACATAACTTGAAATTTCACAAACAAAATCTTAGAATCACACTTTTAGCCGAGGATGCTCTAATTGTCCGAAAAATGTGAAGCTCGTCATAAATGATTTTTCTTATAGATATTTGAAAATAAATTTCAGAGCGAAACGTCACCTTTCAAGCTTTTAACCCCCATTTCCACCAACGAGCAATGGATTTTCCTAAAAATGACGAAAAATCCCTAACATTTATTTGAAGAAATTTCTTTGAAGATGAGTTTGAGGCCGTTCGAATGGTAAGCAAATAAGTTTCATAAAAACATTTTTCGCCAATTACCCACCAGCAATGGATTTTCCTAAAAATGACGAAAAATCCCTAACATTTATTTGAAGAAATTTCTTTGAAGATGAGTTTGAGGCCGATCGAATGGTAAGCAAATAAGTTTCATAAAAACATTTTTCCCCAATTCCAAACTTATGTGTGTGGAATTTCTCCAATTCGCTGATATACCTATTTATTAAGTTTTTGTGTAGGTGAAGCTCTGAAAATAAGTTTGAACCAAATAGGACAAAACTTAAAATTTCACAAAAAATTCTTAGAATCACACTTTTTGCTTTAATTCTCCGAAAAATGTGAAGCACAACTTAAATTATTTTTCTAAGACATCTTGAAAATTAATTTCAGCGCGAAACGTCTTCTATCAAATCTTTGACCCCCATTTCCACCAACGATCAATGGATTTTCCTAAAAATGACGACAAATTCCTAAAATGGATTTGAAGAAATTTATTTGAAAATGAGTTTGAGCCCCATCAGAGCTCTGAAAATAAGTTTGAAGCAAATCGGACATAACTTAAAATTTCACAAAAAGTTCTTAGAATCACACTTTTTACCGAGGATGCTTTAATTATCCGAAAAATGTGAGGCACTTTTTTAATGATTTTTCTTATAGATCCTTGAAAATTTATTTCAGCGCGAAACGTCACCTATCAAATTTTTGACCCCCGCTTCCACCAACGAGCAATGGATTTTCCCAAAAATGGCGAAAAATCCCTATATTGAATATAAAGACATTTCGTTAAAAATGAGTTTGCGGCCGATAAATAAGTTTCATACAAACATTTTCCGGTAATTACCCACAGTTGTGGGTGGATTTTGTCCCAAATCGCTGATATACCTATTTATTAAGTTTTTATGTAGGTGAAGCTCTGAAAATAAGTTTGAAGCAAATCGGACATAACTTGAAATTTCACAAAAAATTCTTAGAATCGCTCTTTTTTAGCGAGGATGCTTTAATTCTCCGAAAAATGTGAAGTACGTCTTAAATTACTTTTCTTAGAGATCTTGAAAATTTATTTCATCGCGAAACGTCACCTATCAAATCTTTGACCGCCATTTCCGCCAACGAGTAATGGATTTTCCTGAAAATGGCAATGGTTTGAGGCCCATCGAATGAAAAGCAAATAAGTTTCATAAAAACATTTATCTCTAATGACCAACAGTTATGTGCGGAATTTCCCAAATCGCTGAAACACGTGTATATTAAGTTCTTCTGCATGTAGAGCTCTGAAAATAAGTTTGAAGCAAATCGGACATAACTTGAAATTTCACAAACAAAATCTTAGAATCACACTTTTAGCCGAGGATGCTCTAATTGTCCGAAAAATGTGAAGCTCGTCATAAATGACGAGCCAATTACCCACCAGCAATGGATTTTCCTAAAAATGGGGAAAAATCCCTGAAATGAATTTGAAGAAATTTCTTTGAAGATGAGTTTGAGGCCGATCGAATGGTAAGCAAATAAGTTTCATAAAAACATTTTTCGCCAATTACCCACCAGCAATGGATTTTCCTAAAAATGGGAAAAGTCCCTGAAATGAATTTGAAGAAATTTCTTTGAAAATGAGTTTGAGGCCGATCGAATGGTAAGCAAATAAGTTTCATAAAAACATTTTTCCCCAATTCCAAACTATTGTGTTGGGAATTTCTCCAATTCGCTGATATACCTATTTATTAAGTTTTTGTGTAGGTGAAGCTCTGAAAATAGGTTTGAACCAAATAGTACAAAACTTAAAATTTCACAAAAAAGTCTTAGAATCACACTTTTTACCGAGGATGATTTAATTCTCCGAAAAATGTGAAGCACAACTTAAATTATTTTTCTAAGAGATCTTGAAAATTAATTTATTTGAAAATGAGTTTGAGCCCCATCAAATGATTAGGAAATAAGTTTCATAAAAACATTTTTCTCTAATTACCCACAGTTGTGTGTGGAATTTCCCAAATCGCTGAAACACGTATATATTGAGTTCTTCTGCATGTAGAGCTCTGAAAATAAGTTTGAAGCAAATGGGACATAACTTAAAATTTCACAAAAAGTTCTTAGAATCACACTTTTTACCGAGGATGCTTTAATTCTCCGAAAAATGTCAGGCACTTTTTTAATTATTTTTTAAAAAGATCCTTGAAAATTGATTTCAGCGCGAAACGTCACCTATCAAATTTTTGACCCCCGTTTCCACCAACGAGCAATGGATTTTCCCAAAAATAGTGAAAAATCCCTATAATGAATTTAAAGACATTTCGTTAAAAATGAGTTTGCGGCCGATAAATAAGTTTCATACAAACATTTTCCGGTAATTACCCACAGTTGTGGGTGGATTTTTCCCAAATCGCTGATATACCTATTTATTAAGTTTTTATGTAGGCGAAGCTCTGAAAATAAGTTTGAAGCAAATCGGACATAACTTGAAATTTCACAAAAAATTCTTAGAATCGCTCATTTTTAGCGAGGATGCTTTAATTCTCCGAAAAATGTGAAGTACGTCTTAAATTACTTTTCTTAGAGATCTTGAAAATTAATTTCACCGCGAAACGTCACCGATCAAATCTTTCACCGCCATTTCCGCCAACGAGTAATGGATTTTCCTGAAAATGGCAATGGCTTGAGGCCCATCGAATGAAAAGCAAATAAGTTTCATAAAAACATTTTTCTCTAATGACCAACAGTAGTGTGCGGAATTTCCCAAATCGCTGAAACACGTGTATATTAAGTTCTTCTGCATGTAGAGCTCTGAAAATAAGTTTGAAGCAAATCGGACATAACTTGAAATTTCACAAACAAAATCTTAGAATCACACTTTTAGCCGAGGATGCTCTAATTGTCCGAAAAATGTGAAGCTCGTCATAAATGACGAGCCAATTACCCACCAGCAATGGATTTTCCTAAAAATGGGGAAAAATCCCTGAAATGAATTTGAAGAAATTTCTTTGAAAATGAATTTGAGGCCGATCGAATGGTAAGCAAATAAGTTTCATAAAAACATTTTTCCCCAATTCCAAACTATTGTGTGTGAAATTTCTCCAATTCGCTGATATACCTATTTATTAAGTTTTTGTGTAGGTGAAACTCTGAAAATAAGTTTGAACCAAATAGGACACAACTTAAAATTTCACAAAAAATTCTTAGAGTCACACTTTTTACCGAGGATGCTTTAATTCTCCGAAAAATGTGAAGCACAACTTAAATTATTTTTTTAAGAGATCTTGAAAACTTATTTCAGCCCGAAACGTCTTCTATCAAATCTTTGACCCCAATTTCCACCAACGATCAATGGATTTTCCTAAAAATTACAACAAATTCCTAAAATGAATTTGAAGAAATTTATTTGAAATTGAGTTTGAGCCCCATCAGAGCTCTGAAAATAAGTTTGAAGCAAATCGGACATAACTTAAAATTTCACAAAAACTTGTTAGAATCACACTTTTTACCGAGGATGCTTTAATTATCCGAAAAATGTGAGGCACTTTTTTAATGATATTTCTTATAGATCCTTGAAAATTTATTTCAGCGCGAAACGTCAACTATCAAATTTTTGACCCCCGTTTCCACCAACGAAAAATCCCTATATTGAATATAAAGACATTTCGTTAAAAATGAGTTTGCGGCCGATAAATAAGTTTCATACAAACATTTTCCGGTAATTACCCACAGTTGTGTGTGGAATTTCTCCAATTCGCTGATATACCTATTTATTAAGTTTTTGTGTAGGTGAAGCTCTGAAAATAAGCTTGAAGCGAATCGTACAAAACTTAAAACTTCACAAAAATTTCTTAGAATCACACTTTTTACCGAAGATGATTTAATTCTCCGAAAAATGTGAAGCACAACTTAAATCATTTTTCTAAGAGATTTTAAAGATTAATTTCAGCGCGAAACGTCACCTATAAAATCTTTGACCCCCATTTCCACCAACGAGCAATGGATTTTCCTAAAAATTACGACAAATCTAAAATGAATTTGAAGAAATTTCTTTGAAAATGAGTTTGAGCCCCATCTACTGATAAGCAAATAAGTTTCATAAAAATATTTTTCTCTAATTACCCACAGTTGTGTGTGGAATTTCCCAAATAGCTGAAACACGTATATATTAAGTTCTTCTGCAGGTAGACCTCTGAAAATAAGTTTGAAGCAAATCGGATATAACATAAAATTTCACAAAAAGTTCATAGAATCACACCTTTTACGGAGTATGTAATTATCCGAAAAATGTGAAGCACAACTTAAATTATTTTTCTTATAGATCCTTGAAAATTAATTTTAGCGAGAAACGTCACATATTAAATTTTTGACCCCCATTTCCACCAACGAGCAATAGATTTTCCCAAAAATGGCGAAAAATGCCTATAATAAATTTAAAGACATTTCGTTGAAAATGAGTTTGCGGCCGATCGAACGGTAAGCAAATAAGTTTCATAAAACATTTTTCGCTAATTACCCACAGTTGTGGATGGATTTTTCCCAAATCGCTGATATACCTATTTATTAAGTTTTTATGTAAGTGAAGATCTGAAAATAAGTTTGAAGCAAATTGGACATAACTTAAGACGTCACGAAAAATTCTTAGAATTGCTCTTGTTTAGCAAGGATGCTTTAATTCTCCGAAAAATGTGAAGCACGTCTTAAATTACTTTTCTTAGAGATCTTGAAAATTAATTTCATGGCGAAACGTCACCTATCAAATCTTTGACCCCCATTTCCACCAACGATCAATGGATTTTCCTAAAAATGACGACAAATTCCTAAAATGAATTTGAAGAAATTTTTTTGAAAATGAGTTTGAGCCCCATCAAATGACAAGCAAATAAGTTTCATAAAAACATTTTGCTCTAATTACCCACAGTTGTGTGTGGAATTTCCCAAATCGCTGAAACACACGCGCGGAGCTGAAAGTGCTTAAGACGCGCCCAACGAAGCTCGTGGGCCAAAAAGAGGCATGCACGCCCAAACGGCCGAGGGATGGCGTGCCAGAGCAGCGCAGAACTCCCTCCAAGAAGGCTAAACGCCAGGGTCAAAACCCAGCGAAGCAGGCGATGCTCACGCACCAAAAGACAGCCCCTGCAAACTCCAACTTAGCTGGCCATAATGGAAACCCAGAGAGCTGTACAGCAGTGAACGGACGTAAGCGAACGCAGAAGCGTCCCAGAGCCGACGCCATTACAGTCCACGGAGTGGGTGACTGCACATATGCCGATATGCTCAGGCTTGTGAAGAGCGACCCGGCCCTCAAGCACCTAAGTGGCGATGTGCATGGCATTCGCAAGACCGCGAAGGGCGATCTTCTGCTGCGCCTCAATTAGAAGCCGGAGCACTCCGCAGTTGGATGGGTTGTCTGCCGTATTCGTGCAATAGACCAACCAAAGCGATGCTTTAAATGTCAGGGTTTTGGGCACATTGAAGCGAAATGCACCAGCGGAGATGATATGAAAGGCGCATGCTTCAGATGCGGGGACACAGGTCACGAAGCAAAGAGCTGCTCCAAGTCACCAAAATGTAGCCTTTGCATACGGAAAGGAGAAAAATCAACGGACCACGCTACAGGAGGCTTTAAATGTCCGGCGTATCGCGAGGCAGTACGCAATGTGAAATATTAAGGTTACTTCAAATAAACCTTAACCACTGCATAGCTGCTCAAGCCATCTTGGAGCAGACTGTTAGGGAGATGCGCATTGATATTGCCATTATCAGCGAACCCTACCACCGATAAACCAACTGCCCGAAAATATGGCCCAATGATCAGGATGGAAAAGCTGCGCTCTGGGTATGTGGCGACCCATCGACATCGCTGACAAAAACAAAGTCCTTTAGTGGGTTTGTACGCGCACAATACGGCAGCCTGTGGATATACAACTGGAATCTTACCTTCGCAATCTCGTCACTTTTTAGCGCAACAAAATGGCAACAAAGCGACTTAT
Organism: Drosophila virilis; assembly: GCF_030788295.1. NCBI lineage: Eukaryota > Metazoa > Arthropoda > Insecta > Diptera > Drosophilidae > Drosophila > Drosophila virilis. The sequence continues at coordinate 107,880 of NC_091548.1, forward strand.
ACACCGCAAGCAACCACTCCGCAATAATATGCACGATTGGTGAAGGAACTGCAGACAGCACTAGAAGCCTAAGTCGGAATGCTTACCGCCTGGATACTTTCGACCCCGTGGCCTTTTTGAATGCAGTCCACTCGCTTGTCACTGCCGGCAACGCAGAGAGAAAAGCCTCCCAAATGGCATGCCAGCTATCGCGTGCCCGTGACGAGAGCATGCAAGCCCGGAAAAAGTTTCGGCGCCACCATGTACCCACGTACTGGTGGAACGAAAATATTGCCGAAGCACGGCGGAACTGCATCCAAGCCAGGAGGAGATACCAGCGAGCCCGAGGTAGACCCAACTATGCCGAACAGCAGCTAAGGTATCAGAGTGCCAGAAAAATGATAAAAAAGCCCATAAGAGATAGCAAACGAGAATGTTTCCTGGAGCTATGCGACTCAGCCGAATATGATCCTTGGGGCAAGGCGTACAAAACTGTCGTTAAAAGACTCTACGCCGGCAAACAAACGCAGCCTTCTGACCCAAGTGAGCTGAAGTTGATTGTGGAAACGCTATTCTCAATCAGACCCGCCGTATTACATACGCAAGCCATACCATCGAGCCGTCGACGAAGTCTCAGTCGAAGAGATGCTGACGATCGCCAGAAGCCTAAAGCCCAGTAAGGCACCGGGTCCGGATGGAATCCCCAACCGAGCACTGAAACTAGCCATATCCTTGCAGCCCGCGCAGTTCGTGCAGCTTTTTAATATGTGCCTAATGGAGAGAACTTTCCCCACAATTCGGAAACTCCAAACGCTAGTTTTATTACCGAAGCCTGGTGTAGTGCGTATATGCCCTTACAGAATACCCCGTACTTAAACATAAAGTATGCAGCACTAAGTTGCATACAATAACAATAATATAGTAAACGAGCCCAGAGCCACATTAGGTATTGGCTCGGTCTCATATTACGCAGCGCGGTTCACTAGCTGACCGTTTATGCTTATGATGCATATCCCACGCTCCGTCTGAGCGCATTCCGTGAGCAATATATATGCTCACTAATACAGGCATATGCGAGCTACTCATTCTCCCTCTCTTTGTAGCTGTTAACGAATAACAGCATAAGTATATATGTATATCCATAGGCTAAGCGAACATTATAACAAGTGAATAAATACAGGCATATGCGAGCTACTCATTCTCCCTCTCTTTGTAGCTGTTAACGAATAACAGCATAAGTATATATGTATATCCAACAAAGAGGCCAGGTATAATATACAATTTAAAAAGGAACTTCATGATCAACGAGAGGCGAGTGTCATGGTTCATAAACGCGGTGGCTTAAAAAATAAAGTTAATACAAGAATAGCGCACCTAAGGTGGCTGCTATACACAAAACAGCCAGCACCCGCATGGTCGACAGCTCAGAAGTTACGAAATGAGCTTGATTATCTGCAAAATGAAATTAAGCAGAGAAAACCAAACTCCACTACTCACTCAAATATAAAAGTTCTAATAAACCAAACAACTAATAAAGTTACACCCATTGACGCAAACAGCCAACCAAAAGAAAAACGAATGTGCCCACAGGATTGCGAAGGCCCACTCGACAGCCCCTTCTGCGAATATACGTGCAGACACTGCACATCCAGCACCTCCAAACATTACATTACAACCAACAAATAAACACCTGTGCGAAGACCAGCACCGGTACCGCCAGCGCAACAAGCTGTGCCATCGGAATAAGTGCGAGAGGCACACCGCCACTTGCGCATACGAGGGAGCATCAGCGTGCCACATCCGGCGACGCCCAGCTGATGCAACGATGAACAACAGTTGCAGCTATATCCTTAACTACTTTTAATTAAATATAAAAAAAAAATTTTTGTAAAATTGAGCGGAAACACTTCCGCCCGATTAGCAGCATAGCCCGAAAAGCTATGCGAAATGCTAGGTACTATTTTGTGTTATAAGAAATATTGAAACCTTGATTCTAAAAACCCAAGTCAACCAGCACTAACGTGCTTTTGTGAAATCATTATTAAATCCAAACATTACCAACATATTAAATTAAATAGTAATAAATAAAACTTAAAAATTGTTATGCCCGACGACAATTGAGTCGACCGGCAAGACGTTTGGCCAGTACAGCCATTCGAAACAATAGGTAGGAAAAATACAGATTGCGTTTTAAGCAGAAAACAAACAAGCAAAACAAAACCCGACTTGAAAAACAATAAAAGCATCAAATTCAATAAATATAGTAATAAAACCTCAAATGAACGATACAAACAACAACTTGTCTTGTAAAAGTAAACAAAAACAAATTTAACATTACGCATTTGTAAAATTTTTTTTAAGACAATTCCTAAAACCTCAAATGAACGATACAAACAACAAATATATGAATAATAATATCAAAAAGAGGAAATTAAAAAGTTATAATTCGTTCAGTTTGTCACATTAGGTAATTCAAAATTATGATTAACATGATTAAGGACAAGATTAACAAGGTATATAACGACTATACAGACTTTCGTATGCGAACCATACAAATTTTGCAAAGGCATAGAGAATTCATACCAGTATATGAGTTCGAATACGAATATATAGAAACATTCGGCACAGTGACAAGTCCACTCTATTCATGTTCTAAAATAGAGAGCGGAATAATCTTCTCCACACTACCCTACGTCAAAATAAAAACAATTATTGACGAGCATCCGATTCTAGGGCAGACAACAATTGTTTTAGTACGTCTGCATAGATAGTAGTCAAATCAAAAAGCAAGAATATTTATATAGGAATATGGGGGGAAAAGAATCAAAGGCAGATGATAACAATGCCAATGTAGTTAACGTAGTAGAAGTCGTAGACACCACTCCCCAAGTGTACTTAACAAACATACTGCTAATAATACTCATTGTAATAGCTTCAGTAGACATCCTTCTGAAGATTTATCTTCTTCATAAAAAATCACTGAGGAAGCGTTACATGAGTCGAGCCAACGACTTAGACAAGGTCTAAGCCACTGCTTAAATAAAATATTTAAGAAGCGGAAGCTTACTGGACTGGTCCCAAATAGTAGAAAAGATAAAGCGGCATAGGAAAAATGTCGATAAATCATACATATGCCTTAATAAAAGCGCACCAGTTTTAAGACCCACCATAATTAAACATAATGAGATCCTTGTATATGAGTACAATGAAATCAGGAGTCTAGTTACCGAGTGTCAAAATAAACTGACAAGTTTACACAGAGTCCAAACTTCAGACGTTTTACAGCGTCTAAAGGATAATCTGGTAAACTTAAATAAAAAGTTTGATCTCCAGCTTTATCTTCCATCGGTGTTAAATACACCGGTAACATTTGATAATTCAGTACTGAAAAACGACCAAATAGAAGATACAAAATTAGTAAACATGGCACAAACAGTTGTAGAATTTATCAAGCTAGCCACATCTCTGATACCAGAGTTTGACGGTAAGTCGGAAAATCTACAAAGTTTTCTAGATTCTTTGAATCTATTAAAAACCTTAAAAGGCACACATGAGCTAACGGCCATAAGCCTTATAAAAACAAAGCTAAAAGGCCATGCGAGAAATTTGATAAGTAATGAGCAGACAATTGCTGCAATCATTACGCAACTATCAAATGCAGTAAAAGGAGAATCGGTAGAAGTTGTATATGCTAAGCTTCTTAATTTGCAACAGAAAAATAAAACGGCTAACCAATACACCCAAGAGGTGGAAAAACTGACAAAGGCCCTTGAAGGCGCCTATATCAGTGAAGGTCTAAGCCAATCACTTGCAAACAAATACAGCACTACAACAGCTGTAAAAGCTATGACCCAAAATTGTTCGATTGATAAGGTAAACTTATCATGCAGGCAGGCACATTCACAAATATGAATGATGCCGTATCCAAATTTGTCAATAGCTGCACGGAGATAACAGGTCAAAGTAACACTGTCCTGTATTATCAACGAGGTGCAAACAATAATAATAGAGGAGGCCGAGGTTATAATCGTGGCAGAAATTACAACCACAACAATTATAACCGAGGCGGTAACAACAATAACAATAATTACAATAACCGTGGAGGAAGACGAGGCCAAAAGAGAGGAAGAGGCCGAGGTAACTCCAACCAAGATTATAATAGTAACAATGTGAGAATGGCGCAAAATACGCCGGAAAACTCTCAGAACCCTTTAGGAAACAACCAGTAAATGTAAAGGTTCATTCCATCAATTACAGTCTTAATATATTTGTCACTTTTTATAATCATTCAACTGAAAATAAACTCACATTCCTAATAGATACTGGTGCAGATATCTCACTTTTAAAAATAAATTCAGACAATTTCAAAATTCAAGAAGAAAAAATTATAAACATCCAAGGCATAGGCCAAGGTGTAATAAAATCTCAAGGAAAAACGTCAATAGAACTTCAATACACAAAATATATTATTCCACACGAATTTCATTTAGTAGATTCTGATTTTTCAATACCGTGTGATGGAATAATAGGCATTGATTTTATTAAAAAATTCAATTGTCAATTAGATTTCAAACCAAGTGAAGACTGGTTTATAATTAGACCTCAAAATTTAAATTATCCAATTCCTGTTCCGATAACATATAGTGCTGGCAACAACACAGTTCTCTTGCCAGCCAGATCCCAAGTAATTCGAAAAATAGACATTAATACAGTAAATGATTATATATTTGTTCCTAATCAAGAAATACATAATGGAATTTATGTTTCAAATACAATAGCAGCATCCAAACATGTAAACATTCGCCTTCTAAACACAACTAATTTCGACCAATTGGTCAAAGTAAACAAAATCCAATATGAAAATTTAAAAGATTACGACATTCATACCACTACTCCAGAAAATAGAAGCGAACAAGTACTTTCAAAATTAAAGAAAAATTTTCCAGAACAATTCAAAAGTCAACTAACAGAATTATGCACCAAGTATAGTGATGTGTTCGGACTGGAAACCGAACCAATAGCGACAAATAATTTCTATAAACAAACATTAAGACTTAAAGATGATGAACCCATTTATATTAAAAACTACAGAAGCCCGCATAGCCACGTTAAAGAAATTCAAAAACAAGTAGGGAAATTAAAAAACGACAAAATCGTAGAACCGTCTGTATCCGAGTATAACAGCCCACTCTTGTTAGTTCCGAAAAAAATCATTACCAAATTCGGAAGAAAAGAAATGGCGATTAGTAATTGACTATCGCCAAATCAACAAAAAACTACTTTCTGATAAATTCCCGCTCCCCAGAATTGATGATATTCTAGACCAACTGGGCAGAGCTAAATACTTTTCATGCCTTGACTTAATGTCAGGTTTCCACCAAATTGAACTTAAAGAAAATTCAAGAAATATAACATCTTTTTCAACGAGCAATAGCTCATATCGCTTCACGCGATTACCATTTGTTCTTAAAATAGCACCAAATTCATTTCAGAGAATGATGACTATAGCATTCTCGGGTTTAGAACCCTCCCAGGCATTCCTTTATATGGATGACTTAATGGTGATGGGATGTTCCGAAAAACACATGATTAAAAACTTAACTGATGTTTTTAATGTATGTAGGCAACATAACCTGAAGTTGCATCCAGAAAAATGTTCATTTTTCATGCATGAAGTGACATTTTTAGGTCACAAATGCACTGACAAAGGAGTATTGCCAGATGACAAGAAGTTTGACGTCATCAAAAATTATCCTGTCCCTCGTGATGCGGACAGCGCGAGACGATTTGTAGCATTCTGCAATTATTATCGTCGTTTTATAAAAAACTTCGCCGATTATTCACGGCACATAACTAGATTATGTAAAAAGAATGTTCCTTTTGAATGGTCAAGTGAATGCCAAAACGCATTCCAGTACCTTAAAGAAAAGCTTATGCACCCCACATTATTACAATATCCTGATTTTCGAAAAGAATTTTGCATTATAACAGATGCCAGTAAACAAGCTTGCGGAGCAGATCTAACTCAGAACCGTGACGGAATTCAGCTCCCAATAGCTTATGCATCTTTTTTTTCATTTACAAAAGGGGAAAGCAATAAGAGCACAACAGAACAAGAGTTAGCGGCAATTCATTGGACAATTACCCATTTTAGACCATATATTTATGGCAAACATTTTACTATTAAAACCGATCACAGACCATTGACTTATCTTTTTTCTATGACTAATCCCAGTTCTAAATTAACTCGCATGCGGCTAGAGCTTGAAGAATACGACTTCACAGTAGAATACCTAAAGGGGAAAGATAATTTCGTAGCAGACGCACTTTCGCGTATTAATATAAAGAAACTCAAAGATATGCAACATAAAGTCCTGAAAGTCACTACCAGGCGACAAAATAGACAAAATAAAAACTGTACAGTAGAAAATTATGAACTTCTGCCAAGGCAAAGTCATAAAAATGTATCCAAGCCCAACGTACATGAAGTCATTACAAATGATGAAGTACGAAAAGTAGTGACCTTGCTCATAACAGAATCTAAATGTTTATTTAAACATGGAAATAAAATTATCGCAATAATTGAAGTTAGCGATTTATATACCAATGGAATTCTCGACCTAGGTCAGTTCTTCCAAAGGCTCAAAAAAGAGGCCGGTATATTAAAAATCAGCCAACTCAAGGTGGCACCGAGCGAAAAGATCTTTGAATCAGTTTCAATAGATTCTTTTAAAAATATGGGCAATAAAATATTAAAATCTTTAAGAGTAGCGCTACTCCACCCGGTGACCCAAATAAAAGATGAAAAAGAGATACAATAAATATTGTCTACATACCATGACGACCCAATTCAAGGAGGTCATAGCGGCATAACAAGAACTTTAGCGAAAATAAAAAGACACTACTACTGGAAAAATATGACACGTCATATAAAAGAGTACGTACGTAGATGTCAAAAATGCCAAATGTCTAAAAAAAAGACGCACACCAAAACTCCTCTGACTCGCACAGAATCACCTGTGAATGCTTTCGATACAGTGATAGTGGATACAGTTGGTCCGCTACCCAAATCGGAAAAAATCGGAATACATAGTCACATTAATATGCGACCTTACAAAATATTTAGTAGCCATTCCAATAAAAAGCAAAAGCGCAAATAATGTCGCAAAAGCTATATTCGAAAATTTCATACTCAAGTTTGGTCCAATGAAGACGTTCATCTCGGACATGGGAACAGAGTATAAAAACGAGATTTTAAGTGACTTATGCAAGTATTTGAAGATCAAGAATCTCACTTCTATTGCATATCATCATCAAACATTAGGGACAATATAACGAAGTCATCGAACTTTTAATGAATACATTCGTTCATACATCTCTGCAGACAAATCTGATTGGGATGTCTGGGTTCAATATTTCACTTATTGCTTCAACACGACACCATCAGCAACGCATGAGTATTGTCCATACGAACTAGTATTTGGCAGACTACCGAAACAGTTCATAGATTTAAACAAAACTAATTACATAGATCCTATTTATAATTTAGATGACTATTCTAAGGAAATAAAGTTTAGATTAGAAATAGCATACAAAAGAGATAGAATTATGTTAGAAAAAACTAAGGCTTATAGGAAATTAGAATATGACGAAAAAACAAAAAACTTTGAATTAATAGTAGGAGATAAAGTACTTATAAGAAATGAAACAGGGCACAAATTAGACCCAGTATATATTCAGGACCATATATAGTAGAGAAAATAGAAAATAATGACAACATTTTTATTAAAGATAGTAAATATAAAAAACAAAAAGTTCATACGAATAGATTATAAATTTTTAATTCTTAATAAAATAAAATAAAAATATATGACCTGATCAACCGAATGAAAAAAAAATTTTTTTTTACAAATAAACGAATTATAAATTTTTATACCCTAAATAATTTTGTATTTTTATACTCAAACATTTAAAATTTCTTATTATATAAAAAAGAAACAATTTTCAATTTTTTACAAAAAAAAACCCACAATAATTAAGTTCATTTAATAACTACACATTCATAATGTTACGTTATTTCTCTAAAAAGGGAGGTGTAGTGCGTATATGCCCTTACAGAATACCCCGTACTTAAACATAAAGTATGCAGCACTAAGTTGCATACAATAACAATAATATAGTAAACGAGCCCAGAGCCACATTAGGTATTGGCTCGGTCTCATATTACGCAGCGTGGTTCACTAGCTGACCGTTTATGCTTATGATGCATATCCCACGCTCCGTCTGAGCGCATTCCGTGAGCAATATATATGCTCACTAATACAGGCATATGCGAGCTACTCATTCTCCCTCTCTTTGTAGCTGTTAACGAATAACAGCATAAGTATATATGTATATCCATAGGCTAAGCGAACATTATAACAAGTGAATAAATTCATTCTGAACAAAGATACAAAACAGCACTGACGTGCTGACTTATTTTTCATTGACAATAAGTGCTCATTTTACACTGGTAAGCCGCCAGATGACCCATCGTCATACAGGCCGATTTGCCTCCTGGACACGTAAGGCAAAGTGCTGGAGAAGCTAATCTGCAACAGGCTTCAGGTAGCTGTCGACAACAATGGTGGCATGTCCCAAAGCCAATTTGGTTTCACCAAGGCAAAGTCTACAATAGACGCTCTGGAGAAAGTGGTCGGCATAGCAACAAACGCCATCCAAGGATCGAGATGGAAAAGCGGCACAAAAAAGTCCTGCCTCATCGTCACGCTGAATGTTAAAACGCCTTTAACACAGCCAGGTGGGACAAAATATTGGACGCATTGTCAACGTTCCGCGTCCCATACTATCTTCAGGAGACGATACGCAGCTACTTCACTGGAAGACTGCTGCTATACGACACCGCAGACGGCCCCACTACACATCAAGTGTCCGCTGGAGTGCCCCAAGGCTCAGTTCTAGGACCCCTCCTCTGGAACATCATGTACGATGGCATCCTCCGACTAAAACTCCCGATCGATACAAGTATCATCGGCTTCGCGGACGTCGTGGCCCTTGTAGTCGTCGGCAAGGAATTGAAGGACATAGAGGAATCGTGCAAACACAGTATTGACCGTATGCACCAATGGCTGGCTGCTCATAAAACAGAAGCGGTGTTAGTCAGCAGTCGAAAAAGAGTGGAAACAGCGCACATAAGAGTCGGCAGTGCGACAATAGAATCAGCAAGGGCGTTAAAGTACCTGGGTGTCATGCTAGACACAAGAATGTCGTTCAAAGAGCACTTGGAGTACGTGCACTAGAAAGCAGCAAAGTCCTGTCGAGCGCTATCCAGGATTATGCTAAACAGCAGAGACTCCGTCTCCTTATGACCGTAAACCGAGCGGTAATAATGTACGCGTCCCCATCTGGAGCAGAGCTATGGCTGTTCCCAGCTACAGCCGGGGCGTACACTCTATATATCGCCTAAGCGCTCTACGGGTCAGCTGCGCATTCCGCATTTAGGTAGCAAGAACATGCCTGTGAAGCAATGCTTCGCGGCCGTTCCGCAGGCAATCCACGCTACCTAAACAATACCCCAACTATAACCTAAGCTAAATCACTAAGCATAAATAAACTGAATACAAAAAAAACACACACACACACTGGCCCCAAATGGATGGACAACAGCCTAGACGAGGAAACCTACACGGACTCCCTACGTCATGCTCAATGGACTTGGGCCACGGAGTTAGCAGACGACATGGCGCGGCAACTCATGGGAAACATCTCGAACGCGTGCGACTTATCCATGCGACTTATCCATGCCAAGGAGGATGCCAAACAGAAGAGGAGCACCTTGCTACTGGTGGAATGAGCAAATCAGCGACCTAAGGAAAGCCTGCCTGCGTGCTAGAAGGCGCTCTCAGCGTGCCCGAGGCCACCCAGACATTGCATCTAGGCTGGAACTCCTGCGGGCAGCCAAGCGAGACCTCAAGAGAAGCATTTAACAAAGCAAATATAGCTGCTTCCAGAAAATATGCGATGAGGCCGATGTTAACCCGTGGGGCACGGCATACAAGATCGTCACGAAGAAGATCCGCTGCTAGGGAACAACCCAGGTGACCTGCCCTACCGCACTTGCCACTATAGTGGAGACACTGTTCCCCACTGTTCCTCGGCAGACGACGTGTTAGCGGCAAGCAAAAAACTAGGCGACAAAAAGGCTCCATGACCAGATGGGGTGCCAAACAAGGCGCTAAAGTTAGCTTTGTTAACAAAACCAGACGCCTTCGCCGAGACATATACTAGATGTCTACAGGATTGTGTATTCCCTAAGAGATGGAAGCGACAGAAACTAATCCTTCTACCGAAAGGGGACAAGCCAATAGAGGAACCCTCGGGATACAGGCCAATCTGCCTACTGGACACGGCGGGAAAGGTACTGGAAAGGATTGTGTATGACCGACTACTTAGTGTCATCGAAGAGAAAGAGGCCCTGTCCAAACAGCAATATGGATTTCGCAAGGCAATGTCTGCGGTCGATGCAATTAAGGCGGTGGTAGATGTTGCCGCTAAAGCAATAGAGGGAACCAGAAGGAGGGGGGGAGACAAGGAGTATTGCGCGGTGATTACGTTGAACATTCGCAATGCCTTTAACTCAGCAAGCTGGTCTCGTATACTGGAAGCCTTGGACCGAATAGAGATACCGTCCTCCCTTTTCCGTATAATATCCAACTACCTCTCCAATCGGGTATTGAGTTATGATACGGATGACGGTGCTAGGAGTTACACGATCTCAGCAGGGGTCCCACAGGGGTCGGTGCTGGGACCACTCCTGTGGAACATAATGTACGACGAGTTGCTCAGAGTGTAATTGCCCCAGTGATGCATAGGATTCACGGATGACCTAGCTCTAGTATTGGTGGGCAAAGAAATAGAAGACATGGAAGCGGCAGCGAATGCAGCCATAAGGATCGTGGCCAGCTGGATGCGTGGCGCTAGCCTGGAGCTTGCAGGCCATAAAACAGAAGCGGTCCTCATCACAAGCCGCAAAATAGTCGAGCTTGCTAGATTTCAGGTAGACAGCGTTAGTATTGAGTCAAAGACAACAGGCTTAGCTTTCGACCGCACGTAGATTACGTTACCCAGAAAGCAGCCAAAATACAGGCGACCCTTTCGAGGATGCTACCCAACATAGGAGGACCTAAAGCAGGTAGACGCCTGCTCCTCGCGAGAGTTGTAGCCTCCGTGTTGTTCTATGCTGCACCGATATGGGCTTCAGCGGTTGCAAGCCAGAAAGGGCTCCGAAGGAAGATGTCAATCCCCTATAGGCTCAGTGCTCTGGGCACCATTTTTGGATTTCGGACGGTGTCGGACGAGGCAGCCACAGTATTGGCAGGAATGCTGCCAGAAGATATACTGGTCAACGAAATGGAGAAAATTTACATGGCCCGAATAGGCACGGGAGACGCTGTCTTAATGGGCGTCATCCGGACGGAGAGAGGAACATCAATGGCAACTTGGCAGGAGAGATGGAACACGGCGAACAAGGGAGATGGACAATGGATTGGGAGACGGAATGGCGAAATGAACTTCCACCTAAGACAGTTTTTCACTGGACACGACGGGTATAGGAAGTATCTCTATAGGTTCCCCAGAGTGCCCGAACTGATCTGTGTCATAGGCCTTATACACCAAAAGGTGCGTGGCAGTACTCACTGCGAAGCCCGTGCAGAGCGTTCCTGGTGGTGGCGTCTACTGCTCCACGATCCAGGCGAGGGAAATGGAGGCGTCTCCTTGGCGTGTTTTTTGCGCTATTGTGAGTTTTATCACTCAAGTTTGTAGCCGGTGCGCGAAGCTATTTGTGAAGTTGGTTGCATTCACTCTAACAGCTGTTAGTAGTGTTGGCTAGCGCAGCTCACAACCAGCATCTCTGCACTAGTGAACCAGCGGCCAAACTGCGCCTTAAATGACGACTTCCTGTTGATCAAAGCGATCAATCGCGGCAAACTGCACCAGCGGAGACGATCTGAAAGGCGTTTGCTTCTGATGTGGGGATATAGGCCACGTAGCAAAGAGCTGCTCCAAGTCACCAAAATGTAGCCTTTGCACACGAAAAGGCGAAAAATCTACGGACCACGCTACAGCCAGCTTTAAATGTCCGGCGTACCGCGGGGCAGTACGTAAAATGAAATGGTAAGATTACTTCAATTAAATCTTAACCACTGCATAGCTGCTCAAGCCCTTTTAGAGCAGACTGTTAGAGAAATGCGCATCGATATTGCCATTATCAGCGAACCCCACCATATAGACACAAACTGCCCGAGATTATGGACCGCGTATCAGGGCGGAAAAACTGCTCTCTGGATATGTGGCGGGCCTTCGACGCCATTGGAGAACACAAAGCCCTTCACTGGGTTTGTACGCGCACGATATGGCAGCCTATGGATACACAGCTGCTATCTAGCCCGAGCATGCAGCTTAGCGAGTTTCAAGCTGCATTAGACGCATTTATAGACGACGCAAGGGGGCGGAAGGTCATAATTGCTGGTGACTTCAACGCCTGAGCAGTGAAATGGGGCAGCCAAGCAACCAACGCAAGAGGTCGTGCCCTGTTGGAAAGCTTGGCAGTTCTGAATATTGGCTTGTTAAACTCCGGGACGGAAAACACCTTTAGTCGGGGCGGTATCGGATCAATAATCGATCTCACCTTCGCAAGCTCGTCACTTTTCGGCGCAACGAAATGGAAATAAAGTGACGTATATACCGCAAGCGACCACTCCGCTATATTGTGCACGATTGGTGAAAGAACTGCAGCCAGATCCAGAAACTAAAGTCGTAAAGCCTACCCCTTGGATACTTTCGACCGCGTGGCGTTTTCGAACGCAGTCCAGCCGGCAACGCGGAGAATAGAGCAAATCGGAAAACGTTTCGGCGCCACCATGTACCCACATACTGGTGGAACGAGAATATTGCCGAAGCTCGGCGGAACTGCATCCAAGCCAGAAGGAGATACCAGCGAGCCCGAGGTAGACCCAACTACGGCGAAGACCAACTAGGATATCAGAGGGCTTGAAGACTGCTAAAGAAGGCCATTCGAGATAGCAAGCGAGAATGCTTCCTGGAGCTATGCGACTATGCGAATACGATCCTTGGGGCAAGGCGTATAAAACTGTTGTAACGAGACTCTACGCCGGAAAGCAAATGCAGCCTCCCGACCCAGGTGAGCTGAAGCGGATTGTGGAAACGTTATTCCCAATCAGACCCGACATAGAGCCCTCACCGAGTCAAGGAGCAGCCACTCCAGTGCAAATCGACGAAATTTCAGTCGATGAGGTGTTGACGATCGCCAGAAGCCTCAAGCCCAGTAAGGCGCCGGGTCCGGATGGAATTCCCACACCGAGCGCTGAAATTGGCCATGCGCCTACAGCCCGTGCAGTTCGTACAGCTCTTCAACACGTACCTAAGGGAAAGAACTTTCCCCTCAATATGGAAACGCCAAGCACTGGTCTTGTTTGCCTCCTGGACACGTTAGGCAAAGTGCTGAAGAAGCTAATTTGCAGCAGGCTTGAAGCTGCTCTCGAGAAAAATGGAGGTTTGTCCCAAAGCCACTTTGGCTTCACCAAGGCAAAGTCGACAATTGACGCTTTGGAAAAATTCGTCGGCATAGCAACAAACGCCATCCAAGGATCAAGATGGAACGCCTTTAACACAGCAAGGTGGGACAAAACATTGGAAGCACTATCAACATACCGCGTCCCAGGAGATGATACGCACCTATTTTAGAGAAAGACTGATGCAATACGACATTGCAGATGGCTCCACTACACACCAAGTGTCCGCTGGGGTGCCCCAAGGCTTAGTTCTAGAACCTCTCCTCTGGAACATCATGTACGATGACTGGAACTTCCGATCGATACAAGTATCGTCGGCTTCGCGGACGATGTGACCTTTGTAGTCGTCGGCAAGGAATTAAAGGACGTAAAGGAATCGTGCAAACACAGTATTGACCGTATGCACCAATGGCTGGCAGCAGCTGGACTCGAGCTGGCTGCTCATAAAACAGAAGCGGTGTTAGTCAGCAGTCGAAAAAGAGTGGAAACAGCGCACATAAGAGTCGGCAGTGCGACAATAGAATCAGCAAGGGCGTTAAAGTACCTGGGTGTCATGCTAGACACAAGAATGTCGTTCAAAGAGCACTTGGAGTACGTGCACTAGAAAGCAGCAAGGTCCTGTCGAGCGCTATCCAGGATTATGCTAAACAGCAGAGACTCCGTCTCCTTATGACCGTAAACCGAGCGGTAATAATGTACGCGTCCCCATCTGGAGCAGAGCTATGGCTGTTCCCAGCTACAGCCGGGGCGTACACTCTATATATCGCCTAAGCGCTCTACGGGTCAGCTGCGCATTCCGCATTTAGGTAGCAAGAACATGCCTGTGAAGCAATGCTTCGCGGCCGTTCCGCAGGCAATCCACGCTACCTAAACAATGCCCCAACTATAACCTAAGCTAAATAACTAAGCAAAAATAAACTGAATACAAAAAAAACACACACACACACTGGCCCCAAATGGATGGACAACAGCCTAGACGAGGAAACCTACACGGACTCCCTACGTCATGCTCAATGGACTTGGGCCACGGAGTTAGCAGACGACATGGCGCGGCAGCTCATGGGAAACATCTCGAACGCGTGCGACTTATCCATGCGACTTATCCATGCCAAGGAGGATGCCAAACAGAAGAGGAGCACCTTGCTACTGGTGGAATGAGCAAATCAGCGACCTAAGGAAAGCCTGCCTGCGTGCTAGAAGGCGCTCTCAGCGTGCCCGAGGCCACCCAGACATTGCATCTAGGCTGGAACTCCTGCGGGCAGCCAAGTGAGACCTCAAGAGAAGCATTAAACAAAGCAAATCTAGTTGCTTCCAGAAAAGATGCGATGAGGCCGATGTTAACCCGTGGGGCACGGCATACAAGATCGTCACGAAGAAGATCCGCTGCTAGGGAACAACCCAGGTGACCTGCCCTACCGCACTTGCCACTATAGTGGAGACACTGTTCCCCCAACACCGACGACTGGAAGTAGCCAACCCCTCACTGAGCACGGAGCTAGTGCAGCAGGTGTCGGCAGACGACGTGTTAGCGGCAAGCAAAAAACTAGGCGACAAAAAGGCTCCATGACCAGATGGGGTGCCAAACAAGGCGCTAAAGTTAGCTATGTTAACAAAACCAGACGCCTTCGCCGAGACATATACTAGATGTCTACAGGATTGTGTATTCCCTAAGAGATGGAAGCGACAGAAACTAATCCTTCTACCGAAAGGGGACAAGCCAATAGAGGAACCCTCGGGATACAGGCCAATCTGCCTACTGGACACGGCGGGAAAGGTACTGGAAAGGATTGTGTATGACCGACTACTTAGTGTCATCGAAGAGAAAGAGGCCCTGTCCAAACAGCAATATGGATTTCGCAAGGCAATGTCTGCGGTCGATGCAATTAAGGCGGTGGTAGATGTTGCCGCTAAAGCAATAGAGGGAACCAGATGGAGGTGGGGAGACAAGGAGTATTGCGCGGTGATTACGTTGAACATTCGCAATGCCTTTAACTCAGCAAGCTGGTCTCGTATACTGGAAGCCTTGGACCGAATAGAGATACCGTCCTCCCTTTTCCGTATAATATCCAACTACCTCTCCAATCGGGTATTGAGTTATGATACGGATGACGGTGCTAGGAGTTACACGGTCTCAGCAGGGGTCCCACAGGGGTCGGTGCTGGGACCACTCCTGTGGAACATAATGTACGACGAGTTGCTCAGAGTGTAATTGCCCCAGTGATGCATAGGATTCACGGATGACCTAGCTCTTGTATTGGTGGGCAAAGAAATAGAAGACATGGAAGCGGCAGCGAATGCAGCCATAAGGATCGTGGCCAGCTGGATGCGTGGCGCTAGCCTGGAGCTTGCAGGCCATAAAACAGAGGCGGTCCTCATCACAAGCCGCAAAATAGTCGAGCTTGCTAGATTTCAGGTAGACAGCTTTAGTATTGAGTCAAAGACAACAGGTTTAGCTGTCGACCGCACGTAGATTACGTTAGCCAGAAAGCAGCCAAAATACAGGCGACCCTTTCGAGGATGCTACCCAACATAGGAGGACCTAAAGCAGGTAGACGCCTGCTCCTCGCGAGAGTTGTAGCCTCCGTGTTATTCTATGCTGCACCGATATGGGCTTCAGCGGTTGCAAGCCAGAAAGGGCTCCGAAGGAAGATGTCAATCCCCTATAGGCTCAGTGCTCTGGCGATTAGTAATTGACTATCGCCAAATCAACAAAAAACTACTTTCTGATAAATTCCCGCTCCCCAGAATTGATGATATTCTAGACCAACTGGGCAGAGCTAAATACTTTTCATGCCTTGACTTAATGTCAGGTTTCCACCAAATTGATCTTAAAGAAAATTCAAGAAATATAACATCTTTTTCAACGAGCAATAGCTCATATCGCTTCACGCGATTACCATTTGTTCTTAAAATAGCACCAAATTCATTTCAGAGAATGATGACTATAGCATTCTCGGGTTTAGAACCCTCCCAGGCATTCCTTTATATGGATGACTTAATGGTGATGGGATGTTCCGAAAAACACATGATTAAAAACTTAACTGATGTTTTTAATGTATGTAGGCAACATAACCTGAAGTTGCATCCAGAAAAATGTTCATTTTTCATGCATGAAGTGACATTTTTAGGTCACAAATGCACTGACAAAGGAGTATTGCCAGATGACAAGAAGTTTGACGTCATCAAAAATTATCCTGTCCCTCGTGATGCGGACAGCGCGAGACGATTTGTAGCATTCTGCAATTATTATCGTCGTTTTATAAAAAACTTCGCCGATTATTCACGGCACATAACTAGATTATGTAAAAAGAATGTTCCTTTTGAATGGTCAAGTGAATGCCAAAACGCATTCCAGTACCTTAAAGAAAAGCTTATGCACCCCACATTATTACAATATCCTGATTTTCGAAAAGAATTTTGCATTATAACAGATGCCAGTAAACAAGCTTGCGGAGCAGATCTAACTCAGAACCGTGACGGAATTCAGCTCCCAATAGCTTATGCATCTTTTTTTTCATTTACAAAAGGGGAAAGCAATAAGAGCACAACAGAACAAGAGTTAGCGGCAATTCATTGGACAATTACCCATTTTAGACCATATATTTATGGCAAACATTTTACTATTAAAACCGATCACAGACCATTGACTTATCTTTTTTCTATGACTAATCCCAGTTCTAAATTAACTCGCATGCGGCTAGAGCTTGAAGAATACGACTTCACAGTAGAATACCTAAAGGGGAAAGATAATTTCGTAGCAGACGCACTTTCGCGTATTAATATAAAGAAACTCAAAGATATGCAACATAAAGTCCTGAAAGTCACTACCAGGCGACAAAATAGACAAAATAAAAACTGTACAGTAGAAAATTATGAACTTCTGCCAAGGCAAAGTCATAAAAATGTATCCAAGCCCAACGTACATGAAGTCATTACAAATGATGAAGTACGAAAAGTAGTGACCTTGCTCATAACAGAATCTAAATGTTTATTTAAACATGGAAATAAAATTATCGCAATAATTGAAGTTAGCGATTTATATACCAATGGAATTCTCGACCTAGGTCAGTTCTTCCAAAGGCTCAAAAAAGAGGCCGGTATATTAAAAATCAGCCAACTCAAGGTGGCACCGAGCGAAAAGATCTTTGAATCAGTTTCAATAGATTCTTTTAAAAATATGGGCAATAAAATATTAAAATCTTTAAGAGTAGCGCTACTCCACCCGGTGACCCAAATAAAAGATGAAAAAGAGATACAATAAATATTGTCTACATACCATGACGACCCAATTCAAGGAGGTCATAGCGGCATAACAAGAACTTTAGCGAAAATAAAAAGACACTACTACTGGAAAAATATGACACGTCATATAAAAGAGTACGTACGTAGATGTCAAAAATGCCAAATGTCTAAAAAAAAGACGCACACCAAAACTCCTCTGACTCGCACAGAATCACCTGTGAATGCTTTCGATACAGTGATAGTGGATACAGTTGGTCCGCTACCCAAATCGGAAAATGGTAATGAATACATAGTCACATTAATATGCGACCTTACAAAATATTTAGTAGCCATTCCAATAAAAAGCAAAAGCGCAAATAATGTCGCAAAAGCTATATTCGAAAATTTCATACTCAAGTTTGGTCCAATGAAGACGTTCATCTCGGACATGGGAACAGAGTATAAAAACGAGATTTTAAGTGACTTATGCAAGTATTTGAAGATCAAGAATCTCACTTCTATTGCATATCATCATCAAACATTAGGGACAATATAACGAAGTCATCGAACTTTTAATGAATACATTCGTTCATACATCTCTGCAGACAAATCTGATTGGGATGTCTGGGTTCAATATTTCACTTATTGCTTCAACACGACACCATCAGCAACGCATGAGTATTGTCCATACGAACTAGTATTTGGCAGACTACCGAAACAGTTCATAGATTTAAACAAAACTAATTACATAGATCCTATTTATAATTTAGATGACTATTCTAAGGAAATAAAGTTTAGATTAGAAATAGCATACAAAAGAGATAGAATTATGTTAGAAAAAACTAAGGCTTATAGGAAATTAGAATATGACGAAAAAACAAAAAACTTTGAATTAATAGTAGGAGATAAAGTACTTATAAGAAATGAAACAGGGCACAAATTAGACCCAGTATATATTCAGGACCATATATAGTAGAGAAAATAGAAAATAATGACAACATTTTTATTAAAGATAGTAAATATAAAAAACAAAAAGTTCATACGAATAGATTATAAATTTTTAATTCTTAATAAAATAAAATAAAAATATATGACCTGATCAACCGAATGAAAAAAAAATTTTTTTTTACAAATAAACGAATTATAAATTTTTATACCCTAAATAATTTTGTATTTTTATACTCAAACATTTAAAATTTCTTATTATATAAAAAAGAAACAATTTTCAATTTTTTACAAAAAAAAACCCACAATAATTAAGTTCATTTAATAACTACACATTCATAATGTTACGTTATTTCTCTAAAAAGGGAGGTGTAGTGCGTATATGCCCTTACAGAATACCCCGTACTTAAACATAAAGTATGCAGCACTAAGTTGCATACAATAACAATAATATAGTAAACGAGCCCAGAGCCACATTAGGTATTGGCTCGGTCTCATATTACGCAGCGTGGTTCACTAGCTGACCGTTTATGCTTATGATGCATATCCCACGCTCCGTCTGAGCGCATTCCGTGAGCAATATATATGCTCACTAATACAGGCATATGCGAGCTACTCATTCTCCCTCTCTTTGTAGCTGTTAACGAATAACAGCATAAGTATATATGTATATCCATAGGCTAAGCGAACATTATAACAAGTGAATAAATTCATTCTGAACAAAGATACAAAACAGCACTGACGTGCTGACTTATTTTTCATTGACAATAAGTGCTCATTTTACACTGGTAAGCCGCCAGATGACCCATCGTCATACAGGCCGATTTGCCTCCTGGACACGTAAGGCAAAGTGCTGGAGAAGCTAATCTGCAACAGGCTTCAGGTAGCTGTCGACAACAATGGTGGCATGTCCCAAAGCCAATTTGGTTTCACCAAGGCAAAGTCTACAATAGACGCTCTGGAGAAAGTGGTCGGCATAGCAACAAACGCCATCCAAGGATCGAGATGGAAAAGCGGCACAAAAAAGTCCTGCCTCATCGTCACGCTGAATGTTAAAACGCCTTTAACACAGCCAGGTGGGACAAAATATTGGACGCATTGTCAACGTTCCGCGTCCCATACTATCTTCAGGAGACGATACGCAGCTACTTCACTGGAAGACTGCTGCTATACGACACCGCAGACGGCCCCACTACACATCAAGTGTCCGCTGGAGTGCCCCAAGGCTCAGTTCTAGGACCCCTCCTCTGGAACATCATGTACGATGGCATCCTCCGACTAAAACTCCCGATCGATACAAGTATCATCGGCTTCGCGGACGTCGTGGCCCTTGTAGTCGTCGGCAAGGAATTGAAGGACATAGAGGAATCGTGCAAACACAGTATTGACCGTATGCACCAATGGCTGGCTGCTCATAAAACAGAAGCGGTGTTAGTCAGCAGTCGAAAAAGAGTGGAAACAGCGCACATAAGAGTCGGCAGTGCGACAATAGAATCAGCAAGGGCGTTAAAGTACCTGGGTGTCATGCTAGACACAAGAATGTCGTTCAAAGAGCACTTGGAGTACGTGCACTAGAAAGCAGCAAAGTCCTGTCGAGCGCTATCCAGGATTATGCTAAACAGCAGAGACTCCGTCTCCTTATGACCGTAAACCGAGCGGTAATAATGTACGCGTCCCCATCTGGAGCAGAGCTATGGCTGTTCCCAGCTACAGCCGGGGCGTACACTCTATATATCGCCTAAGCGCTCTACGGGTCAGCTGCGCATTCCGCATTTAGGTAGCAAGAACATGCCTGTGAAGCAATGCTTCGCGGCCGTTCCGCAGGCAATCCACGCTACCTAAACAATACCCCAACTATAACCTAAGCTAAATCACTAAGCATAAATAAACTGAATACAAAAAAAACACACACACACACTGGCCCCAAATGGATGGACAACAGCCTAGACGAGGAAACCTACACGGACTCCCTACGTCATGCTCACTGGACTTGGGCCACGGAGTTAGCAGACGACATGGCGCGGCAACTCATGGGAAACATCTCGAACGCGTGCGACTTATCCATGCGACTTATCCATGCCAAGGAGGATGCCAAACAGAAGAGGAGCACCTTGCTACTGGTGGAATGAGCAAATCAGCGACCTAAGGAAAGCCTGCCTGCGTGCTAGAAGGCGCTCTCAGCGTGCCCGAGGCCACCCAGACATTGCATCTAGGCTGGAACTCCTGCGGGCAGCCAAGCGAGACCTCAAGAGAAGCATTTAACAAAGCAAATCTAGCTGCTTCCAGAAAATATGCGATGAGGCCGATGTTAACCCGTGGGGCACGGCATACAAGATCGTCACGAAGAAGATCCGCTGCTAGGGAACAACCCAGGTGACCTGCCCTACCGCACTTGCCACTATAGTGGAGACACTGTTCCCCACTGTTCCTCGGCAGACGACGTGTTAGCGGCAAGCAAAAAACTAGGCGACAAAAAGGCTCCATGACCAGATGGGGTGCCAAACAAGGCGCTAAAGTTAGCTTTGTTAACAAAACCAGACGCCTTCGCCGAGACATATACTAGATGTCTACAGGATTGTGTATTCCCTAAGAGATGGAAGCGACAGAAACTAATCCTTCTACCGAAAGGGGACAAGCCAATAGAGGAACCCTCGGGATACAGGCCAATCTGCCTACTGGACACGGCGGGAAAGGTACTGGAAAGGATTGTGTATGACCGACTACTTAGTGTCATCGAAGAGAAAGAGGCCCTGTCCAAACAGCAATATGGATTTCGCAAGGCAATGTCTGCGGTCGATGCAATTAAGGCGGTGGTAGATGTTGCCGCTAAAGCAATAGAGGGAACCAGAAGGAGGGGGGGACACAAGGAGTATTGCGCGGTGATTACGTTGAACATTCGCAATGCCTTTAACTCAGCAAGCTGGTCTCGTATACTGGAAGCCTTGGACCGAATAGAGATACCGTCCTCCCTTTTCCGTATAATATCCAACTACCTCTCCAATCGGGTATTGAGTTATGATACGGATGACGGTGCTAGGAGTTACACGATCTCAGCAGGGGTCCCACAGGGGTCGGTGCTGGGACCACTCCTGTGGAACATAATGTACGACGAGTTGCTCAGAGTGTAATTGCCCCAGTGATGCATAGGATTCACGGATGACCTAGCTCTAGTATTGGTGGGCAAAGAAATAGAAGACATGGAAGCGGCAGCGAATGCAGCCATAAGGATCGTGGCCAGCTGGATGCGTGGCGCTAGCCTGGAGCTTGCAGGCCATAAAACAGAAGCGGTCCTCATCACAAGCCGCAAAATAGTCGAGCTTGCTAGATTTCAGGTAGACAGCGTTAGTATTGAGTCAAAGACAACAGGCTTAGCTTTCGACCGCACGTAGATTACGTTACCCAGAAAGCAGCCAAAATACAGGCGACCCTTTCGAGGATGCTACCCAACATAGGAGGACCTAAAGCAGGTAGACGCCTGCTCCTCGCGAGAGTTGTAGCCTCCGTGTTGTTCTATGCTGCACCGATATGGGCTTCAGCGGTTGCAAGCCAGAAAGGGCTCCGAAGGAAGATGTCAATCCCCTATAGGCTCAGTGCTCTGGGCACCATTTTTGGATTTCGGACGGTGTCGGACGAGGCAGCCACAGTATTGGCAGGAATGCTGCCAGAAGATATACTGGTCAACGAAATGGAGAAAATTTACATGGCCCGAATAGGCACGGGAGACGCTGTCTTAATGGGCGTCATCCGGACGGAGAGAGGAACATCAATGGCAACTTGGCAGGAGAGATGGAACACGGCGAACAAGGGAGATGGACAATGGATTGGGAGACGGAATGGCGAAATGAACTTCCACCTAAGACAGTTTTTCACTGGACACGACGGGTATAGGAAGTATCTCTATAGGTTCCCCAGAGTGCCCGAACTGATCTGTGTCATAGGCCTTATACACCAAAAGGTGCGTGGCAGTACTCACTGCGAAGCCCGTGCAGAGCGTTCCTGGTGGTGGCGTCTACTGCTCCACGATCCAGGCGAGGGAAATGGAGGCGTCTCCTTGGCGTGTTTTTTGCGCTATTGTGAGTTTTATCACTCAAGTTTGTAGCCGGTGCGCGAAGCTATTTGTGAAGTTGGTTGCATTCACTCTAACAGCTGTTAGTAGTGTTGGCTAGCGCAGCTCACAACCAGCATCTCTGCACTAGTGAACCAGCGGCCAAACTGCGCCTTAAATGACGACTTCCTGTTGATCAAAGCGATCAATCGCGGCAAACTGCACCAGCGGAGACGATCTGAAAGGCGTTTGCTTCTGATGTGGGGATATAGGCCACGTAGCAAAGAGCTGCTCCAAGTCACCAAAATGTAGCCTTTGCACACGAAAAGGCGAAAAATCTACGGACCACGCTACAGCCAGCTTTAAATGTCCGGCGTACCGCGGGGCAGTACGTAAAATGAAATGGTAAGATTACTTCAATTAAATCTTAACCACTGCATAGCTGCTCAAGCCCTTTTAGAGCAGACTGTTAGAGAAATGCGCATCGATATTGCCATTATCAGCGAACCCCACCATATAGACACAAACTGCCCGAGATTATGGACCGCGTATCAGGGCGGAAAAACTGCTCTCTGGATATGTGGCGGGCCTTCGACGCCATTGGAGAACACAAAGCCCTTCACTGGGTTTGTACGCGCACGATATGGCAGCCTATGGATACACAGCTGCTATCTAGCCCGAGCATGCAGCTTAGCGAGTTTCAAGCTGCATTAGACGCATTTATAGACGACGCAAGGGGGCGGAAGGTCATAATTGCTGGTGACTTCAACGCCTGAGCAGTGAAATGGGGCAGCCAAGCAACCAACGCAAGAGGTCGTGCCCTGTTGGAAAGCTTGGCAGTTCTGAATATTGGCTTGTTAAACTCCGGGACGGAAAACACCTTTAGTCGGGGCGGTATCGGATCAATAATCGATCTCACCTTCGCAAGCTCGTCACTTTTCGGCGCAACGAAATGGAAATAAAGTGACGTATATACCGCAAGCGACCACTCCGCTATATTGTGCACGATTGGTGAAAGAACTGCAGCCAGATCCAGAAACTAAAGTCGTAAAGCCTACCCCTTGGATACTTTCGACCGCGTGGCGTTTTCGAACGCAGTCCAGCCGGCAACGCGGAGAATAGAGCAAATCGGAAAACGTTTCGGCGCCACCATGTACCCACATACTGGTGGAACGAGAATATTGCCGAAGCTCGGCGGAACTGCATCCAAGCCAGAAGGAGATACCAGCGAGCCCGAGGTAGACCCAACTACGGCGAAGACCAACTAGGATATCAGAGGGCTTGAAGACTGCTAAAGAAGGCCATTCGAGATAGCAAGCGAGAATGCTTCCTGGAGCTATGCGACTATGCGAATACGATCCTTGGGGCAAGGCGTATAAAACTGTTGTAACGAGACTCTACGCCGGAAAGCAAATGCAGCCTCCCGACCCAGGTGAGCTGAAGCGGATTGTGGAAACGTTATTCCCAATCAGACCCGACATAGAGCCCTCACCGAGTCAAGGAGCAGCCACTCCAGTGCAAATCGACGAAATTTCAGTCGATGAGGTGTTGACGATCGCCAGAAGCCTCAAGCCCAGTAAGGCGCCGGGTCCGGATGGAATTCCCACACCGAGCGCTGAAATTGGCCATGCGCCTACAGCCCGTGCAGTTCGTACAGCTCTTCAACACGTACCTAAGGGAAAGAACTTTCCCCTCAATATGGAAACGCCAAGCACTGGTCTTGTTTGCCTCCTGGACACGTTAGGCAAAGTGCTGAAGAAGCTAATTTGCAGCAGGCTTGAAGCTGCTCTCGAGAAAAATGGAGGTTTGTCCCAAAGCCACTTTGGCTTCACCAAGGCAAAGTCGACAATTGACGCTTTGGAAAAATTCGTCGGCATAGCAACAAACGCCATCCAAGGATCAAGATGGAACGCCTTTAACACAGCAAGGTGGGACAAAACATTGGAAGCACTATCAACATACCGCGTCCCAGGAGATGATACGCACCTATTTTAGAGAAAGACTGATGCAATACGACATTGCAGATGGCTCCACTACACACCAAGTGTCCGCTGGGGTGCCCCAAGGCTTAGTTCTAGAACCTCTCCTCTGGAACATCATGTACGATGACTGGAACTTCCGATCGATACAAGTATCGTCGGCTTCGCGGACGATGTGACCTTTGTAGTCGTCGGCAAGGAATTAAAGGACGTAAAGGAATCGTGCAAACACAGTATTGACCGTATGCACCAATGGCTGGCAGCAGCTGGACTCGAGCTGGCTGCTCATAAAACAGAAGCGGTGTTAGTCAGCAGTCGAAAAAGAGTGGAAACAGCGCACATAAGAGTCGGCAGTGCGACAATAGAATCAGCAAGGGCGTTAAAGTACCTGGGTGTCATGCTAGACACAAGAATGTCGTTCAAAGAGCACTTGGAGTACGTGCACTAGAAAGCAGCAAGGTCCTGTCGAGCGCTATCCAGGATTATGCTAAACAGCAGAGACTCCGTCTCCTTATGACCGTAAACCGAGCGGTAATAATGTACGCGTCCCCATCTGGAGCAGAGCTATGGCTGTTCCCAGCTACAGCCGGGGCGTACACTCTATATATCGCCTAAGCGCTCTACGGGTCAGCTGCGCATTCCGCATTTAGGTAGCAAGAACATGCCTGTGAAGCAATGCTTCGCGGCCGTTCCGCAGGCAATCCACGCTACCTAAACAATGCCCCAACTATAACCTAAGCTAAATAACTAAGCAAAAATAAACTGAATACAAAAAAAACACACACACACACTGGCCCCAAATGGATGGACAACAGCCTAGACGAGGAAACCTACACGGACTCCCTACGTCATGCTCAATGGACTTGGGCCACGGAGTTAGCAGACGACATGGCGCGGCAGCTCATGGGAAACATCTCGAACGCGTGCGACTTATCCATGCGACTTATCCATGCCAAGGAGGATGCCAAACAGAAGAGGAGCACCTTGCTACTGGTGGAATGAGCAAATCAGCGACCTAAGGAAAGCCTGCCTGCGTGCTAGAAGGCGCTCTCAGCGTGCCCGAGGCCACCCAGACATTGCATCTAGGCTGGAACTCCTGCGGGCAGCCAAGTGAGACCTCAAGAGAAGCATTAAACAAAGCAAATCTAGTTGCTTCCAGAAAAGATGCGATGAGGCCGATGTTAACCCGTGGGGCACGGCATACAAGATCGTCACGAAGAAGATCCGCTGCTAGGGAACAACCCAGGTGACCTGCCCTACCGCACTTGCCACTATAGTGGAGACACTGTTCCCCACTGTTCCTCGGCAGACGACGTGTTAGCGGCAAGCAAAAAACTAGGCGACAAAAAGGCTCCATGACCAGATGGGGTGCCAAACAAGGCGCTAAAGTTAGCTATGTTAACAAAACCAGACGCCTTCGCCGAGACATATACTAGATGTCTACAGGATTGTGTATTCCCTAAGAGATGGAAGCGACAGAAACTAATCCTTCTACCGAAAGGGGACAAGCCAATAGAGGAACCCTCGGGATACAGGCCAATCTGCCTACTGGACACGGCGGGAAAGGTACTGGAAAGGATTGTGTATGACCGACTACTTAGTGTCATCGAAGAGAAAGAGGCCCTGTCCAAACAGCAATATGGATTTCGCAAGGCAATGTCTGCGGTCGATGCAATTAAGGCGGTGGTAGATGTTGCCGCTAAAGCAATAGAGGGAACCAGATGGAGGTGGGGAGACAAGGAGTATTGCGCGGTGATTACGTTGAACATTCGCAATGCCTTTAACTCAGCAAGCTGGTCTCGTATACTGGAAGCCTTGGACCGAATAGAGATACCGTCCTCCCTTTTCCGTATAATATCCAACTACCTCTCCAATCGGGTATTGAGTTATGATACGGATGACGGTGCTAGGAGTTACACGGTCTCAGCAGGGGTCCCACAGGGGTCGGTGCTGGGACCACTCCTGTGGAACATAATGTACGACGAGTTGCTCAGAGTGTAATTGCCCCAGTGATGCATAGGATTCACGGATGACCTAGCTCTTGTATTGGTGGGCAAAGAAATAGAAGACATGGAAGCGGCAGCGAATGCAGCCATAAGGATCGTGGCCAGCTGGATGCGTGGCGCTAGCCTGGAGCTTGCAGGCCATAAAACAGAGGCGGTCCTCATCACAAGCCGCAAAATAGTCGAGCTTGCTAGATTTCAGGTAGACAGCTTTAGTATTGAGTCAAAGACAACAGGTTTAGCTGTCGACCGCACGTAGATTACGTTAGCCAGAAAGCAGCCAAAATACAGGCGACCCTTTCGAGGATGCTACCCAACATAGGAGGACCTAAAGCAGGTAGACGCCTGCTCCTCGCGAGAGTTGTAGCCTCCGTGTTATTCTATGCTGCACCGATATGGGCTTCAGCGGTTGCAAGCCAGAAAGGGCTCCGAAGGAAGATGTCAATCCCCTATAGGCTCAGTGCTCTGGGCACCATTTCTGGATTTCGGACGGTGTCGGACGAGGCAGCCACAGTATTGGCAGGAATGCTACCAGAAGATATACTGGCCAACGAAATGGAGAAAATTTACATGGCCCGAATAGGCACGGGAGACGCTGTCTTAATGGGCGTCATCCGGTCGGAGAGAGGAACATCAATGGCAACTTGGCAGGAGAGATGGAACACGGCGAACAAGGGAGATGGACAATGGATTAGGAGACGGAATGGCAAAATGAACTTCCACCTAAGACAGTTTTTCACTGGACACGGCGGGTATAGGAAGTATCTCTATAGGTTCAGGCATGAGGTCTCCCCAGAGTGCCCGAACTGCCCAATTCTGGACGAAGACCCGGAACACATGCTGTACCAATGCTCGAGGTACAGAGAGGTAGTGAGCTCTGTACCTCCACCGGAGGGACTGGTAGCGTTCATGCTGGAAGGATAATAGGCATAATAGGCATCCAGAGGGATCTGAGACGATGCGAAAAGAAGCGACGACTAATGGATACTGCCTAAAATAGGCTACCCATCCCCGCGAAGTAATACTTTGCGGTGATCCCGCGGGGAATGTGCTGTGTGAGTGGGGGGTGAGTTTAGTACGTAGGTGCTGACGGAGTCAACAAATCGTGCATACGGTTGGCCCGGGCCATCAGTATACGAAGATTTTCACCTCCGTGCCGAGGGCAAAAAAAAAAAAATAAATAAAAACACACCCCCACACACACATGACGTTTGATAGAGTGCGGACGCGGTTGTAACTGCTCCGCTCGAAAAATAAACAAATCGGTGGTTTTTCTGAGAAAATTATAGTGAAGTTAGTGCACGTGTGATCTGTGTCATAGGCCTTATACACCAAAAGGTGCGTGGCGGTACTCACTGCGAAGCCCGTGCAGAGCGTTCCTGGTGGTGGCCTCTACTGCTGCACGATCCAGGCGAGGGGAATGGAGGCGTCTCCTTGGCGTGTTTTTTGCGCTATTGTGAGTTTTATCACTCAAGTTTAGTAGCCGGTGCGCGAAGCTATTTGTGAAGTTGGTTGCATTCACTCTAACAGCTGTTAGTAGTGTTGGCTAGCGCAGCTCACAACCAGCTAATCTGCACTAGTGAACCAGCGGCCAAACTGCGCCTTAAATGACGACTTCCTGTTGATCAAAGCGATCAAATCGCTGAGACTAGCATTTGGCGGCCAACTATTACTCTCTCACCGCCAACAGCCAGGACGCTTGTCGAGAAGGCCAAGGTGGCGATCGGTTGGGTTGTCTGCCGTATACGTGCAATAGACCAACCAAAGCGGTGCTTTAAATGCCAGGGCTTCGGGCAAATTGCGGTAAACTGCACCACCGGCGACGATCTGAAAGGCGTTTGCTTCTGATGTGGGGATATAGGACACGTAGCAAAGAGCTGCTCCAAGTCACCAAAATGTAGCCTTTGCACACGAAAAGGCGAAAAATCTACGGACCACGCTACAGGCAGCTTTAAATGTCCGGCGTACCGCGGGGCTGTACGTAAAATGAAATGGTAAGATTACTTCAATTAAATCTTAGCCACTGCATAGCTGCTCAAGCCCTTTTAGAGCAGACTGTTAGAGAAATGCGCATCGATATTGCCATTATCAGCGAACCCCACCATTTAGACACAAACTGCCCGAGATTATGGACCGCGGATCAGGGCGGAAAAACTGCTCTCTGGATATGTGGCGGGCCTTCGACGTCATTGGAGAACACAAAGCCCTTCACTGGGTTTGTACGCGCACGATATGGCAGCCTATGGATACACAGCTGCTACCTAGCCCGAGCATGCAGCTTAGCGAGTTTCAAGCTGCATTAGACGCATTTATAGACGACGCAAGGGGGCGAAAGGTCATAATTGCTGGTGACTTCAACGCCTGGGCAGTGAAATGGGGCAGCCAAGCAACCAACGCAAGAGGTCGTGCCCTGTTGGAAAGCTTGGCAGTTCTGAATATTGGCTTGTTAAACTCCGGGACGGAAGACACCTTTAGTCGGGGCGGTATCGGATCAATAATCGATCTCACCTTCGCAAGCTCGTCACTTTTCGGCGCAACGAAATGGGAATAAAGTGACGTATATACCGCAAGCGACCACTCCGCTATATTATGCACGATTGGTGAAAGAACTGCAGCCAGATCCAGAAGCTCAAGTCGTAAAGCCTACCGCTTGGATACTTTCGACCGCGTGACGTTTTCGAACGCAGTCCAGCCGGCAACGCAGAGAATAGAGCCTCCCAAATGGCAATCCAATTGACACGTGCCAGATGAAAGCATGAAAAATCGGAAAACGTTTCGGCGCCACCATGTACCCACATACTGGTGGAACGAGAATATTGCCGAAGCACGGCGGAACTGCATCCAAGCCAGAAGGAGATACCAGCGAGCCCGAGGTAGACCCAACTACGGCGAAGACCAACTAGGATATCAGAGGGCCTGAAGACTGCTAAAGAAGGCCATTCGGGATAGCAAGCGAGAATGCTTCCTGGAGCTATGCGACTATGCGAATACGATCCTTGGGGCAAGGCGTATAAAACTGTTGTAACGAGACTCTGCGCCGGAAAGCAAATGCAGCCTCCCGACCCAGGTGAGCTGAAGCGGATTGTGGAAACGCTATTCCCAATCAGACCCGACATAGAGCCCTCACCGAGTCAAGGAGCAGCCACTCCAGTGCAAATCGACGAAATTTCAGTCGATGAGGTGTTGACGATCGCCAGAAGCCTCAAGCCCAGTAAGGCGCCGGGTCCGGATGGAATTCCCAACCGAGCGCTGAAATTGGCCATGCGCCTACAGCCCGTGCAGTTCGTACAGCTCTTCAACACGTACCTAAGGGAGAGAACTTTCCCCTCAATATGGAAACGCCAAGCACTGGTCTTGTTACCGAAGCTAGGCAAGCCATCGTCATACAGGCCGATTTGCCTCCTGGACACGTTAGGCAAAGTGCTGAAGAAGCTAATTTGCAGCAGGCTTGAAGCTGCTCTCGAGAAAAATGGAGGTTTTTCCCAAAGCCACTTTGGCTTCACCAAGGCAAAGTCGACAATTGACGCTTTGGAAAAAGTCGGCATAGCAACAAACGCCATCCAAGGATCAAGATGGAACACCTTTAACACAGCAAGGTGGGACAAAACATTGTAAGCACTATCAACATACCGCGTCCCAGGAGATGATACGCAGCTATTTTAGAGAAAGACTGATGCAATACGACACCGCAGATGGCCCCACTACACACCAAGTGTCCGCTGGGGTACGATGACTGGAACTTCCGATCGATACAAGTATCGTCGGCTTCCCGGACGATGTGACCTTTGTAGTCGTCGGCAAGGAATTAAAGGACGTAAAGGAATCGTGCAAACACAGTATTGACCGTATGCACCAATGGCTGGCAGCAGCTGGACTCGAGCTGGCTGCTCATAAAACAGAAGCGGTGTTAGTCAGCAGTCGAAAAAGAGTGGAAACAGCGCACATAAGAGTCGGCAGTGCGACAATAGAATCAGCAAGGGCGTTAAAGTACCTGGGTGTCATGCTAGACACAAGAATGTCGTTCAAAGAGCACATGGAGTACGTGCACTAGAAAGCAGCAAAGTCCTGTCGAGCGCTATCCAGGATTATGCTAAACAGCAGAGACTCCGTCTCCTTATGAACGTAAACAGAGCGGTAATAATGTACGCGTCCCCATCTGGAGCAGAGCTATGGCTGTTCCCAGCTACAGCCGGGGCGTACACTCTATATATCGCCTAACCGCTCTACGGGTCAGCTGCGCATTCCGCATTTAGGTAGCAAGAACATGCCTGTGAAGCAATGCTTCGCGGCCGTTACGCAGGCAATCCACGCTACCTAAACAATACCCCAACTATAACCTAAGCTAAATAACTAAGCATAAATAAACTGAATACAAAAAAAACACACACACACACCCTGGCCCCAAATGGATGGACAACAGCCTAGACGAGGAAACCTACACGGACTCCCTACGTCATGCTCAATTGACTTGGGGCACGGAGTTAGCAGACGACATGGCGCGGCAGCTCATGGGAAACATCTCGAACGCGTACGACTTATCCATGCGACTTATCCATGCCAAGGAGGATGCCAAACAGAAGAGGAGCACCTTGCTTCTGGTGGAATGAGCAAATCAGCGACCTAAGGAAAGCCTGCCTGCGTGCTAGAAGGCGCTCACAGCGTGCCCTATAGAGATACCGTCCTCCCTTTTCCGTATAATATCCAACTACCTCTCCAATCGGGTATTGAGTTATGATACGGATGACGGTGCTAGGAGTTACACGATCTCAGCAGGGGTCCCACAGGGGTCGGTGCTGGGTCCACTCCTGTGGAACATAATGTACGACGAGTTGCTCAGAGTGTAATTGCCCCAGTGATGCATAGGATTCACGGATGACCTAGCTCTAGTATTGGTGGGCAAAGAAATAGAAGACATGGAAGCGGCAGCGAATGCAGCCATAAGGATCGTGGCCAGCTGGATGCGTGGCGCTAGCCGCAAAATAGTCGAGCTTGCTAGATTTCAGGTAGACAGCGTTAGTATTGAGTCAAAGACAACAGGCTTAGCTTTCGACCGCACGTAGATTACGTTAGCCAGAAAGCAGCCAAAATACAGGCGACCCTTTCGAGGATGCTACCCAACATAGGAGGACCTAAAGCAGGTAGACGCCTGCTCCTCGCGAGAGTTGTAGCCTCCGTGTTATTCTATGCTGCACCGATATGGGCTTCAGCGGTTGCAAGCCAGAAAGGGCTCCGAAGGAAGATGTCAATCCCCTATAGGCTCAGTGCTCTGGGCACCATTTTTGGATTTCGGACGGTGTCGGACGAGGCAGCCACAGTATTGGCAGGAATGCTGCCAGAAGATATACTGGCCAACGAAATGGAGAAAATTTACATGGCCCGAATAGGCACGGGAGACGCTGTCTTAATGGGCGTCATCCGGACGGAGAGAGGAACATCAATGGCAGCTTGGCAGGAGAGATGGAACACGGCGAACAAGGGAGATGGACAATGGATTAGGAGACGGAATGGCGAAATGAACCTCCACCTAAGACAGTTTTTCACTGGACACGACGGGTATAGGAAGTATCTCTATAGGTTCAGACATGAGGACTCCCCAGAGTGCCCGAAGTGCCCAATTCTGGACGAATACCCGGAACACATGCTGTACCAATGCTCGAGGTACAGAGAGGTAGTGAGCTCTGTACCTCCACCGGAGGGACTGGCAGCGTTCATGCTGGAAGGATAATAGGCATAATAGGCATCCAGAGGGATCTGCGAAAAGGAGCGACGACTAATGGATACTGCCTAAAATAGGCTACCCATCCCCGCGAACTAATACTTTGCGGTGATCCCGCGGGGAATGTGGTGTGTGGGTGGAGGGTGAGTTTAGTACGTAGATGCTGACGGAGTCAACAAATCGTGCATACGGTTGGCCCGGGCCATCAGTATACGAAGATTTTCACCTCCGTGCCGTAAGCAAAAAAAAAAATAAATAAATAAAAACACACCCACACACACACACAAGACGTTTGATAGAGTGCGGACGCGTTTGTAACTGCTCCGCTCGAAAAATAAACAAATCGGTGGTTTTTCTGAGAAATTATAGTGAAGTTAGTGCACGTGTGATCTGTGTCATAGGCCTTATACACCAAAAGGTGCGTGGCGGTACTCACTGCGAAGCCCGTGCAGAGCGTTCCTGGTGGTGGTGTCTACTGCTGCACGATCCAGGCGAGGGGAATGGAGGCGTCTCTTTGGCGTGTTTTTTGCGCTATTGTGAGTTTTATCACTCAAGTTTAGTAGCCGGTGCGCGAAGCTATTTGTGAAGTTGGTTGCATTCACTCTAACAGCTGTTAATAGTGTTGGCTAGCGCAGCTCACAACCAGCTAATCTGCACTAGTGAACCAGCGGCCAAACTGCGCCTTAAATGACGACTTCCTGTTGATCAAAGCGATCAAATCGTTGAGACTAGCATTTGGCGGCCAGCAAAGGGCCACTATTACTCTCTCAGCGCCAACAGCCAGGACGCTTGTCGAGAAGGCCAAGGAGGCGATCGGTTGGGTGGTCTGCCGTATACGTGCAATAGACCAACCAAAGCGGTGCTTTAAATGCCAGGGCTTCGGGCAAATTGCGGCAAACTGCACCACCGGAGACGATCTGAAAGGCGTTTGCTTCTGATGTGGGGATATAGGCCACGTAGCAAAGAGCTGCTCCAAGTCACCAAAATGTAGCCTTTGCACACGAAAAGGCGAAAAATCTACGGACCACGCTACAGGCAGCTCTAAATGTCCGGCGTACCGCGGGGCAGTACGTAAAATGAAATGGTAAGATTACTTCAATTAAATCTTAACCACTGCATAGCTGCTCAAGCCCTTTTAGAGCAGACTGTTAGAGAAATGCGCATCGATATTGCCATTATCAGCGAACCCTTCGACGTCATTGGAGAACACAAAGCCCTTCACTGGGTTTGTACGCGCACGATATGGCAGCCTATGGATACACAGCTGCTATCTAGCCCGAGCATGCAGCTTAGCGAGTTTCAAGCTGCATTAGACGCATTTATAGACGACGCAAGGGGGCGGAAGGTCATGATTGCTGGTGACTTCAACGCCTGGGCAGTGAAATGGGGCAGCCAAGCAACTAACGCAAGAGGTCGTGCCCTGTTGGAAAGCTTGGCAGTTCTGAATATTGGCTTGTTAAACTCCGGGACGGAAAACAACTTTAGTCGGGCCGGTATCGGATCAATAATCGATCTCACCTTCGCAAGCTCGTCACTTTTCGGCGCAACGAAATGGAAATAAAGTGACGTGTATACCGCAAGCGACCACTTCGCTATATTATGCACGATTGGTGAAAGAACTGCAGCCAGATCCAGAAACTAAAGTCGTAAAGCCTACCGCTTGGATACTTTCGACCGCGTGGCGTTTTCGAACGCAGTCCAGCCGGCAACGCGGAGAATAGAACCTCCCAAATGGCAATCCAATTGACACGAGCCAGATGAAAGCATGAAAAATCGGAAAACGTTTCGGCGCCACCATGTACCCACATACTGGTGGAACGAGAATATTGCCGAAGCACGGCGGAACTGCATCCAAGCCAGAAGGAGATACCAGCGAGCCCGAGGTAGACCCAACTACGGCGAAGACCAACTAGGATATCAGAGGGCCTGAAAACTGCTAAAGAAGGCCATTCGAGATAGCAAGCGAGAATGCTTCCTGGAGCTATGCGACTATGCGAATACGATCCTTGGGGCAAGGCGTATAAAACTGTTGTGACGAGACTCTACGCCGACCCAGGTGAGCTGAAGCGGATTGTGGAAACGCTATTCCCAATCAGACCCGACATAGAGCCCTCACCGAATCAAGGAGCAGCCACTCCAGTGCAAATCGACGAAATTTCAGTCGATGAGGTGTTGACGATCGCCAGAAGCCTCAAGCCCAGTAAGGCGCCGGGTCCGGATGGAATTCCCAACCGAGCGCTGAAATTGGCCATGCGCCTACAGCCCGTGCAGTTCGTACAGCTCTTCAACACGTACCTAAGGGAGAGAACTTTCCCTTCAATATGGAAACGCCAAGCACTGGTCTTGTTACCGAAGCTAGGCAAGCCATCGACATACAGGCCGATTTGCCTCCTGGACACGTTAGGCAAAGTGCTGAAGAAGCTAATTTGCAGCAGGCTTGAAGCTGCTCTCGAGAAAAATGGAGGTTTGTCCCAAAGCCACTTTGGCTTCACCAAGGCAAAGTCGACAATTGACGCTTTGGAAAAAGTCGTCGGCATAGCAACAAACGCCATCCAAGGATCAAGATGGAACGCCTTTAACACAGCAAGGTGAGACAAAACATTGGAAGCACTATCAACATACCGCGTCCCAGGAGATGATACGCACCTATTTTAGAGAAAGACTGATGCAATACGACACCGCAGATGGCCCCACTACACACCAAGTGTCCGCTGGGGTGCCCCAAGGCTTAGTTCTAGAACCCCTCCTCTGGAACATCATGTACGATGACTGGAACTTCCGATCGATACAAGTATCGTCGGCTTCGCGGACAATGTGACCTTTGTAGTCGTCGGCAAGGAATTAAAGGACGTAAAGGAATCGTGCAAACACAGTATTGACCGTATCCACCAATGGCTGGCAGCAGCTGGACTCGAGCTGGCTGCTCATAAAACAGAAGCGGTGTTAGTCAGCAGTCGAAAAAGAGTGGAAACAGCGCACATAAGAGTCGGCAGTGCGACAATAGAATCAGCAAGGACGTTAAAGTACCTGAGTGTCATGCTAGACACAAGAATGTCGTTCAAAGAGCACTTGGAGTACGTGCACTAGAAAGCAGCAAAGTCCTGTCGAGCGCTATCCAGGATTATGCTAAACAGCAGAGACTCCGTCTCCTTATGACCGTAAACCGAGCGGTAATAATATACGCGTCCCCATCTGGAGCAGAGCTATGGCAGTTCCCAGCTACAGCCGGGGCGTACACTATATATATCGCCTTAGCGCTCTACGGGTCAGCTGCGCATTCCGCATTTAGGTAGCAAGAACATGCCTGTGAAGCAATGCTTCGCGGCCGTTCCGCAGGTAATCCACGCTACCTAAACAATACCCCAACTATAACCTAAGCTAAATAACTAAGCATAAATAAACTGAATACAAAAAAAACACACACACACACACTGGCCCCAAATGGATGGACAACAGCCTAGACGAGGAAACCTACACGGACTCCCTACGTCATGCTCAATTGACTTGGGCCACGGAGTTAGCAGACGACATGGCGCGGCAGCTCATGGGAAACATCTCGAACGCGTACGACTTATCCATGCGACTTATCCATGCCAAGGAGGATGCCAAACAGAAGAGGAGCACCTTGCTTCTGGTGGAATGAGCAAATCAGCGACCTAAGGAAAGCCTGCCTGCGTGCTAGAAGGCGCTCACAGCGTGCCCTATAGAGATACCGTCCTCCCTTTTCCGTATAATATCCAACTACCTCTCCAATCGGGTATTGAGTTATGATACGGATGACGGTGCTAGGAGTTACACGGTCTCAGCAGGGGTCCCACAGGGGTCGGTGCTGGGACCACTCCTGTGGAACATAATGTACGACGAGTTGCTCAGAGTGTAATTGCCCCAGTGATGCATAGGATTCACAGATGACCTAGCTCTAGTATTGGTGGGCAAAGAAATAGAAGACATGGAAGCGGCAGCGAATGCAGCCATTAGGATCGTGGCCAGCTGGATGCGTGGCGCTAGCCTGGAGCTTGCAGGCCATAAAACAGAGGCGGTCCTCATCACAAGCCGCAAAATAGTCGAGTTTGCTAGATTTCAGGTAGACAGCGTTAGTATTGAGTCAAAGACAACAGGCTTAGCTTTCGACCGCACGTAGATTACGTTAGCCAGAAAGCAGCCAAAATACAGGCGACCCTTTCGAGGATGCTACCCAACATAGGAGGACCTAAAGCAGGTAGACGCCTGCTCCTCGCGAGAGTTGTAGCCTCCGTGTTGTTCTATGCTGCACCGATATGGGCTTCAGCGGTTGCAAGCCAGAAAGGGCTCCGAAGGAAGATGTCAATCCCCTATAGGCTCAGTGCTCTGGGCACCATTTCTGGATTTCGGACGGTGTCGGACGAGGCAGCCACAGTATTGGCAGGAATGCTGCCAGAAGATATACTGGCCAACGAAATGGAGAAAATTTACATGGCCCGAATAGGCACGGGAGACGCTGTCTTAATGGGCGTCATCCGGTCGGAGAGAGGAACATCAATGGCAACTTGGCAGGAGAGATGGAACACGGCGAACAAGGGAGGTGGACAATGGATTAGGAGACGGAATGGCAAAATGAACTTCCACCTAAGACAGTTTTTCACTGGACACGGCGGGTATAGGAAGTATCTCTATAGGTTCAGGCATGAGGTCTCCCCAGAGTGCCCGAACTGCCCAATTCTGGACGAAGACCCGGAACGCAAAGGGCCACTATTACTCTCTCAGCGCCAAGAGCCAGGACGCTTGTCGAGAAGGCCAAGGTGGCGATCGGTTGGGTGGTCTGCCGTATACGTGCAATAGACCAACCAAAGCGGTGCTTTAAATGCCAGGGCTTCGGGCAAATTGCGGCAAACTGCACCACCGGAGACGATCTGAAAGGCGTTTGCTTCTGATGTGGGGATATAGGACAATATATAGCAAAGAGCTGCTCCAAGTCACCAAAATGTAGCCTTTGCACACGAAAAGGCGAAAAATCTACGGACCACGCTACAGGCAGCTTTAAATGTCCGGCGTACCGCGGGCAGTACGTAAAATAAAATGGTAAGATTACTTCAATTAAATCTTAACCACTGCATAGCTGCTCAAGCCCTTTTAGAGCAGACTGTTAGAGAAATGCGCATCGATATTGCCATTATCAGCGAACCCCACCATATAGACACCAACTGCCCGAGATTATGGACCGCGGATCAGGGCGGAAAAACTGCTCTCTGGATATGTGGCGAGCCTTCGACGTCATTGGAGAACACAAAGCCCTTCACTGGGTTTGTACGCGCACGATATGGCAGCCTATGGATACACAGCTGCTACCTAGCCCGAGCATGCAGCTTAGCGAGTTTCAAGCTGCATTAGACGCATTTATAGACGACGCAAGGGGGCGGAAGGTCATAATTGCTGGTGACTTCAACGCCTGGGCAGTGAAATGGGGCAGCCAAGCAACCAACGCAAGAGGTCGTGCCCTGTTGGAAAGCTTGGCAGTTCTGAATATTGGCTTGTTAAACTCCGGGACGGAAAACACCTTTAGTCGGGGCGGTATCGGATCAATAATCGATCTCACCTTCGCAAGCTCGTCACTTTTCGGCGCAACGAAATGGAAATAAAGTGACGTATATACCGCAAGCGACCACTCCGCTATATTATGCACGATTGGTGAAAGAACTGCAGCCAGATCCAGAAACTAAAGTCGTAAAGCCTACCGCTTGGATACTTTCCACCGCGTGGCGTTTTCGAACGCAGTCCAGCCGGCAACGCGGAGAATAGAGCCTCCCAAATGGCAATCCAATTGACACGAGCCAGATGAAAGAATGAAAAATCGGAAAACATTTCGGCGCCACCATGTACCCACATACTGGTGGAACGAGAATATTGCCGAAGCACGGCGGAACTGCATCCAAGCCAGAAGGAGATACCAGCGAGCCCGAGGTAGACCCAACTACGGCGAAGACCAACTAGGATGTCAGAGGGCCTGAAGACTGCTAAAGAAGGCCATTCGAGATAGCAAGCGAGAATGCTTCCTGGAGCTTTGCGACTATGCGAATACGATCCTTGGGGCAAGGCGTATAAAACTGTTGTAGCGAGACTCTACGCCGGAAAGCAAATGCAGCCTCCCAACCCAGGTGAGCTGAAGCGGATTGTGGAAACGCTATTCCCAATCAGACCCGACATAGAGCCCTCACCGAGTCAAGGAGCAGCCACTCCAGTGCAAATCGACGAAATTTCAGTCGATGAGGTGTTGACGATCGCCAGAAGCCTCAAGCCCAGTAAGGCGCCGGGTCCGGATGGAATTCCCAACCGAGCGCTGAAATTGGCCATGCGCCTACAGCCCGTGCAGTTCGTACAGCTCTTCAACACGTACCTAAGGGAGAGAACTTTCCCCTCAATATGGAAACGCCAAGCACTGGTCTTGTTACCGAAGCTAGGCAGCCATCGTCATACAGGCCGATTTGCCTCGACACGTTAGGCAAAGTGCTGAAGAAGCTAATTTGCAGCAGGCTTGAAGCTGCTCTCGAGAAAAATGGAGGTTTGTCCCAAAGCCACTTTGGCTTCACCAAGGCAAAGTCGACAATTGACGCTTTGGAAAAAGTCGTCGGCATAGCAACAAACGCCATCCAAGGATCAAGATGGAACGCCTTTAACACAGCAAGGTGGGACAAAACATTGGAAGCACTATCAACATACCGCGTCCCAGGAGATGATACGCAGCTATTTTAGAGAAAGACTGATGCAATACGACACCGCAGATGGCCCCACTACACACCAAGTGTCCGCTGGGGTGCCCCAAGGCTTAGTTCTAGAACCCCTCCTCTGGAACATCATGTACGATGACTGGAACTTCCGATCGATACAAGTATCGTCGGCTTCGCGGACGATGTGACCTTTGTAGTCGTCGGCAAGGAATTAAAGGACGTAAAGGAATAGTGCAAACACAGTATTGACCGTATGCACCAATGGCTGGCAGCAGCTGGACTCGAGCTGGCTGCTCATAAAACAGAAGCGGTGTTAGTCAGCAGTCGAAAAAGAGTGGAAACAGCGCACATAAGAGTCGGCAGTGCGACAATAGAATCAGCAAGGGCGATAAAGTACCTGGGTGTCATGCTAGACACAAGAATGTCGTTCAAAGAGCACTTGGAGTACGTGCACTAGAAAGCAGCAAAGTCCTGTCGAGCGCTATCCAGGATTATGCTAAACAGCAGAGACTCCGTCTCCTTATGACCGTAAACCAACGCGTCCCCATCTGGAGCAGAGCTATGGCAGTTCCCAGCTACAGCCGGGGCGTACACTCTATATTTAGGTAGCAAGAACATGCCTGTGAAGCAATGCTTAATAATACCTATAACCTAAGCTAAATAACTAAGCATAAATAAACTGAATACAAAAAAAACACACACTGGCCCCAAATGGATGGACAACAGCCTAGACGAGGAAACCTACACGGACTCCCTACGTCATGCTCAATGGACTTGGGCCACGGAGTTAGCAGACGACATGGCGCGGCAGCTCATGGGAAACATCTCGAACGCGTGCGACTTATCCATGCGACTTATCCATGCCAAGGAGGATGCCAAACAGAAGAGGAGCACCTTGCTACTGGTGGAATGAGCAAATCAGCGACCTAAGGAAAGCCTGCCTGCGTGCTAGAAGGCGCTCTCAGCGTGCCCGAGGCCACCCAGACATTGCATCTAGGCTGGAACTCCTGCGGGCAGCCAAGCGAGACCTCAAGAGAAGCATTAAACAAAGCAAATCTAGCTGCTTCCAGAAAATATGCGATGAGGCCGATGTTAACCCGTGGGGCACGGCATACAAGATGCAGGTGACCTGCCCTACCGCACTTGCCACTATAGTGGAGACACTGTTCCCCCAACACCCACGACTGGAAGTAGCCAACCCCTCACTGAGCACGGAGCTAGTGCAGCAGGTGTCGGCAGACGACGTGTTAGCGGCAAGCAAAAAAGTAGGCGACAAAAAGGCTCCATGACCAGATGGGGTGCCAAACAAGGCGCTAAAGTTAGCTATGTTAACAAAACCAGACGCCTTCGCTGAGACATATACTAGATGTCTACAGGATTGTGTATTCCCTAAGAGATGGAAGCGACAGAAACTAATCCTTCTACCGAAAGGCGACAAGCCAATAGAGGAACCCTCGGGATACAGGCCAATCTGCCTACTGGACACGGCGGGAAAGGTACTGGAAAGGATTGTGTATGACCGACTACTTAGTGTCATCGAAGAGAAAGAGGCCCTGTCCAAACAGCAATATGGATTTCGCAAGGCAATGTCTGCGGTCGATGCAATTAAGGCGGTGGTAGATGTTGCCGCTAAAGCAATAGAGGGAACCAGATGGAGGTGGGGAGACAAGGAGTATTGCGCGGTGATTACGTTGGACATCCGCAATGCCTTTAACTCAGCAAGCTGGTCTCGTATACTGGAAGCCTTGGACCGAATAGAGATACCGTCCTCCCTTTTCCGTATAATATCCAACTACCTCTCCAATCGGGTATTGAGTTATGATACGGATGACGGTGCTAGGAGTTACACGGTCTCAGCAGGGGTCCCACAGGGGTCGGTGCTGGGACCACTCCTGTGGAACATAATGTACGACGAGTTGCTCAGAGTGTAATTGCCCCAGTGATGCATAGGATTCACAGATGACCTAGCTCTAGTATTGGTGGGCAAAGAAATAGAAGACATGGAAGCGGCAGCGAATGCAGCCATAAGGATCGTGGCCAGCTGGATGCGTGGCGCTAGCCTGGAGCTTGCAGGCCATAAAACAGAGGCGGTCCTCATCACAAGCCGCAAAATAGTCGAGTTTGCTAGATTTCAGGTAGACAGCGTTAGTATTGAGTCAAAGACAACAGGCTTAGCTTTCGACCGCACGTAGATTACGTTAGCCAGAAAGCAGCCAAAATACAGGCGACCCTTTCGAGGATGCTACCCAACATAGGAGGACCTAAAGCAGGTAGACGCCTGCTCCTCGCGAGAGTTGTAGCCTCCGTGTTGTTCTATGCTGCACCGATATGGGCTTCAGCGGTTGCAAGCCAGAAAGGGCTCCGAAGGAAGATGTCAATCCCCTATAGGCTCAGTGCTCTGAGCACCATTTCTGGATTTCGGGCGGTGTCGGACGAGGCAGCCACAGTATTGGCAGGAATGCTGCCAGAAGATATACTGGCCAACGAAATGGAGAAAATTTACATGGCCCGAATAGGCACGGGAGACGCTGTCTTAATGGGCGTCATCCGGTCGGAGAGAGGAACATCAATGGCAACTTGGCAGGAGAGATGGAACACGGCGAACAAGGGAGGTGGACAATGGATTAGGAGACGGAATGCAAAATGAACTTTCACCTAAGACAGTTTTTCACTGGACACGGCGGGTATAGGAAGTATCTCTATAGGTTCAGGCATGAGGTCTCCCCAGAGTGCCCGAACTGCCCAATTCTGGACGAAGACCCGGAACGCAAAGGGCCACTATTACTCTCTCAGCGCCAACAGCCAGGACGCTTGTCGAGAAGGCCAAGGTGGCGATCGGTTGGGTGGTCTGCCGTATACGTGCAATAGACCAACCAAAGCGGTGCTTTAAATGCCAGGGCTTCGGGCAAATTGCGGCAAACTGCACCACCGGAGACGATCTGAAAGGCGTTTGCTTCTGATGTGGGGATATAGGACACGTAGCAAAGAGCTGCTCCAAGTCACCAAAATGTAGCCTTTGCACACGAAAAGGCGAAAAATCTACGGACCACGCTACAGGCAGCTTTAAATGTCCGGCGTACCGCGGGGCAGTACGTAAAATGAAATGGTAAGATTACTTCAATTAAATCTTAACCACTGCATAGCTGCTCAAGCCCTTTTAGAGCAGACCTTTAGAGAAATGCGCATCGATATTGCCATTATCAGCAAACCCCACCATATAGACACCAACTGCCCGAGATTATGGACCGCGGATCAGGGCGGAAAAACTGCTCTCTGGATATGTGGCGAGCCTTCGACGTCATTGGAGAACACAAAGCCCTTCACTGGGTTTGTACGCGCACGATATGGCAGCCTATGGATACACAGCTGCTACCTAGCCCGAGCATGCAGCTTAGCGAGTTTCAAGCTGCATTAGACGCATTTATAGACGACGCAAGGGGGCGGAAGGTCATAATTGCTGGTGACTTCAACGCCTGGGCAGTGAAATGGGGCAGCCAAGCAACCAACGCAAGAGGTCGTGCCCTGTTGGAAAGCTTGGCAGTTCTGAATATTGGCTTGTTAAACTCCGGGACGGAAAACACCTTTAGTCGGGGCGGTATCGGATCAATAATCGATCTCACCTTCGCAAGCTCGTCACTTTTCGGCGCAACGAAATGGAAATAAAGTGACGTATATACCGCAAGCGACCACTCCGCTATATTATGCACGATTGGTGAAAGAACTGCAGCCAGATCCAGAAACTAAAGTCGTAAAGCCTACCGCTTGGATACTTTCGACCGCGTGGCGTTTTCGAACGCAGTCCAGCCGGCAACGCGGAGAATAGAGCCTCCCAAATGGCAATCCAATTGACACGAGCCAGATGAAAGCATGAAAAATCGGAAAACGTTTCGGCGCCACCATGTACCCACATACTGGTGGAACGAGAATATTGCCGAAGCACGGCGGAACTGCATCCAAGCCAGAAGGAGATACCAGCGAGCCCGAGGTAGACCCAACTACGGCGAAGACCAACTAGGATATCAGAGGGCCTGAAGACTGCTAAAGAAGGCCATTCGAGATAGCAAGCGAGAATGCTTCCTGGAGCTTTGCGACTATGCGAATACGATCCTTGGGGCAAGGCGTATAAAACTGTTGTAGCGAGACTCTACGCCGGAAAGCAAATGCAGCCTCCCGACCCAGGTGAGCTGAAGCGGATTGTGGAAACGCTATTCCCAATCAGACCCGACATAGAGCCCTCACCGAGTCAAGGAGCAGCCACTCCAGTGCAAATCGACGAAATTTCAGTCGATGAGGTGTTGACGATCGCCAGAAGCCTCAAGCCCAGTAAGGCGCCGGGTCCGGATGGAATTCCCAACCGAGCGCTGAAATTGGCCATGCGCCTACAGCGCGTGCAGTTCGTACAGCTCTTCAACACGTACCTAAGGGAGAGAACTTTCCCCTCAATATGGAAACGCCAAGCACTGGTCTTGTTACCGAAGCTAGGCAAGCCATCGTCATACAGGCCGATTTGCCTCCTGGACACGTTAGGCAAAGTGCTGAAGAAGCTAATTTGCAGCAGGCTTGAAGCTGCTCTCGAGAAAAATGGAGGTTTGTCCCAAAGCCACTTTGGCTTCACCAAGGCAAAGTCGACAATTGACGCTTTGGAAAAAGTCGTCGGCATAGCAACAAACGCCATCCAAGGATCAAGATGGAACGCCTTTAACACAGCAAGGTGGGACAAAACATTGGAAGCACTATCAACATACCGCGTCCCAGGAGATGAT
Organism: Drosophila virilis; assembly: GCF_030788295.1. Classification (NCBI taxonomy): domain Eukaryota; kingdom Metazoa; phylum Arthropoda; class Insecta; order Diptera; family Drosophilidae; genus Drosophila; species Drosophila virilis. The sequence continues at coordinate 151,824 of NC_091548.1, forward strand.
ACGCAGCTATTTTAGAGAAAGACTGATGCAATACGACACCGCAGATGGCCCCACTACACACCAAGTGTCCGCTGGGATGCCCCAAGGCTTAGTTCTAGAACCCCTCCTCTGGAACATCATGTACGATGACTGGAAATTCCGATCGATACAAGTATCGTCGGCTTCGCGGACGATGTGACCTTTGTAGTCGTCGGGAATTAAAGGACGTAAAGGAATCGTGCAAACACAGTATTGACCGTATGCACCAATGGCTGGCAGCAGGTGGACTCGAGCTGGCTGCTCATAAAACAGAAGCGGTGTTAGTCAGCAGTCGAAAAAGAGTGGAAACAGCGCACATAAGAGTCGGCAGTGCGACAATAGAATCAGCAAGGGCGTTAAAGTACCTGGGTGTCATGCTAGACACAAGAATGTCGTTCAAAGAGCACTTGGAGTACGTGCACTAGAAAGCAGCAAAGTCCTGTCGAGCGCTATCCAGGATTATGCTAAACAGCAGAGACTCCGTCTCCTTATGACCGTAAACCGAGCGGTAATAATGTACGCGTCCCCATCTGGAGCAGAGCTATGGCTGTTCCCAGCTACAGCCGGGGCGTACACTCTATATATCGCCTAAGCGCTCTACGGGTCAGCTGCGCATTCCGCATTTAGGTAGCAAGTACATGCCTGTGAAGCAATGCTTCGCGGCCGTTCCGCAGGCAATCCACGCTACCTAAACAATACCCCAACTATAACCTAAGCCAAATAACTAAGCATAAATAAACTGAATACAAAAAAAACACAGACACACACACACTGGCCCCAAATGGATAGACAACAGCCTAGACGAGGAAACCTACACGGACTCCCTACGTCATGCTCAATGGACTTGGGCCACGGAGTTAGCAGATGACATGGCGCGGCAGCTCATGGGAAACATCTCGAACGCGTGCGACTTATCCATGCGACTTATCCATGCCAAGGAGGATGCCAAACAGAAGAGGAGCACCTTGCTACTGGTGGAATGAGCAAATCAGCGACCTAAGGAAAGCCTGCCTGCGTGCTAGAAGGCGCTCTCAGCGTGCCCGAGGCCACCCAGACATTGCATCTAGGCTGGAACTCCTGCGGACAGCCAAGCGAGACCTCAAGAGAAGATTTAAACAAAGCAAATCTAGCTGCTTCCAGAAAATATGCGATGAGGCCGATGTTAACCCGTGGGGTACGGCATACAAGATCGTCACGAAGAAGATCCGCAGCTAGGGAACAACCCAGGTGACCTGCCCCACCGCACTTGCCACTATAGTGGAGACACTGTTCCCCCAACACCCACGACTGGAAGTAGCCAACCCCTCACTGAGCACGGAGCTAGTGCAGCAGGTGTCGGCAGACGACGTGTTAGCGGCAAGCAAAAAACTAGGCGACAAAAAGGCTCCATGACCAGATGGGGTGCCAAACAAGGCGCTAAAGTTAGCTATGTTATCAAAACCAGACGCCTTCGCCGAGACATATACTAGATGTCTACAGGATTGTGTATTCCCTAAGAGATGGAAGCGACAGAAACTAATCCTTCTACCGAAAGGGGACAAGCCAATAGAGGAACCCTCGGGATACAGGCCAATCTGCCTACTGGACACGGCGGGAAAGGTACTGGAAAGGATTGTGTATGACCGACTACTTAGTGTCATCGAAGAGAAAGAGGCCCTGTCCAAACAGCAATATGGATTTCGCAAGGCAATGTCTGCGGTCGATGCAATTAAGGCGGTGGTAGATGTTGCCGCTAAGCAATAGAGGGAACCAGATGGAGGTGGGGAGACAAGGAGTATTGCGCGGTGATTACGTTGGACATCTGCAACGCCTTTAACTCAGCAAGCTGGTCTCGTATACTGGAAGCCTTGGACCGAATAGAGATACCGTCCTCCCTTTTCCGTATAATATCCAACTACCTCTCCAATCGGGTATTGAGTTATGATACGGATGACGGTGCTAGGAGTTACACGGTCTCAGCAGGGGTCCCACAGGGGTCGGTGCTGGGACCACTCCTGTGGAACATAATGTACGACGAGTTGCTCAGAGTGTAATTGCCCCAGTGATGCATAGGATTCACGGATGACCAAGCTCTAGTATTGGTGGGCAAAGAAATAGAAGACATGGAAGCGGCAGCGAATGCAGCCATAAGGATCGTGGCCAGCTGGATGCGTGGCGCTAGCCTGGAGCTTGCAGGCCATAAAACAGAGGTGGTCCTCATCACAAGCCGCAAAATAGTCAAGCTTGCTAGATTTCAGGTAGACAGCGTTAGTATTGAGTCAAAGACAACAGGCTTAGCTTTCGACCGCACGTAGATTACGTTAGCCAGAAAGCAGCCAAAATACAGGCGACCCTTTCGAGGATGCTACCCAACATAGGAGGACCTAAAGCAGGTAGACGCCTGCTCCTCGCGAGAGTTGTAGCCTCCGTGTTGTTCTATGCTGCACCGATATGGGCTTCAGCGGTTGCAAGCCAGAAAGGGCTCCGAAGGAAGATGTCAATCCCCTATAGGCTCAGTGCTCTGGGCACCATTTCTGGATTTCGGACGGTGTCGGACGAGGCAGCCACAGTATTGGCAGGAATGCTACCAGAAGATATACTGGCCAACGAAATGGAGAAAATTTACATGGCCCGAATAGGCACGGGAGACGCTGTCTTAATGGGCGTCATCCGGTCGGAGAGAGGAACATCAATGGCAACTTGGCAGGAGAGATGGAACACGGCGAACAAGGGAGATGGACAATGGATTAGGAGACGGAATGGCGAAATAAACTTCCACCTAAGACAGTTTTTCACTGGACACGGCGGGTATAGGAAGTATATCTATAGGTTCAGGCATGAGGTCTCCCCAGAGTGCCCGAACTGCCCAATTCTGGACGAAGACCCGGAACATATGCTGTACCAATGCTCGAGGTACAGAGAGGTAGTGAGCTCTGTACCTCCACTGGAGGGACTGGTAGCGTTCATGCTGGAAGGATAATAGGCATAATAGGCATCCAGAGGGATCTGAGACGATGCGAAAAGGAGCGACGACTAATGGATACTGCCTAAAATAGGCTACCCATCCCCGCAAAGTAATACTTTGCGGTGATCCCGCGGGGAATGTGCTGTGTGAGTGGGGGGTGAGTTTAGTACGTAGGTGCTGACGGAGTCAGCAAATCGTGCATACGGTTGGCCCGGGCCATCAGTATCTTACGAAGATTTTCACTTCCGTGCCGTAAGCGAAAAAAAAATAAATAAATAAAAACACACCCACACACACACGGACGCGTTTGTAACTGCTCCACTCGAAAAATAATCAAATCGGTGGTTATTCTGAGAAAATTATAGTGAAGTTAGTGCACGTGTGATCTGTGTCATAGGCCCTATACGCCAAAAGGTGCGTGGCGGTACTCACTGCGAAGCCCGTGCAGAGCGTTCCTGGTGGTGGCGTCTACTGCTCCACGATCCAGGCGAGGGGAATGGAGGCGTCTCCTTGGCGTGCTTTTTGCGCTATTGTGAGTTTTATCACTCAAGTTTAGTAGCCGGTGCGCGAAGCTTTTTGTGAAGTTGGTTGCATTCACTCTAACAGCTGTAAGTAGTGTTGGCTAGCGCAGCTCACAACCAGCTAATCTGCACTAGTGAACCAGCGGCCAAACTGCGCCATAAATGACGACTTCCTGTTGATCAAAGCGATCAATCGCGGCACACTGCACCAGCGGAGACGATCTGAAAGGCGTTTGCTTCTGATGTGGGGATATAGGCCACGTAGCATAGAGCTGCTCCAAGTCACCAAAATGTAGCCTTTGCACACGAAAAGGCGAAAAATCTACGGACCACGCTACAGGCAGCTTTAAATGTCCGGCGTACCGCGGGGCAGTACGTAAAATGAAATGGTAAGATTACTTCAATTAAATCTTAACCACTGCATAGCTGCTCAAGCCCTTTTAGAGCAGACTGTTAGAAAAATGCGCATCGATATTGCCATTATCAGCGAACCCCACCATATAGACACAAACTGCCCGAGATTATGGACCGCGGATCAGGGCGGAAAAACTGCTCTCTGGATATGTGGCGAGCCTTCGACGTCATTGGATTACACATAGCCCTTCACTGGGTTTGTACGCGCACGATATGGCAGGCTATATACCGCAAGCGACCACTCCGCTATATTATGCACGATTGGTGAAAGAACTGCAGCCAGATCCAGAAACTAAAGTCGTAAAGCCTACCGCTTGGATACTTTCGACCGCGTGGCGTTTTTGAACGCAGTCCAACCGGCAACGCGGAGAATAGAGCCTTCCAGATGGCAATCCAATTGACACGAGCCAGATGAAAGCATGAAAAATCGGAAAACGTTTCGGCGCCACCATGTACCCACATACTGGTGGAACGAGAATATTGCCGAAGCACGGCGGAACTGCATCCAAGCCAGAAGGAGATACCAGCGAGCCCGAGGTAGACCCAACTACGGCGAAGACCAACTAGGATATCAGAGGGCCTGAAGACTGCTAAAGAAGGCCATTCGAGATAGCAAGCGAGAATGCTTCCTGGAGCTATGCGACTATGCGAATACGGTCCTTGGGGCAAGGCGTATAAAACTGTTGTAACGAGATTCTGCGCCGGAAAGCAAATGCAGCCTCCCGACCAAGGTGAACTGAAGCGGATTGTGGAAACGCTATTCCCAATCAGACCCGACATAGAGCCCTCACCGAGTCAAGGAGCAGCCACTCCAGTGCAAATCGACGAAATTTCAGTCGATGAGGTGTTGACAATCGCCAGAAGCCTCAAGCCCAGTAAGGCGCCGGGTCCGGATGGAATTCCCAACCGAGCGCTGAAATTGGCCATGCGCCTACAGCCCGTGCAGTTCGTACAGCTCTTCAACACGTACCTAAGGGAGAGAACTTTCCCCTCAATATGGAAACGCCAAGCACTGGTCTTGTTACCGAAGCTAGGCAAGCCATCGTCATACAGGCCGATTTGCCTCCTGGACACGTTAGGCAAAGTGCTGAAGAAGCTAATTTGCAGCAGGCTTGAAGCTGCTCTCGAGAAAAATGGAGGTTTGTCCCAAAGCCACTTTGGCTTCACCAAGGCAAAGTCGACAATTGACGCTTTGGAAAAAGTCGTCGGCATAGCAACAAACGCCATCCAAGGATCAAGATGGAACGCCTTTAACACAGCAAGGTGGGACAAAACATTGGAAGCACCATCAACATACCGCGTCCCAGGAGATGATACGCAGCTATTTTAGAGAAAGACTGATGCAATACGACACCGCAGATGGCCCCACTACACACCAAGTGTCCGCTGGGGTGCCCCAAGGCTTAGTTCTAGAACCTCTCCTCTGGAACATCATGTACGATGACTGGAACTTCCGATCGATACAAGTATCGTCGGCTTCCCGGACGATGTGACCTTTGTAGTCGTCGGCAAGGAATTAAAGGACGTAAAGGAATCGTGCAAACACAGTATTGACCGTATGCACCAATGGCTGGCAGCAGCTGGACTCGAGCTGGCTGCTCATAAAACAGAAGCGGTGTTAGTCAGCAGTCGAAAAAGAGTGGAAACAGCGCACATAAGAGTCGGCAGTGCGACAATAGAATCAGCAAGGGCGGTAAAGTACCTGGGTGTCATGCTAGACACAAGAATGTCTTTCAAAGAGCACTTGGAGTACGTGCACTAGAAAGCAGCAAAGTCCTGTCGAGCGCTATCCAGGATTATGCTAAACAGCAGAGACTCCGTCTCCTTATGACCGTAAACCAACGCGTCCCCATCTGGAGCAGAGCTATGGCAGTTCCCAGCTACAGCCGGGGCGTACACTCTATATATCGCCTAAGCGCTCTACGGGTCAGCTCCAAATGGATGGACAACAGCCTAGACGAGGAAACCTACACGGACTCCCCACGTCATGCTCAATGGACTTGGGCCACGGAGTTAGCAGATGACATGGCGCGGCAGCTCATGGGAAACATCTCGAACGCGTACGACTTATCCATGCGACTTATCCATGCCAAGGAGGATGCCAAACAGAAGAGGAGCACCTTGCTACTGGTGGAATGAGCAAATCAGCGACCTAAGGAAAGCCTGCCTGCGTGCTAGAAGGCGCTCTCAGCGTGCCCGAGGCCACCCATTCATTGCATCTAGGCTGGAACTCCTGCGGGCAGCCAAGCGAGACCTCAAGAGAAGCATTAAACAAAGCAAATCTAGCTGCTTCCAGAAAATATGCGATGAGGCCGATGTTAACCCGTGGGGCACGGCATACAAGATCGTCACGAAGAAGATCCGCAGCTAGGGAACAACCCAGGTGACCTGCCCTACCGCACTTGCCACTATAGTGGACACACTGTTCCCCCAACACCCACGACTGGAAGTAGCCAACCCCTCACTGAGCACGGAGCTAGTGCAGCAGGTGTCGGCAGACGACGTGTTAGCGGCAAGCAAAAAACTAGGCGACAAAAAGGCTCCATGACCAGATGGGGTGCCAAACAAGGCGCTAAAGTTAGCTATGTTAACAAAACCAGACGCCTTCGCCGAGACATATACTAGATGTCTACAGGATTGTGTATTCCCTAAGAGATGGAAGCGACACAAACTAATCCTTCTACCGAAAGGCGACAAGCCAATAGAGGAACCCTCGGGATACAGGCCAATCTGCCTACTGGACACGGCGGGAAAGGTACTGGAAAGGATTGTGTATGACCGACTACTTAGTGTCATCGAAGAGAAAGAGGCCCTGTCCAAACAGCAATATGGATTTCGCAAGGCAATGTCTGCGGTCGATGCAATTAAGGCGGTGGTAGATGTTGCCGCTAAAGCAATAGAGGGAACCAGATGGAGGTGGGGAGACAAGGAGTATTGCGCGGTGATTACGTTGGACATCCGCAATGCCTTTAACTCAGCAAGCTGGTCTCGTATACTGGAAGCCTTGGACCGAATAGAGATACCGTCCTCCCTTTTCCGTATAATATCCAACTACCTCTCCAATCGGGTATTGAGTTATGATACGGATGAAGGTGCTAGGAGTTACACGGTCTCAGCAGGGGAACATAGTGTACGACGAGTTGCTCAGAGTGTAATTGCCCCAGTGATGCATAGGATTCACGGATGACCTAGCTCTAGTATTGGTGGGCGAAGAAATAGAAGACATGGAAGCGGCAGCGAATGCAGCCATAAGGATCGTGGCCAGCTGGATGCGTGGCGCTAGCCTGGAGCTTGCAGGCCATAAAACAGAGGCGGTCCTCATCACAAGCCGCAAAATAGTCGAGCTTGCTAGATTTCAGGTAGACAGCGTTAGTATTGAGTCAAAGACAACAGGCTTAGCTTTCGACCGCACGTAGATTACGTTAGCCAGAAAGCAGCCAAAATACAGGCGACCCTTTCGAGGATGCTACCCAACATAGGAGGACCTAAAGCAGGTAGACGCCTGCTCCTCGCGAGAGTTGTAGCCTCCGTGTTGTTCTATGCTGCACCGATATGGGCTTCAGCGGTTGCAAGCCAGAAAGGGCTCCGAAGGAAGATGTCAATCCCCTATAGGCTCAGTGCTCTGGGCACCATTTCTGGATTTCGGACGGTGTCGGACGAGGCAGCCACAGTATTGGCAGGAATGCTGCCAGAAGATATACTGGCCAACGAAATGGAGAAAATTTACATGGCCCGAATAGGCATGGGAGACGCTGTCTTAATGGGCGTCATCCGGTCGGAGAGAGGAACATCAATGGCAACTTGGCAGGAGAGATGGAACACGGCGAACAAGGGAGATGGACAATGGATTAGGAGACGGAATGGCAAAATGAACTTCCACCTAAGACAGTTTTTCACTGGACACGGCGGGTATAGGAAGTATCTCTATAGGTTCAGGCATGAGGTCTCCCCAGAGTGCCCGAACTGCCCAATTCTGGACGAAGACCCGGAACACATGCTGTACCAATGCTCGAGGTACAGAGAGGTAGTGAGCTCTGTACCTCCACCGGAGGGACTGGTGGCCTTCATGCTGGAAGGATAATAGGCATAATAGGCATCCAGAGGGATCTGAGACGATGCCAAAAGAAGCGACGAGTAATGGATACTGCCTAAAATAGGCTACCCATCCCCGCGAAGTAATACTTTGCGGTGATCCCGCGGGGAATGTGGTGTGTGGGTGGGGGGTGAGTTTAGTACGTAGGTGCTGACGGAGTCAACAAATCGTGCATACGGTCGGCCCGGGCCATCAGTATACGAAGATTTTCACCAAATAATAAAAATAAAAACACACCCACACACACACACAAGACGTTTGATAGAGTGCGGACGCGTTTGTAACTGCTCCGCTCGAAAAATAAACAAATCGGTGGTTTTTCTGAGAAAATTATAGTGAAGTTAGTGCACGTGTGAACACAGATCACATAGGCCTTATACACCAAAAGGTGCGTGGCGGTACTCACTGCGAAGCCCGTGCAGAGCGTTTCTGGTGGTTGCGTCTACTGCTCCACGATCCAGGCGAGGGGAATGGAGGCGTCTCCTTGGCGTGTTTTTTGCGCTATTGTGAGTTTTATCACTCAAGTTTAGTAGCCGGTGCGCGAAGCTATTTGTGAAGTTGGTTGCATTCACTCTAACAGCTGTTAGTAGTATTGGCTAGCGCAGCTCACAACCAGCTAATCTCCACTAGTGAACCAGCGGCCAAACTGCGCCTTAAGTGACGACTTCCTGTTGATCAAAGCGATCAAATCGCTGAGACTAGCATTTGGCGGCCAGTAAAGGGCCACTATTACTCTCTCAACGCCAACAGCCAGGACGCTCGTCGAGAAGGCCAAGGTGGCGATCGGTTGGGTGGTCAGCCGTATACGTGCAATAGACCAACCAATGCGGTGTTTTAAATGCCAGGGCTTCGGGCAAATTGCGGCAAACTGCACCACCGGAGACGATCTGAAAGGCGTTTGCTTCTGATGTGGGGATATAGGCCACGTAGCAAAGAGCTGCTCCAAGTCACCAAAATGTAGCCTTTGCACACGAAAAGGCGAAAAATCTACGGACCACGCTACAGGCAGCTTTAAATGTCCGGCGTACCGCGGGGCAGTACGTAAAATGAAATGGTAAGATTACTTCAATTAAATCTTAACCACTGCATAGCTGCTCAAGCCCTTTTAGAGCAGACTGTTAGAGAAATGCGCATCGATATTGCCATTATCAGCGAACCCCACCATATAGACACCAACCGCCCGAGATTATGGACCGCGGATCAGGGCGGAAAAACTGCTCTCTGGATATGTGGCGAGCCTTCGACGTCATTGGATTACACATAGCCCTTCACTGGGTTTGTACGCGCACGATATGGCAGCCTATGGATACACAGCTGCTACCTAGCCCGAGCATGCAGCTTAGCGAGTTTCAAGCTGCATTAGACGCATTTATAGACGACGCAAGGCGGCGGAAGGTCATAATTGCTGGTGACTTCAACGCCTGGGCAGTGAAATGGGGCAGCCAAGCAACAAAGAGGTCGTGCCCTGTTGGAAAGCTTGGCAGTTCTGAATATTGACTTGTTAAACTCCGGGACGGAAAACCCCTTTAGTCGGGGCGCAAGCTCGTCACTTTTCGGCGCAATGAAGTGGAAATAAAGTGACGTATATACCGCAAGCGACCACTCCGCTATATTATGCACGATTGGTGAAAGAACTGCAGCCAGATCCAGAAACTAAAGTCGTAAAGCCTACCGCTTGGATACTTTCGACCGCGTGGCGTTTTCGAACGCAGTCCAGCCGGCAACGCGGAGAATATAGCCTCCCAAATGGCAATCCAATTGATACGAGCCAGATGAAAGCATGAAAAATCGGAAAACGTTTCGGCGCCACCATGTACCCACATACTGGTGGAACGAGAATATTGCCGAAGCACGGCGGAACTGCATCCAAGCCAGAAGGAGATACCAGCGAGCCCGAGGTAGACCCAACTACGGCGAAGACCAACTAGGATATCAGAGGGCCTGAAGACTGCTAAAGAAGGCCATTCGAGATAGCAAGCGAGAATGCTTCCTGGAGCTTTGCGACTATGCGAATACGATCCTTGGGGCAAGGCGTATAAAACTGTTGTAGCGAGACTCTACGCCGGAAAGCAAATGCAGCCTCCCGACCCAGGTGAGCTGAAGCGGATTGTGGAAACGCTATTCCCAATCAGACCCGACATAGCGCTCTCACCGAGTCAAGGAGCAGCCACTCCAGTGCAAATCGACGAAATTTCAGTCGATGAGGTGTTGACGATCGCCAGAAGCCTCAAGCCCAGTAAGGCGCCGGGTCCGGATGGAATTCCCAACCGAGCGCTGAAATTGGCCATGCGCCTACAGCCCGTGCAGTTCGTACAGCTCTTCAACACGTACCTAAGGGAGAGAACTTTCCCCTCAATATGGAAACGCCAAGCACTGGTCTTGTTACCGAAGCTAGGCAAGCCATCGTCATACAGGCCGATTTGCCTCGACACGTTAGGCAAAGTGCTGAAGAAGCTAATTTGCAGCAGGCTTGAAGCTGCTCTCGAGAAAAATGGAGGTTTGTCCCAAAGCCACTTTGGCTTCACCAAGGCAAAGTCGACAATTGACGCTTTGGAAAAAGTCGTCGGCATAGCAACAAACGCCATCCAAGGATCAAGATGGAACGCCTTTAACACAGCAAGGTGGGACAAAACATTGGAAGCACTATCAACATACCGCGTCCCAGGAGATGATACGCAGCTATTTTATAGAAAGACTGATGCAATACGACACCGCAGATGGCCCCACTACACACCAAGTGTCCGCTGGGGTGCCCCAAGGCTTAGTTCTAGAACCCCTCCTCTGGAACATCATGTACGATGACTGGAACTTCCGATCGATACAAGTATCGTCGGCTTCCCGGACGATGCGACCTTTGTAATCGTCGGCAAGGAATTAAAGGACGTAAAGGAATCGTGCAAACACAGTATTGACCGTATGCACCAATGGCTGGCAGCAGCTGGACTCGAGCTGGCTGCTCATAAAACAGAAGCGGTGTTAGTCAGCAGTCGAAAAAGAGTGGAAACAGCGCACATAAGAGTCGGCAGTGCGACAATAGAATCAGCAAGGGCGGTAAAGTACCTGGGTGTCATGCTATACACAAGAATGTCGTTCAAAGAGCACTTGGAGTACGTGCACTAGAAAGCAGCAAAGTCCTGTCGAGCGCTATCCAGGATTATGCTAAACAGCAGAGACTCCGTCTCCTTATGACCGTAAACCAACGCGTCCCCATCTGGAGCAGAGCTATGGCAGTTCCCAGCTACAGCCGGGGCGTACACTCTATATATCGCCTAAGCGCTCTACGGGTCAGCTGCGCATTCCGCATTTAGGTAGCAAGAACATGCCTGTGAAGCAATGCTTAATAATACCTATAACCTAAGCTAAATAACTAAGCATAAATAAACTGAATACAAAAAAAACACACACACACACACACTGGCCCCAAATGGATGGACAAGAACCTAGACGAGGAAACCTACACGGACTCCCTACGTCATGCTCAATGGACTTGGGCCACGGAGTTAGCAGACGACATGGCGCGGCAGCTCATGGGAAACATCTCGAACGCGTGCGACTTATCCATGCGACTTATCCATGCCAAGGAGGATGCCAAACAGAAGAGGAGCACCTTGCTACTGGTGGAATGAGCAAATCAGCGACCTAAGGAAAGCCTGCCTGCGTGCTAGAAGGCGCTCTCAGCGTGCCCGAGGCCACCCAGACATTGCATCTAGGCTGGAACTCCTGCGGGCAGCCAAGCGAGACCTCAAGAGAAGCATTAAACAAAGCAAATCTAGCTGCTTCCAGAAAATATGCGATGAGGCCGATGTGAACCCGGGCGGCACGGCATACAAGATGCAGGTGACCTGCCCTACCGCACTTGCCACTATAGTGGAGACACTGTTCCCCCAACACCCACGACTGGAAGTAGCCAACCCCTCACTGAGCACGGAGCTAGTGCAGCAGGTGTCGGCAGACGACGTGTTAGCGGCAAGCAAAAAACTAGGCGACAAAAAGGCTCCATGACCAGATGGGGTGCCAAACAAGGCGCTAAAGTTAGCTATGTTAACAAAACCAGACGCCTTCGCCGAGACATATACTAGATGTCTACAGGATTGTGTATTCCCTAAAAGATGGAAGCGACAGAAACTAATCCTTCTACCGAAAGTGGACAAGCCAATAGAGGAACCCTCGGGATACAGGCCAATCTGCCTACTGGACACGGCGGGAAAGGTACTGGAAAGGATTGTGTATGACCGACTACTTAGTGTCATCGAAGAGAAAGAGGCCCTGTCCAAACAGCAATATGGATTTCGCAAGGCAATGTCTGCGGTCGATGCAATTAAGGCGGTGGTAGATGTTGCCGCTAAAGCAATAGAGGGAACCAGATGGAGGTGGGGAGACAAGGAGTATTGCGCGGTGATTACGTTGGACATCCGCAATGCCTTTAACTCAGCAAGCTGGTCTCGTATACTGGAAGCCTTGGACCGAATAGAGATACCGTCCTCCCTTTTCCGTATAATATCCAACTACCTCTCCAATCAGGTATTGAGTTATGATACGGATGACGGTGCTAGGAGTTACACGGTCTCAGCAGGGGTCCCACAGGGGTCGGTGCTGGGACCACTCCTGTGGAACATAATGTACGACGAGTTGCTCAGAGTGTAATTGCCCCAGTGATGCATAGGATTCACAGATGACCTAGCTCTAGTATTGGTGGGCAAAGAAATAGAAGACATGGAAGCGGCAGCGAATGCAGCCATAAGGATCGTGGCCAGCTGGATGCGTGGCGCTAGCCTGGAGCTTGCAGGCCATAAAACAGAGGTGGTCCTCATCACAAGCCGCAAAATAGTCAAGCTTGCTAGATTTCAGGTAGACAGCGTTAGTATTGAGTCAAAGACAACAGGCTTAGCTTTCGACAGCACGTAGATTACGTTAGCCAGAAAGCATCAAAATACAGGCGACCCTTTCGAGGATGCTACCCAACATAGGAGGACCTAAAGCAGTTAGACGCCTGCTCCTCGCGAGAGTTGTAGCCTCCGTGTTGTTCTATGCTGCACCGATATGGGCTTCAGCGGTTGCAAGCCAGAAAGGGCTCCGAAGGAAGATGTCAATCTCCTATAGGCTCAGTGCTCTGGGTACCATTTCTGGATTTCGGGCGGTGTCGGACGAGGCAGCCACAGTATTGGCAGGAATGCTGCCAGAAGATATACTGGCCAACGAAATGGAGAAAATTTACATGGCCCGAATAGGCACGGGAGACGCTGTCTTAATGGGCGTCATCCGGACGGAGAGAGGAACATCAATGGCAACTTGGCAGGAGAGATGGAACACGGCGAACAAGGGAGGTGGACAATGGATTAGGAGACGGATGGCAAAATGAACTTCCACCTAAGACAGTTTTTCACTGGACACGGCGGGTATAGGAAGTATCTCTATAGGTTCAGGCATGAGGTCTCCCCAGAGTGCCCGAACTGCCCAATTCTGGACGAAGACCCGGAACACATGCTGTACCAATGCTCGAGGTACAGAGAGGTAGTGAGCTCTGTACCTCCACCGGAGGGACTGGTAGCCTTCATGCTGGAAGGATAATAGGCATAATAGGCATCCAGAGGGATCTGAGACGATGCGAAAAGAAGTGACGACTAATGGATACTGCCTAAAATAGGCTACCCATCCCCGCGAAGTAATACTTTGCGGTGATCCCGCGGGGAATGTGGTGTGTGGGTGGGGGTGAGTTTAGTACGTAGGTGCTGACGGAGTCAACAAATCGTGCATACGGTCGGCCCGGGCCATCAGTATACGAAGATTTTCTCCTCCGTGCCGTAAGCAAAAAAAAAAAAAAATAAATAAAAACACACCCACACACACACACAAGACGTTTGATAGAGTGCGGACGCGTTTGTAACTGCTCCGCTCGAAAAATAAACAAATCGGTGGTTTTTCTGAGAAAATTATAGTGAAGTTAGTGCACGTGTGAACACAGATCACATAGGCTTATACACCAAAAGGTGCGTGGCGGTACTCACTGCGAAGCCCGTGCAGAGCGTTTCTGGTGGTTGCGTCTACTGCTCCACGATCCAGGCGAGGGGAATGGAGGCGTCTCCTTGGCGTGTTTTTTGCGCTATTGTGAGTTTTATCACTCAAGTTTAGTAGCCGGTGCGCGAAGCTATTTGTGAAGTTGGTTGCATTCACTCTAACAGCTGTTAGTAGTATTGGCTAGCGCAGCTCACAACCAGCTAATCTGCACTAGTGAACCAGCGGCCAAACTGCGCCTTAAATGACGACTTCCTGTTGATCAAAGCGATCAAATCGCTGAGACTAGCATTTGGCGGCCAGTAAAGGGCCACTATTACTCTCTCAGCGCCAACAGCCAGGACGCTTGTCGAGAAGGCCAAGGTGGCGATCGGTTGGGTGGTCTGCCGTATACGTGCAATAGACCAACCAAAGCGGTGCTTTAAATGCCAGGGCTTCGGGCAAATTGCGGCAAACTGCACCACCGAAGACGATCTGAAAGGCGTTTGGTTCTGATGTGGGGATATAGGCCACGTAGCAAAGAGCTGCTCCAAGTCACCAAAATGTAGCCTTTGCACACGAAAAGGCGAAAAATCTACGGACCACGCTACAGGCAGCTTTAAATGTCCGGCGTACCGCGGGGCAGTACGTAAAATGAAATGGTAAGATTACTTCAATTAAATCTTAACCACTGCATAGCTGCTCAAGCCCTTTTAGAGCAGACTGTTAGAGAAATGCGCATCGATATTGCCATTATCAGCGAACCCCACCATATAGACACAAACTGCCCGAGATTATGGACCGCGGATCAGGGCGGAAAAACTGCTCCCCGGATATGTGGCGAGCCTTCGACGTCATTGGAGAACACAAAGCCCTTCACTGGGTTTGTACGCGCACGATATGGCAGCCTATGGATACACAGCTGCTACCTAGCCCGAGCATGCAGCTTAGCGAGTTTCAATCTGCATTAGACGCATTTATAGACGACGCAAGGGGGCGGAAGGTCATAATTGCTGGTGACTTCAACGCCTGGGCAGTGAAATGGGGCAGCCAAGCAACCAACGCAAGAGGTCGTGCCCTGTTGGAAAGCTTGGCAGTTCTGAATATTGGCTTGTTAAACTCCGGGACGGAAAACACCTTTAGTCGGGGCGGTATCGGATCAATAATCGATCTCACCTTCGCAAGCTCGTCACTTTTCGGCGCAACGAAATGGAAATAAAGTGACGTATATACCGCAAGCGACCACTCCGCTATATTATGCACGATTGGTGAAAGAACTGCAGCCAGATCCAGAAACTAAAGTCGTAAAGCCTACCGCTTGGATACTTTCGACCGCGTGGCGTTTTCGAACGCAGTCCAGCCGGCAACGCGGAGAATAGAGCCTCCCAAATGGCAATCCAATTGACACGAGCCAGATGAAAGCATGAAAAATCGGAAAACGTTTCGGCGCCACCATGTACCCACATACTGGTGGAACGAGAATATTGCCGAAGCACGGCGGAACTGCATCCAAGCCAGAAGGAGATACCAGCGAGCCCGAGGTAGACCCAACTACGGCGAAGACCAACTAGGATATCAGAGGGCCTGAAGACTGCTAAAGAAGGCCATTCGAGATAGCAAGCGAGAATGCTTCCTGGAGCTATGCGACTATGCGAATACGGTCCTTGGGGCAAGGCGTATAAAACTGTTGTAACGAGACTCTACGCCGGAAAGCAAATGCAGCCTCCCGACCAAGGTGAGCTGAAGCGGATTGTGGAAACGCTATTCCCAATCAGACCCGACATAGAGCCCTCACCGAGTCAAGGAGCAGTCACTCCAGTGCAAATCGACGAAATTTCAGTCGATGAGGTGTTGACGATCGCCAGAAGCCTCAAGCCCAGTAAGGCGCCGGGTCCGGATGGAATTCCCAACCGAGCGCTGAAATTGGCCATGCGCCTACAGCCCGTGCAGTTCGTACAGCTCTTCAACACGTACCTAAGGGAGAGAACTTTCCCTTCAATATGGAAACGCCAAGCACTGGTCTTGTTACCGAAGCTAGACAAGCCATCGTCATACAGGCCGATTTGCCTCCTGGACACGTTAGGCAAAGTGCTGAAGAAGCTAATTTGCAGCAGGCTTGAAGCTGCTCTCAAGAAAAATGGAGGTTTGTCCCAAAGCCACTTTGGCTTCACCAAGGCAAAGTCGACAATTGACGCTTTGGAAAAAGTCGTCGGCATAGCAACAAACGCCATCCAAGGATCAAGATGGAACGCCTTTAACACAGCAAGGTGGGACAAAACATTGGAAGCACTATCAACATACCGCGTCCCATATTACTCTCAGGAGATGATACGCAGCTATTTTAGAGAAAGACTGATGCAATACGACACCGCAGATGGCCCCACTACACACCAAGTGTCCGCTGGGATGCCCCAAGGCTTAGTTCTAGAACCCCTCCTCTGGAACATCATGTACGATGACTGGAACTTCCGATCGATACAAGTATCGTCGGCTTCGCGGACGATGTGACCTTTGTAGTCGTCGGGAATTAAAGGACGTAAAGGAATCGTGCAAACACAGTATTGACCGTATGCACCAATGGCTGGCAGCAGGTGGACTCGAGCTGGCTGCTCATAAAACAGAAGCGGTGTTAGTCAGCAGTCGAAAAAGAGTGGAAGCAGCGCACATAAGAGTCGGCAGTGCGACAATAGAATCAGCAAGGGCGTTAAAGTACCTGGGTGTCATGCTAGACACAAGAATGTCGTTCAAAGAGCACTTGGAGTACGTGCACTAGAAAGCAGCAAAGTCCTGTCGAGCGCTATCCAGGATTATGCTAAACAGCAGAGACTCCGTCTCCTTATGACCGTAAACCGAGCGGTAATAATGTACGCGTCCCCATCTGGAGCAGAGCTATGGCTGTTCCCAGCTACAGCCGGGGCGTACACTCTATATATCGCCTAAGCGCTCTACGGGTCAGCTGCGCATTCCGCATTTAGGTAGCAAGTACATGCCTGTGAAGCAATGCTTCGCGGCCGTTCCGCAGGCAATCCACGCTACCTAAACAATACCCCAACTATAACCTAAGCCAAATAACTAAGCATAAATAAACTGAATACAAAAAAAACACAGACACACACACACTGGCCCCAAATGGATAGACAACAGCCTAGACGAGGAAACCTACACGGACTCCCTACGTCATGCTCAATGGACTTGGGCCACGGAGTTAGCAGACGACATGGCGCGGCAGCTCATGGGAAACATCTCGAACGCGTGCGACTTATCCATGCGACTTATCCATGCCAAGGAGGATGCCAAACAGAAGAGGAGCACCTTGCTACTGGTGGAATGAGCAAATCAGCGACCTAAGGAAAGCCTGCCTGCGTGCTAGAAGGCGCTCTCAGCGTGCCCGAGGCCACCCAGACATTGCATCTAGGCTGGAACTCCTGCGGGCAGCCAAGCGAGACCTCAAGAGAAGCATTAAACAAAGCAAATCTAGCTGCTTCCAGAAAATATGCGATGAGGCCGATGTTAACCCGTGGGGCACGGCATACAAGATGCAGGTGACCTGCCCTACCGCACTTGCCACTATAGTGGAGACACTGTTCCCCCAACACCCACGACTGGAAGTAGCCAACCCCTCACTGAGCACGGAGCTAGTGCAGCAGGTGTCGGCAGACGACGTGTTAGCGGCAAGCAAAAAACTAGGCGACAAAAAGGCTCCATGACCAGATGGGGTGCCAAACAAGGCGCTAAAGTTAGCTATGTTAACAAAACCAGACGCCTTCGCCGAGACATATACTAGATGTCTACAGGATTGTGTATTCCCTAAAAGATGGAAGCGACAGAAACTAATCCTTCTACCGAAAGTGGACAAGCCAATAGAGGAACCCTCGGGATACAGGCCAATCTGCCTACTGGACACGGCGGGAAAGGTACTGGAAAGGATTGTGTATGACCGACTACTTAGTGTCATCGAAGAGAAAGAGGCCCTGTCCAAACAGCAATATGGATTTCGCAAGGCAATGTCTGCGGTCGATGCAATTAAGGCGGTGGTAGATGTTGCCGCTAAAGCAATAGAGGGAACCAGATGGAGGTGGGGAGACAAGGAGTATTGCGCGGTGATTACGTTGGACATCCGCAATGCCTTTAACTCAGCAAGCTGGTCTCGTATACTGGAAGCCTTGGACCGAATAGAGATACCGTCCTCCCTTTTCCGTATAATATCCAACTACCTCTCCAATCAGGTATTGAGTTATGATACGGATGACGGTGCTAGGAGTTACACGGTCTCAGCAGGGGTCCCACAGGGGTCGGTGCTGGGACCACTCCTGTGGAACATAATGTACGACGAGTTGCTCAGAGTGTAATTGCCCCAGTGATGCATAGGATTCACAGATGACCTAGCTCTAGTATTGGTGGGCAAAGAAATAGAAGACATGGAAGCGGCAGCGAATGCAGCCATAAGGATCGTGGCCAGCTGGATGCGTGGCGCTAGCCTGGAGCTTGCAGGCCATAAAACAGAGGTGGTCCTCATCACAAGCCGCAAAATAGTCAAGCTTGCTAGATTTCAGGTAGACAGCGTTAGTATTGAGTCAAAGACAACAGGCTTAGCTTTCGACAGCACGTAGATTACGTTAGCCAGAAAGCATCAAAATACAGGCGACCCTTTCGAGGATGCTACCCAACATAGGAGGACCTAAAGCAGTTAGACGCCTGCTCCTCGCGAGAGTTGTAGCCTCCGTGTTGTTCTATGCTGCACCGATATGGGCTTCAGCGGTTGCAAGCCAGAAAGGGCTCCGAAGGAAGATGTCAATCCCCTATAGGCTCAGTGCTCTGGGTACCATTTCTGGATTTCGGGCGGTGTCGGACGAGGCAGCCACAGTATTGGCAGGAATGCTGCCAGAAGATATACTGGCCAACGAAATGGAGAAAATTTACATGGCCCGAATAGGCACGGGAGACGCTGTCTTAATGGGCGTCATCCGGACGGAGAGAGGAACATCAATGGCAACTTGGCAGGAGAGATGGAACACGGCGAACAAGGGAGGTGGACAATGGATTAGGAGACGGATGGCAAAATGAACTTCCACCTAAGACAGTTTTTCACTGGACACGGCGGGTATAGGAAGTATCTCTATAGGTTCAGGCATGAGGTCTCCCCAGAGTGCCCGAACTGCCCAATTCTGGACGAAGACCCGGAACACATGCTGTACCAATGCTCGAGGTACAGAGAGGTAGTGAGCTCTGTACCTCCACCGGAGGGACTGGTAGCCTTCATGCTGGAAGGATAATAGGCATAATAGGCATCCAGAGGGATCTGAGACGATGCGAAAAGAAGTGACGACTAATGGATACTGCCTAAAATAGGCTACCCATCCCCGCGAAGTAATACTTTGCGGTGATCCCGCGGGGAATGTGGTGTGTGGGTGGGGGTGAGTTTAGTACGTAGGTGCTGACGGAGTCAACAAATCGTGCATACGGTCGGCCCGGGCCATCAGTATACGAAGATTTTCTCCTCCGTGCCGTAAGCAAAAAAAAAAAAAAATAAATAAAAACACACCCACACACACACACAAGACGTTTGATAGAGTGCGGACGCGTTTGTAACTGCTCCGCTCGAAAAATAAACAAATCGGTGGTTTTTCTGAGAAAATTATAGTGAAGTTAGTGCACGTGTGAACACAGATCACATAGGCTTATACACCAAAAGGTGCGTGGCGGTACTCACTGCGAAGCCCGTGCAGAGCGTTTCTGGTGGTTGCGTCTACTGCTCCACGATCCAGGCGAGGGGAATGGAGGCGTCTCCTTGGCGTGTTTTTTGCGCTATTGTGAGTTTTATCACTCAAGTTTAGTAGCCGGTGCGCGAAGCTATTTGTGAAGTTGGTTGCATTCACTCTAACAGCTGTTAGTAGTATTGGCTAGCGCAGCTCACAACCAGCTAATCTGCACTAGTGAACCAGCGGCCAAACTGCGCCTTAAATGACGACTTCCTGTTGATCAAAGCGATCAAATCGCTGAGACTAGCATTTGGCGGCCAGTAAAGGGCCACTATTACTCTCTCAGCGCCAACAGCCAGGACGCTTGTCGAGAAGGCCAAGGTGGCGATCGGTTGGGTGGTCTGCCGTATACGTGCAATAGACCAACCAAAGCGGTGCTTTAAATGCCAGGGCTTCGGGCAAATTGCGGCAAACTGCACCACCGAAGACGATCTGAAAGGCGTTTGGTTCTGATGTGGGGATATAGGCCACGTAGCAAAGAGCTGCTCCAAGTCACCAAAATGTAGCCTTTGCACACGAAAAGGCGAAAAATCTACGGACCACGCTACAGGCAGCTTTAAATGTCCGGCGTACCGCGGGGCAGTACGTAAAATGAAATGGTAAGATTACTTCAATTAAATCTTAACCACTGCATAGCTGCTCAAGCCCTTTTAGAGCAGACTGTTAGAGAAATGCGCATCGATATTGCCATTATCAGCGAACCCCACCATATAGACACAAACTGCCCGAGATTATGGACCGCGGATCAGGGCGGAAAAACTGCTCCCCGGATATGTGGCGAGCCTTCGACGTCATTGGAGAACACAAAGCCCTTCACTGGGTTTGTACGCGCACGATATGGCAGCCTATGGATACACAGCTGCTACCTAGCCCGAGCATGCAGCTTAGCGAGTTTCAATCTGCATTAGACGCATTTATAGACGACGCAAGGGGGCGGAAGGTCATAATTGCTGGTGACTTCAACGCCTGGGCAGTGAAATGGGGCAGCCAAGCAACCAACGCAAGAGGTCGTGCCCTGTTGGAAAGCTTGGCAGTTCTGAATATTGGCTTGTTAAACTCCGGGACGGAAAACACCTTTAGTCGGGGCGGTATCGGATCAATAATCGATCTCACCTTCGCAAGCTCGTCACTTTTCGGCGCAACGAAATGGAAATAAAGTGACGTATATACCGCAAGCGACCACTCCGCTATATTATGCACGATTGGTGAAAGAACTGCAGCCAGATCCAGAAACTAAAGTCGTAAAGCCTACCGCTTGGATACTTTCGACCGCGTGGCGTTTTCGAACGCAGTCCAGCCGGCAACGCGGAGAATAGAGCCTCCCAAATGGCAATCCAATTGACACGAGCCAGATGAAAGCATGAAAAATCGGAAAACGTTTCGGCGCCACCATGTACCCACATACTGGTGGAACGAGAATATTGCCGAAGCACGGCGGAACTGCATCCAAGCCAGAAGGAGATACCAGCGAGCCCGAGGTAGACCCAACTACGGCGAAGACCAACTAGGATATCAGAGGGCCTGAAGACTGCTAAAGAAGGCCATTCGAGATAGCAAGCGAGAATGCTTCCTGGAGCTATGCGACTATGCGAATACGGTCCTTGGGGCAAGGCGTATAAAACTGTTGTAACGAGACTCTACGCCGGAAAGCAAATGCAGCCTCCCGACCAAGGTGAGCTGAAGCGGATTGTGGAAACGCTATTCCCAATCAGACCCGACAT
The DNA here is from genome assembly GCF_030788295.1 of Drosophila virilis. Classification (NCBI taxonomy): domain Eukaryota; kingdom Metazoa; phylum Arthropoda; class Insecta; order Diptera; family Drosophilidae; genus Drosophila; species Drosophila virilis. The sequence goes on from NC_091548.1 coordinate 173,285, forward strand.
AGAGCCCTCACCGAGTCAAGGAGCAGTCACTCCAGTGCAAATCGACGAAATTTCAGTCGATGAGGTGTTGACGATCGCCAGAAGCCTCAAGCCCAGTAAGGCGCCGGGTCCGGATGGAATTCCCAACCGAGCGCTGAAATTGGCCATGCGCCTACAGCCCGTGCAGTTCGTACAGCTCTTCAACACGTACCTAAGGGAGAGAACTTTCCCTTCAATATGGAAACGCCAAGCACTGGTCTTGTTACCGAAGCTAGACAAGCCATCGTCATACAGGCCGATTTGCCTCCTGGACACGTTAGGCAAAGTGCTGAAGAAGCTAATTTGCAGCAGGCTTGAAGCTGCTCTCAAGAAAAATGGAGGTTTGTCCCAAAGCCACTTTGGCTTCACCAAGGCAAAGTCGACAATTGACGCTTTGGAAAAAGTCGTCGGCATAGCAACAAACGCCATCCAAGGATCAAGATGGAACGCCTTTAACACAGCAAGGTGGGACAAAACATTGGAAGCACTATCAACATACCGCGTCCCATATTACTCTCAGGAGATGATACGCAGCTATTTTAGAGAAAGACTGATGCAATACGACACCGCAGATGGCCCCACTACACACCAAGTGTCCGCTGGGATGCCCCAAGGCTTAGTTCTAGAACCCCTCCTCTGGAACATCATGTACGATGACTGGAACTTCCGATCGATACAAGTATCGTCGGCTTCGCGGACGATGTGACCTTTGTAGTCGTCGGGAATTAAAGGACGTAAAGGAATCGTGCAAACACAGTATTGACCGTATGCACCAATGGCTGGCAGCAGGTGGACTCGAGCTGGCTGCTCATAAAACAGAAGCGGTGTTAGTCAGCAGTCGAAAAAGAGTGGAAGCAGCGCACATAAGAGTCGGCAGTGCGACAATAGAATCAGCAAGGGCGTTAAAGTACCTGGGTGTCATGCTAGACACAAGAATGTCGTTCAAAGAGCACTTGGAGTACGTGCACTAGAAAGCAGCAAAGTCCTGTCGAGCGCTATCCAGGATTATGCTAAACAGCAGAGACTCCGTCTCCTTATGACCGTAAACCGAGCGGTAATAATGTACGCGTCCCCATCTGGAGCAGAGCTATGGCTGTTCCCAGCTACAGCCGGGGCGTACACTCTATATATCGCCTAAGCGCTCTACGGGTCAGCTGCGCATTCCGCATTTAGGTAGCAAGTACATGCCTGTGAAGCAATGCTTCGCGGCCGTTCCGCAGGCAATCCACGCTACCTAAACAATACCCCAACTATAACCTAAGCCAAATAACTAAGCATAAATAAACTGAATACAAAAAAAACACAGACACACACACACTGGCCCCAAATGGATAGACAACAGCCTAGACGAGGAAACCTACACGGACTCCCTACGTCATGCTCAATGGACTTGGGCCACGGAGTTAGCAGACGACATGGCGCGGCAGCTCATGGGAAACATCTCGAACGCGTGCGACTTATCCATGCCAAGGAGGATGCCAAACAGAAGAGGAGCACCTTGCTACTGGTGGAATGAGCAAATCAGCGACCTAAGGAAAGCCTGCCTGCGTGCTAGAAGGCGCTCTCAGCGTGCCCGAGGCCACCCAGACATTGCATCTAGGCTGGAACTCCTGCGGGCAGCCAAGCGAGACCTCAAGAGAAGCATTAAACAAAGCAAATCTAGCTGCTTCCAGAAAATATGCGATGAGGCCGATGTTAACCCGTGGGGCACGGCATACAAGATCGTCACGAAGAAGATCCGCAGCTAGGGAACAACCCAGGTGACCTGCCCTACCGCACTTGCCACTATAGTGGAGACACTGTTCCCCCAACACCCACGACTGGAAGTAGCCAACCCCTCACTGAGCACGGAGCTAGTGCAGCAGGTGTCGGCAGACGACGTGTTAGCGGCAAGCAAAAAACTAGGCGACAAAAAGGCTCCATGACCAGATGGGGTGCCAAACAAGGCGCTAAAGTTAGCTATGTTAACAAAACCAGACGCCTTCGCCGAGACATATACTAGATGTCTACAGGATTGTGTATTCCCTAAAAGATGGAAGCGACAGAAACTAATCCTTCTACCGAAAGGGGACAAGCCAATAGAGGAACCCTCGGGATACAGGCCAATCTGCCTACTGGACACGGCGGGAAAGGTACTGGAAAGGATTGTGTATGACCGACTACTTAGTGTCATCGAAGAGAAAGAGGCCCTGTCCAAACAGCAATATGGATTTCGCAAGGCAATGTCTGCGGTCGATGCAATTAAGGCGGTGGTAGATGTTGCCGCTAAAGCAAAAGAGGGAACCAGATAGAGGTGGGGAGACAAGGAGTATTGCGGGGTGATTACGTTGGACATCCGCAATGCCTTTAACTCAGCAAGCTGGTCTCGTATACTGGAAGCCTTGGACCGAATAGAGATACCGTCCTCCCTTTTCCGTATAATATCCAACTACCTCTTCAATCGGGTATTGAGTTATGATACGGATGACGGTGCTAGGAGTTACACGGTCTCAGCAGGGGTCCCACAGGGGTCGGTGCTGGGACCACTCCTGTGGAACATAATGTACGACGAGTTGCTCAGAGTGTAATTGCCCCAGTGCTGCATAGGATTCACGGATGACCTTGCTCTAGTATTGGTGGGCAAAGAAATAGAAGACATGGAAGCGGCAGCGAATGCAGCCATAAGGATCGTGGCCAGCTGGATGTGTGGCGCTAGGCTGGAGCTTGCAGGCCATAAAACAGAGGCGGTCCTCATCACAAGCCGCAAAATAGTCGAGCTTGCTAGATTTCAGGTAGACAGCGTTAGTATTGAGTCAAAGACAACAGGCTTAGCTTTCGACCGCACGTAGATTACGTTAGCCAGAAAGCAGCCAAAATACAGGCGACCCTTTCGAGGATGCTACCCAACATAGGAGGACCTAAAGCAGGTAGACGCCTGCTCCTCGCGAGAGCTGTAGCCTCCGTGTTGTTCTATGCTGCACCGATATGGGCTTCAGCGGTTGCAAGCCAGAAAGGGCTCCGAAGGAAGATGTCAATCCCCTATAGGCTCAGTGCTCTGGGCACCATTTCTGGATTTCGGACGGTGTCGGACGAGGCAGCCACAGTATTGGCAGGAATGCTGCCAGAAGATATACTGGCCAACGAAATGGAGAAAATTTACATGGCCCGAATAGGCACGGGAGACGCTGTCTTAATGGGCGTCATCCGGTCGGAGAGAGGAACATCAATGGCAACTTGGCAGGAGAGATGGAACACGGCGAACAAGGGAGATGGACAATGGATTAGGAGACGGAATGGCAAAATGAACTTCCACCTAAGACAGTTTTTCACTGGACACGGCGGGTATAGGAAGTATCTCTATAGGTGCAGGCATGAGGTCTCCCCAGAGTGCCCGAACTGCCCAATTCTGGACGAAGACCCGGAACACATGCTGAACCAATGCTCGAGGTACAGAGAGGTAAGTCAACAAATCGTGCATACGGTTGGCCCGGGCCATCAGTATACGAAGATTTTCACCTCCGTGCCGTAAGCAAAAAAAAAATAAAAATAAAAACACACCCACACACACACACAAGACGTTTGATAGAGTGCGGACGCGTTTGTAACTGCTCCGCTCGAAAAATAAACAAATCGGTGGTTTTTCTGAGAAAATTATAGTGAAGTTAGTGCACGTGTGATCTGTGTCATAGGCCTTATACACCAAAAGGTGCGTGGCGGTACTCACTGCGAAGCCCGTTCAGAGCGTTCCTGGTGGTGGCGTCTACTGCTCCACGATCCAGGCGAGGGGAATGGAGGCGTCTCCTTGGCGTGTTTTTCGCGCTATTATGAGTTTTATCACTCAAGTTTAGTAGCCGGTGCGCGAAGCTATTTGTGAAGTTGGTTGCATTCACTCTAACAGCTGTTAGTAGTGTTGGCTAGCGCAGCTCACAACCAGCTAATCTGCACTAGTGAACCAGCGGCCAAACTGCGCCTTAAGTGACGACTTCCTGTTGATCAACGCGATCAAATCGCTGAGACTAGCATTTGGCGGCCAGCAAAGGGCCACTATTACTCTCTCAGCGCCAACAGCCAGGACGCTTGTGGTGGTCTGCCGTATACGTGCAATAGACCAACCAAAGCGGTGCTTTAAATGCCAGGGCTTCGGGCAAATTGCGGCAAACTGCACCACCGGAGACGATCTGAAAGGCGTTTGCTTCTGATGTGGGGATATAGGCCACGTAGCAAAGAGCTGCTCCAAGTCACCAAAATGTAGCCTTTGCACACGAAATGGCGAAAAATCTACGGACCACGCTACAGGCAGCTTTAAATGTCCGGCGTACCGCGGGGCAGTACGTAAAATGAAATGGTAAGATTACTTCAATTAAATCTTAACCACTGCATAGCCGCTCAAGCCCTTTTAGAGCAGACTGTTAGAGAAATGCGCATCGATATTGCCATTATCAGCGAACCCCACCAACCCACCAACCCATAGACACAAACTGCCCGAGATTATGGACCGCGGATCAGGGCGGAAAAACTGCTCTCTGGATATGTGGCGAGCCTTCGACGTCATTGGAGAACACAAAGCCCTTCACTGGGTTTGTACGCGCACGATATGGCAGCCTATGGATACACAGCTGCTACCTAGCCCGAGCATGCGCTTAGCGAGTTTCAATCTGCATTAGACGCATTTATAGACGACGCAAGGGGGCGGAAGGTCATAATTGCTGGTGACTTCAACGCCTGGGCAGTGAAATGGGGCAGCCAAGCAACCAACGCAAGAGGTCGTGCCCTGTTGGAAAGCTTGGCAGTTCTGAATATTGGCTTGTTAAACTCCGGGACGGAAAACACCTTTAGTCGGGGCGGTATCGGATCAATAATCGATCTCACCTTCGCAAGCTCGTCACTTTTCGGCGCAACGAAATGGAAATAAAGTGACGTATATACCGCAAGCGACCACTCCGCTATATTATGCACGATTGGTGAAAGAACTGCAGCCAGATCCAGAAACTAAAGTCGTAAAGCCTACCGCTTGGATACTTTCGACCGCGTGGCATTTTCGAACGCAGTCCAGCCGGCAACGCGGAGAATAGAGCCTCCCAAATGGCAATCCAATTGACACGAGCCAGATGAAAGCATGAAAAATCCGAAAACGTTTCGGCGCCACCATGTACCCACATACTGGTGGAACGAGAATATTGCCGAAGCACGGCGGAACTGCATCCAAGCCAGAAGGAGATACCAGCGAGCCCGAGGTAGACCCAACTACGGCGAAGACCAACTAGGATATCAGAGGGCCTGAAACCTGCTAAAGAAGGCCATTCGAGATAGCAAGCGAGAATGCTTCCTGGAGCTATGCGACTATGCGAATACGGTCCTTGGGGCAAGGCGTATAAAACTGTTGTAACGAGACTCTACGCCGGAAAGCAAACGCAGCCTCCCGACCAAGGTGAGCTGAAGCGGATTGTGGAAACGCTATTCCCAATCAGACCCGACATAGAGCCCTCACCGAGTCAAGGAGCAGTCACTCCAGTGCAAATCGACGAAATTTCAGTCGATGAGGTGTTGACGATCGCCAGAAGCCTCAAGCCCAGTAAGGCGCCGGGTCCGGATGGAATTCCCAACCGAGCGCTGAAATTGGCCATGCGCCTACAGCCCGTGCAGTTCGTACAGCTCTTCAACACGTACCTAAGGGAGAGAACTTTCCCTTCAATATGGAAACGCCAAGCACTGGTCTTGTTACCGAAGCTAGACAAGCCATCGTCATACAGGCCGATTTGCCTCCTGGACACGTTAGGCAAAGTGCTGAAGAAGCTAATTTGCAGCAGGCTTGAAGCTGCTCTCAAGAAAAATGGAGGTTTGTCCCAAAGCCACTTTGGCTTCACCAAGGCAAAGTCGACAATTGACGCTTTGGAAAAAGTCGTCGGCATAGCAACAAACGCCATCCAAGGATCAAGATGGAACGCCTTTAACACAGCAAGGTGGGACAAAACATTGGAAGCACTATCAACATACCGCGTCCCATATTACTCTCAGGAGATGATACGCAGCTATTTTAGAGAAAGACTGATGCAATACGACACCGCAGATGGCCCCACTACACACCAAGTGTCCGCTGGGGTGCCCCAAGGCTTAGTTCTAGAACCCTTCCTCTGGAACATCATGTACGATGACTGGAACTTCCGATCGATACAAGTATCATCGGCTTCGCGGACGATGTGACCTTTGTAGTCGTCGGCAAGGAATTAAAGGATGTAAAGGAATCGTGCAAACACAGACCGTATGCACCAATGGCTGGCAGTAGCTGGACTCGAGCTGGCTGCTCATAAAACAGAAGCGGTGTTAGTCAGCAGTCGAAAAAGAGTGGAAACAGCGCAAATAAGAGTCGGCAGTGCGACAATAGAATCAGCAAGGGCGTTAAAGTACCTGGGTGTCATGCTAGACACAAGAATGTCGTTCAAAGAGCACTTGGAGTACGTGCACTATAAAGCAGCAAAGTCCTGTCGAGCGCTATCCAGGATTATGCTAAACAGCAGAGACTCCGTCTCCTTATGAACGTAAACCGAGCGGTAATAATGTACGCGTCCCCATCTGGAGCAGAGCTATGGCTGTTCTCAGCTACAGCCGGGGCGTACACTGTATATATCGCCTAAGCGCTCTACGGGTCAGCTGCGCATTCCGCATTTAGGTAGCAAGAACATGCCTGTGAAGAAATGCTTCGCGGCCGTTCCGCAGGCAATCCACGCTACCTAAACAATACCCCAACTATAACCTAAGCTAAATAACTAAGCATAAATAAACTGAATACAAAAAAAACACACACACACACACTGGCCCCAAATGGATGGACAACAGCCTAGACGAGGAAACCTACACGGACTCCCTACGTCATGCTCAATGGACTTGGGCTACGGAGTTAGCAGACGACATGGCGCGGCAGCTCATGGGGAACATCTCGAACGCGTGCGACTTATCCATGCCAAGGAGGATGTCAAACAGAAGAGGAGCACCTTGCTATTGGTGGAATGAGCAAATCAGCGACCTAAGGAAAGCCTGCCTGCGTGCTAGAAGGCGCTCTCACCGTGCCCGAGGCCACCCAGACATTGCATCTAGGCTGGAACTCCTGCGGGCAGCCAAGCGACATCTCAAGAGAAGCATTAAACAAAGCAAATCTAGCTGCTTCCAGAAAATATGCGATGAGGCCGATGTTAACCCGTGGGGCACGGCATACAAGATCGTCACGAAGAAGATCCGCAGCTAGGGAACAACCCAGGTGACCTGCCCTACCGCACTTGCCACTATAGTGGAGACACTGTTCCCCCAACACCCACGACTGGAAGTAGCCAACCCCTCACTGAGCACGGAGCTAGTGCAGCAGGTGTCGGCAGACGACGTGTTAGCGGCAAGCAAAAAACTAGGCGACAAAAAGGCTCCATGACCAGATGGGGTGCCAAACAAGGCGCTAAAGTTAGCTATGTTAACAAAACCAGACGCCTTCGCCGATACATATACTAGATGTCTACAGGATTGTGTATTCCCTAAGAGATGGAAACGACAGAAACTAATCCTTCTACCGAAAGGGGACAAGCCAATAGAGGAACCCTCGGGATACAGGCCAATCTGCCTACTGGACACGGCGGGAAAGGTACTGGAAAGGATTGTGTATGACCGACTACTTAGTGTCATCGAAGAGAAAGAGGCCCTGTCCAAACAGCAATATGGATTTCGCAAGGCAATGTCTGCGGTCGATGCAATTAAGGCGGTGGTAGATGTTGCCGCTAAAGCAATAGAGGGAACCAGATGGAGGTGGGGAGACAAGGAGTATTGCGCGGTGATTACGTTGGACATCCGCAATGCCTTTAACTCAGCAAGCTGGTCTCGTATACTGGAAGCCTTGGACCGAATAGAGATACCGTCCTCCCTTTTCCGTATAATATCCAACTACCTCTCCAATCGGGTATTGAGTTATGATACGGATGACGGTGCTAGGAGTTACACGGTCTCAGCAGGGGTCCCACAGGGGTCGGTGCTGGGACCACTCCTGTGGAACATAATGTACGACGAGTTGCTCAGAGTGTAATTGCCCCAGTGATGCATAGGATTCACGGATGACCTAGCTCTAGTATTGGTGGGCAAAGAAATAGAATACATGGAAGCGGCAGCGAATGCTGCCATAAGGATCGTGGCCAGCTGGATGCGTGGCGCTAGCCTGGAGCTTGCAGGCCATAAAACAGAGGCGGTCCTCATCACAAGCCGCAAAATAGTCGAGCTTGCTAGATTTTAGGTAGACAGCGTTAGTATTGAGTCAAAGACAACTGGCTTAGCTTTCGACCGCACGTAGATTATGTTAGCCAGAAAGCAGCCAAAATACAGGCGACCCTTTCGAGGATGCTACCCAACATAGGAGGACCTAAAGCAGGTAGACGCCTGCTCCTCGCGAGAGTTGTAGCCTCCGTGTTGTTCTATGCTGCACCGATATGGGCTTCAGCGGTTGCAAGCCAGAAAGGGCTCCGAAGGAAGATGTCAATCCCCTATAGGCTCAGTGCTCTGGGCACCATTTCTGGATTTCGGACGGTGTCGGACGAGGCAGCCACAGTATTAGCAGGAATGCTGCCAGAAGATATGCTGGCCAACGAAATGGAAAAAATTTACATGGCCCGAATAGGCACGGGAGACGCTGTCTTATTGGGCGTCATCCGGTCGGAGAGAGGAACATCAATGGCAACTTGGCAGGAGAGATGGAACACGGCGAACAAGGGAGATGGACAATGGATTAGGAGACGGAATGGCGAAATAAACTTCCACCTAAGACAGTTTTTCACTAGACACGGCGGGTATAGGAAGTATCTCTATAGGTTCAGGCATGAGGTCTCCCCAGAGTGCCCGAACTGCCCAATTCTGGACGAAGACCTGGAACACATGCTGTACCAATGCTCGAGGTACAGAGAGGTAGTGAGCTCTGTACCTCCACCGGAGGTACTGTTAGCGTTCATGCTGGAAGGATAATTGGCATAATAGGCATCCAGAGGGATCTGAGACGATGCGAAAAGAAGCGACGACTAATGGATACTGCCTAAAATAGGCTACCCATCCCCGCGAAGTAATACTTTGCGGTGATCCCGCGGGGAATGTGGTGTGTGAGTGGGGGGTGAGTTTAGTACGTAGGTGCTGACGGAGTCAACAAATCGTGCATACGGTTGGCCCGGGCCATCAGTATACGAAGATTTTCAATTCCGTGCCGTAAGCAAAAAAAAAAAAAAATAAATAAAAACACACCCACACACCCACACACACACACAAGACGTTTGATAGAGTGCGGACGCGTTTGTAACTGCTCCGCTCGAAAAATAAACAAATCGGTGGTTTTTCTGAGAAAATTATAGTGAAGTTAGTGCACGTGTGATCTGTGTCATAGGCCTTATACACCAAAAGGTGCGTGGCGGTACTCACTGCGAAGCCCGTGCAGAGCGTTCCTGGTGGTGGCGTCTACTGCTCCACGATCCAGGCGAGGGGAATGGAGGCGTCTCCTTGGCGTGTTTTTTGCGCTATTGTGAGTTTTATCACTCAAGTTTAGTAGCCGGTGCGCGAAGCTATTTGTGAAGTTGGTTGCATTCACTCTAACAGCTGTTAGTAGTGTTGGCTAGCGCAGCTCACAACCAGCTAATCTGCACTAGTGAACCAGCGGCCAAACTGCGCCTTAAATGACGACTTCCTGTTGATCAAAGCGATCAAATCGCTGAGACTAGCATTTGGCGGCCAGCAAAGGGCCACTATTACTCTCTCAGCGCCAACAGCCAGGACGCTTGTGGTGGTCTGCCGTATACGTGCAATAGACCAACCAAAGCGGTGCTTTAAATGCCAGGGCTTCGGGCAAGTTGCGGCAAACTGCACCAGCGGAGACGATCTGATAGGCGTTTGCTTCCGATGTGGGGATATAGGCCACGTAGCAAAGAGCTGCTCCAAGTCACCAAAATGTAGCCTGTGCACACGAAAAGGCGAAAAATCTACGGACCACGCTACAGGCAGCTTTAAATGTCCGGCGTACCGCGGGGCAGTACGTAAAATGAAATGGTAAGATTACTTCAATTAAATCTTAACCACTGCATAGCTGCTCAAGGCCTTTTAGAGCAGACTGTTAGAGAAATGCGCATCGATATTGCTATTATCAGCGAACCCCACCATATAGACATAAACTGCCCGAGATTATGGACCGCGCATCAGGGCGGAAAAACTGCTCTCTGGATATGTGGCGAGCCTTCGACGTCATTGGAGAACACAAAGCCCTTCACTGGGCTTGTACGCGCACGATATGGCAGCCTATGGATACACAGCTGCTACCTAGCCCGAGCATGCAGCTTAGCGAGTTTCAAGCTGCATTAGACGCATTTATAGACGACGCAAGGGGGCGGAAGGTCATAATTGCTGGTGACTTCAACGCCTGGGCAGTGAAATGGGGCAGCCAAGCAACCAACGCAAGAGGTCGTGCCCTGTTGGAAAGCTTGGCAGTTCTGAATATTGGCTTGTTAAACTCCGGGACGGAAAACACCTTTAGTCGGGGCGGTATCGGATCAATAATCGATCTCACCTTCGCAAGCTCGTCACTTTTCGGCGCAACGAAATGGAAATAAAGTGACGAATATACCGCAAGCGACCACTCCGCTATATTATGCACGATTGGTGAAAGAACTGCAGCCAGATCCAGAAACTAAAGTCGTAAAGCCTACCGCTTGGATACTTTCGACCGCGTGGCATTTTCGAACGCAGTCCAGCCGACAACGCGGAGAATAGAGCCTCCCAAATGGCAATCCAATTGACACGAGCCAGATGAAAGCATGAAAAATCGGAAAACGTTTCGGCGCCACCATGTACCCACATACTGGTGGAACGAGAATATTGCCGAAGCACGGCGGAACTGCATCCAAGCCAGAAGGAGATACCAGCGAGCCCGAGGTAGACCCAACTACGGCGAAGACCAACTAGGATATCAGAGGGCCTGAAGACTGCTAAAGAAGGCCATTCGAGATAGCAAGCGAGAATGCTTCCTGGAGCTATGCGACTATGCGAATACGATCCTTGGGGCAAGGCGTATAAAACTGTTGTAACGAGACTCTACGCCGGAAAGCAAATGCAGCCTCCCGACCCAGGTGAGCTGAAGCGGATTGTGGAAACGCTATTCCCAATCAGACCCGACATAGAGCCCTCACCGAGTCAAGGAGCAGCCACTCCAGTGCAAATCGACGAAATTTCAGTCGATGAGGTGTTGACGATCGCCAGAAGCCTCAAGCCCAGTAAGGCGCCGGGTCCGGATGGAATTCCCAACCGAGCGCTGAAATTGGCCATGCGCCTACAGCCCGTGCAGTTCGTACAGCTCTTCAACACGTACCTAAGGGAGAGAACTTTCTCCTCAATATGGAAACGCCAAGCACTGGTCTTGTTACCGAAGCTAGGCAAGCCATCGTCATACAGGCCGAAATGCCTCCTGGACACGTTAGGCAAAGTGCTGAAGAAGCTAATTTGCAGCAGGCTTGAAGCTGCTCTCGAGAAAAATGAAGGTTTGTCCCAAAGCCACTTTGGCTTCACCAAGGCAAAGTCGACAACTGACGCTTTGGAAAAAGTCGTCGGCATAGCAACAAACGCCATTCAAGGATCAAGATGGAACGCCTTTAACACAGCAAGGTGGGACAAAACATTGGAAGCACTATCAACATACCGCGTCCCATATTACTCTCAGGAGATGATACGCAGCTATTTTAGAGAAAGACTGATGCAATACGACACCGCAGATGGCCCCACTACACACCAAGTGTCCGCTGGGGTGCCCCAAGGCTTAGTTCTAGAACCCTTCCTCTGGAACATCATGTACGATGACTGGAACTTCCGATCGATACAAGTATCATCGGCTTCGCGGACGATGTGACCTTTGTAGTCGTCGGCAAGGAATTAAAGGACGTAAAAGAATCGTGCAAACACAGTATTGACCGTATGCACCAATGGCTGGCAGCAGCTGGACTCGAGCTGGCTGCTCATAAAACAGAAGCGGTGTTAGTCAGCAGTCGAAAAAGAGTGGAAACAGCGCACATAAGAGTCGGCAGTGCGACAATAGAATCAGCAAGGGCGTTAAAGTACCTGGGTGTCATGCTAGACACAAGAATGTCGTTCAAAGAGCACTTGGAGTACGTGCACTATAAAGCAGCAAAGTCCTGTCGAGCGCTATCCAGGATTATGCTAAACAGCAGAGACTCCGTCTCCTTATGACCGTCAACCGAGCGGTAATAATGTACGCGTCCCCATCTGGAGCAGAGCTATGGCTGTTCTCAGCTACAGCCGGGGCGTACACTGTATATATCGCCTAAGCGCTCTACGGGTCAGCTGCGCATTCCGCATTTAGGTAGCAAGAACATGCCTGTGAAGCAATGCTTCGCGGCCGTTCCGCAGGCAATCCACGCTACCTAAACAATACCCCAACTATAACCTAAGCTAAATAACTAAGCATAAATAAACTGAATACAAAAAAAACACACACACACACACTGGCCCCAAATGGATGGACAACAGCCTAGACGAGGAAACCTACACGGACTCCCTACGCTCAATGGACTTGGGCTACGGAGTTAGCAGACGACATGGCGCGGCAGCTCATGGGGAACATCTCGAACGAGTGCGACTTATCCATGCCAAGGAGGATGTCAAACAGAAGAGGAGCACCTTGCTATTGGTGGAATGAGCAAATCAGTGACCTAAGGAAAGCCTGCCTGCGTGCTAGAAGGCGCTCTCACCGTGCCCGAGGCCACCCAGACATTGCATCTAGGCTGGAACTCCTGCGGGCAGCCAAGCGACATCTCAAGAGAAGCATTAAACAAAGCAAATCTAGCTGCTTCCAGAAAATATGCGATGAGGCCGATGTTAACCCGTGGGGCACGGCATACAAGATCGTCACGAAGAAGATCCGCAGCTAGGGAACAACCCAGGTGACCTGCCCTACCGCACTTGCCACTATAGTGGAGACACTGTTCCCCCAACACCCACGACTGGAAGTAGCCAACCCCTCACTGAGCACGGAGCTAGGGCAGCAGGTGTCGGCAGACTACGTGTTAGCGGCAAGCAAAAAACTAGGCGACAAAAAGGCTCCATGACCAGATGGGGTGCCAAACAAGGCGCTAAAGTTAGCTATGTTAACAAAACCAGACGCCTTCGCCGAGACATATACTAGATGTCTACAGGATTGTGTATTCCCTAAGAGATGGAAACGACAGAAACTAATCCTTCTACCGAAAGGGGACAAGCCAATAGAGGAACCCTCGGGATACAGGCCAATCTGCCTACTGGACACGGCGGGAAAGGTACTGGAAAGGATTGTGTATGACCGACTACTTAGTGTCATCGAAGAGAAAGAGGCCCTGTCCAAACAGCAATATGGATTTCGCAAGGCAATGTCTGCGGTCGATGGAATTAAGGCGGTGGTAGATGTTGCCGCTAAAGCAATAGAGGGAACCAGATGGAGGTGGGGAGACAAGGAGTATTGCGCGGTGATTACGTTGGACATCCGCAATGCCTTTAACTCAGCAAGCTGGTCTCGTATACTGGAAGCCTTGGACCGAATAGAGATACCGTCCTCCCTTTTCCGTATAATATCCAACTACCTCTCCAATCGGGTATTGAGTTATGATACGGATGACGGTGCTAGGAGTTACACGGTCTCAGCAGGGGTCCCACAGGGGTCGGTGCTGGGACCACTCCTGTGGAACATAATGTACGACGAGTTGCTCAGAGTGTAATTGCCCCAGTGATGTATAGGATTCACGGATGACCTAGCTCTAGTATTGGTGGGCAAAGAAATAGAATACATGGAAGCGGCAGCGAATGCAGCCATAAGGATCGTGGCCAGCTGGATGCGTGGCGCTAGCCTGGAGCTTGCAGGCCATAAAACAGAGGCGGTCCTCATCACAAGCCGCAAAATAGTCGAGCTTGCTAGATTTCAGGTAGACAGCGTTAGTATTGAGTCAAAGACAACTGGCTTAGCTTTCGACCGCACGTAGATTATGTTAGCCAGAAAGCAGCCAAAATACAGGCGACCCTTTCGAGGATGCTACCCAACATAGGAGGACCTAAAGCAGGTAGACGCCTGCTCCTCGCGAGAGTTGTAGCCTCCGTGTTGTTCTATGCTGCACCGATATGGGCTTCAGCGGTTGCAAGCCAGAAAGGGCTCCGAAGGAAGATGTCAATCCCCTATAGGCTCAGTGCTCTGGGCACCATTTCTGGATTTCGGACGGTGTCGGACGAGGCAGCCACAGTATTAGCAGGAATGCTGCCAGAAGATATACTGGCCAACGAAATGGAAAAAATTTACATGGCCCGAATAGGCACGGGAGACGCTGTCTTATTGGGCGTCATCCGGTCGGAGAGAGGAACATCAATGGCAACTTGGCAGGAGAGATGGAACACGGCGAACAAGGGAGATGGACAATGGATTAGGAGACGGAATGGCGAAATAAACTTCCACCTAAGACAGTTTTTCACTAGACACGGCGGGTATAGGAAGTATCTCTATAGGTTCAGGCATGAGGTCTCCCCAGAGTGCCCGAACTGCCCAATTCTGGACGAAGACCTGGAACACATGCTGTACCAATGCTCGAGGTACAGAGAGGTAGTGAGCTCTGTACCTCCACCGGAGGTACTGTTAGCGTTCATGCTGGAAGGATAATAGGCATAATAGGCATCCAGAGGGATCTGAGACGATGCGAAAAGAAGCGACGACTAATGGATACTGCCTAAAATAGGCTACCCATCCCCGCGAAGTAATACTTTGCGGTGATCCCGCGGGGAATGTGGTGTGTGAGTGGGGGGTGAGTTTAGTACGTAGGTGCTGACGGAGTCAACAAATCGTGCATACGGTTGGCCCGGGCCATCAGTATACGAAGATTTTCAATTCCGTGCCGTAAGCAAAAAAAAAAAAAAAATAAATAAAAACACACCCACACACACACACAAGACGTTTGATAGAGTGCGGACGCGTTTGTAACTGCTCCGCTCGAAAAATAAACAAATCGGTGGTTTTTCTGAGAAAATTATAGTGAAGTTAGTGCACGTGTGATCTGTGTCATAGGCCTTATACACCAAAAGGTGCGTGGCGGTACTCACTGCGAAGCCCGTGCAGAGCGTTCCTGGTGGTGGCGTCTACTGCTCCACGATCCAGGCGAGGGGAATGGAGGCGTCTCCTTGGCGTGCTTTTTGCGCTATTGTGAGTTTTATCACTCAAGTTTAGTAGCCGGTGCGCGAAGCTATTTGTGAAGTTGGTTGCATTCACTCTAACAGCTGTTAGTAGTGTTGGCTAGCGCAGCTCACAACCAGCTAATCTGCACTAGTGAACCAGCGACCAAACTGCGCCTTAAATGACGACTTCCTGTTGATCAAAGCGATCAAATCGCTGAGACTAGCATTTGGCGGCCAGCAAAGGGCCACTATTACTCTCTCAGCGCCAACAGCCAGGACGCTTGTGGTGGTCTGCCGTATACGTGCAATAGACCAACCAAAGCGGTGCTTTAAATGCCAGGGCTTCGGGCAAGTTGCGGCAAACTGCACCAGCGGAGACGATCTGATAGGCGTTTGCTTCCGATGTGGGGATATAGGCCACGTAGCAAAGAGCTGCTCCAAGTCACCAAAATGTAGCCTGTGCACACGAAAAGGCGAAAAATCTACGGACCACGCTACAGCCAGCTTTAAATGTCCGGCGTACCGCGGGGCAGTACGTAAAATGAAATGGTAAGATTACTTCAATTAAATCTTAACCACTGCATAGCTGCTCAAGCCCTTTTAGAGCAGACTGTTAGAGAAATGCGCATCGATATTGCTATTATCAGCGAACCCCACCATATAGACATAAACTGCCCGAGATTATGGACCGCGGATCAGGGCGGAAAAACTGCTCTCTGGATATGTGGCGAGCCTTCGACGTCATTGGAGAACACAAAGCCCTTCACTGGGCTTGTACGCGCACGATATGGCAGCCTATGGATACACAGCTGCTACCTAGCCCGAGCATGCAGCTTAGCGAGTTTCAAGCTGCATTAGACGCATTTATAGACGACGCAAGGGGGCGGAAGGTCATAATTGCTGGTGACTTCAACGCCTGGGCAGTGAAATGGGGCAGCCAAGCAACCAACGCAAGAGGTCGTGCCCTGTTGGAAAGCTTGGCAGTTCTGAATATTGGCTTGTTAAACTCCGGGACGGAAAACACCTTTAGTCGGGGCGGTATCGGATCAATAATCGATCTCACCTTCGCAAGCTCGTCACTTTTCGGCGCAACGAAATGGAAATAAAGTGACGAATATACCGCAAGCGACCACTCCGCTATATTATGCACGATTGGTGAAAGAACTGCAGCCAGATCCAGAAACTAAAGTCGTAAAGCCTACCGCTTGGATACTTTCGACCGCGTGACGTTTTCGAACGCAGTCCAGCCGGCAACGCGGAGAATAGAGCCTCCCAAATGGCAATCCAATTGACACGAGCCAGATGAAAGCATGAAAAATCGGAAAACGTTTCGGCGCCACCATGTACCCACATACTGGTGGAACGAGAATATTGCCGAAGCACGGCGGAACTGCATCCAAGCCAGAAGGAGATACCAGCGAGCCCGAGGTAGACCCAACTACGGCGAAGACCAACTAGGATATCAGAGGGCCTGAAGACTGCTAAAGAAGGCCATTCGAGATAGCAAGCGAGAATGCTTCCTGGAGCTATGCGACTATGCGAATACGATCCTTGGGGCAAGGCGTATAAAACTGTTGTAACGAGACTCTACGCCGGAAAGCAAATGCAGCCTCCCGACCCAGGTGAGCTGAAGCGGATTGTGGAAACGCTATTCCCAATCAGACCCGACATAGAGCCCTCACCGAGTCAAGGAGCAGCCACTCCAGTGCAAATCGACGAAATTTCAGTCGATGAGGTGTTGACGATCGCCAGAAGCCTCGCTGAAATTGGCCATGCGCCTACAGCCCGTGCAGTTCGTACAGCTCTTCAACACGTACCTAAGGGAGAGAACTTTCTCCTCAATATGGAAACGCCAAGCACTGGTCTTGTTACCGAAGCTAGGCAAGCCATCGTCATACAGGCCGAAATGCCTCCTGGACACGTTAGGCAAAGTGCTGAAGAAGCTAATTTGCAGCAGGCTTGAAGCTGCTCTCGAGAAAAATGGAGGTTTGTCCCAAAGCCACTTTGGCTTCACCAAGGCAAAGTCGACAACTGACGCTTTGGAAAAAGTCGTCGGCATAGCAACAAACGCCATTCAAGGATCAAGATGGAACGCCTTTAACACAGCAAGGTGGGACAAAACATTGGAAGCACTATCAACATACCGCGTCCCATATTACTCTCAGGAGATGATACGCAGCTATTTTAGAGAAAGACTGATGCAATACGACACCGCAGATGGCCCCACTACACACCAAGTGTCCGCTGGGGTGCCCCAAGGCTTAGTTCTAGAACCCCTCCTCTGGAACATCATTTACGATGACTGGAACTTCCGATCGATACAAGTATCATCGGCTTCGCGGACGATGTGACCTTTGTAGTCGTCGGCAAGGAATTAAAGGACGTAAAAGAATCGTGCAAACACAGTATTGACCGTATGCACCAATGGCTGGCAGCAGCTGGACTCGAGCTGGCTGCTCATAAAACAGAAGCGGTGTTAGTCAGCAGTCGAAAAAGAGTGGAAACAGCGCACATAAGAGTCGGCAGTGCGACAATAGAATCAGCAAGGGCGTTAAAGTACCTGGGTGTCATGCTAGACACAAGAATGTCGTTCAAAGAGCACTTGGAGTACGTGCACTATAAAGCAGCAAAGTCCTGTCGAGCGCTATCCAGGATTATGCTAAACAGCAGAGACTCCGTCTCCTTATGACCGTAAACCGAGCGGTAATAATGTACCCCATCTGGAGCAGAGCTATGGCTGTTCTCAGCTACAGCCGGGGCGTACACTCTATATATCGCCTAAGCGCTCTACGGGTCAGCTGCGCATTCCGCATTTAGGTAGCAAGAACATGCCTGTGAAGCAATGCTTCGCGGCCGTTCCGCAGGCAATCCACGCTACCTAAACAATACCCCAACTATAACCTAAGCTAAATAACTAAGCATAAATAAACTGAATACAAAAAAAACACACACACACACACTGGCCCCAAATGGATGGACAACAGGCTAGTCGAGGAAACCTACACGGACTCCCTACGTCATGCTCAATGGACTTGGGCCACGGAGTTAGCAGACGACATGGCGCGGCAGCTCATGGGAAACATCTCGAACGCGTGCGACTTATCCATGCGACTTATCCATGCCAAGGAGGATGCCAAACAGAAGAGGAGCACCTTGCTACTGGTGGAATGAGCAAATCAGCGACCTAAGGAAAGCCTGCCTGCGTGCTAGAAGGCGCTCTCAGCGTGCCCGAGGCCACCCAGACATTGCATCTAGGCTGGAACTCCTGCGAGCAGCCAAGCGAGACCTCAAGAGAAGCATTAAACAAAGCAAATCTAGCTGCTTCCAGAAAATATGCGATGAGGCCGATGTTAACCCGTGGGGTACGGCATACAAGATCGTCACGAAGAAGATCCGCAGCTAGGGAACAGCCCAGGTGACCTGCCCTACCGCACTTGCCACTATAGTGGAGACACTGTTCCCCCAACACCCACGACTGGAAGTAGCCAACCCCTCACTGAGCACGGAGCTAGTGCAGCAGGTGTCGGCAGACGACGTGTTAGCGGCAAGCAAAAAACTAGGCGACAAAAAGGCTCTATGACCAGATGGGGTGCCAAACAAGGCGCTAAAGTTAGCTATGTTAACAAAACCAGACGCCTTCGCCGAGACATATACTAGATGTCTACAGGATTGTGTATTCCCTAAGAGAAGGAAGCGACAAAAACTAATCCTTCTACCGAAAGGGGACAAGCCAATAGAGGAACCCTCGGGATACAGGCCAATCTGCCTACTGGACACGGCGGGAAAGGTACTGGAAAGGATGGTGTATGACCGACTACTTAGTGTCATCGAAGAGAAAGAGGCCCTGTCCAAACAGCAATATGGATTTCGCAAGGCAATGTCTGCGGTCGATGCAATGGAGATGGAGGTGGGGAGACAAGGAGTATTGCGCGGTGATTACGTTGGACATCCGCAATGCCTTTAACTCAGCAAGCTGGTCTCGTATACTGGAAGCCTTGGACCGAATAGAGATACCGTCCTCCCTTTTCCGTATAATATCCAACTACCTCTCCAATCGGGTATTGAGTTATGATACGGATGACGGTGCTAGGAGTTACACGGTCTCAGCAGGGGTCCCACAGGGGTCGGTGCTGGGACCACTCCTGTGGAACATAATGTACGACGAGTTGCTCAGAGTGTAATTGCCCCAGTGATGCATAGGATTCACGGATGACCAAGCTCTAGTATTGGTGGGCAAAGAAATAGAAGACATGGAAGCGGCAGCGAATGCAGCCATAAGGATCGTGGCCAGCTGGATGCGTGGCGCTAGCCTGGAGCTTGCAGGCCATAAAACAGAGGCGGTCCTCATCACAAGCCGCAAAATAGTCAAGCTTGCTAGATTTCAGGTAGACAGCGTTAGTATTGAGTCAAAGACAACAGGCTTAGCTTTCGACCGCACGTAGATTACGTTAGCCAGAAAGCAGCCAAAATACAGGCGACCCTTTCGAGGATGCTACCCAACATAGGAGGACCTAAAGCAGGTAGACGCCTGCTCCTCGCGAGAGTTGTAGCCTCCGTGTTGTTCTATGCTGCACCGATATGGGCTTCAGCGGTTGCAAGCCAGAAAGGGCTCCGAAGGAAGATGTCAATCCCCTATAGGCTCAGTGCTCTGGGCACCATTTCTGGATTTCGGACGGTGTCGGACGAGGCAGCCACAGTATTGGCAGGAATGCTGCCAGAAGATATACTGGCCAACGAAATGGAGAAAATTTACATGGCCCGAATAGGCACGGGAGACGCTGTCTTAATGGGCGTCATCCGGTCGGAGAGAGGAACATCAATGGCAACTTGGCAGGAGACATGGAACACGGCGAACAAGGGAGATGGACAATGGATTAGGAGACGGAATGGCAAAATTAACTTCCACCTAAGACAGTTTTTCACTGGACACGGCGGGTATAGGAAGTATCTCTATAGGTTCAGGCATGAGGTCTCCCCAGAGTGCCCGAACTGCCCAATTCTGGACGAAGACCCGGAACACATGCTGTACCAATGCTCGAGGTACAGAGAGGTAGTGAGCTCTGTACCTCCACTGGAGGGACTGGTAGCGTTCATGCTGGAAGGATAATAGGCATAATAGGCATCCAGAGGGATCTGAGACGATGCGAAAAGAAGCGACGACTAATGGATACTGCCTAAAATAGGCTACCCATCCCCGCGAAGTAATACTTTGCTGTGATCCCGCGGGGAATGTGGTGTGTGGGTGGGGTGTGAGTTTAGTACGTAGGTGCTGACGGAGTCAACAAATCGTGCATACGGTTGGCCCGGGCCATCAGTATACGAAAATTTTCACCTCCGTGCCGTAAGCAAAAAAAAAAAGAATTAATAAAAACACACCCACACACACACACACAAGACGTTTGATAGAGTGCGGACGCGTTTGTAACTGCTCCGCTCGAAAAATAAACAAATCGGTGATTTTTCTGAGAAAATTATAGTGAAGTTAGTGCACGTGTGATCTGTGTCATAGGCCTTATACACCAAAAGGTGCGTGGCGGAACTCACTGCGAAGCCCGTGCAGAGCGTTCCTGGTGGTGGCGTCTACTGCTCCACGATCCAGGCGAGGGGAATGGAGGCGTCTCCTTGGCGTGCTTTTTGCGCTATTGTGAGTTTTATCACTCAAGTTTAGTAGCCGGTGCGCGAAGCTATTTGTGAAGTTGGTTGCATTCACTCTAACAGCTGTTAGTAGTGTTGGCTAGCGCAGCTCACAACCAGCTAATCTGCACTAGTGAACCAGCGGCCAAACTGCGCCTTAAATGACGACTTCCTGTTGATCAAAGCGATCAAATCGCTGAGACTAGCATTTGGCGGCCAGCAAAGGGCCACTACTACTCTCTCAGCGCCAACAGCCAGGACGCTTGTCGAGAAGGCCAAGGTGGCGATCGGTTGGGTGGTCTGCCGTATACGTGCAATAGACCAACCAAAGCGGTGCTTTAAATGCCAGGGCTTCGGGCAAATTGCGGCAAACTGCACCACCGGAGACGATCTGAAAGGCGTTTGGCTCTGATGTGGGATATAGGCCACGCAGCAAAGAGCTGCTCCAAGTCACCAAAATGTAGCCTTTGCACACGAAAAGGCGAAAAATCTACGGACCACGCTACAGGCAGCTTTAAATGTCCGGCGTACCGCGGGGCAGTACGTAAAATGAAATGGTAAGATTACTTCAATTAAATCTTAACCACTGCATAGCTGCTCAAGCCCTTTTAGAGCAGACTGTTAGAGAAATGCGCATCGATATTGCCATTATCAGCGAACCCCACCATATAGACACAAACTGCCCGAGATTATGGACCGCGGATCAGGGCGGAAAAACTGCTCTCTGGATATGTGGCGAGCCTTCGACGTCATTGGAGAACACAAAGCCCTTCACTGGGTTTGTACGCGCACGATATGGCAGCCTATATACCGCAAGCGACCACTCCGCTTTATTATGCACGATTGGTGAAAGAACTGCAGCCAGATCCAGAAACTAAAGTCGTAAAGCCTACCGCTTGGATACTTTCGACCGCGTGGCGTTTTTGAACGCAGTCCAGCCGGCAACGCGGAGAATAGAGCCTCCCAGATGGCAATCCAATTGACACGAGCCAGATGAAAACATGAAAAATCGGAAAACGTTTCGGCGCCACCATGTACCCACATACTGGTGGAACGAGAATATTGCCGAAGCACGGCGGAACTGCATCCAAGCCAGAAGGAGATACCAGCGAGCCCGAGGTAGACCCAACTACGGCGAAGACCAACTAGGATATCAGAGGGCCTGAAGACTGCTAAAGAAGGCTCTTCAACACGTACCTAAGGGAGAGAACTTTCCCCTCAATATGGAAACGCCAAGCACTGGTCTTGTTACCGAAGCTAGGCAAGCCATCGTCATACAGGCCGATTTGCCTCCTGGACACGTTAGGCAAAGTGCTGAAGAAGCTAATTTGCAGCAGGCTTGAAGCTGCTCTCGAGAGAAATGGAGGTTTGTCCCAAAGCCACTTTGGCTTCACCAAGGCAAAGTCGACAATTGACGCTTTGGAAAAAGTCGTCGGCATAGCAACAAACGCCATCCAAGGATCAAGATGGAACGCCTTTAACACAGCAAGGTGGGACAAAACATTGGAAGCACTATCAACATACCGCGTCCCAGGAGATGATACGCAGCTATTTTAGAGAAAGACTGATGCAATTCGACACCGCAGATGGCCCCACTTCACACCAAGTGTCCGCTGGGGTGCCCCAAGGCTTAGTTCTAGAACCCCTCTTCTGGAACATCATGTACGTTGACTGGAACTGCCGATCGATACAAGTATCGTCGGCTTCGCGGACGATGTGACCTTTGTAGTCGTCGGCAAGGAAGCACAGTATTGACCGTATGCACCAATGGCTGGCAGCAGCTGGACTCGAGCTGGCTGCTCATAAAACAGAAGCGGTGTTAGTCAGCAGTCGAAAAAGAGTGGAAACAGCGCACATAAGAGTCGGCAGTGCGACAATAGAATCAGCAAGGGCGTTAAAGTACCTGGGTGTCATGCTAGACACAAGAATGTCGTTCAAAGAGCACTTGGAGTACGTGCACTAGAAAGCAGCAAAGTCCTGTCGAGCGCTATCCAGGATTATGCCAAACAGCAGAGACTCCGTCTCCTTATGACCGTAAACCGAGCGGTAATAATGTACGCGTCCCCATCTGGAGCAGAGCTATGGCTGTTCCCAGCTACAGCCGGGGCGTACACTCTATATATCGCCTAAGGGCTCTACGGGTCAGCTGCGCATTCCGCATTTAGGTAGCAAGAACATGCCTGTGAAGCAATGCTTCGCGGCCGTTCCGCAGGCAATCCACGCTACCTAAACAATACCCCAACTATAACCTAAGCTAAATAACTAAGCATAAATAAACTGAATACAAAAAAAACACACACACACACTGGCCCCAAATGGATGGACAACAGCCTAGACGAGGAAACCTACACGGACTCCCTACGTCATGCTCAATGGACTTGGGCCACGGAGTTAGCAGACGACATGGCGCGGCAGCTCATGGAAAACATCTCGAACGCGTGCGACTTATCCATGCGACTTATCCATGCCAAGGAGGATGCCAAACAGAAGAGGAGCACCTTGCTACTGGTGGAATGAGCAAATCAGCGACCTAAGGAAAGCCTGCCTGCGTGCTAGAAGGCGCTCTCAGCGTGCCCGAGGCCACCCAGACATTGCATCTAGGCTGGAACTCCTGCGGGCAGCCAAGCGAGACCTCAAGAGAAGCATTAAACAAAGCAAATCTAGCTGCTTCCAGAAAATATGCGATGAGGCCGATGTTAACCCGTGGGGCACGGCATACAAGATCGTCACGAAGAAGATCCGCTGCTAGGGAACAACCCAGGTGACCTGCCCTACCGCACTTGCCACTATAGTGGAGACACTGTTCCCCCAACACCCACGACTGGAAGTAGCCAACCCCTCACTGAGCACGGAGCTAGTGCAGCAGGTGTCGGCAGACGACGTGTTAGCGGCAAGCAAAAAACTAGGCGACAAAAAGGCTCCATGACCAGATGGGGTGCCAAACAAGGCGCTAAAGTTAGCTATGTTAACAAAACCAGACGCCTTCGCCGAGACATATACTAGATGTCTACAGGTTTGTGTATTCCCTAAGAGATGGAAGCGACAGAAACTAATCCTTCTACCGAAAGGGGACAAGCCAATAGAGGAACCCTCGAGATGCAGGCCAATCTGCCTACTGGACACGGCGGGAAAGGTACTGGAAAGGATTGTGTATGACCGACTACTTAGTGTCATCGAAGAGAAAGAGGCCCTGTCCAAACAGCAATATGGATTTCGCAAGGCAATGTCTGCGGTCGATGCAATTAAGGCGGTGGTAGATGTTGCCGCTAAAGCAATAGAGGGAACCAGATGGAGGTGGGGAGACAAGGAGTATTGCGCGGTGATTACGTTGGACATCCGCAATGCCTTTAACTCAGCAAGCTGGTCTCGTATACTGAAAGCCTTGGACCGAATAGAGATACCGTCCTCCCTTTTCCGTATAATATCCAACTACCTCTCCAATCGGGTATTGAGTTATGATACGGATGAAGGTGCTAGGAGTTACACGGTCTCAGCAGGGGAACATAATGTACGACGAGTTGCTCAGAGTGTAATTGCCCCAGTGATGCATAGGATTCACGGATGACCTAGCTCTAGTATTGGTGGGCAAGGAAATAGAAGACATGGAAGCGGCAGCGAATGCAGCCATAAGGATCGTGGCCAGCTGGATGTGTCGCGCTAGGCTGGAGCTTGCAGGCCATAACACAAGCCGCAAAATAGTCGAGCTTGCTAGATTTCAGGTAGACAGCGTTAGTATTGAGTCAAAGACAACAGGCTTAGCTTTCGACCGCACGTAGATTATGTTAGCCAGAAAGCAGCCAAAATACAGGCGACCCTTTCGAGGATGCTACCCAACATAGGAGGACCTAAAGCAGGACGCCTGCTCCTCGCGAGAGTTGTAGCCTCCGTGTTATTCTATGCTGCACCGATATGGGCTTCAGCGGTTGCAAGCCAGAAAGGGGTCCGAAGGAAGATGTCAGTCCCCTATAGGCTCAGTGCTCTGGGCACCATTTCTGGATTTCGGACGGTGTCGGATGAGGCAGCTACAGTATTGGCAGGAATGCTGCCAGAAGATATACTGGCCAACGAAATGGAGAAAATTTACATGGCCCGAATAGGCACGGGAGACGCTGTCTTAATGGGCGTCATCCGGTCGGAGAGAGGAACATCAATGGCAACTTGGCAGGAGAGATGGAACACGGCGAACAAGGGAGATGGACAATGGATTAGGAGACGGAATGGCGAAATGAACTTCCACCTAAGACAGTTTTTCACTGGACACGGCGGGTATAGGAAGTATTTCTATAGGTTCAGGCATGAGGTCTCCCCAGAGTGCCCGAACTGCCCAATTCTGGACGAAGACCCGGAACACATGCTGTACCAATGCTCGAGGTACAGAGAGGTAGTGAGCTCTGTACCTCCACCGGAGGGACTGGTAGCCTTCATGCTGGAAGGATAATAGGCATAATAGGCATCCAGAGGGATCTGAGACGATGCGAAAAGGAGCGACGACTAATGGATACTGCCTTAAATAGGCTACCCATCCCCGCGAAGTAATACTTTGCGGTGATCCCGCGGGGAATGTGGTGTGTGAGTGGGGGGTGAGTTTAGTACGTAGGTGCTGACGGAGTCAACAAATCGTGCATACGGTTGGCCCGGGCCATCAGTATCTTACGAAGATTTTCACCTCCGTGCCGTAAGCAAAAAAAAAAATAAATAAATAAAAACACACCCACACACATACACAAGACGTTTGATAAAGTGCGGACGCGTTTGTAACTGCTCCGCTCGACAAATAAACAAATCGGTGGTTTTTCTAAGAAAATTATAGTGAAGTTAGTGCACGTGTGATCTGTGTCATAGGCCTTATACATCAAAAGGTGCGTGGCGGTGTTGGCTAGCGCAGCTCACAACCAGCTAATCTGCACTAGTGAACCAGCGGCCAAACTGCGCCTTAAATGACGACTTCCTGTTAATCAAAGCGATCAAATCGCTGCGACTAGCATTTGGCGGCCAGCAAAGGGCCACTATTACTCTCTCAGCGTCAACAGCCAGGACGCTTGTCGAGAAGGCCAAGGAGGCGATCGGTTGGGTGGTCTGCCGTATACGTGCAATAGACCAACCAAAGCGGTGCTTTAAATGCCAGAGCTTCGGGCAAATTGCGGCAAACTGCACCACCGGAGACGATCTGAAAGGCGTTTGCTTCTGATGTGGGGATATAGGCCACGTAGCAAAGAGCTGCTCCAAGTCACCAAAATGTAGCCTTTGCACACGAAAAGGCGAAAAATCTACGGACCACGCTACAGGCAGCTTTAAAATTCCGGCGTACCGCGGGGCAGTACGTAAAATGAAATGGTAAGATTACTTCAATTATAACCTTAACCACTGCATAGCTGCGCATCGATATTGCCATTATATAGACACCAACTGCCCGAGATTATGGACCGCGGATCAGGGCGGAAAAACTGCTCTCTGAATATGTGGCGAGCCTTCGACGTCATTGGAGAACACAAAGACCTTCACTGGGTTTGTACGCGCACGATATGGCAGCCTATGGATACACAGCTGCTACCTAGCCCGAGCATGCAGCTTAGCGAGTTTCAAGCTGCATTAGACGCATTTATAGACGACGCAAGGGGGCGGAAGGTCATAATTGCTGGTGACTTCAACGCCTGGGCAGTGAAATGGGGCAGCCAAGCAACCAAGAGGTCGTGCCCTGTTGGAAAGCTTGGCAGTTCTGAATATTGGCTTGTTAAACTCCGGGACGGAAAACACCTTTAGTCGGGGCGCAAGCTCGTCACTTTTCGGCGCAATGATATGGAAATAAAGTGACGTATATACCGCAAGCGACCACTCCGCTATATTATGCACGATTGGTGAAAGAACTGCAGCCAGATCCAGAAACTAAAGTCGTAAAGCCTACCGCTTGGATACTTTCGACCTCGTGGCGTTTTCGAACGCAGTCCAGCCGGCAACGCGGAGAATAGAGCCTCCCAAATGGCAAGCCAATTGACACGAGCCAGATGAAAGCATGAAAAATCGGAAAACGTTTCGGCGCCACCATGTACCCACATACTGGTGGAACGAGAATATTGCCGAAGCACGGCGGAACTGCATCCAAGCCAGAAGGAGATACCAGCGAGCCCGAGGTAGACCCAACTACGGCGAAGACCAACTAGGATATCAGAGGGCCTGAAGACTGCTAAAGAAGGCCATTCGAGATAGCAAGCGAGAATGCTTCCTGGAGCTATGCGACTATGCGAATACGATCCTTGGGGCAAGGCGTATAAAACTGTTGTAACGAGACTCTACGCCGGAAAGCAAATGCAGCCTCCCGACCCAGGTGAGCTGAAGCGGATTGTGGAAACGCTATTCCCAATCAGACCCGACATAGATCCCTCACCGAGTCAAGGAGCAGCCACTCCAGTGCAAATCGACGAAATTTCAGTCGATGAGGTGTTGACGATCGCCAGAAGCCTCAAGCCCAGTAAGGTCCGGATGGAATTTCCAACCGAGCGCTGAAATTGGCCATGCGCCTACAGCCCGTGCAGTTCGTACAGCTCTTCAACACGTACCTAAGGGAGAGAACTTTCCCCTCAATATGGAAACGCCAAACACTGGTCTTGTTACCGAAGCTAGGCAAGCCATCGTCATACAGGCCGATTGGCCTCCTGGACACGTTAGGCAAAGTGCTGCCAACGAATGCAGCCATAAGGATCGTGGCCAGCTGGAGGCGTGGCGCTAGCCTGGAGCTTGCAGGCCATAAAACAGAGGCGGTCCTCATCACAAGCCGCAAAATAGTCGAGCTTGCTAGATTTCAGGTAGACAGCGTTAGTATTGAGTCAAAGACAATAGGCTTAGCTTTCGACCGCACGTAGATTACGTTAGCCAGAAAGCAGCCAAAATACAGGCGACCCTTTCGAGGATGCTACCCAACATAGGAGGACCTAAAGCAGGACGCCTGCTCCTCGCGAGAGTTGTAGCCTCCGTGTTATTCTATGCTGCACCGATATGGGCTTCAGCGGTTGCAAGCCAGAAAGGGGTCCGAAGGAAGATGTCAATCCCCTATAGGCTCAGTGCTCTGGGCACCATTTCTGGATTTCGGACGGTGTCGGACGAGGCAGCTACAGTATTGGCAGGAATGCTGCCAGAAGATATATTGGCCAACGAAATGGAGAAAATTTACATGGCCCGAATAGGCACGGGAGACGCTGTCTTAATGGGCGTCATTCGGTCGGAGAGAGGAACATCAATGGCAACTTGGCAGGAGAGATGGAACACGGCGAACAAGGGAGATGGACAATGGATTAGGAGACGGAATGGCGAAATGAACTTCCACCTAAGACAGTTTTTCATTGGACACGGCGGGTATAGGAAGTATTTCTATAGGTTCAGGCATGAGGTCTCCCCAGAGTGCCCGAACTGCCCAATTCTGGACGAAGACCCGGAACACATGCTGTACCAATGCTCGAGGTACAGAGAGGTAGTGAGCTCTGTACCTCCACCGGAGGGACTGGTAGCCTTCATGCTGGAAGGATAATAGGCATAATAGGCATCCAGAGGGATCTGAGACGATGCGAAAAGGAGCGACGACTAATGGATACTGCCTAAAATAGGCTACCCATCCCTGCGAAGTAATACTTTGCGGTGATCCCGCGGGGAATGTGGTGTGTGAGTGGGGGGTAAGTTTAGTACGTAGGTGCTGACGGAGTCAACAAATCGTGCATACGGTTGGCCCGGGCCATCAGTATCTTACGAAGATTTTCACCTCCGTGCCGTAAGCAAAAAAAAAAATAAATAAATAAAAACACACCCACACACACTCACAAGACGTTTGATAGAGTGCGGACGCGTTTGTAACTGCTCCGCTCGACAAATAAACAAATCAGTGGTTTTTCTAAGAAAATTATAGTGAAGTTAGTGCACGTGTGATCTGTGTCATAGGCCTTATACACCAAAAGGTGCGTGGCGGTGTTGGCTAGCGCAGCTCACAACCAGCTAATCTGCACTAGTGAACCAGCGGCCAAACTGCGCCTTAAATGACGACTTCCTGTTAATCAAAGCGATCAAATCGCTGCGACTAGCATTTGGCGGCCAGCAAAGGGCCACTATTACTCTCTCAGCGTCAACAGCCAGGACGCTTGTCGAGAAGGCCAAGGAGGCGATCGGTTGGGTGGTCTGCCGTATACGTGCAATAGACCAACCAAAGCGGTGCTTTAAATGCCAGAGCTTCGGGCAAATTGCGGCAAACTGCACCACCGGAGACGATCTGAAAGGCGTTTGCTTCTGATGTGGGGATATAGGCCACGTAGCAAAGAGCTGCTCCAAGTCACCAAAATGTAGCCTTTGCACACAAAAAGGCGAAAAATCTACGGACCACGCTACAGGCAGCTTTAAAATTCCGGCGTACCGCGGGGCAGTACGTAAAATGAAATGGTAAGATTACTTCAATTATAACCTTAACCACTGCATAGCTGCTCAAGCCCTTTTAGAGCAGACTGTTAGAGAAATGCGCATCGTATTGCCATTATCAGCGAACCCCACCATATAGACACCAACTGCCCGAGATTATGGACCGCGGATCAGGGCGGAAAAACTGCTCTCTGAATATGTGGCGAGCCTTCGACGTCATTGGAGAACACAAAGACCTTCACTGGGTTTGTACGCGCACGATATGGCAGCCTATGGATACACAACTGCTACCTAGCCCGAGCATGCAGCTTAGCGAGTTTCAAGCTGCATTAGACGCATTTATAGACGACGCAAGGCGGCGGAAGGTCATAATTGCTGGTGACTTCAACGCCTGGGCAGTGAAATGGGGCAGCCAAGCAACCAAGAGGTCGTGCCCTGTTGGAAAGCTTGGCAGTTCTGAATATTGGCTTGTTAAACTCCGGGACGGAAAACACCTTTAGTCGGGGCGCAAGCTCGTCACTTTTCGGCGCAATGAAATGAAAATAAATTGACGTATATACCGCAAGCGACCACTCCGCTATATTATGCACGGTTGGTGAAAGAACTGCAGCCAGATCCAGAAACTAAAGTCGTAAAGCCTACCGCTTGGATACTTTCGACCGCGTGGCGTTTTCGAACGCAGTCCAGCCGGCAACGCGGAGAATATAGCCTCCCAAATGGCAATCCAATTGATACGAGCCAGATGAAAGCATGAAAAATCGGAAAACGTTTCGGCGCCACCATGTACCCACATACTGGAACTGGAACGAGAATATTGCCGAAGCACGGCGGAACTGCATCCAAGCCAGAAGGAGATACCAGCGAGCCCGAGGTAGACCCAACTACGGCGAAGACCAACTAGGATATCAGAGGGCCTGAAGACTGCTAAAGAAGGCCATTCGAGATAGCAAGCGAGAATGCTTCCTGGAGCTATGCGACTATGCGAATACGATCCTTGGGGCAAGGCGTATAAAACTGTTGTAACGAGACTCTACGCCGGAAAGCAAATGCAGCCTCCCGACCCAGGTGAGCTGAAGCGGATTGTGGAAACGCTATTCCCAATCAGACCCGACATAGATCCCTCACCGAGTCAAGGAGCAGCCACTCCAGTGCAAATCGACGAAATTTCAGTCGATGAGGTGTTGACGATCGCCAGAAGCCTCAAACCCAGTAAGGCGCCGGGTCCGGATGGAATTCCCAACCGAGCGCTGAAATTGGCCATGCGCCTACAGCCCGTGCAGTTCGTACAGCTCTTCAACACGTACCTAAGGGAGAGAACTTTCCCCTCAATATGGAAACGCCAAGCACTGGTCTTGTTACCGAAGCTAGGCAAGCCATCGTCATACAGGCCGATTTGCCTCCTGGACACGTTAGGCAAAGTCCTGAAGAAGGTAATTTGCAGCAGGCTTGAAGCTGCTCTCGAGAAAAATGGAGGTTTGTCCCAAAGCCACTTTGGCTTCACCAAGGCAAAGTCGACAATTGACGCTTTGGAAAAAGTCGTCGGCATAGCAACAAACGCCATCCAAGGATCAAGATGGAACGCCTTTAAGACAGCAAGGTGGGACAAAACATTGGAAGCACCGCGTCCCATATTACTCTCAGGAGATGATACGCAGCTATTTTAGAGAAAGACTGATGCAATACGACACCGCAGATGGCCCCACTACACACCAAGTGTCCGCTGGGGTGCCCAAAGCTTAGTTCTAGAACCCCTCCTCTGGAACATCATGTACGATGACTGGAACTTCCGATCGATACAAATATCGTCGGCTTCGCGGACGATGTGACCTTTGTAGTCGTCGGCAAGGAATTAAAGGACGTAGAGGAATCGTGCAAACACAGTATTGACCGTATGCACCAATGGCTGGCAGCAGCTGGACTCGAGCTGGCTGCTCATAAAACAGAAGCGGTGTTAGTCAGCAGTCGAAAAAGAGTGGAAACTGCGCACATAAGAGTCGGCAGTGCGACAATAGAATCAGCAAGGGCGTTAAAGTACCTGGGTGTCATGCTAGACACAAGAATGTCGTTCAAAGAGCACTTGGAGTACGTGCACTAGAAAGCAGCAAAGTCCTGTCGAGCGCTATCCAGGATTATGCTAAACAGCAGAGACTCCGTCTCCTTATGACCGTAAACCGAGCGGTAATAATGTACGCGTCCCCATCTGGAGCAGAGCTATGGCTGTTCCCAGCTACAGCCGGGGCGTACACTCTATATATCGCCTAAGCGCTTTACGGGTCAGCTGCGCATTCCGCATTTAGGTAGCAAGAACATGCCTGTGAAGCAATGCTTCGCGGCCGTTCCGCAGGCAATCCACGCTACCTAAACAATACCCCAACTATAACCTAAGCTAAATAACTAAGCATAAATAAACTGAATACAAAAAAAACACACACACACATACTGGCCCCAAATGGATAGACAACAGCCTAGACGAGGAAACTTACACGGACTCCCTACGTCATGCTCAATGGACTTGGGCCACGGAGTTAGCAGACGACATGGCGCGGCAGCTCATGGGAAACATCTCGAACGCGTACGACTTATCCATGCGACTTATCCATGCCAAGGAGGATGCCAAACAGAAGAGGAGCACCTTGCTACTGGTAGAATGAGCACATCAGCGACCTAAGGAAAGCCTGCCTGCGTGCTAGAAGGCGCTCTCAGCGTGCCCGAGGTCACCCAGACATTGCATCTAGGCAGGAACTCCTGCGGGCAGCCAAGCGAGACCTCAAGAGAAGCATTAAACAAAGCAAATCTAGCTGCTTCCAGAAAATATGCGATGAGGCCGATGTTATCCCGTGGGGCACGGCATACAAGATCGTCACGAAGAAGATCCGCAGCTAGGGAACAACCCAGGTGACCTGCCTTACCGCACTTGCCACTATAGTGGAGACACTGTTCCCCCAACACCCACGACTGGAAGTAGCCAACCCCTCACTGAGCACGGAGCTAGTGCAGCAGGTGTCGGCAGACGACGTTAGCGGCAAGCAAAAAACTAGGCGACAAAAAGGCTCCATGACCAGATGGGGTGCCAAACAAGGCGCTAAAGTTAGCTATGTTAACAAAACCAGACGCCTTCGCCGAGACATATACTAGATGTCTACAGGATTGTGTATTCCCTAAGAGATGGAAGCGACAGAAACTAATCCTTCTACCGAAAGGAGACAAGCCAATAGAGGAACCCTCGGGATACAGGCCAATCTGCCTACTGGACACGGCGGCAAAGGTACTGGAAAGGATTGTGTATGACCGACTACTCAGTGTCATCGAAGAGAAAGAGGCCCTGTCCAAACAGCAATATGGATTTCGCAAGGCAATGTCTGCGGTCGATGCAATTAAGGCGGTGGTAGATGTTGCCGCTAAAGCAATAGAGGGAACCAGATGGAGGTGGGGAGACAAGGAGTATTGCGCGGTGATTAAGTTGGACATCCGCAATGCCTTTAACTCAGCAAGCTGGTCTCGTATACTGGAAGCCTTGGACCGAATAGAGATACCGTCCTCCCTTTTCCGTATAATATCCAACTACCTCTCCAATCGGGTATTGAGTTATGATACGGATGACGGTGCTAGGAGTTACACAGGTTACAGTTACACGGTCTCAGCAGGGGAACATAATGTACGACGAGTTGCTCAGAGTGTAATTGCCCCAGTGATGCATAGGATTCACGGATGACCTAGCTCTAGTATTGGTGGGCAAAGAAATAGAAGACATGGAAGCGGCAGCGAATGCAGCCATAAGGATCGTGGCCAGCTGGATGCGTGGCGCTAGCTTGGAGCTTGCAGGCAATAAAACAGAGGCGGTCCTCATCACAAGCCGCAAAATAGTCGAGCTTGCTAGATTTCAGGTAGACAGCGTTGAGTCAAAGACAACAGGCTTAGCTTTCGACCGCACGTAGATTACGTTAGCCAGAAAGCAGCCAAACTACAGGCGACCCTTTCGAGGATGTTACCCAACATAGGAGGACCTAAAGCAGGTAGACGCCTGCTC
Source organism: Drosophila virilis (assembly GCF_030788295.1). Lineage (NCBI taxonomy): Eukaryota > Metazoa > Arthropoda > Insecta > Diptera > Drosophilidae > Drosophila > Drosophila virilis. Next base: position 206,523 of record NC_091548.1, read on the forward strand.
CTCGCGAGAGTTGTAGCCTCCGTGTTATTCTATGCTGCACCGATATGGGCTTCAGCGGTTGCAAGCCAGAAAGGGCTCCGAAGGAAGATGTCAATCCCCTATAGGCTCAGTGCTCTGGGCACCATTTCTGGATTTCGGACGGTGTCGGACGAGGCAGCCACAGTATTGGCAGGAATGCTGCCAGAAGATATACTGGCCAACGAAATGGAGAAAATTTACATGGCCCGAATAGGCATGGGAGACGCTGTCTTAATGGGCGTCATCCGGTCGGAGAGAGGAACATCAATGGCAACTTGGCAGGAGAGATGGAACACGGCGAACAAGGGAGATGGACAATGGATTAGGAGACGGAATGGCAAAATGAACTTCCACCTAAGACAGTTTTTCACTGGACACGGCGGGTATAGGAAGTATCTCTATAGGTTCAGGCATGAGGTCTCCCCAGAGTGCCCGAACTGCCCAATTCTGGACGAAGACCCGGAACACATGCTGTACCAATGCTCGAGGTACAGAGAGGTAGTGAGCTCTGTACCTCCACCGGAGGGACTGGCAGCGTTCATGCTGGAAGGATAATGGCATAATAGGCATCCAGAGGGATCTGAGACGATGCGAAAAGGAGCGACGACTAATGGATACTGCCTAAAATAGGCTACCCATCCCCGCGAAGTAATACTTTGCGGTGATCCCGCGGGGAATGTGGTGTGTGAGTGGGGGGTGAGTTTAGTACGTAGGTGCTGACGGAGTCAGCAAATCGTGCATACGGTTGGCCCGGGCCATCAGTATCTTACGAAGATTTTCACCTCCGTGCCGTAAGCAAAAAAAAAATAAATAAATAAAAACACACCCACATACACACACGGACGCGTTTGTAACTGCTCCGCTCGAAAAATAATTAAATCGGTGGTTTTTCTGAGAAAATTATAGTGAAGTTAGTGCACGTGTGATCTGTGTCATAGGCCTTATACACCAAAAGGTGCGTGGCGGTACTCACTGCGAAGCCCGTGCAGAGCGTTTCTGGTGGTGGCGTCTACTGCTCCACGATCCAGGCGAGGGGAATGGAGGCGTCTCCTTGGCGTGTTTTTTGCGCTATTGTGAGTTTTATCACTCAAGTTTAGTAGCCGGTGCGCGAAGCTATTTGTGAAGTTGGTTGCATTCACTCTAACAGCTGTAAGTAGTGTTGGCTAGCGCAGCTCACAACCAGCTAATCTGCACTAGTGAACCAGCGGCCAAACTGCGCCTTAAATGACGACTTCCTGTTGATCAAAGCGATCAATCGCGGCAAACTGCACCAGCGGAGACGATCTGAAAAGCGTTTGCTTCTGATGTGGGGATATAGGCCACGTAGCAAAGAGCTGCTCCAAGTCACCAAAATGTAGCCTTTGCACACGAAAAGGCGAAAAATCTACGGACCACGCTACAGGCAGCTTTAAATGTCCGGCGTACCGCGGGGCAGTACGTAAAATGAAATGGTAAGATTACTTTAATTAAATCTTAACCACTGCATAGCTGCTCAAGCCCTTTTAGAGCAGACTGTTAGAGAAATGGGCATCGATATTGCCATTATCAGCGAACCCCACCATATAGACACCAACTGCCCGAGATTATGGACCGCGGATCAGGGCGGAAAAACTGCTCTCTGGATATGTGGCGAGCCTTCGACGTCATTGGAGAACACAAAGACCTTCACTGGGTTTGTACGCGCACGATATGGCAGCCTATGGATTCACAGCTGCTACCTAGCCCGAGCATGCAGCTTAGCGAGTTTCAAGCTGCATTAGACGCATTTATAGACGACGCAAGGGGGCGGAAGGTCATAATTGCTGGTGACTTCAACGCCTGAGCAGTGAAATGGGGCAGCCAAGCAACCAACGCAAGAGGTCGTGCCCTGTTGGAAAGCTTGGCAGTTCTGAATATTGGCTTGCTAAACTCCGGGACGGAAAACACCTTTAGTCGGGGCGGTATCGGATCAATAATCGATCTCACCTTCGCAAGCTCGTCACTTTTCGGCGCAACGAAATGGAAATAAAGTGACGTATATACCGCAAGCGACCACTCCGCTATATTATGCACGATTGGTGAAAGAACTGCAGCCAGATCCAGAAGCTCAAGTCGTAAAGCCTACCGCTTGGATAGTTTCGACCGCGTGACGTTTTCGAACGCAGTCCAGCCGGCAATGCAGAGAATAGAGCATCCCAAATGGCAATCCAATTGACACGAGCCAGATGAAAGCATGAAAAATCGGAAAACGTTTCGGCGCCACCATGTACCCACATACTGGTGGAACGAGAATATTGCACGGCGGAACTGCATCCAAGCCAGAAGGAGATACCAGCGAGCCCGAGGTAGACCCAACTACGGCGAAGACCAACTAGGATATCAGAGGGCCTGAAGACTGCTAAAGAAGGCCATTCGAGATAGCAAGCGAGAATGCTTCCTGGAGCTATGCGACTATGCGAATACGATCCTTGGGGCAAGGCGTATAAAACTGTTGTAACGAGACTCTACGCCGGAAAGCAAATGCAGCCTCCCGACCCAGGTGAGCTGAAGCGGATTGTGGAAACGCTATTCCCAATCAGACCCGACATAGATCCCTCACCGAGTCAAGGAGCAGCCACTCCAGTGCAAATCGACGAAATTTCAGTCGATGAGGTGTTGACGATCGCCAGAAGCCTCAAACCCAGTAAGGCGCCGGGTCCGGATGGAATTTCCAACCGAGCGCTGAAATTGGCCATGCGCCTACAGCCCGTGCAGTTCGTACAGCTCTTCAACACGTACCTAAGGGAGAGAACTTTCCCCTCAATATGGAAACGCCAAGCACTGGTCTTGTTACCGAAGCTAGGCAAGCCATCGTCATACAGGCCGATTTGCCTCCTGGACACGTTAGGCAAAGTCCTGAAGAAGCTAATTTGCAGCAGGCTTGAAGCTGCTCTCGAGAAAAATGGAGGTTTGTCCCAAAGCCACTTTGGCTTCACCAAGGCAAAGTCGACAATTGACGCTTTGGAAAAAGTCGTCGGCATAGCAACAAACGCCATCCAAGGATCAAGATGGAACGCCTTTAACACAGCAAGGTGGGACAAAACATTGGAAGCACTATCAACATACCGCGTCCCATATTACTCTCAGGAGATGATACGCAGCTATTTTAGAGAAAGACTGATGCAATACGACACCGCAGATGGCCCCACTACACACCAAGTGTCCGCTGGGGTGCCCCAAGGCTTAGTTCTAGAACCCCTCCTCTGGAACATCATGTACGATGACTGGAACTTCCGATCGATACAAGTATCGTCGGCTTCGCGGACGATGTGACCTTTGTAGTCGTCGGCAAGGAATTAAAGGACGTAAAGGAATCGTGCAAACACAGTATTGACCGTATGCACCAATGGCTGGCAGCAGCTGGACTCGAGCTGGCTGCTCATAAAACAGAAGCGGTGTTAGTCAGCAGTCGAAAAAGACTGGAAACTGCGCACATAAGAGTCGGCAGTGCGACAATAGAATCAGCCAGGGCGTTAAAGTACCTGGGTGTCATGCTAGACACAAGAATGTCGTTCAAAGAGCACTTGGAGTACGTGCACTAGAAAGCAGCAAAGTTATCCAGGATTATGCTAAACAGCAGAGACTCCGTCTCCTTATGACCGTAAACCGAGCGGTAATAATGTACGCGTCCCCATCTGGAGCAGAGCTATGGCTGTTCCCAGCTACAGCCGGGGCGTACACTCTATATATCGCCTAAGCGCTCTACGGGTCAGCTGCGCATTCCGCATTTAGGTAGCAAGAACATGCCTGTGAAGCAATGCTTCGCGGCCGTTCCGCAGGCAATCCACGCTACCTAAACAATACCCCAACTATAACCTAAGCTAAATAACTAAGCATAAATAAACTGAATACAAAAAAAACACACACACACACACTGGCCCCAAATGGATGGACAACAGCCTAGACGAGGAAACTTACACGGACTCCCTACGTCATGCTCAATGGACTTGGGCCACGGAGTTAGCAGACGACATGGCGCGGCAGCTCATGGGAAACATCTCGAACGCGTACGACTTATCCATGCGACTTATCCATGCCAAGGAGGATGCCAAACAGAAGAGGAGCACCTTGCTACTGGTAGAATGAGCACATCAGCGACCTAAGGAAAGCCTGCCTGCGTGCTAGAAGGCGCTCTCAGCGTGCCCGAGGTCACCCAGACATTGCATCTAGGCTGGAACTCCTGCGGGCAGCCAAGCGAGACCTGAAGAGAAGCATTAAACAAAGCAAATCTAGCTGCTTCCAGAAAATATGCGATGAGGCCGATGTTATCCCGTGGGGCACGGCATACAAGATCGTCACGAAGAAGATCCGCAGCTAGGGAACAACCCAGGTGACCTGCCCTACCGCACTTGCCACTATAGTGGAGACACTGTTCCCCCAACACCCACGACTGGAAGTAGCCAACCCCTCACTGAGCACGGAGCTAGTGCAGCAGGTGTCGGCAGACGACGTTAGCGGCAAGCAAAAAACTAGGCGACAAAAAGGCTCCATGACCAGATGGGGTGCCAAACAAGGCGCTAAAGTTAGCTATGTTAACAAAACCAGACGCCTTCGCCGAGACATATACTAGATGTCTACAGGATTGTGTATTCCCTAAGAGATGGAAGCGACAGAAACTAATCCTTCTACCGAAAGGGGACAAGCCAATAGAGGAACCCTCGGGATACAGGCCAATCTGCCTACTGGACACGGCGGCAAAGGTACTGGAAAGGATTGTGTATGACCGACTACTTAGTGTCATCGAAGAGAAAGAGGCCCTGTCCAAACAGCAATATGGATTTCGCAAGGCAATGTCTGCGGTCGATGCAATTAAGGCGGTGGTAGATGTTGCCGCTAAAGCAATAGAGGGAACCAGATGGAGGTGGGGAGACAAGGAGTATTGCGCGGTGATTAAGTTGGACATCCGCAATGCCTTTAACTCAGCAAGCTGGTCTCGTATACTGGAAGCCTTGGACCGAATAGAGATACCGTTCTCCCTTTTCCGTATAATATCCAACTACCTCTCCAATCGGGTATTGAGTTATGATACGGATGACGGTGCTAGGAGTTACACGGTCTCAGCAGGGGAACATAATGTACGACGAGTTGCTCAGAGTGTAATTGCCCCAGTGATGCATAGGATTCACGGATGACCTAGCTCTAGTATTGGTGGGCAAAGAAATAGAAGACATGGAAGCGGCAGCGAATGCAGCCATAAGGATCGTGGCCAGCTGGATGCGTGGCGCTAGCCTGGAGCTTGCAGGCCATAAAACAGAAGCGGTCCTCATCACAAGCCGCAAAAAAGTCGAGCTTGCTAGATTTCAGGTAGACAGCGTTGAGTCAAAGACAACAGGCTTAGCTTTCGACCGCACGTAGATTACGTTAGCCAGAAAGCAGCCAACATACAGGCGACCCTTTCGAGGATGTTACCCAACATAGGAGGACCTAAAGCAGGTAGACGCCTGCTCCTCGCGAGAGTTGTAGCCTCCGTGTTGTTCTATGCTGCACCGATATGGGCTTCAGCGGTTGCAAGCCAGAAAGGGCTCCGAAGGAAGATGTCAATCCCCTATAGGCACAGTGCTCTGGGCACCATTTCTGGATTTCGGACGGTGTCGGACGAGGCAGCTACAGTATTATTGCTGCCAGAAGATATACTGGCCAACGAAATGGAGAAAATGTTCATGGCCCGAATAGGCACGGGAGACGCTGTCTTAATGGGCGTCATCCGGTCGGAGAGAGGAACATCAATGGCAACTTGGCAGGAGAGATGGAACACGGCGAACAAGGGAGATGGACAATGGATTAGGAGACGGAATGGCGAAATAAACTTCCACCTAAGACAGTTTTTCACTGGACACGGCGGGTATAGGAAGTATCTCTATAGGTTCAGGCATGAGGTCTCCCCAGAGTGCCCGAACTGCCCAATTCTGGACGAAGACCCGGAACACATGCTGTACCAATGCTCGAGGTACAGAGAGGTAGTGAGCTCTGTACCTCCACCGGAGGGACTGGTAGCGTTCATGCTGGAAGGATAATGGCATAATAGGCATCCAGAGGGATCTGAGACGATGCGAAAAGGAGTGACGACTAATGGATACTGCCTAAAATAGGCTACCCATCCCCGCGAAGTAATACTTTGCGGTGATCCCGCGGGGAATGTGGTGTGTGAGTGGGGGGTGAGTTTAGTACGTAGGTGCTGACGGAGTCAGCAAATCGTGCATACGGTTGGCCCGGGCCATCAGTATCTTACGAAGATTTTCACCTCCGTGCCGTAAGCAAAAAAAAACAAATAAATAAAAACACACCCACACACACACACGGACGCGTTTGTAACTGCTCCGCTCGAAAAATAATTAAATCGGTGGTTTTTCTGAGAAAATTATAGTGAAGTTAGTGCACGTGTGATCTGTGTCATAGGCCTTATACACCAAAAGGTGCGTGGCGGTACTCACTGCGAAGCCCGTGCAGAGCGTTTCTGGTGGTGGCGTCTACTGCTCCACGATCCAGGCGAGGGGAATGGAGGCGTCTCCTTGGCGTGTTTTTTGCGCTATTGTGAGTTTTATCACTCAAGTTTAGTAGCCGGTGCGCGAAGCTATTTGTGAAGTTGGTTGCATTCACTCTAACAGCTGTAAGTAGTGTTGGCTAGCGCAGCTCACAACCAGCTAATCTGCACTAGTGAACCAGCGGCCAAACTGCGCCTTAAATGACGACTTCCTGTTGATCAAAGCGATCAATCGCGGCAAACTGCACCAGCGGAGACGATCTGAAAAGCGTTTGCTTCTGATGTGGGGATATAGGCCACGTAGCAAAGAGCTGCTCCAAGTCATCAAAATGTAGCCTTTGCACACGAAAACGCGAAAAATCTACGGACCACGCTACAGGCAGCTTTAAATGTCCGGCGTACCGCGGGGCAGTACGTAAAATGAAATGGTAAGATTACTTCAATTAAATCTTAACCACTGCATAGCTGCTCAAGCCCTTTTAGAGCAGACTGTTAGAGAAATGGGCATCGATATTGCCATTATCAGCGAACTCCACCATATAGACACCAACTGCCCGAGATTATGGACCGCGGATCAGGGCGGAAAAACTGCTCTCTGGATATGTGGCGAGCCTTCGACGTTATTGGAAAACACAAAGCCCTTCACTGGGTTTGTACGCGCACGATATGGCAGCCTATGGATTCACAGCTGCTACCTAGCCCGAGCATGCAGCTTAGCGAGTTTCAAGCTGCATTAGACGCATTTTTAGACGACGCAAGGGGGCGGAAGGTCATAATTGCTGGTGACTTCAACGCCTGAGCAGTGAAATGGGGCAGCCAAGCAACCAACGCAAGAGGTCGTGCCCTGTTGGAAAGCTTGGCAGTTCTGAATATTGGCTTGCTAAACTCCGGGACGGAAAACACCTTTAGTCGGGGCGGTATCGGATCAATAATCGATATCACCTTCGCAAGCTCGTCACTTTTCGGCGCAACGAAATGGAAATAAAGTGACGTATATACCGCAAGCGACCACTCCGCTATATTATGCACGATTGGTGAAAGAACTGCAGCCAGATCCAGAAGCTCAAGTCGTAAAGCCTACCGCTTGGATACTTTCGACCGCGTGACGTTTTCGAACGCAGTCCAGCCGGCAACGCAGAGAATAGAGCATCCCAAATGGCAATCCAATTGACACGAGCCAGATGAAAGCATGAAAAATCGGAAAACGTTTCGGCGCCACCATGTACCCACATACTGGTGGAACGAGAATATTGCACGGCGGAACTGCATCCAAGCCAGAAGGCGATACCAGCGAGCCCGAGGTAAACCCAACTACGGCGAAGACCAACTAGGATATCAGAGGGCCTGAAGACTGCTAAAGAAGGCCATTCGAGATAGCAAGCGAGAGCTATGCGACTATGCGAATACGATCCTTGGGGCAAGGCGTATAAAACTGTTGTAACGAGACTCTACGCCGGAAAGCAAATGCAGCCTCCCGACCCAGGTGAGCTGAAGCGGATTGTGGAAACGCTATTCCCAATCAGACCCGACATAGATCCCTCACCGAGTCAAGGAGCAGCCACTCCAGTGCAAATCGACGAAATTTCAGTCGATGAGGTGTTGACGGTCGCCAGAAGCCTCAAGCCCAGTAAGGCGCCGAGTCCGGATGGAATTCCCAACCGAGCGCTGAAATTGGCCATGCGCCTACAGCCCGTGCAGTTCGTACAGCTCTTCAACACGTACCTAAGGGAGAGAACTTTCCCCTCAATATGGAAACGCCAAGCACTGGTCTTGTTACCGAAGCTAGGCAAGCCATCGTCATACAGGCCGATTTGCCTCCTGGACACGTTAGGCAAAGTGCTGAAGAAGCTAATTTGCAGCAGGCTTGAAGCTGCTCTCGAGAAAAATGGAGGTTTGTCCCAAAACCACTTTGGCTTCATAGGCATAGCAACAAACGCCATCCAAGGATCAAGATGGAACGCCTTTAACACAGCAAGGTGGGACAAAACATTGGAAGCACTATCAACATACCGCGTCCCATATTACTCTCAGGAGATGATACGCAGCTATTTTAGAGAAAGACTGATGCAATACGACACCGCAGATGGCCCCACTACACACCAAGTGTCCGCTGGGGTGCCCCAAGGCTTAGTTCTAGAACCCCTCGTCTGGAACATCATGTACGATGACTGGAACTTCCGATCGATACAAGTATCGTCGGCTTCGCGGACGATGTGACCTTTGTAGTCGTCGGCAAGGAATTAAAGGACGTAAAGGAATCGTGCAAACACAGTATTGACCGTATGCACCAATGGCTGGCAGCAGCTGAACTCGAGCTGGCTGCTCATAAAACAGAAGCGCTGTTAGTCAGCAGTCGAAAAAGAGTGGAAACTGCGCACATAAGAGTCGGCAGTGCGACAATAGAATAAGCAAGGGCGTTAAAGTACCTGGGTGTCGTGCTAGACACAAGAATGTCGTTCAAAGAGCACTTGGAGTACGTGCACTAGAAAGCAGCAAAGTCCTGTCGAGCGCTATCCAGGATTATGCTAAACAGCAGAGACTCCGTCTCCTTATGACCGTTAACCGAGCGGTAATAATGTACGCGTCCCCATCTGGAGCAGAGCTATGGCTGTTCCCAGCTACAGCCCCGTACACTCTATATATCGCCTAAGCGCTCTACGGGTCAGCTGCGCATTCCGCATTTAGGTAGCAAGAACATGCCTGTGAAGCAATGCTTCGCGGCCGTTCCGCAGGCAATCCACGCTACCTAAACAATACCCCAACTATAACCTAAGCTAAATAACTAAGCATAAATAAACTGAATACAAAAAAAACACACACACACACACTGGCCCCAAATGGATGGACAACAGCCTAGACGAGGAAACCTACACGGACTCCCTACGTCATGCTCAATGGACTTGGGCTACGGAGTTAGCAGGCGACATGGCGCGGCAGCTCATGGGAAACATCTCGAACGCGTGCGACTTATCCATGCGACTTATCCATGCCAAGGAGGATGCCAAACAGAAGAGGAGCACCTTGCTACTGGTGGAATGAGCAAATCAGCGACCTAAGGAAAGCCTGCCTGCGTGCTAGAAGGCGCTCTTAGCGTGCCCGAGGCCACCCAGACATTGCATCTAGGCTGGAACTCCTGCGGGCAGCCAAGCGAGACCTGAAGAGAAGCATTAAACAAAGCAAATCTAGCTGCTTCCAGAAAATATGCGATGAGGCCGATGTTAACCCGTGGGGCACGGCATACAAGATCGTCACGAAGAAGATCCGCAGCTAGGGAACAACCCAGGTGACCTGCCCTACCGCACTTGCCACTATAGTGGAGACACTGTTCCCCCAACACCCACGACTGGAAGTAGCCAACCCCTCACTGAGCACGAAGCTAGTGCAGCAGGTGTCGGCAGACGACGTGTTAGCGGCAAGCAAAAAACTAGGCGACAAAAAGGCTCCATGCCCAGATGGGGTGCCAAACAAGGCGCTAAAGTTAGCTATGTTTACAAAACCAGACGCCTTCGCCGAGACATATACTAGATGTCTACAGGATTGTGTATTCCCTAAGAGATGGAAGCGACAGCAACTAATCCTTCTATCGAAAGGGGACAAGCCAATAGAGGAACCCTCGGGATACAGGCCAATCTGCCTGCTGGACACGGCGGGAAAGGTACTGGAAAGGATTGTGTATGACCGACTACTTAGTGTCATCGAAGAGAAAGAGGCCCTGTCCAAACAGCAATATGGATTTCGCAAGGCAATGTCTGCGGTCGATGCAATTAAGGCGGTGGTAGATGTTGCCGCTAAAGCAATAGAGGGAACCAGATGGAGGTGGGGAGACAAGGAGTATTGCGCGGTGATTACGTTGGACATCCGCAATGCCTTTAACTCAGCAAGCTGGTCTCGTATACTGGAAGCCTTGGACCGAATAGAGATACCGTCCTCCCTTTTCCGTATAATATCCAACTACCTCTCCAATCGGGTATTGAGTTATGATACGGATGACGGTGCTAGGAGTTACACGGTCTCAGCAGGGGAACATAATGTACGACGAGTTGCTCAGAGTGTAATTGCCCCAGTGATGCATAGGATTCACGGATGACCAAGCTCTAGTATTGGTGGGCAAAGAAATAGAAGACATGGAAGCGGCAGCGAATGCAGCCATAAGGATCGTGGCCAGCTGGATGCGTGGCGCTAGCCTGGAGCTTGCAGGCAATAAAACAGAAGCGGTCCTCATCACAAGCCGCAAAAAAGTCGAGCTTGCTAGATTTCAGGTAGACAGCGTTGAGTCAAAGACAACAGGCTTAGCTTTCGACCGCACGTAGATTACGTTAGCCAGAAAGCAGCCAACATACAGGCGACCCTTTCGAGGATGCTACCCAACATAGGAGGACCTAAAGCAGGTAGACGCCTGCTCCTCGCGAGAGTTGTAGCCTCCGTGTTGTTCTATGCTGCACCGATATGGGCTTCAGCGGTTGCAAGCCAGAAAGGGCTCCGAAGGAAGATGTCAATCCCCTATAGGCTCAGTGCTCTGGGCACCATGTCTGGATTTCGGACGGTGTCGGACGAGGCAGCCACAGTATTGGCAGGAATGCTTCCAGAAGATATACTGGCCAACGAAATGGAGAAAATTTACATGGCCCGAATAGGCACGGGAGACGCTGTCTTAATGGGCGTCATCCGGTCGGAGAGAGGAACATCAATGGCAACTTGGCAGGAGAGATGGAACACGGCGAACAAGGGAGATGGACAATGGATTAGGAGACGGAATGGCGAAATGAACCTCCACCTAAGACAGTTTTTCACTGGACACGGCGGGTATAGGAAGTATCTCTATAGGTTCAGGCATGAGGTCTCCCCAGAGTGCCCGAACTGCCCAATTCTGGACGAAGACCTGGAACACATGCTGTACCAATGCTCGAGGTACAGAGAGGTAGTGAGCTCTGTACCTCCACCGGAGGGACTGGTAGCGTTCATGCTGGAAGGATAATGGCATAATAGGCATCCAGAGGGATCTGAGACTATGCGAAAAGAAGCGACGACTTATGGATACTGCCTAAAATAGGCTACCCATCCCCGCGAAGTAATACTTTGCGGTGATCCCGCGGGGAATGTGGTGTGTGAGTGGGGGGTGAGTTTAGTACGTAGGTGCTGACGGAGTCAACAAATCGTGCATACGGTTGGCCCGGGCCATCAGTATCTTACGAAGATTTTCACCTCCGTGCCGTAAGCAAAAAAAAAATAAATAAATAAAAACACACCCACACACACACACGGACGCGTTTGTAACTGCTCCGCTCGAAAAATAATTAAATCGGTGGTTTTTCTGAGAAAATTATAGTGAAGTTAGTGCACGTGTGATCTGTGTCATAGGCCTTATACACCAAAAGGTGCGTGGCGGTACTCACTGCGAAGCCCGTTCAGAGCGTTCCTGGTGGCGGCGTCTACTGCTCCACGATCCAGGCGAGGGGAATGGAGGCGTCTCCTTGGCGTGTTTTTTGCGCTATTTTGAGTTTTATCACTCAAGTTTAGTAGCCGGTGCGCGAAGCTATTTGTGATGTTGGTTGCATTCACTCTAACAGCTGTAAGTAGTGTTGGCTAGCGCAGCTCACAACCAGCTAATCTGCACTAGTGAACCAGCGGCCAAACTGCGCCTTAAATGACGACTTCCTGTTGATCAAAGCGATCAATCGCGGCAAACTGCACCAGCGGAGACGATCTGAAAAGCGTTTGCTTCTGATGTGGGGATATAGGCCACGTAGCAAAGAGCTGCTCCAAGTCATCAAAATGTAGCCTTTGCACACGAAAAGGCGAAAAATCTACGGACCACGCTACAGGCAGCTTTAAATGTCCGGCGTACCGCGGGGCAGTACGTAAAATGAAATGGTAAGATTACTTCAATTAAATCTTAACCACTGCATAGCTGCTCAAGCCCTTTTAGAGCAGACTGTTAGAGAAATGCGCATCGATATTGCCATTATCAGCGAACCCCACCATATAGACACCAACTGCCCGAGATTATGGACCGCGGATCAGGGCGGAAAAACTGCTCTCTGGATATGTGGCGAGCCTTCGACGTCATTGGAGAACACAAAGACCTTCACTGGGTTTGTACGCGCACGATATGGCAGCCTATGGATACACAGCTGCTACCTAGCCCGAGCATGCAGCTTAGCGAGTTTCAAGCTGCATTAGACGCATTTATAGACGACGCAAGGGGGCGGAAGGTCATAATTGCTGGTGACTTCAACGCCTGAGCAGTGAAATTGGGCAGCCAAGCAACCAACGCAAGAGGTCGTGCCCTGTTGGAAAGCTTGGCAGTTCTGAATATTGGCTTGTTAAACTCCGGGACGGAAAACACCTTTAGTCGGGGCGGTATCGGATCAATAATCGATATCACCTTCGCAAGCTCGTCACTTTTCGGCGCAACGAAATGGAAATAAAGTGACGTATATACCGCAAGCGACCACTCCGCTATATTATGCACGATTGGTGAAAGAACTGCAGCCAGATCCAGAAGCTCAAATCGTAAAGCCTACCGCTTGGATACTTTCGACCGCGTGACGTTTCCGAACGCAGTCCAGCCGGCAACGCAGAGAATAGAGCCTCCCAAATGGCAATCCAATTGACACGTGCCAGATGAAAGCATGAAAAATCGGAAAACGTTTCGGCGCCACCATGTACCCACATACTGGTGGAACGAGAATATTGCCGAAGCACGGCGGAACTGCATCCAAGCCAGAAGGAGATACCAGCGAGCCCGAGGTAGACCCAACTACGGCGAAGACCAACTAGGATATCAGAGGGCCTGAAGACTGCTAAAGAAGGCCATTCGAGATAGCAAGCGAGAGCTATGCGACTATGCGAATACGATCCTTGGGGCAAGGCGTATAAAAACTGTTGTAACGAGACTCTACGCCGGAAAGCAAATGCAGCCTCCCGACCCAGGTGAGCTGAAGCGGATTGTGGAAACGCTATTCCCAATCAGACCCGACATAGATCCCTCACCGAGTCAAGGAGCAGCCACTCCAGTGCAAATCGACGAAATTTCAGTCGATGAGGTGTTGACAATCGCCAGAAGCCTCAAGCCCAGTAAGGCGCCGGGTCCGGATGGAATTCCCAACCGAGCGCTGAAATTGGCCATGCGCCTACAGCCCGTGCAGTTCGTACGCTTGCTTCAACACGTACCTAAGGGAGAGAACTTTCCCCTCAATATGGAAACGCCAAGCACTGGTCTTGTTACCGAAGCTAGGCAAGCCATCGTCATACAGGCCGATTTGCCTCCTGGACACGTTAGGCAAAGTGCTGAAGAAGCTAATTTGCAGCAGGCTTGAAGCTGCTCTCGAGAAAAATGGAGGTTTGTCCCAAAGCCACTTTGGCTTCACCAAGGCAAAGTCGACAATTGACGCTTTGGAAAAAGTCGTCGGCATAGCAACAAACGCCATCCAAGGATCAAGATGGAACGCCTTTAACACAGCAAGGTGGGACAAAACATTGGAAGCACTATCAACATACCGCGTCCCATATTACTCTCAGGAGATGATACGCAGCTATTTTAGAGAAAGACTGATGCAATACGACACCGCAGATGGCCCCACTACACACCAAGTGTCCGCTGGGGTGCCCCAAGGCTTAGTTCTAGAACCCCTCCTCTGGAACATCATGTACGATGACTGGAACTTCCGATCGATACAAGTATCGTCGGCTTCGCGGACGATGTGACCTTTGTAGTCGTCGGCAAGGAATTAAAGGACGTAGAGGAATCGTGCAAACACAGTATTGACCGTATGCACCAATGACTGGCAGCAGCTGGACTCGAGCTGGCTGCTCATAAAACAGAAGCGGTGTTAGTCAGCAGTCGAAAAAGAGTGGAAACTGCGCACATAAGAGTCGGCAGTGCGACAATAGAATCAGCAAGGGCGTTAAAGTACCTGGGTGTCATGCTAGACACAAGAATGTCGTTCAAAGAGCACTTGGAGTACGTGCACTAGAAAGCAGCAAAGTCCTGTCGAGCGCTATCCAGGATTATGCTAAACAGCAGAGACTCCGTCTCCTTATGACCGTAAACCGAGCGGTAATAATGTACGCGTCCCCATCTGGAGCAGAGCTATGGCTGTTCCCAGCTACAGCCGGGGCGTAGACTCTATATATCGCCTAAGCGCTCTACGGGTCAGCTGCGCATTCCGCATTTAGGTAGCAAGAACATGCCTGTGAAGCAATGCTTCGCGGCCGTTCCGCAGGCAATCCACGCTACCCAAACAATACCCCAACTATAACCTAAGCTAAATAACTAAGCATAAATAAACTGAATACAAAAAGAACACACACACACACACTGGCCCCAAATGAATGGACACAACCTAGACGAGGAAACCTACACGGACTCCCTACGTCATGCTCAATGGACTTGGGCCACGGAGTTAGCAGACGACATGGCGCGGCAGCTCATGGAAAACATCTCGAACGCGTGCGACTTATCCATGCGACTTATCCATGCCAAGGAGGATGCCAAACAGAAGAGGAGCACCTTGCTACTGGTGGAATGAGCAAATCAGCGACCTAAGGAAAGCCTGCCTGCGTGCTAGAAGGCGCTCTCAGCGTGCCCGAGGCCACCCAGACATTGCATCTAGGCTGGAACTCCTGCGGGCAGCCAAGCGAGACCTCAAGAGAAGCATTAAACAAAGCAAATATAGCTGCTTCCAGAAAATATGCGATGAGGCCGATGTTAACCCGTGGGGCACGGCATACAAGATCGTCACGAAGAAGATCCGCAGCTAGGGAACAACCCAGGTGACCTGCCCTACCGCACTTGCCACTATAGTGGAGACACTGTTCCCCCAACACCCACGACAGGAAGTAGCCAACCACTCACTGAGCACGAAGCTAGTGCAGGAGGTGTCGGCAGACGACGTGTTAGCGGCAAGCAAAAAACTAGGCGACAAAAAGGCTCCATGACCAGATGGGGTGCCAAACAAGGCGCTAAAGTTAGCTATGTTAACAAAACCAGACGCCTTCGCCGAGACATATACTAGATGTCTACAGGATTGTGTATTCCCTAAGAGATGGAAGCGACAGAAACTAATCCTTCTACCGAAAGGAGACAAGCCAATAGAGGAACCCTCGGGATACAGGCCAATCTGCCTACTGGACACGGCGGGAAAGGTACTGGAAAGGATTGTGTATGACCGACTACTTAGTGTCATCGAAGAGAAAGAGGCCCTGTCCAAACAGCAATATGGATTTCGCAAGGCAATGTCTGCGGTCGATGCAATTAAGGCGGTGGTAGATGTTGCCGCTAAAGCAATAGAGGGAACCAGATGGAGGTGGGGAGACAAGGAGTATTGCGCGGTGATTACGTTGGACATCCGCAATGCCTTTAACTCAGCAAGCTGGTCTCGTATACTGGAAGCCTTGGACCGAATAGAGATACCGTCCTCCCTTTTCCGTATAATATCCAACTACCTCTCCAATCGGGTATTGAGTTATGATACGGATGACGGTGCTAGGAGTTACACGGTCTCAGCAGGGGAACATAATGTACGACGAGTTGCTCAGAGTGTAATTGCCCCAGTGATGCATAGGATTCACGGATGACCTAGCTCTAGTATTGGTGGGCAAAGAAATAGAAGACATGGAAGCGGCAGCGAATGCAGCCATAAGGATCGTGGCCAGCTGGATGCGTGGCGCTAGCCTGGAGCTTGCAGGCCATAAAACAGAGGCGGTCCTCATCACAAGCCGCAAAATAGTCAAGCTTGCTAGATTTCAGGTAGACAGCGTTAGTATTGAGTCAAAGACAACTGGCTTAGCTTTCGACCGCACGTAGATTACGTTAGCCAGAAAGCAGCCAAAATACAGGCGACCCTTTCGAGGATGCTACCCAACATAGGAGGACCTAAAGCAGGTAGACGCCTGCTCCTCGCGAGAGTTGTAGCCTCCGTGTTATTCTATGCTGCACCGATATGGGCTTCAGCGGTTGCAAGCCAGAAAGGGCTCCGAAGGAAGATGTCAATCCCCTATAGGCTCAGTGCTCTGGGCACCATTTCTGGATTTCGGACGGTGTCGGACGAGGCAGCCACAGTATTGGCAAGAATGCTGCCAGAAGATATACTGGCCAACGAAATGGAGAAAATTTACATGGCCCGAATAGGCACGGGAGACGCTGTCTTAATGGGCGTCATCCGGTCGGAGAGAGGAACATCAATGGCAACTTGGCAGGAGAGATGGAACAAGGCGAACAAGGGAGATGGACAATGGATTAGGAGACGGAATGGCGAAATGAACCTCCCCCTAAGACAGTTTTTCACTGTACACGACGGGTATAGGAAGTATCTCTATAGGTTCAGGCATGAGGACTCCCCAGAGTGCCCGAAGTGCCCAATTCTGGACGAAGACCCGGAACACATGCTGTACCAATGCTCGAGGTACAGAGAGGAAGTGAGCTCTGTACCTCCACTGGAGGAACTGGTAGCGTTCATGCTGGAAGGATAATAGGCATAATAGGCATCCAGAGGGATCTGAGACGATGCGAAAAGGAGCGACGACTAATGGATACTGCCTAAAATAGGCTACCCATCCCCGCGAAGTAATACTTTGCGGTGATCCCGCGGGGAATGTGCTGTGTGAGTGGGGGGTGAGTTTAGTACGTAGGTGCTGACGGAGTCAGCAAATCGTGCATACGGTTGGCCCGGGCCATCAGTATCTTACGAAGATTTTCACCTCCGTGCCGTTAGCAAAAAAAAAATAAATAAATAAAAACACACCCACACACACACACGGACGCGTTTGTAACTGCTCCGCTCGAAAAATAATCAAATCGGTGGTTTTTCTAAGAAAATTATAGTGAAGTTAGTGCACGTGTGATCTGTGTCATAGGCCTTATACACCAAAAGGTGCGTGGCGGTACTCACTGCGAAGCCCGTGCAGAGCATTCCTGGTGGTGGCGTCTACTGCTCCACGATCCAGGCGAGGGGAATGGAGGCGTCTCCTTGGCGTGTTTTTTGCGCTATTGTGAGTTTTATCACTCAAGTTTAGTAGCCGGTGCGCGAAGGTATTTTTGAAGTTGGTTGCATTCACTCTAACAGCTGTAAGTAGTGTTGGCTAGCGCAGCTCACAACCAGCTAATCTGCACTAGTGAACCAGCGGCACACAGCTGCTACCTAGCCCGAGCATGCAGCTTAGCGAGTTTCAAGCTGCATTAGACGCATTTATAGACGACGCACGGGGGCGGAAGGTCATAATTGCTGGTGACTTCAACGCCTGAGCAGTGAAATGGGGCAGCCAAGCAACCAACGCAAGAGGTCGTGCCTTGTTGGAAGCTTGGCAGTTCTGAATATTGGCTTGTTAAACTCCGGGACGGAAAACACCTTAGTCGGGGCGGTATCGGATCAATAATCGATCTCACCTTCGCAAGCTCGTCACTTTTCGGCGCAACGAAATGGAAATAAAGTGACGTATATACCGCAAGCGACCACTCCGCTATATTATGCACGATTGGTGAAAGAACTGCAGCCAGATCCAGAAGCTCAAGTCGTAAAGCCTACCGCTTGGATATTTTCGACCCGCGTGACGTTTTCGAACGCAGTCCAGCCGGCAACGCAGAGAATAGAGCCTCCCAAAATGGCAATCCAATTGACACGTGCCAGATGAAAGCATGAAAAATCGGAAAACGTTTCGGCGCCACCATGTACCCACATACTGGTGGAACGAGAATATTGCCGAAGCACGGCGGAACTGCATCCAAGCCAGAAGGAGATACCAGCGAGCCCGAGGTAGACCCAACTACGGCGAAGACCCAACTAGGATATCAGAGGGCCTGAAAACTGCTAAAGAAGGCCATTCGAGATAGCAAGCGAGAATGCTTCCTGGAGCTATGCGACTATGCGAATACGATCCTTGGGGCAAGGCGTATAAAACTGTTTGTAACGAGACTCTACGCCGGAAAGCAAATGCAGCCTCCCGATCCAGGTGAGCTGAAGCGGATTGTGGAAACGCTATTCCCAATCAGACCCGACATAGATCCTTCACCGAGTCAAGGAGCAGCCACTCCAGTGCAAATCGACGAAATTTCAGTCGATGAGGTGTTGACGATCGCCAGAAGCCTCAACCCCAGTAAGGCGCCGGGTCGGATGGAATTCCCAACCGAGCGCTGAAATTGGCCATGCGCCCTACAGCCCGTGCTGTTCGTACAGCTCTTCAACACGTACCTAAGGGAGAGAACTTTCCCCTCAATATGGAAACGCCAAGCACTGGTCTTGTTACCGAAGCTAGCAAGCCATCGTTCATACAGGCCGATTTGCCTCCTGGACACGTTAGGCAAAGTGCTGAAGAAGCTAATTTGCAGCAGGCTTGAAGCTGCTCTCGAGAAAAATGGAGGTTTGTCCCAAAGCCACTTTGGCTTCACCAAGGCAAAGTCGACAATTGACGCTTTGGAAAAAGTCGTCGGCATAGCAAACAAACGCCATCCAAGGATCAAGATGGAACGCCTTTAATACAGCAGGTGGGACAAAACATTGGAAGCACTATCAACATACCGCGTCCCATATTACTCTCAGGAGATGATACGCAGCTATTTTAGAGAAAGACTGATGCAATACGACACCGGCCGATGGCCCCACTACACACAAAGTGTCCGCTGGGGTGCCCCAAGGCTTAGTTCTAGAACCCATCCTCTGGAACATCATGTACGATGACTGGAATCCGATCGATACAAGTATCGTCGGCTTCGCGGACGATGTGCCCTTTGTAGTCGTCGGCAAGGAATAAAGACGTAGAGGAATCGTGCAAACACAGTATGTACCGTATGCAACCAATGGCGGCAGAAGCTGGATAGAGTGGCTTGCTCATAAAACAGAAGCGGTGTTAGTCAGCAGTCGAAAAAGAGTGGAAACTGCGCACATAAGAGTCGGCAGTGCGACAATAGAATCAGCAAGGGCGTTAAAGTACCTGGGTGTCATGCTAGACACAAGAATGTCGTTTAAAGAGCACTTGGAGTACGTGCACTAGAAAGCACCAAAGTCCTGTCGAGCGCTATCCAGGATTATGCTAAACAGCAGAGACTCCGTCTCCTTATGACCGTAAACCGAGCGGTAATAATGTACGCGTCCCCATCTGGAGCAGAGCTATGGCTGTTCCCAGCTACAGCCGGGGCGTACACTCTATATATCGCCTAAGCGCTCTACGGGTCAGCTGCGCATTCCGCATTTAGGTAGCAAGAACATGCCTGTGAAGCAATGCTTCGCGGCCGTTCCGCAGGCAATCCACGCTACCTAAACAATACCCCAACTATAACCTAAGCTAAATAACTAAGCATAAATAAACTGAATACAAAAAAAAACACACACACACACTGGCCCCAAATGGATGGACAACAGCCTAGACGAGGAAACCTACACGGACTCCCTACGTCATGCTCAATGGACTTGGGCTACGGAGTTAGCAGGCGACATGGCGCGGCAGCTCATGGGAAACATCTCGAACGCGTGCGACTTATCCATGCGACTTATCCATGTGACTTATCCATGCCAAGGAGGATGCCAAACAGAAGAGGAGCACCTTGCTACTGGTGGAATGAGCAAATCAGCGACCTAAGGAAAGCCTGCCTGCGTGCTAGAAGGCGCTTTCAGCGTGCCCGAGGCCACCCAGACATTGCATCTAGGCTGGAACTCCTGCGGGCAGCCAAGCGAGACCTCAAGAGAAGCATTAAACAAAGCAAATATAGCTGCTTCCAGAAAATATGCGATGAGGCCGATGTTAACCCGTGGGGCACGGCATACAAGATCGTCACGA
Organism: Drosophila virilis; assembly: GCF_030788295.1. Classification (NCBI taxonomy): domain Eukaryota; kingdom Metazoa; phylum Arthropoda; class Insecta; order Diptera; family Drosophilidae; genus Drosophila; species Drosophila virilis. Next base: position 226,810 of record NC_091548.1, read on the forward strand.
AGAAGATCCGCAGCTAGGGAACAACCCAGGTGACCTATAGTGGAGACACTGTTCCCCCAACACCCACGACTGGAAGTAGCCAACCCCTCACTGAGCACGGAGCTAGTGCAGCAGGTGTCGGCAGACGACGTTAGCGGCAAGCAAAAAACTAGGCGACAAAAAGGCTCCATGACCAGATGGGGTGCCAAACAAGGCGCTAAAGTTAGCTATGTTAACAAAACCAGACGCCTTCGCCGAGACATATACTAGATGTCTACAAGATTGTGTATTCCCTAAGAGTAGGAAGCGACAGAAACTAATCCTTCTACCGAAAGGGGACAAGCCAATAGAGGAACCCTCGAGATGCAGGCCAATCTGCCTACTGGACACGGCGGGAAAGGTACTGGAAAGGATTGTGTATGACCGACTACTTAGTGTCATCGAAGAGAAAGAGGCCCTGTCCAAACAGCAATATGGATTTCGCAAGGCAATGTCTGCGGTCGATGCAATTAAGGCGGTGGTAGATGTTGCCGCTAAAGCAATAGAGGGAACCAGATGGAGGTGGGGAGACAAGGAGTATTGCGCGGTGATTACGTTGGACATCCGCAATGCCTTTAACTCAGCAAGCTGGTCTCGTATACTGGAAGCCTTGGACCGAATAGAGATACCGTCCTCCCTTTTCCGTATAATATCCAACTACCTCTCCAATCGGGTATTGAGTTATGATACGGATGACGGTGCTAGGAGTTACACGGTCTCAGCAGGGGAACATAATGTACGACGAGTTGCTCAGAGTGTAATTGCCCCAGTGATGCATAGGATTCACGGATGACCTAGCTCTAGTATTGGTGGGCAAAGAAATAGAAGACATGGAAGCGGCAGCGAATGCAGCCATAAGGATCGTGGCCAGCTGGATGCGTGGCGCTAGCCTGGAGCTTGCAGGCCTAAAACAGAGGCGGTCCTCATCACAAGCCGCAAAATAGTCGAGCTTGCTAGATTTCAGGTAGACAGCGTTAGTATTGAGTCAAAGACAACAGGCTTAGCTTTCGACCGCACGTAGATTACGTTAGCCAGAAAGAAGACAAAATACAGGCGACCCTTTCGAGGATGCTACCCAACATAGGAGGACCTAAAGCAGGTAGACGCCTGCTCCTCGCGAGAGCTGTAGCCTCCGTGTTGTTCTATGCTGCACCGATATGGGCTTCAGCGGTTGCAAGCCAGAAAGGGCTCCGAAGGAAGATGTCAATCCCCTATAGGCTCAGTGCTCTGGGCACCATTTCTGGATTTCGGACGGTGTCGGACGAGGCAGCCACAGTATTGGCAGGAATGCTGCCAGAAGATATACTGGCCAACGAAATGGAGAAAATTTACATGGCCCGAATAGGCACGGGAGACGCTGTCTTAATGGGCGTCATCCGGTCGGAGAGAGGAACATCAATGGCAACTTGGCAGGAGAGATGGAACACGGCGAACAAGGGAGATGGACAATGGATTAGGAGACGGAATGGCGAAATAAACTTCCACCTAAGACAGTTTTTCACTGGACACGGCGGGTATAGGAAGTATCTCTATAGGTTCAGGCATGAGGTCTCCCCAGAGTGCCCGAACTGCCCAATTCTGGACGAAGACCCGGAACATATGCTGTACCAATGCTCGAGGTACAGAGAGGTAGTGAGCTCTGTACCTCCACTGGAGGGACTGGTAGCGTTCATGCTGGAAGGAATAGGCATCCAGAGGGATCTGAGACGATGCGAAAAGGAGCGACGACTAATGGATGCTGCCTAAAATAGGCTACCCATCCCCGCGAAGTAATACTTTGCGGTGATCCCGCGGGGAATGTGCTGTGTGAGTGGGGGGTGAGTTTAGTACGTAGGTGCTGACGGAGTCAGCAAATCGTGCATACGGTTGGCCCGGGCCATCAGTATCTTACGAAGATTTTCACCTCCGTGCCGTAAGCGAAAAAAAAAATAAATATATAAAAACACACCCACACACACACGGACGCGTTTGTAACTGCTCCGCTCGAAAAATAATCAAATCGGTGGTTTTTCTGAGAAAAATTATAGTGAAGTTAGTGCACGTGTGATCTGTGTCATAGGCCCTATACACCAAAAGGTGCGTGGCGGTACTCACTGCGAAGCCCGTGCAGAGCGTTCCTGGTGGTGGCTCCACGATCCAGGCGAGGGGAATGGAGGCGTCTCCTTGGCGTGTTTTTTGCGCTATTGTGAGTTTTATCACTCAAGTTTAGTAGCCGGTGCGCGAAGCTATTTTTGAAGTTGGTTGCATTCACTCTAACAGCTGTAAGTAGTGTTGGCTAGCGCAGCTCACAACCAGCTAATCTGCACTAGTGAACCAGCGGCACAGCTGCTACCTAGCCCGAGCATGCAGCTTAGCGAGTTTCAAGCTGCATTAGACGCACTTATAGACGACGCAAGGGGGCGGAAGGTCATAATTGCTGGTGACTTCAACGCCTGAGCAGTGAAATGGGGCAGCCAAGCAACCAACGCAAGAGGTCGTGCCCTGTTGGAAAGCTTGGCAGTTCTGAATATTGGCTTGTTAAACTCCGGGACGGAAAACACCTTTAGTCGGGGCGGTATCGGATCAATAATCGATCTCACCTTCGCAAGCTCGTCACTTTTCGGCGCAGCGAAATGGAAATAAAGTGACGTATATACCGCAAGCGACCACTCCGCTATATTATGCACGATTGGTGAAAGAACTGCAGCCAGATCCAGAAGCTCAAGTCGTAAAGCCTACCGCTTGGATACTTTCGACCGCGTGACGTTTTCGAACGCAGTCCAGCCGGCAACGCAGAGAATAGAGCCTCCCAAATGGCAATCCAATTGACACGTGCCAGATGAAAGCATGAAAAATCGGAAAAACGTTTCGGCGCCACCATGTACCCACATACTGGTGGAACGAGAATATTGCCGAAGCACGGCGGAACTGCATCCAAGCCAGAAGGAGATACCAGCGAGCCCGAGGTAGACCCAACTACGGCGAAGACCAACTAGGATATCAGAGGGCCTGAAAACTGCTAAAGAAGGCCATTCGAGAAAGCAAGCGAGAATGCTTCCTGGAGCTATGCGATTATGCGAATACGATCCTTGGGGCAAGGCGTATAAAACTGTTGTAACGAGACTCTACGCCGGAAAGCAAATGCAGCCTCCCGATCCAGGTGAGCTGAAGCGGATTGTGGAAACGCTATTCCCAATGAGACCCGACATAGAGCCTTCACCGAGTCAAGGAGCAGCCACTCCAGTGCAAATCGACGAAATTTCAGTCGATGAGGTGTTGACAATCGCCAGAAGCCTCAAGCCCAGTAAGGCGCCGGGTCCGGATGGAATTCCCAACCGAGCGCTGAAATTGGCCATGCGCCTACAGCCCGTGCAGTTCGTACAGCTCTTCAACACGTACCTAAGGGAGAGAACTTTCCCCTCAATATGGAAACGCCAAGCACTGGTCTTGTTACCGAAGCTAGGCAAGCCATCGTCATACAGGCCGATTTGCCTCCTGGACACGTTAGGCAAAGTGCTGAAGAAGCTAATTTGCAGCAGGCTTGAAGCTGCTCTCGAGAAAAATGGAGGTTTGTCCCAAAGCCACTTTGGCTTCACCAAGGCAAAGTCGACAATTGACGCTTTGGAAAAAAGTCGTCGGCCATAGCAACAAACGCCATCCAAGGATCAAGATGGAACGCCTTTAACACAGCAAGGTGGGACAAAACATTGGAAGCACTATCAACATACCGCGTCCCATATTACTCTCAGGAGATGATACGCAGCTATTTTAGAGAAAGACTGATGCAATACGACACCGCAGATGGCCCCACTACACACCAAGTGTCCGCTGGGGTGCCCCAAGGCTTAGTTCTAGAACCCCTCCTCTGGAACATCATGTACGATGACTGGAACTTCCGATCGATACAAGTATCGTCGGCTTCGCGGACGATGTGACCTTTGTAGTCGTCGGCAAGGAATTAAAGGACGTAAAGGAATCGTGCAAACACAGTATTGACCGTATGCACCAATGGCTGGCAGCAGCTGAACTCGAGCTGGCTGCTATAAAACAGAAGCAGAGTCGGCAGTGCGACAATAGAATCAGCAAGGACGTTAAAGTACCTGGGTGTCATGCTAGACACAAGAATGTCGTTCAAAGAGCACTTGGAGTACGTGCACTAGAAAGCAGCAAAGTCCTGTCGAGCGTTATCCAGGATTATGCTAAACAGCAGAGACTCCGTCTCCTTATGACCGTAAAACCGAGCGGTAATAATGTACGCGTCCCCATCTGAAGCAGAGCTATGGCTGTTCCCAGCTACAGCCGGGGCGTACACTCTATATATCGCCTAAGCGCTCTACGGGTCAGCTGCGCATTCCGCATTTAGGTAGCAAGAACACATGCCTGTGAAGCAATGCTTCGCGGCCGTTCCGCAGGCAATCCACGCTACCTAAACAATACCCCAACTATAACCTAAGCTAAATAACTAAGCATAAATAAACTGAATACAAAAAAAACACACACACACACTGGCCCCAAATGGATGGACAACAGCCTAGACGAGGAAACCTACACGGACTCCCTACGTCATGCTCAATGGACTTGGGCCACGGAGTTAGCAGACGACATGGCGCGGCAGCTCATGGGAACATCTCGAACGCGTACGACTTATCCATGCGACTTATCCATGCCAAGGAGGATGCCAAACAGAAGAGGAGCACCTTGCTACTGGTAGAATGAGCAAATCAGCGACCTAAGGAAAACCTGCCTGCGTGCTAGAAGGCGCTCTCAGCGTGCCCGAGGCCACCCAGACATTGCATCTAGGCTGGAACTCCTGCGGGCAGCCAAGCGAGACCTCAAGAGAAGCAATAAAGAAAGCAAATCTAGCTGCTTCCAGAAAATATGCAATGAGGCCGATGTTATCCCGTGGGGCACGGCATACAAGATCGTCACGAAGAAGATCCGCAGCTAGGGAACAACCCAGGTGACCTATAGTGGAGACACTGTTCCCCCAACACCCACGACTGGAAGTAGCCAACCCCTCACTGAGCACGGAGCTAGTGCAGCAGGTGTCGGCAGACGACGTTTAGCGGCAAGCAAAAAAAAACTAGGCGACAAAAAGGCTCCATGACCAGATGGTAGCTATGTTAACAAAACCAGACGCCTTCGCCGAGACATATACTAGATGTCTACAAGATTGTGTATTCCCTAAGAGTAGGAAGCGACAGACAAAACTAATCCTTCTACGGAAAGGGGACAAGCCAATAGAGGAACCCTCGGGATACAGGCCAATCTGCCTACTGGACACGGCGGGAAAGGTACTGGAAAGGATTGTGTATGACCGACTACTTAGTGTCATCGAAGAGAAAGAGGCCCTGTCCAAACAGCAATATGGATTTCGCAAGGCAATGTCTGCGGTCGATGCAATTAAGGCGGTGGTAGATGTTGCCGCTAAAGCATAGAGGGAACCAGATGGGAGGTGGGGAGACAAGGAGTATTGCGCGGTGATTACGTTGGACATCCGCAATGCCTTTAACTCAGCAAGCTGGTCTCGTATACTGGAAGCCTTGGACCGAATAGAGATACCGTCCTCCCTTTTCCGTATAATATCCAACTACCTCTCCAATCGGGTATTGAGTTATGACACGGATGACGGTGCTAGGAGTTACACGGTCTCAGCAGGGGAACATAATGTACGACGAGTTGCTCAGAGTGTAATTGCCCCAGTGATGCATAGGATTCACGGATGACCTAGCTCTAGTATGGTGGGCAAAGAATTGAAGACATGGAAGCGGCATCGAATGCAGCCATAAGGATCGTGGCCAGCTGGATGCGTGCGCTAGCTGGAGCTTGCAGGCCATAAAAACAGAGGCGGTCCTCATCACAAGCCGCAAAATAGTCAAGCTTGCTAGATTTCAGGTAGACAGCGTTAGTATTGTGTCAAAGACAACAGGCTTAGCTTTCGACCGCACGTAGATTACGTTAGCCAGAAAGCAGCCAAAATACAGGCGACCCTTTCGAGGATGCTACCCAACATAGGAGGACCTAAAGCACGTAGACGCTGCTCCTCGCGAGAGTTGTAGACTCCGTGTTGTTCTATGCTGCACCGATATGGGGCTTCAGCGGTTTCAAGCCAGAAAGGGCTCCGAAGGAAGATGTCAATCCCCTATAGGCTCAGTGCTCTGGGCACCATTTCTGGATTTCGGACGGTGTCGGACGAGGCAGCCACAGTATTGGCAGGAATGCTGCCAGAAGATATACTGGCCAACGAAATGGAGAAAATTTACATGGCCCGAATAGGCACGGGAGACGCTGTCTTAATGGGCGTCATCCGGTCGGAGAGAGGAGGAATCAATGGCAACTTGGCAGGAAAGATGGAACACGGCGAACAAGGGAGATGGACAATGGATTAGGAGACGGAATGGCGAAATGAACTTCCACCTAAGACAGTTTTTCACTGGACACGGCGGGTATAGGAAGTATCTCTATAGGTTCAGGCATGAGGTCTCCCCAGAGTGCCCGAACTGCCCAATTCTGGACGAAGACCCGGAACACATGCTGTACCAATGCTCGAGGTACAGAGAGGTAGTGAGCTCTGTACCTCCACCGGAGGGACTGGTAGCCTTCATGCTGGAAGGATAATAGGCATAATAGGCATCCAGAGGGATCTGAGACGATGCGAAAAGGAGCGACGACTAATGGATACTGCCTAAAATAGGCTACCCATCCCCGCGAAGTAATACTTTGCGGTGATCCCGCGGGGAATGTGGTGTGTGAGTGGGGGGTGAGTTTAGTACGTAGGTGCTGACGGAGTCAACAAATCGTGCATACGGTTGGCCCGGGCCATCAGTATCTTACGAAGACTTTCACCTCCGTGCCGTAAGCAAAAAAAAAAATAAATAAATAAAAAACACCCACACACACACACACGGACGCGTTTTTGTAACTGCTCCGCTCGAAAAATAATCAATCGGTGGTTATCTGAGAAAATTATAGTGAAGTTAGTGCACGTGTGATCTGTGTCATAGGCCTTATACGCCAAAAGGTGCGTGGCGGTACTCACTGCGAAGCCCGTGCAGAGCGTTCCTGGTGGTGGCGTCTACTGCTCCACGATCCAGGCGAGGGGAATGGAGGCGTCTCCTTGGCGTGTTTTTTGCGCTATTGTGAGTTTTATCACTCAAGTTTAGTAGCCGGTGCGCGAAGCTTTTTGAAGTTGGTTGCATTCACTCTAACAGCTGTAAGTAGTGTTTGGCTAGCGCAGCTCACAACCAGCTAATCTGCACTAGTGAACCAGCGGCCAAACTGCGCCTTAAATGACGACTTCCTGTTGATCAAAGCGATCAATCGCGGCACACTGCACCAGCGGAGACGATCTGAAAGGCGTTTGCTTCTGATGTGGGGATATAGGCCACGTAGCAAAGAGCTGCTCCAAGTCACCAAAATGTAGCCTTTGCACACGAAAAGGCGAAAAAATCTACGGACCACGCTACAGGCAGCTTTAAATGTCCGGCGTACCGCGGGGCAGTACGTAAAATGAAATGGTAAGATTACTTCAATTAAATCTTAACCACTGCATAGCTGCTCAAGCCCTTTTAGAGCAGACTGTTAGAGAAATGCGCATCGATATTGCCATTATCAGCGAACCCCACCATATAGACACCAACTGCCCGAGATTATGGACCGCGGATCAGGGCGGAAAAACTGCTCTCTGGATATGTGGCGAGCCTTCGACGTCATTGGAGAACACAAAGCCCTTCACTGGGTTTGTACGCGCACGATATGGCAGCCTATGGATACACAGCTGCTACCTAGCCCGAGCATGCAGCTTAGCGAGTTTCAAGCTGCATTAGACGCATTTATAGACGACGCAAGGGGCGGAAGGTCATAATTGCTGGTGACTTCAACGCCTGAGCAGTGAAATGGGGCAGCCAAGCAATCAACGCAAGAGGTCGTGCCCTGTTGGAAGCTTGGCAGTTCTGAATGTTGGCTTGTTAAACTCCGGGACGGAAAACACCTTTAGTCGGGGCGGTATCGGATCAATAATCGATCTCACCTTCGCAAGCTCGTCACTTTTCGGCGCAACGAAATGGAAATAAAGTGACGTATATACCGCAAGCGACCACTCCGCTATATTATGCACGATTGGTGAAAGAACTGCAGCCAGATCCAGAAGCTCAAGTCGTAAAGCCTACCGCTTGGATACTTTCGACCGCTTGACGTTTTCGAACGCAGTCCAGCCGCAACGCAGAGAATAGAGCCTCCCAAATGGCAATCCAATTGACACGTGCCAGAATGAAAGCATGAAAAATCGGAAAACGTTTCGGCGCCAGGAGACCTATCACGGTGGACAACTTGGTCAGGAACATGTTGAAGACCGCACAAAAATGGGAAGCTACCTATACTTTTGCAGCAGGAGTGATGCTGGAACTAAGGAGAGTTGAGCGCATAGATGGAGAGCGGAGGAAGTTTAGGTAGCAACAACATGCCTGTGAAGCAATGCTTTGCGGCCATTCCGCAATCCACGCCACCTAATCATCACGTACCCCCCTATCTACTATCTACATCATAAGCATAAATTATTATTATTTATATTTATATTTGTGCAAATAAACCGAATACAAAAATAAACACAAACACAATGGAAACGTAACACCCTTCCACCCCCCCTTACCACCTTGCGCAAGCGACACCAACGTACTCCCCCTCCTCCTCTATGTAATCTTGCTTCCCACACAAAAATTAAAACATAAGACCTACGCCCGAAATTCGACATTTTTGAACAGAAAGGGAGATTTTTTGACCCAATGTGTACATTCCTTATCCGCACGGACATAAGAGTCGGCATAGACCTTTCCGTATTTTATTAATATTTTAAGCGTACGCAGTACTATGTTCAAGTTTATATTATATCTATTCTATAACTCTACAAAATTAAAACATATTCATAGATATATATCGATAACAACATTTTTTTTTATTTCAAGTCAGGTTTCTATATAGGCTACATGGCTTAGATATATTTAACTTTTTGAATACCTCGGTACAAATTTTCAACAGTTGTTATAAAAGTAAGGATATGCATTACATAAGGTGAAGTGGGCAGACACTTCCACAATTTTGTCATAAAATATATTCATGAAAAACTCTTAAGGCTTTTAATATAAAATATTCTTTACATTACTTCTTTGCAAATATTATTTACACAACATCTGAATAACCATTTTTAATTACTTATTTTTATCGCACAGTAGACTTTACTTTTTTAAATACTAAAATCTTATAATTTATGGAGTCAACTGTTTCAGACATCACATACTATCCAGATAAATCATCGTCATTTATAAATTGTACATATTTTTCTCGCAAACCAATGGCACCGTTAGATGATGTTAGAAAAATTACTGTGCCAATTACTAAAAGTCAGAAACAATGTAGACGGCACTTTTACATATTTTGTAAAACATTGCGAACAAAATTTGCACGCCACATAGAGTTTAAATATAGAATGGAACCAGTTAGAGATCAGCAGTTTATCAAAAGACAAACAGCAAAGAATGAAATTGCTTGAGGGATGCTACTTACAATGAAGGAACTTTTATAGTTTCACGTCAATTAAGGGAAAACTCAAAAAGAGGGCTTTGGATTTTGTGTGCTGCAATGGATGTAAAGCCTACTTACCGAAGACAACAACTCGGAATCAAATTAAAAATTAATGTAGTAATATCCATAAAATATGCAGCCGAGATATATTAACCTCTGCACGAAGTGCTGCAAATAATATTGCGAAATAAAATAATGCCTGTCCTTCATGACGTCGCCATTACTAGGACAATATTGTATGTTCACCTAATTATATTGTTTAAAAATTTAGAAGCAATGAAGCACACGGAAGTACAGCATGATATGATAACAGCAATTATGCGTTATCTAAGTCGCCGCTTGATAGTAATAAAATATGTTATTTCCCCTAAGTATTATGATTCTGTTAAGTCTGGAATTCGTTATGTTGCTGAGTTTGATTATGATAATATTCGTTTTATGAAGCCTACTGCAGCGACAACTCTAACATGCTTGGTAAAAATAGTACATGTGCGAGAATATTAAAAGCACAAACCATAAAATATTGCGACAATAGCATAAAATATTTAAAAAAAGAAAGGATTTGTTCAGGATCTACATGCTAAAGCTTTGAATTAGCTAAACTAGAAATTCAACATATCATCAAACCTCGTTATATCAGAGCAGAGTTAGCGAACTTGAGAGTCTTACTCTTAAGAGCTACAGAACTGCTCATGCAATTGAGGCTATCGACGATAGAGCTAATTCTGATCTGTATGAAGGCACCTCAGCCAAAATGAAAAACATCACCAGGGATTATCGTGCCAAAAAAACCGAACATTTCCAGTTCTTTTTACACCATGCGATCGGTATTGCATAGCCAATATACTCGAATATGGCAAACGCACAATAAATAAACCAGCTACTACACTAAAGATATATTTAGTGTGCCAAGTCCGTGGCCACTAAGAAAAGATAATATTCGTGAGTGTCCTATCCTAGAGAAATTCCCAAATGAATGTGGTACACGTTGCCCTGAGTCCCTTTCAGACACAGACCTTCGAAAGCAATTGACCACACATACCGCTTGTTCAACGTTAAGGACATTCAAATTGATTATTTGGCGAGCTTCCACCTAAGACAGTTTTTCACTGGACACGGCGGGTATAGGAAGTATCTCTATAGGTTCAGGCATGAGGTCTCCCCAGAGTGCCCGAACTGCCCAATTCTGGACGAAGACCCGGAACACGTGCTGTACCAATGCTCGAGGTACAGAGAGGTAGTGAGCTCTGTACCCCCACCGGTAGCGTTCATGCTGGAAGGATAATAGGCATAATAGGCATCCAGAGGGATCTGAGACGATGCGAAAAGGAGCGACGACTAATGGATACTGCCTAAAATAGGCTACCCATCCCCGCGAAGTAATATTTTGCGGTGATCCCGCGGGGAATGTGGTGTGTGAGTGGGGGGTGAGTTTAGTACGTAGGTGCTGACGGAGTCAGCAAATCGTGCATACGGTTGGCCCGGACCATCAGTATCTTACGAAGATTTTCACCTCCGTGCCGTAAGCAAAAAAAAAATAAATAAATAAAAACACACCCACACACACACACAAGACGTTTGATAGAGTGCGGACGCGTTTGTAACTGCTCCGCTCGAAAAATAATCAAATCGGTGGTTTTTCTGAGAAAATTATAGTGAAGTTAGTGCACGTGTGATCTGTGTCATAGGCCTTATATACCAAAAGGTGCGTGGCGGTATTCACTGCGAAGCCCGTGCAGAGCGTTCCTGGTGGTGGTGTCTACTGCTCCACGATCCAGGCGAGGGGAATGGAGGCGTCTCTTTGGCGTGTTTTTTGCGCTATTGTGAGTTTTATCACTCAAGTTTAGTAGCCGGTGCGCGAAGCTATTTGTGAAGTTGTTTGCATTCACTCTAACAGCTGTAAGTAGTGTTGGCTAGCGCAGCTCACAACCAGCTAATCTGCACTAGTGAACCAGCGGCCAAACTGCGCCTTAAATGACGACTTCCTGTTGATCAAAGCGATCAATCGCGGCAAACTGCACCAGCGGAGACGATCTGAAAGGCGTTTGCTTCTGATGTGGGGATATAGGCCACGTAGCAAAGAGCTGCTCCAAGTCACCAAAATGTAGCCTTTGCACACGAAAAGGCGAAAAATCTACGGACCACGCTACAGGCAGCTTTAAATGTCCGGCGTACCGCGGGGCAGTACGTAAAATGAAATGGTAAGATTACTTCAATTAATCTTAACCACTGCATAGCTGCTCAAGCCCTTCTACAGCAGACTGTTAGAGAAATGCGCATCGATATTGCCATTATCAGCGAACCCCACCATATAGACACCAACTGCCCGAGAATATGGACCGCGGATCAGGCCGGAAAAACTGCTCTCTGGATATGTGGCGAGCCTTCAACGTCATTGGAGAACACAAAGCCCTTCACTGGGTTTGTACGCGCACGATATGGCAGCCTATGGATACACAGCTGCTACCTAGCCCGAGCATGCAGCTTAGCGAGTTTCAAGCTGCATTAGACGCATTTATAGACGACGCAAGGGGGCGGAAGGTCATAATTGCTGGTGACTTCAACGCCTGAGCAGTGAAATGGGGCAGCCAAGCAACCAACGCAACAGGTCGTGCCCTCTTGGAAAGCTTGGCAGTTCTGAATATTGGCTTGTTAAACTCCGGGACGGAAAACACCTTTAGTCGGGGCGGTATCGGATCAATAATCGATCTCACCTTCGCAAGCTCGTCACTTTTCGGCGCAACGAAATGGAAATAAAGTGACGTATACCGCAAGCGACCACTCCGCTATATTATGCACGATTGGTGAAAGAACTGCAGCCAGATCCAGAAGCTCAAGTCGTAAAGCCTACCGCTTGGATACTTTCGACCGCGTGACGTTTTCGAACGCAGTCCAGCCGGCAACGCAGAGAATAGAGCCTCCCAAATGGCAATCCAATTGACACGTGCCAGATGAAAGCATGAAAAATCGGAAAACGTTTCGGCGCCACCATGTACCCACATACTGGTGGAACGAGAATATTGCCGAAGCACGGCGGAACTGCATCCAAGCCAGAAGGAGATACCAGCGAGCCCGAGGTAGACCCAACTACGGCGAAGACCAACTAGGATATCAGAGGGCCTGAAAACTGCTAAAGAATGCCATTCGAGATAGCAAGCGAGAATGCTTCCTGGAGCTATGCGACTATGCGAATACGATCCTTGGGGCAAGGCGTATAAAATTGTTGTAACGAGACTCTACGCCGGAAAGCAAATGCAGCCTCCCGACCCAGGTGAGCTATTCCCAATCAGACCCGACATAGAGCCCTCACCGAGTCAAGGAGCAGCCACTCCAGTGCAAATCGACGAAATTTCAGTCGATGAGGTGTTGATGATCGCCAGAAGCCTCAAGCCCAGTAAGGCGCCGGGTCCGGATGGAATTCCCAACCGAGCGCTGAAATTGGCCATGCGCCTACAGCCCGTGCAGTTCGTACAGCTCTTCAACACGTACCTAAGGGAGAGAACTTTCCCCTTAATATGGAAACGCCAAACACTGGTCTTGTTACCGAAGCTAGGCAAGCCATCGTCATACAGGCCGATTTGCCTCCTGGACACGTTAGGCAAAGTGCTGAAGAAGCTAACTTGCAGCAGGCTTGAAGCTGCTCTCGAGAAAAATGGAGGTTTGTCCAAAGCCACTTTGTCTTCACCAAGGCAAAGTCGACAATTGACGCTTTGGAAAAAGTCGTCGGCATAGCCACAAACGCCATCCAAGGATCAAGATGGAACGCCTTTAACACAGCAAGGTAGGACAAAACATTGGAAGCACTTTCAACATACCGCGTCCCATATTACTCTCAGGAGATGATACGCAGCTAAAATAGCTGAGAAAGACTGATGCAATACGACACCGCAGATGGCCCCACTACACACCAAGTGTCCGCTGGGGTGCCCCAAGGCTTAGTTCTAGAACCTCTCCTCTGGAACATCATGTACGATGACTGGAACTTCCGATCGATACAAGTATCGTCGACATGGAAGCGGCAGCGAATGCAGCCATAAGGATCGTGGCCAGCTGGATGCGTGGCGCTAGCCTGGAGCTTGCAGGCCATAAAACAGAGGCGGTCCTCATCACAAGCCGCAAAATAGTCAAGCTTGCTAGATTTCAGGTAGACAGCGTTAGTATTGAGTCAAAGACAACTGGCTTAGCTTTCGACCGCACGTAGATTACGTTAGCCAGAAAGCAGCCAAAATACAGGCGACCCTTTCGAGGATGCTACCCACCCAAGATAGGAGGACCTAAAGCAGGTAGACGCCTGCTCCTCGCGAGATTTGTAGCCTCCGTGTTGTTCTATGCTGCACCGATATGGGCTTCAGCGGTTGCAAGCCAGAAAGGGCTCCGAAGGAAGATGTCAATCCCCTATAGGCTCAGTGCTCTGGGCACCATTTCTGGATTTCGGACGGTGTCGGACGAGGCAGCCACAGTATTGACAGGAATGCTGCCAGAAGATATACTGGCCAACGAAATGGAGAAAATTTACATGGCCCGAATAGGCACGGGAGACGCTGTCTTAACGGGCGTCATCCGGTCGGAGAGAGGAACATCAATGGCAACTTTGCAGGAGAGATGAAACACGGCGAACAAGGGAGATGGACAATGGATTAGGAGACGGAATGGCGAAATGAACTTCCACCTAAGACAGTTTTTCACTGGACACGGCGGGTATAGGAAGTATCTCTATAGGTTCAGGCATGAGGTCTCCCCAGAGTGCCCGAACTGCCCAATTCTGGACGAAGACCCGGAACACGTGCTGTACCAGTGCTCGAGGTACAGAGAGGTAGTGAGCTCTGTACCTCCACCGGAGGGACCGGTAGCGTTCATGCTGGAAGGATAATAGGCATAATAGGCATCCAGAGGGATCTGAGACGATGCGAAAAGGAGCGACGACTAATGGATACTGCCTAAAATAGGCTACCCATCCCCGCGAAGTAATATTTTGCGGTGATCCCGCGGGGTGGTGTGTGAGTGGGGGGTGAGTTTAGTACGTAGGTGCTGACGGAGTCAGCAAATCGTGCATACGGTTGGCCCGGACCATCAGTATCTTACGAAGATTTCACCTCCGTGCCGTAAGCAAAAAAAAAATAAATAAATAAAAACACACCCACACCACACACAAGACGTTTGATAGAGTGCGGACGCGTTTGTAACTGCTCCGCTCGAAAAATAATCAAATCGGTGGTTTTTCTGAGAAAATTATAGTGAAGTTAGTGCACGTGTGATCTGTGTCATAGGCCTTATATACCAAAAGGTGCGTGGCGGTATTCACTGCGCGAGGCCCGTGCAGAGCGTTCCTGGTGGTGGCGTCTACTGCTCCACGATCCAGGCGAGGGGAATGGAGGCGTCTCTTTGGCGTGTTTTTTGCGCTATTGTGAGTTTTATCACTCAAGTTTAGTAGCCGGTGCGCGAAGCTATTTGTGAAGTTGGTTGCATTCACTCTAACAGCTGTAAGTAGTGTTGGCTAGCGCAGCTCACAACCAGCTAATCTGCACTAGTGAACCAGCGGCCAAACTGCGCCTTAAATGACGACTTCCTGTTGATCAAAGCGATCAATCGCGGCAAACTGCACCAGCGGAGACGATCTGAAAGGCGTTTGCTTCTGATGTGGGGATATAGGCCACGTAGCAAAGAGCTGCTCCAAGTCACCAAAATGTAGCCTTTGCACACGAAAAGGCGAAAAATCTACGGACCACGCTACAGGCAGCTTTAAATGTCCGGCGTACCGCGGGGCAGTACGTAAAATGAAATGGTAAGATTACTTCAATTAAATCTTAACCACTGCATAGCTGCTCAAGCCCTTCTACAGCAGACTGTTAGAGAAATGCGCATCGATATTGCCATTATCAGCGAACCCCACCATATAGACACCAACTGCCCGAGAATATGGACCGCGGATCAGGGCGGAAAAACTGCTCTCTGGATATGTGGCGAGCCTTCAACGTCATTGGAGAACACAAAGCCCTTCACTGGGTTTGTACGCGCACGATATGGCAGCCTATGGATACACAGCTGCTACCTAGCCCGAGCATGCAGCTTAGCGAGTTTCAAGCTGCATTAGACGCATTTATAGACGACGCAAGGGGGCGGAAGGTCATAATTGCTGGTGACTTCAACGCCTGAGCAGTGAAATGGGGGCAGCCAAGCAACCAACGCAACAGGTCGTGCCCTCTTGGAAAGCTTGGCAGTTCTGAATATTGGCTTGTTAAACTCCGGGACGGAAAACACCTTTAGTCGGGGCGGTATCGGATCAATAATCGATCTCACCTTCGCAAGCTCGTCACTTTTCGGCGCAACGAAATGGAAATAAAGTGACGTATATACCGCAAGCGACCACTCCGCTATATTATGCACGATTGGTGAAAGAACTGCAGCCAGATCCAGAAGCTCAAGTCGTAAAGCCTACCGCTTGGATACTTTCGACCGCGTAACGTTTTCGAACGCAGTCCAGCCGGCAACGCAGAGAATAGAGCCTCCCAAATGGCAATCCAATTGACACGTGCCAGATGAAAGCATGAAAAATCGGAAAACGTTTCGGCGCCACCATGTACCCACATACTGGTGGAACGAGAATATTGCCGAAGCACGGCGGAACTGCATCCAAGCCAGAAGGAGATACCAGCGAGCCCAAAGTAGACCCAACTACGGCGAAGACCAACTAGGATATCAGAGGGCCTGAAAACTGCTAAAGAATGCCATTCGAGATAGCAAGCGAGAATGCTTCCTGGAGCTATGCGACTATGCGAATACGATCCTTGGGGCAAGGCGTATAAAACTGTTGTAACGAGACTCTACGCCGGAAAGCAAATGCAGCCTCCCGACCCAGGTGAGCTGAAGCGGATTGGAAACGCTATTCCCAATCAGACCCGACATAGAGCCCTCACCGAGTCAATGAGTCGGTCGATGAGGTGTTGACGATCGCCAGAAGCCTCAAGCCCAGTAAGGCGCCGGGTCCGGATGGAATTCCCAACCGAGCGCTGAAATTGGCCATGCGCCTACAGCCCGTGCAGTTCGTACAGCTCTTCAACACGTACCTAAGGGAGAGAACTTTCCCCTCAATATGGAAACGCCAAACACTGGTCTTGTTACCGAAGCTAGGCAAGCCATCGTCATACAGGCCGATTTGCCTCCTGGACACGTTAGGCAAAGTGCTGAAGAAGCTAACTTGCAGCAGGCTTGAAGCTGCTCTCGAGAAAAATGGAGGTTTGTCCCAAAGCCACTTTGGCTTCACCCACTACACACCAAGTGTCCGCTGGGGTGCCCCAAGGCTTAGTTCTAGAACCTCTCCTCTGGAACATCATGTACGATGACTGGAACTTCCGATCGATACAAGTATCGTCGGCTTCGCGGACGATGTGACCTTTGTAGTCGTCGGCAAGGAATTAAAGGACGTAGAGGAATCGTGCAAACACAGTATTGATCGTGTGGACCAATGGATGGCAGCAGCTGGACTCGGGCTGGCTGCTCATAAAACAGAAGCGGTGTTAGTCAGCAGTCGAAAAAGAGTGGAAACAGCGCACATAAGAGTCGGCAGTGCGACAATAGAATCAGCAAGGGCGTTAAAGTACCTGGGTGTCATGCTAGACACAAGAATGTCGTTCAAAGAGCACTTGGAGTACGTGCACTAGAAAGCAGCAAAGTCCTGTCGAGCGCTATCCAGGATTATGCTAAACAGCAGAGACTCCGTCTCCTTATGACCGTAAACCGAGCGGTAATAATGTACGCGTCCCCATCTGGAGCAGAGCTATGGCTGTTCCCAGCTACAGCCGGGGCGTACACTCTATATATCGCCTAAGCGCTCTACGGGTCAGCTACGCATTCCGCATTTAGGTAGCAAGAACACGCCTGTGAAGCAATGCTTCGCGGCCGTTCCGCAGGCAATCCACGCTACCTAAACAATACCCCAACTATAACCTATGCTAAATAACTAAGCATAAATAAACTGAATACAAAAAAAACACACACACACACACTGGCCCCAAATGGATGGACAACAGCCTAGACGAGGAAACCTACACGGACTCCCTACGTCATGCTCAATTGACTTGGGCCACGGAGTTAGCAGACGACATGGCGCGGCAGCTCATGGGAAACATCTCGAACGCGTACGACTTATCCATGCGACTTATCCATGCCAAGGAGGATGCCAAACAGAAGAGGAGCACCTTGCTACTGGTGGAATGAGCAAATCAGCGACCTAAGGAAAGCCTGCCTGCGTGCTAGAAGGCGCTCTCAGCGTGCCCGAGGCCACCCAGACATTGCATCTAGGCTGGAACTCCTGCGGGCAGCCAAGCGAGACCTCAAGAGAAGCAATAAAGAAAGCAAATCTAGCTGCTTCCAGAAAATATGCGATGAGGCCGATGTTAACCCGTGGGGCACGGCATACAAGATCGTCACGAAGAAGATCCGCAGCTAGGGAACAACCCAGGTGACCTGCCCTACCGCACTTGCCACTATAGTGGAGACACTGTTCCCCCAACACCCACGACTGGAAGTAGCCAACCCCTCACTGAGCACGGAGCTAGTGCAGCAGGTGTCGGCAGACGACGTGTTAGCGGCAAGCAAAAAACTAGGCGACAAAAAGGCTCCATGACCAGATGGGGTGCCAAACAAGGCGCTAAAGTTAGCTATGTTAACAAAACCAGACGCCTTCGCCGAGACATATACTAGATGTCTACAGGTTTGTGTATTCCCTAAGAGATGGAAGCGACAGAAACTAATCCTTCTACGGAAAGGGGACAACCCAATAGAGGAACCCTCGGGATACAGGCCAATCTGCCTACTGGACACGGCGGGAAAGGTACTGGAAAGGATTGTGTATGACCGACTACTTAGTGTCATCGAAGAGAAAGAGGCCCTGTCCAAACAGCAATATGGATTTCGCAAGGCAATGTCTGCGGTCGATGCAATTAAGGCGGTGGTAGATGTTGCCGCTAAAGCAATAGGGGGAACCAGAGGAGGTGGGGAGATTACGTTGGACATCCGCAATGCCTTTAACTCAGCAAGCTGGTCTCGTATACTGGAAGCCTTGGACCGAATAGAGATACCGTCCTCCCTTTTCCGTATAATATCCAACTACCTCTCCAATCGGGTATTGAGTTATGATACGGATGACGGTGCTAGGAGTTACACGGTCTCAGCAGGGGAACATAATGTACGACGAGTTGCTCAGAGTGTAATTGCCCCAGTGATGCATAGGATTCACGGATGACCTAGCTCTAGTATTGGTGGGCAAAGAAATAGAAGACATGGAAGCGGCAGCGAATGCAGCCATAAGGATCGTGGCCAGCTGGATGCGTGGCGCTAGCCTGGAGCTTGCAGGCCATAAAACAGAGGCGGTCCTCATCACAAGCCGCAAAATAGTCAAGCTTGCTAGATTTCAGGTAGACAGCGTTAGTATTGAGTCAAAGACAACTGGCTTAGCTTTAGACCGCACGTAGATTACGTTAGCCAGAAAGCAGCCAAAATACAGGCGACCCTTTCGAGGATGCTACCCAACATAGGAGGACCTAAAGCAGGTAGACACCTGCTCCTCGCGAGAGTTGTAGCCTCCTTGTTCGGGTTTCATCCGGTCGGAGAGAGGAACATCAATGGCAACTTTGCAGGAGAGATGGAACACGGCGAACAAGGGAGATGGACAATGGATTAGGAGACGGAATGGCGAAATGAACTTCCACCTAAGACAGTTTTTCACTGGACACGGCGGGTATAGGAAGTATCTCTATAGGTTCAGGCATGAGGTCTCCCCAGAGTGCCCGAACTGCCCAATTCTGGACGAAGACCCGGAACACGTGCTGTACCAATGCTCGGTACAGAGAGGTAGTGAGCTCTGTACCTCCACCGGAGGGACCGGTAGCGTTCATGCTGGAAGGATAATAGGCATAATAGGCATCCAGAGGGATCTGAGACGATGCGAAAAGGAGCGACGACTAATGGATACTGCCTAAAATAGGCTACCCATCCCCGCGAAGTAATATTTTGCGGTGATCCCGCGGGGAATGTGGTGTGTGAGTGGGGGGTGAGTTTAGTACGTAGGTGCTGACGGAGTCAGCAAATCGTGCATACGGTTGGCCCGGACCATCAGTATCTTACGAAGATTTTCACCTCCGTGCCGTAAGCAAAAAAAAATAAATAAATAAAACACACCCACACACACACACAAGACGTTTGATAGAGTGCGGACGCGTTTGTAACTGCTCCGCTCGAAAAATAATCAAATCGGTGGTTTTTCTGAGAAAATTATAGTGAAGTTAGTGCACGTGTGATCTGTGTCATAGGCCTTATATACCAAAAGGTGCGTGGCGGTATTCACTGCGAAGCCCGTGCAGAGCGTTCCTGGTGGTGGCGTGTACTGCTCCACGATCCAGGCGAGGGGAATGGAGGCGTCTCTTTGGCGTGTTTTTTGCGCTATTGTGAGTTTTATCACTCAAGTTTAGTAGCCGGTGCGCGAAGCTATTTGTGAAGTTGGTTGCATTCACTCTAACAGCTGTGAGTAGTGTTGGCTAGCGCAGCTCACAACCAGCTAATCTGCACTAGTGAACCAGCGGCCAAACTGCGCCTTAAATGACGACTTCCTGTTGATCAAAGCGATCAATCGCGGCAAACTGCACCAGCGGAGACGATCTGAAAGGCGTTTGCTCCTGATGTGGGGATATAGGCCACGTAGCAAAGAGCTGCTCCAAGTCACCAAAATGTAGCCTTTGCACACGAAAAGGCGAAAAATCTACGGACCACGCTACAGGCAGCTTTAAATGTCCGGCGTACCGCGGGGCAGTACGTAAAATGAAATGGTAAGATTACTTCAATTAAATCTTAACCACTGCATAGCTGCTCAAGCCCTTCTACAGCAGACTGTTAGAGAAATGCGCATCGATATTGCCATTATCAGCGAACCCCACCATATAGACACCAACTGCCCGAGAATATGGACCGCGGATCAGGGCGGAAAAAACTGCTCTCTGGATATGTGGCGAGCCTTCGACGTCATTGGAGAACACAAAGCCCTTCACTGGTTTGTACGCGCACGATATGGCAGCCTATGGATACACAGCTGCTACCTAGCCCGAGCATGCAGCTTAGCGAGTTTCAAGCTGCATTAGACGCATTTATAGACGACGCAAGGGGGCGGAAGGTCATAATTGCTGGTGACTTCAACGCCTGACCAGTGAAATGGGGCAGCCAAGCAACCAACGCAAGAGGTCGTGCCCTGTTGGAAAGCTTGGCAGTTCTGAATATTGGCTTGTTAAACTCCGGGACGGAAAACACCTTTAGTCGGGGCGGTATCGGATCAATAATCGATCTCACCTTCGCAAGCTCGTCACTTTTCGGCGCAACGAAATGGAAATAAAGTGACGTATATACCGCAAGCGACCACTCCGCTATATTATGCACGATTGGTGAAAGAACTGCAGCCAGATCCAAAGCTCAAGTCGTAAAGCCTACCGCTTGGATACTTTCGACCGCGTGACGTTTTCGAACGCAGTCCAGCCGGCAACGCAGAGAATAGAGCCTCCCAAATGGCAATCCAATTGACACGTGCCAGATGAAAGCATGAAAAATCGGAAAACGTTTCGGCGCCACCATGTACCCACATACTGGTGGAACGAGAATATTGCCGAAGCACGGCGGAACTGCATCCAAGCCAGAAGGAGATACCAGCGAGCCCGAGGTAGACCCAACTACGGCGAAGACCAACTAGGATATCAGAGGGCCTGAAAACTGCTAAAGAAGGCCATTCGAGATAGCAAGCGAGAATGCTTCCTGGAGCTATGCGACTATGCGAATACGATCCTTGGGGCAAGGCGTATAAAACTGTTGTAACGAGACTCTTCGCCGGAAAGCACATGCAGCCTCCCGACCCAGGTGAGCTGAAGCGGATTGGAAACGCTATTCCCAATCAGACCCGACATAGAGCCCTCACCGAGTCAATGAGTCGGTCGATAGGTGTTGACGATCGCCAGAAGCCTCAAGCCCAGTAAGGCGCCGGGTCCGGATGGAATTCCCAACCGAGCGCTGAAATTGGCCATGCGCCTACAGCCCGTGCAGTTCGTACAGCTCTTCAACACGTACCTAAGGGAGAGAACTTTCCCCTCAATATGGAAACGCCAAACACTGGTCTTGTTACCGAAGCTAGGCAAGCCATCGTCATACAGGCCGATTTGCCTCCTGGACACGTTAGGCAAAGTGCTGAAGAAGCTAACTTGCAGCAGGCTTGAAGCTGCTCTCGAGAAAAATGGAGGTTTGTCCCAAAGCCACTTTGGCTTCACCAAGGCAAAGTCGACAATTGACGCTTTGGAAAAAGTCGTCGGCATAGCCACAAACGCCATCCAAGGATCAAGATGGAACGCCTTTAACACAGCAAGGTAGGACAAAACATTGGAAGCACTATCAACATACCGCGTCCCATATTACTCTCAGGAGATGATACGCAGCTATTTTAGAGAAAGACTGATGCAATACGACACCGCAGATGGCCCACTACACACCAAGTGTCCGCTGGGGTGCCCCAAGGCTTTGTTCTAGAACCTCTCCTCTGGAACATCATGTACGATGACTGGAACTTCCGATCGATACAAGTATCGTCGGCTTCGCGGACGATGTGACCTTTGTAGTCGTCGGCAAGGAATTAAAGGACGTAGAGGAATCGTGCAAACACAGTATTGATCGTGGACCAATGGATGGCAGCAGCTGGACTCGGGCTGGCTGCCCATAAAACATTAAAGTACCAGGGAGTTATGCTAGACACGAGGTTGTCTTTCAGAGAGCACTTGGAGTACGTCCAAAACAGCAGAGACACGGTCTTCTCATGACAGTAAACAAAGCGGTAATAATGTACGTGGCCCCCATCTGAAGCAGACCAATGGCTGTTCCAAGCTATAGCCGGAGCATAAATTCTATATATCGCCTAAGCGCTCTACGGGTCTGCTGCGCATTCCGGACGGTATCAGCACTGGTTATCGCAGGGATGGTCCGCACAGCAGCAAGGATGCAAAGCATGGAACGATGCAAGCACGTTGGGATCGCTCATCTAAAGGACGCTGGACACAGGCTTATCCCAAACTTGGAAGCCTGGATAAACCGCAAGTATGGAAATACTAATTTGTACTTATCGCAGCCTATCTGGCCACGGACGCTTCAGAAGCTACTTGAAGAGATTCGGCTACGATAACACAGACAAGTGTTCTTGGTGCGGCAGTGGAATCGCAGAGGACTCCAACCACGTCATCTATGAATGTAGAAGGTTCTCAGCGAACAGGCAGGGCCTGGAGGACAGCTTGAGGAGACCTATTACGGTGGACAACTTGGTCAGGAACATGTTGAAGACCGCACAAAATGGGAAGCTACCTACACTTTTGCAGCAGAAGTGATGCTGGAACTCAGCAGAGTTGAGCGCAATAGATGGAGTGCGGAGGAAGTTTAGGTAGCAACAACATGCCTGAAGCAATGCTTTGCGGCCGTTCCGCAATCCACGCCACCTAATCATCACGTACCTCCCTTACTATCTACATCATAAGCATAAATTATTTATTATTTATATATTTATATTTGTGCAAATAAACCGAATACAAAAAAAAAACACAGACACACACACAATGGGAAACGTAACACCCTTCCACCCCCCTTACCACCTTGCGCAAGCGACACCAACGTACTCCCCTTCCTCCTCTATGTAATCTTGCTTCTCAAACAAAAATTAAAACATAAGATCTACGCCCGAAATTCGAAATTTTTGAACAGAAAGTGACATTTTTGACCCAATGTGTATATTCCTTATCCGCATGGACATAAGAGTCGGCATAGACCTTTCCGTATTTTATTAATATTTTAAGCACGCAGTACTATGTTCAAGTTTATATTATATCTATTCTATAACTCTACAAAATTAAAATATATTCATAGATATCGATAACGATAACAAAATTTTTTTTTATTTCAAGTCAGGTTTCTATATAGGCTATATGGTTTAGATATATTAACTTTTTGAATACCTCGGTACAAATTTTAAACAGTTCTTATGAAGTGGGCAGACACTTCCACAATTTTGTCATAAAATATATTCATGAAAAACTCTTAAAGCTTTTAATATAAAATATTTGGTAGCCCGGAGAGAACCGAACTTTACTTCTTTGCAAATATTATTTACACAACATCTGAATAGGTGTACGTTATAAATTTCTAACCATTTTTAATTATTTGTTTTTATCGCAAAGTAGACTTAACTTTTTTAAACACTAATATCTAATAATTGATGGAGTCAACTGTTTCAGACATCACATACTATGCAAATAAATCATCGTCATTTATAAATAGTACATGTTTTGCTTGCAAACCAATGGCACCGTTAGATGATGTTAGAAAAATGACTGTGCCAATTACTAAAAGTCAGAAACAATGTAGACGGTACCTTTACATATTTTGTAAAACATTGCAAACAAAATTTGCACGCCACATAGAGATTAAATATAGAATGGAACCAGTTAGAGAGATCAGCAGTTTATCAAAAGACAAACAGCAAAGAATGAAATTGCTTGAGGGATTACGGAAAGACAAGGATGCTACTTACAATGAAGGAACCTTTATAGTTTCAAGTCCATTAAGGGAAAACTCAAAAAGAGGGCTTTGGATTTTGTGTGCTTCAATGGATGTAAAGCCTATTTACCGAAGACAACAACTCGGAATCAAATTAAAAATTAATGTAGTAATATCCATAAAATATGCAACCGAGATATATTTACATTTGCACGAAGTGCTGCAAATAATATTGCGAAATAAAATAATGCCTGTCCTAAATGACGTCGCCATTACTAGGACAGTATTGTATGATCACCTAATTATATTGTTTAAAAATTTAGAAGCAATGAAGCACACGGAAGTACAGCATGATATGATAACAGCAATTATGCGTTATCTAAGTCGCCTTGATAGTAATAAAATATGTTATTTCCCCTAAGTATTATGATTCTGTTAAGTCTAGAATTCGTTATGTTGCTGAGTTTGATTGATAATATTCGTTTTATGAAGCCTACTGCAGCGACAACTCTAACATGCTTGGTAAAAATAGTACATGTACGAGAATATTAAAAGCACAAATCATAAAATATTGCGACAATAGCATAAAATATTTAAAAAAAAGAAAGGATTTTGTTGCTAAAGCTTTGAATTAGTTAAACTAACCTCGTTATATCAGAGCAGACTTAGCGAACTTGAGAGTCTTACTCTTAAGAGCTACAGAACTGCCTCATGCAATTGGGGCTATTGACGATAGAGCTAATTCTGAACCTGTATGAAGGCACATCAGCCAAAATGAAAAACATCACCAGGGTGATTATTCGTGCCAAGAAAACCGAATATTTCCAGTTCTTTTTACACCATGCGATCGGTATTGCATAGCCAATATACTCGAATATGGCAAACGCACAATAAATAAACCAGCTACTACACTAAAGATATATTTTTAGTGTGCCAAGTCCGTGGCCACTAAGAAAAGATAATATTCGTGAGTGTCCTAATCCTAGAGAAATTCCCCAAATGAATGTGGTACACGTTGCCCTGAGTCCCTTTCAGGCACAGACCTCTGCGAAAGCAATTGACCACACATACCGCTTTGTTCAACGTTAAGGACATTCAAATTGATTATTTGGCGAGCTTAATGGGTGATCATAAAGACATTCATAAAAATTACTATCGTGTTGCTGCTGCCTCTGTAGCGGGGGGTGACCCAAGTTTCTCAATTACTTATGTCAACAATGAACATGGAAGAGGAAAATGCTGAAATTGCAGATGCTAATCTCGAGAGTGAGTTATTTAGTCTGTCTGTTGCGAAGAAAATTTTAATAATCGCTGCAAGTTTTGAACCTGGAACTGTCATGTTCGGAATACTTCAATAGAAAATTCTTCAAGTATTGGAACTTCGATACAGTAGAAGATACATTCAGTATTTAAAATATTAGTAATGGTTTTGGCGACCTATCCATATTTAAATATTTTGATGGCGGGACCTCGGTCCGAGTTTTTTTTTTAATTAATAGATTAAAACAATATAATTAATACTTATATCGCTTATTTTATTTAAAGCAAAATATTAAATAAATATTTTTCAACTGTTTATTTACACGAGTCCGAACCTCGACCAAGCAACATAAATATTTAAAAAACATAAATTATATATATCGCCTAAGCGTTCTACGGGTCAGCTGCGCATTTCGGACGGTATCAGACGAAGCAGCGCTGGTTATCGCAGGGATGGTCCGCCACAGCAGCAAGGATGCAAAGCATGGAACGATGGCAAGCACGTTGGGATCGCTCATCTAAAGGACGCTGGACACATAGGCTTATCCCAAACTTGGAAGCCTGGATAAACCGCAAGTATGGAAATACTTATTTTTACTTAACGCAGCCTATCTGGCCACGGACGCTTCAGGAGCTACTGAAGAGATTCGGCCACGATAACACAGACGAGTGTTCTTGGTGCGGCAGTGAAATCGCAGAGGACGCCAACCACATCATCTTTGAATGTGGAAGGTTCTCAGCGAACAGGCAGGCCTGGAAGACAGCTTGAGGAGACCTATCACGGTGGACAACTTGGTCAGGAACATGTTGAAGACCGCACAAAAATGGGAAGCTACCTATACTTTTGCAGCAGGAGTGATGCTGGAACTAAGGAGAGTTGAGCGCAATAGATGGAGAGCGGAGGAAGTTTAGGTAGCAACAACATGCCTGTGAAGCAATGCTTTGCGGCCATTCCGCAATCCACGCCACCTAATCATCACGTACCCCCCTATCTACTATCTACATCATAAGCATAAATTATTTATTATTTATATATTTATATTTGTGCAAATAAACCGAATACAAAAATAAACACAAACACAATGGAAACGTAACACCCTTCCACCCCCCCTTACCACCTTGCGCAAGCGACACCAACGTACTCCCCCTCCTCCTCTATGTAATCTTGCTTCCCACACAAAAATTAAAACATAAGACCTACGCCCGAAATTCGACATTTTTGAACAGAAAGTGACATTTTTGACCCAATGTGTATATTCCTTATCCGCACGGACATAAGAGTCGGCATAGACCTTTCCGTATTTTATTAATATTTTAAGCGTACGCAGTACTATGTTCAAGTTTATATTATATCTATTCTATAACTCTACAAAATTAAAACATATTCATAGATATCGATATCGATAACAACATTTTTTTTTTATTTCAAGTCAGGTTTCTATATAGGCTACATGGCTTAGATATATTTAACTTTTTGAATACCTCGGTACAAATTTTCAACAGTTGTTATAAAAGTAAGGATATGCATTACATAAGGTGAAGTGGGCAGACACTTCCACAATTTGTCATAAAATATATTCATGAAAAACTCTTAAGGCTTTTAATATAAAATATTCTTTACTTTACTTCTTTGCAAATATTATTTACACAACATCTGAATAACCATTTTTAATTACTTATTTTTATCGCACAGTAGACTTTACTTTTTTAAATACTAAAATCTTATAATTTATGGAGTCAACTGTTTCAGACATCACATACTATCCAGATAAATCATCGTCATTTATAAATTGTACATATTTTTCTCGCAAACCAATGGCACCGTTAGATGATGTTAGAAAAATTACTGTGCCAATTACTAAAAGTCAGAAAACAATGTAGACGGCACTTTTACATATTTTGTAAAATATTGCGAACAAAATTTGCACGCCACATAGAGTTTAAATATAGAATGGAACCAGTTAGAGAGATCAGCAGTTTATCAAAAGACAAACAGCAAAGAATGAAATTGCTTGAGGGATGCTACTTACAATGAAGGAACTTTTATAGTTTCACGTCAATTAAGGGAAACTCAAAAAGAGGGCTTTGGATTTTGTGTGCTGCAATGGATGTAAAGCCTACTTACCGAAGACAACAACTCGGAATCAAATTAAAAATTAATGTAGTAATATCCATAAAATATGCAGCCGAGATATATTAACCTCTGCACGAAGTGCTGCAAATAATATTGCGAAATAAAATAATGCCTGTCCTTCATGACGTCGCCATTACTAGGACAATATTGTATGATCACCTAATTATATTGTTTAAAAATTTAGAAGCAATGAAGCACACGGAAGTACAGCATGATATGATAACAGCAATTATGCGTTATCTAAGTCGCCGCTTGATAGTAATAAAATATGTTATTTCCCCTAAGTATTATGATTCTGTTAAGTCTGGAATTCGTTATGTTGCTGAGTTTGATTATGATAATATTCGTTTTATGAAGCCTACTGCAGCGACAACTCTAACATGCTTGGTAAAAATAGTACATGTGCGAGAATATTAAAAGCACAAACCATAAAATATTGCGACAATAGCATAAAATATTTAAAAAAAGAAAGGATTTTGTTCAGGATCTACATGCTAAAGCTTTGAATTAGCTAAACTAGAAATTCAACATATCATCATTAACATCGTTATATCAGAGCAGAGTTAGCGAACTTGAGAGTCTTACTCTTAAGAGCTACAGAACTGCTCATGCAATTGAGGCTATCGACGATAGAGCTAATTCTGACCTGTATGAAGGCACCTCAGCCAAAATGAAAAACATCACCAGGGTGATTATTCGTGCCAAAAAAACCGAACATTTCCAGTTCTTTTTACACCATGCGATCGGTATTGCATAGCCAATATACTCGAATATGGCAAACGCACAATAAATAAACCAGCTACTACACTAAAGATATATTTTAGTGTGCCAAGTCCGTGGCCACTAAGAAAAGATAATATTCGTGAGTGTCCTATCCTAGAGAAATTCCCAAATGAATGTGGTACACGTTGCCCTGAGTCCCTTTCAGACACAGACCTTCGAAAGCAATTGACCACACATACCGCTTTGTTCAACGTTAAGGACATTCAAATTGATTATTTGGCGAGCTTCCACCTAAGACAGTTTTTCACTGGACACGGCGGGTATAGGAAGTATCTCTATAGGTTCAGGCATGAGGTCTCCCCAGAGTGCCCGAACTGCCCAATTCTGGACGAAGACCCGGAACACGTGCTGTACCAATGCTCGAGGTACAGAGAGGTAGTGAGCTCTGTACCCCCACCGGTAGCGTTCATGCTGGAAGGATAATAGGCATAATAGGCATCCAGAGGGATCTGAGACGATGCGAAAAGGAGCGACGACTAATGGATACTGCCTAAAATAGGCTACCCATCCCCGCGAAGTAATATTTTGCGGTGATCCCGCGGGGAATGTGGTGTGTGAGTGGGGGGTGAGTTTAGTACGTAGGTGCTGACGGAGTCAGCAAATCGTGCATACGGTTGGCCCGGACCATCAGTATCTTACGAAGATTTTCACCTCCGTGCCGTAAGCAAAAAAAAAATAAATAAATAAAAACACACCCATACACACACACACAAGACGTTTGATAGAGTGCGGACGCGTTTGTAACTGCTCCGCTCGAAAAATAATCAAATCGGTGGTTTTTCTGAGAAAATTATAGTGAAGTTAGTGCACGTGTGATCTGTGTCATAGGCCTTATATACCAAAAGGTCCGTGGCGGTATTCACTGCGAAGCCCGTGCAGAGCGTTCCTGGTGGTGGCGTCTACTGCTCCACGATCCAGGCGAGGGGAATGGAGGCGTCTCCTTGGCGTGTTTTTTGCGCTATTGTGAGTTTTATCACTCAAGTTTAGTAGCCGGTGCGCGAAGCTATTTGTGAAGTTGGTTGCATTCACTCTAACAGCTGTAAGTAGTGTTGGCTAGCGCAGCTCACAACCAGCTAATCTGCACTAGTGAACCAGCGGCCAAACTGCGCCTTAAATGACGACTTCCTGTTGATCAAAGCGATCAATCGCGGCAAACTGCACCAGCGGAGACGATCTGAAAGGCGTTTGCTTCTGATGTGGGGATATAGGCCACGTAGCAAAGAGCTGCTCCAAGTCACCAAAATGTAGCCTTTGCACACGAAAAGGCGAAAAATCTACGGACCACGCTACAGGCAGCTTTAAATGTCCGGCGTACCGCGGGGCAGTACGTAAAATGAAATGGTAAGATTACTTCAATTAAATCTTAACCACAGGATAGCTGCTCAAGCCCTTTTACAGCAGACTGTTAGAGAAATGCGCATCGATATTGCCATTATCAGCGAACCCCACCATATAGACACCAACTGCCCGAGAATATGGACCGCGGATCAGGGCGGAAAAACTGCTCTCTGGATATGTGGCGAGCCTTCGACGTCATTGGAGAACACAAAGCCCTTCACTGGGTTTGTACGCGCACGATATGGCAGCCTATGGATACACAGCTGCTACCTAGCCTGAGCATGCAGCTTAGCGAGTTTCAAGCTGCATTAGACGCATTTATAGACGACGCAAGGGGGCGGAAGGTCATAATTGCTGGTGACTTCAACGCCTGAGCAGTGAAATGGGGCAGCCAAGCAACCAACGCAAGAGGTCGTGCCCTGTTGGAAAGCTTGGCAGTTCTGAATATTGGCTTGTTAAACTCCGGGACGGAAAACACCTTTAGTCGGGGCGGTATCGGATCAATAATCGATCTCACCTTCGCAAGCTCGTCACTTTTCGCCGCAACGAAATGGAAATAAAGTGACGTATATACCGCAAGCGACCACTCCGCTATATTATGCACGATTGGTGAAAGAACTGTAGCCAGATCCAGAAGCTCAAGTCGTAAAGCCTACCGCTTGGATACTTTCGACCGCGTGACGTTTTCGAACGCAGTCCAGCCGGCAACGCAGAGAATAGAGCCTCCCAAATGGCAATCCAATTGACACGTGCCAGATGAAAGCATGAAAAATCGGAAAACGTTTCGGCGCCACCATGTACCCACATACTGGTGGAACGAGAATATTGCCGAAGCACGGCGGAACTGCATCCAAGCCAGAAGGAGATACCAGCGAGCCCGAGGTAGACCCAACTACGGCGAAGACCAACTAGGATATCAGAGGGCCTGAAAACTGCTAAAGAATGCCATTCGAGATAGCAAGCGAGAATGCTTCCTGGAGCTATGCGACTATGCGAATACGATCCTTGGGGCAAGGCGTATAAAATTGTTGTAACGAGACTCTACGCCGGAAAGCAAATGCAGCCTCCCGACCCAGGTTAGCTATTTCCAATCAGACCCGACATAGAGCCCTCACCGAGTCAAGGAGCAGCCACTCCAGTGCAAATCGACGAAATTTCAGTCGATGAGGTGTTGATGATCGCCAGAAGCCTCAAGCCCAGTAAGGCGCCGGGTCCGGATGGAATTCCCAACCGAGCGCTGAAATTGGCCATGCGCCTACAGCCCGTGCAGTTCGTACAGCTCTTCAACACGTACCTAAGGGAGAGAACTTTCCCCTTAATATGGAAACGCCAAACACTGGTCTTGTTACCGAAGCTAGGCAAGCCATCGTCATACAGGCCGATTTGCCTCCTGGACACGTTAGGCAAAGTGCTGAAGAAGCTAACTTGCAGCAGGCTTGAAGCTGCTCTCGAGAACAATGGAGGTTTGTCCCAAAGCCACTTTGTCTTCACCAAGGCAAAGTCGACAATTGACGCTTTGGAAAAAGTCGTCGGCATAGCCACAAACGCCATCCAAGGATCAAGATGGAACGCCTTTAACACAGCAAGGTAGGACAAAACATTGGAAGCACTTTCAACATACCGCGTCCCATATTACTCTCAGGAGATGATACGCAGCTAAAATAGCTGAGAAAGACTGATGCAATACGACACCGCAGATGGCCCCACTACACACCAAGTGTCCGCTGGGGTGCCCCAAGGCTCAGTTCTAGAACCTCTCCTCTGGAACATCATGTACGATGACTGGAACTTCCGATCGATACAAGTATCGTCGGCTTCGCGGACGATGTGACCTTTGTAGTCGTCGGCAAGGAATTAAAGGACGTAGAGGAATCTTGCAAACACAGTATTGATCGTGTGGACCAATGGATGGCAGCAGCTGGACTCGGGCTGGCTGCCCATAAAACATTAAAGTACCAGGGAGTTATGCTAGACACGAGGTTGTCTTTCAGAGAGCACTTGGAGTACGTCCAAAACAGCAGAGACACGGTCTTCTCATGACAGTAAACAAAGCGGTAATAATGTACGTGGCCCCCATCTGAAGCAGACCAATGGCTGTTCCAAGCTATAGCCGGAGCATAAATTCTATATATCGCCTAAGCGCTCTACGGGTCTGCTGCGCATTCCGGACTGGTTATCGCAGGGATGGTCCGCACAGCAGCAAGGATGCAAAGCATGGAACGATGCAAGCACGTTGGGATCGCTCATCTAAAGGACGCTGGACACAGGCTTATCCCAAACTTGGAAGCCTGGATAAACCGCAAGTATGGAAATACTAATTTGTACTTAACGCAGCCTATCTGGCCACGGACGCTTCAGAAGCTACTTGAAGAGATTCGGCCACGATAACACAGACAAGTGTTCTTGGTGCGGCAGTGGAATCGCAGAGGACGCCAACCACATCATCTTTGAATGTAGAAGGTTCTCAGCGAACAGGCAGGGCCTGGAGGACAACTTGAGGAGACCTATTACGGTGGACAACTTGGTCAGGAACATGTTGAAGACCGCACAAAAATGGGAAGCTACCTACACTTTTGCAGCAGAAGTGATGCTGGAACTCAGCAGAGTTGAGCGCAATAGATGGAGTGCGGAGGAAGTTTAGGTAGCAACAACATGCCTGTGAAGCAATGCTTTGCGGCCGTTCCGCAATCCACGCCACCTAATCATCACGTACCTCCCTTACTATCTACATCATAAGCATAAATTATTTATTATTTATATATTTATATTTGTGCAAATAAACCGAATACAAAAAAAAACACAGACACACACACAATGGAAACGTAACACCCTTCCACCCCCCCTTACCACCTTGCGCAAGCGACACCAACGTACTCCCCTTCCTCCTCTATGTAATCTTGCTTCTCACACAAAAATTAAAACATAAGATCTACGCCCGAAATTCGAAATTTTTGAACAGAAAGTGACATTTTTGACCCAATGTGTATATTCCTTATCCGCATGGACATAAGAGTCGGCATAGACCTCTCCGTATTTTATTAATATTTTAAGCGTACGCAGTACTATGTTCAAGTTTATATTATATCTATTCTATAACTCTACAAAATTAAAATATATTCATAGATATCGATATCGATAACAAAATTTTTTTTTATTTCAAGTCAGGTTTCTATATAGGCTATATGGTTTAGATATATTTAACTTTTTGAATACCTCGGTACAAATTTTAAACAGTTCTTATGAAGTGGGCAGACACTTCCACAATTTTGTCATAAAATATATTCATGAAAAACTCTTAAAGCTTTTAATATAAAATATTTGGTAGCCCGGAGAGAACCGAACTTTACTTCTTTGCAAATATTATTTACACAACATCTGAATAGGTGTACGTTATAAATTTCTAACCATTTTTAATTATTTGTTTTTATCGCAAAGTAGACTTAACTTTTTTAAACACTAATATCTAATAATTGATGGAGTCAACTGTTTCAGACATCACATACTATCCAGATAAATCATCGTCATTTATAAATAGTACATGTTTTGCTTGCAAACCAATGGCACCGTTAGATGATGTTAGAAAAATGACTGTGCCAATTACTAAAAGTCAGAAACAATGTAGACGGTACCTTTACATATTTTGTAAAACATTGCAAACAAAATTTGCACGCCACATAGAGATTAAATATAGAATGGAACCAGTTAGAGAGATCAGCAGTTTATCAAAAGACAAACAGCAAAGAATGAAATTGCTTGAGGGATTACGGAAAGACAAGGATGCTACTTACAATGAAGGAACCTTTATAGTTTCAAGTCCATTAAGGGAAAACTCAAAAAGAGGGCTTTGGATTTTGTGTGCTTCAATGGATGTAAAGCCTATTTACCGAAGACAACAACTCGGAATCAAATTAAAAATTAATGTAGTAATATCCATAAAATATGCAACCGAGATATATTTACATTTGCACGAAGTGCTGCAAATAATATTGCGAAATAAAATAATGCCTGTCCTAAATGACGTCGCCATTACTAGGACAGTATTGTATGATCACCTAATTATATTGTTTAAAAATTTAGAAGCAATGAAGCACACGGAAGTACAGCATGATATGATAACAGCAATTATGCGTTATCTAAGTCGCCTTTTGATAGTAATAAAATATGTTATTTCCCCTAAGTATTATGATTCTGTTAAGTCTAGAATTCGTTATGTTGCTGAGTTTGATTATGATAATATTCGTTTTATGAAGCCTACTGCAGCGACAACTCTAACATGCTTGGTAAAAATAGTACATGTGCGAGAATATTAAAAGCACAAACCATAAAATATTGCGACAATAGCATAAAATATTTAAAAAAAGAAAGGATTTTGTTCAGGATCTACATGCTAAAGCTTTGAATTAGCTAAACTAGAAATTCAACATATCATCATTAACCTCGTTATATCAGAGCAGAGTTAGCGAACTTGAGAGTCTTACTCTTAAGAGCTACAGAACTGCTCATGCAATTGAGGCTATCGACGTTAGAGCTAATTCTGATCTGTATGAAGGCACCTCAGCCAAAATGAAAAACATCACCAGGGTGATTAATCGTGCCAAAAAAACCGAACATTTCCAGTTCTTTTTACACCATGCGATCGGTATTGCATAGCCAATATACTCGAATATGGCAAACGCACAATAAATAAACCAGCTACTACACTAAAGATATATTTTAGTGTGCCAAGTCCGTGGCCACTAAGAAAAGATAATATTCGTGAGTGTCCTATCCTAGAGAAATTCCCAAATGAATGTGGTACACGTTGCCCTGAGTCCCTTTCAGGCACAGACCTGCGAAAGCAACTGACCACACATACCGCTTTGTTCAACGTTAAGGACATTCAAATTGATTATTTGGCGAGCTTAATGGGTGATCATAAAGACATTCATAAAAATTACTATCGTGTTGCTGCCTCTGTAGCGGGGGTGACCCAAGTTTCTCAATTACTTATGTCAACAATGAACATGGAAGAGGAAAATGCTGAAATTGCAGATGCTAATCTCGAGAGTGAGTTATTTAGTCTGTCTGTTGCGAAGAAAATTTTAATAATCGCTGCAAGTTTTGAACCTGGAACTGTCATGTTCGGAATACTTCAATAGAAATTTTTCAAGTATTGGAACTTCGATACAGTAGAAGATACATTCAGTATTTAAAATATTAGTAATGGTTTTGGCGACCTATCCATATTTAAAATATTTTGATGGCGGGACCTCGGTCCGAGTTTTTTTTTTAATTAATAGATTAAAACAATATAATTTAATACTTATATCGCTTATTTTATTTAAAGCAAAATATTAAATAAAATATTTTTCAACTGTTTATTTACACGAGTCCGAACCTCGACCAAGCCAAAGTAAATATTTAAAAACATAAATTATATATATCGCCTAAGCGTTCTACGGGTCAGCTGCGCATTTCGGACGGTATCAGACGAAGCAGCGCTGGTTATCGCAGGGATGGTCCGCACAGCAGCAAGGATGCAAAGCATGGAACGATGGCAAGCACGTTGGGATCGCTCATCTAAAGGACGCTGGACACATAGGCTTATCCCAAACTTGGAAGCCTGGATAAACCGCAAGTATG
The DNA here is from genome assembly GCF_030788295.1 of Drosophila virilis. NCBI lineage: Eukaryota > Metazoa > Arthropoda > Insecta > Diptera > Drosophilidae > Drosophila > Drosophila virilis. The sequence continues at coordinate 262,079 of NC_091548.1, forward strand.
GAAATACTTATTTTTACTTAACGCAGCCTATCTGGCCACGGACGCTTCAGGAGCTACTTGAAGAGATTCGGCCACGATAACACAGACGAGTGTTCTTGGTGCGGCAGTGAAATCGCAGAGGACGCCAACCACATCATCTTTGAATGTGGAAGGTTCTCAGCGAACAGGCAGGGCCTGGAAGACAGCTTGAGGAGACCTATCACGGTGGACAACTTGGTCAGGAACATGTTGAAGACCGCACAAAAATGGGAAGCTACCTATACTTTTGCAGCAGGAGTGATGCTGGAACTAAGGAGAGTTGAGCGCAATAGATGGAGAGCGGAGGAAGTTTAGGTAGCAACAACATGCCTGTGAAGCAATGCTTTGCGGCCATTCCGCAATCCACGCCACCTAATCATCACGTACCCCCCTATCTACTATCTACATCATAAGCATAAATTATTTATTATTTATATATTTATATTTGTGCAAATAAACCGAATACAAAAATAAACACAAACACAATGGAAACGTAACACCCTTCCACCCCCCCTTACCACCTTGCGCAAGCGACACCAACGTACTCCCCCTCCTCCTCTATGTAATCTTGCTTCCCACACAAAAATTAAAACATAAGACCTACGCCCGAAATTCGACATTTTTGAACAGAAAGGGAGATTTTTTGACCCAATGTGTACATTCCTTATCCGCACGGACATAAGAGTCGGCATAGACCTTTCCGTATTTTATTAATATTTTAAGCGTACGCAGTACTATGTTCAAGTTTATATTATATCTATTCTATAACTCTACAAAATTAAAACATATTCATAGATATCGATATCGATAACAACATTTTTTTTTTATTTCAAGTCAGGTTTCTATATAGGCTACATGGCTTAGATATATTTAACTTTTTGAATACCTCGGTACAAATTTTCAACAGTTGTTATAAAAGTAAGGATATGCATTACATAAGGTGAAGTGGGCAGACACTTCCACAATTTTGTCATAAAATATATTCATGAAAAACTCTTAAGGCTTTTAATATAAAATATTCTTTACATTACTTCTTTGCAAATATTATTTACACAACATCTGAATAACCATTTTTAATTACTTATTTTTATCGCACAGTAGACTTTACTTTTTTAAATACTAAAATCTTATAATTTATGGAGTCAACTGTTTCAGACATCACATACTATCCAGATAAATCATCGTCATTTATAAATTGTACATATTTTTCTCGCAAACCAATGGCACCGTTAGATGATGTTAGAAAAATTACTGTGCCAATTACTAAAAGTCAGAAACAATGTAGACGGCACTTTTACATATTTTGTAAAACATTGCGAACAAAATTTGCACGCCACATAGAGTTTAAATATAGAATGGAACCAGTTAGAGAGATCAGCAGTTTATCAAAAGACAAACAGCAAAGAATGAAATTGCTTGAGGGATGCTACTTACAATGAAGGAACTTTTATAGTTTCACGTCAATTAAGGGAAAACTCAAAAAGAGGGCTTTGGATTTTGTGTGCTGCAATGGATGTAAAGCCTACTTACCGAAGACAACAACTCGGAATCAAATTAAAAATTAATGTAGTAATATCCATAAAATATGCAGCCGAGATATATTAACCTCTGCACGAAGTGCTGCAAATAATATTGCGAAATAAAATAATGCCTGTCCTTCATGACGTCGCCATTACTAGGACAATATTGTATGTTCACCTAATTATATTGTTTAAAAATTTAGAAGCAATGAAGCACACGGAAGTACAGCATGATATGATAACAGCAATTATGCGTTATCTAAGTCGCCGCTTGATAGTAATAAAATATGTTATTTCCCCTAAGTATTATGATTCTGTTAAGTCTGGAATTCGTTATGTTGCTGAGTTTGATTATGATAATATTCGTTTTATGAAGCCTACTGCAGCGACAACTCTAACATGCTTGGTAAAAATAGTACATGTGCGAGAATATTAAAAGCACAAACCATAAAATATTGCGACAATAGCATAAAATATTTAAAAAAAGAAAGGATTTTGTTCAGGATCTACATGCTAAAGCTTTGAATTAGCTAAACTAGAAATTCAACATATCATCATTAACCTCGTTATATCAGAGCAGAGTTAGCGAACTTGAGAGTCTTACTCTTAAGAGCTACAGAACTGCTCATGCAATTGAGGCTATCGACGATAGAGCTAATTCTGATCTGTATGAAGGCACCTCAGCCAAAATGAAAAACATCACCAGGGTGATTAATCGTGCCAAAAAAACCGAACATTTCCAGTTCTTTTTACACCATGCGATCGGTATTGCATAGCCAATATACTCGAATATGGCAAACGCACAATAAATAAACCAGCTACTACACTAAAGATATATTTTAGTGTGCCAAGTCCGTGGCCACTAAGAAAAGATAATATTCGTGAGTGTCCTATCCTAGAGAAATTCCCAAATGAATGTGGTACACGTTGCCCTGAGTCCCTTTCAGACACAGACCTTCGAAAGCAATTGACCACACATACCGCTTTGTTCAACGTTAAGGACATTCAAATTGATTATTTGGCGAGCTTCCACCTAAGACAGTTTTTCACTGGACACGGCGGGTATAGGAAGTATCTCTATAGGTTCAGGCATGAGGTCTCCCCAGAGTGCCCGAACTGCCCAATTCTGGACGAAGACCCGGAACACGTGCTGTACCAATGCTCGAGGTACAGAGAGGTAGTGAGCTCTGTACCCCCACCGGTAGCGTTCATGCTGGAAGGATAATAGGCATAATAGGCATCCAGAGGGATCTGAGACGATGCGAAAAGGAGCGACGACTAATGGATACTGCCTAAAATAGGCTACCCATCCCCGCGAAGTAATATTTTGCGGTGATCCCGCGGGGAATGTGGTGTGTGAGTGGGGGGTGAGTTTAGTACGTAGGTGCTGACGGAGTCAGCAAATCGTGCATACGGTTGGCCCGGACCATCAGTATCTTACGAAGATTTTCACCTCCGTGCCGTAAGCAAAAAAAAAATAAATAAATAAAAACACACCCACACACACACACAAGACGTTTGATAGAGTGCGGACGCGTTTGTAACTGCTCCGCTCGAAAAATAATCAAATCGGTGGTTTTTCTGAGAAAATTATAGTGAAGTTAGTGCACGTGTGATCTGTGTCATAGGCCTTATATACCAAAAGGTGCGTGGCGGTATTCACTGCGAAGCCCGTGCAGAGCGTTCCTGGTGGTGGTGTCTACTGCTCCACGATCCAGGCGAGGGGAATGGAGGCGTCTCTTTGGCGTGTTTTTTGCGCTATTGTGAGTTTTATCACTCAAGTTTAGTAGCCGGTGCGCGAAGCTATTTGTGAAGTTGTTTGCATTCACTCTAACAGCTGTAAGTAGTGTTGGCTAGCGCAGCTCACAACCAGCTAATCTGCACTAGTGAACCAGCGGCCAAACTGCGCCTTAAATGACGACTTCCTGTTGATCAAAGCGATCAATCGCGGCAAACTGCACCAGCGGAGACGATCTGAAAGGCGTTTGCTTCTGATGTGGGGATATAGGCCACGTAGCAAAGAGCTGCTCCAAGTCACCAAAATGTAGCCTTTGCACACGAAAAGGCGAAAAATCTACGGACCACGCTACAGGCAGCTTTAAATGTCCGGCGTACCGCGGGGCAGTACGTAAAATGAAATGGTAAGATTACTTCAATTAATCTTAACCACTGCATAGCTGCTCAAGCCCTTCTACAGCAGACTGTTAGAGAAATGCGCATCGATATTGCCATTATCAGCGAACCCCACCATATAGACACCAACTGCCCGAGAATATGGACCGCGGATCAGGCCGGAAAAACTGCTCTCTGGATATGTGGCGAGCCTTCAACGTCATTGGAGAACACAAAGCCCTTCACTGGGTTTGTACGCGCACGATATGGCAGCCTATGGATACACAGCTGCTACCTAGCCCGAGCATGCAGCTTAGCGAGTTTCAAGCTGCATTAGACGCATTTATAGACGACGCAAGGGGGCGGAAGGTCATAATTGCTGGTGACTTCAACGCCTGAGCAGTGAAATGGGGCAGCCAAGCAACCAACGCAACAGGTCGTGCCCTCTTGGAAAGCTTGGCAGTTCTGAATATTGGCTTGTTAAACTCCGGGACGGAAAACACCTTTAGTCGGGGCGGTATCGGATCAATAATCGATCTCACCTTCGCAAGCTCGTCACTTTTCGGCGCAACGAAATGGAAATAAAGTGACGTATATACCGCAAGCGACCACTCCGCTATATTATGCACGATTGGTGAAAGAACTGCAGCCAGATCCAGAAGCTCAAGTCGTAAAGCCTACCGCTTGGATACTTTCGACCGCGTGACGTTTTCGAACGCAGTCCAGCCGGCAACGCAGAGAATAGAGCCTCCCAAATGGCAATCCAATTGACACGTGCCAGATGAAAGCATGAAAAATCGGAAAACGTTTCGGCGCCACCATGTACCCACATACTGGTGGAACGAGAATATTGCCGAAGCACGGCGGAACTGCATCCAAGCCAGAAGGAGATACCAGCGAGCCCGAGGTAGACCCAACTACGGCGAAGACCAACTAGGATATCAGAGGGCCTGAAAACTGCTAAAGAATGCCATTCGAGATAGCAAGCGAGAATGCTTCCTGGAGCTATGCGACTATGCGAATACGATCCTTGGGGCAAGGCGTATAAAATTGTTGTAACGAGACTCTACGCCGGAAAGCAAATGCAGCCTCCCGACCCAGGTGAGCTATTCCCAATCAGACCCGACATAGAGCCCTCACCGAGTCAAGGAGCAGCCACTCCAGTGCAAATCGACGAAATTTCAGTCGATGAGGTGTTGATGATCGCCAGAAGCCTCAAGCCCAGTAAGGCGCCGGGTCCGGATGGAATTCCCAACCGAGCGCTGAAATTGGCCATGCGCCTACAGCCCGTGCAGTTCGTACAGCTCTTCAACACGTACCTAAGGGAGAGAACTTTCCCCTTAATATGGAAACGCCAAACACTGGTCTTGTTACCGAAGCTAGGCAAGCCATCGTCATACAGGCCGATTTGCCTCCTGGACACGTTAGGCAAAGTGCTGAAGAAGCTAACTTGCAGCAGGCTTGAAGCTGCTCTCGAGAAAAATGGAGGTTTGTCCAAAGCCACTTTGTCTTCACCAAGGCAAAGTCGACAATTGACGCTTTGGAAAAAGTCGTCGGCATAGCCACAAACGCCATCCAAGGATCAAGATGGAACGCCTTTAACACAGCAAGGTAGGACAAAACATTGGAAGCACTTTCAACATACCGCGTCCCATATTACTCTCAGGAGATGATACGCAGCTAAAATAGCTGAGAAAGACTGATGCAATACGACACCGCAGATGGCCCCACTACACACCAAGTGTCCGCTGGGGTGCCCCAAGGCTTAGTTCTAGAACCTCTCCTCTGGAACATCATGTACGATGACTGGAACTTCCGATCGATACAAGTATCGTCGACATGGAAGCGGCAGCGAATGCAGCCATAAGGATCGTGGCCAGCTGGATGCGTGGCGCTAGCCTGGAGCTTGCAGGCCATAAAACAGAGGCGGTCCTCATCACAAGCCGCAAAATAGTCAAGCTTGCTAGATTTCAGGTAGACAGCGTTAGTATTGAGTCAAAGACAACTGGCTTAGCTTTCGACCGCACGTAGATTACGTTAGCCAGAAAGCAGCCAAAATACAGGCGACCCTTTCGAGGATGCTACCCAAGATAGGAGGACCTAAAGCAGGTAGACGCCTGCTCCTCGCGAGATTTGTAGCCTCCGTGTTGTTCTATGCTGCACCGATATGGGCTTCAGCGGTTGCAAGCCAGAAAGGGCTCCGAAGGAAGATGTCAATCCCCTATAGGCTCAGTGCTCTGGGCACCATTTCTGGATTTCGGACGGTGTCGGACGAGGCAGCCACAGTATTGACAGGAATGCTGCCAGAAGATATACTGGCCAACGAAATGGAGAAAATTTACATGGCCCGAATAGGCACGGGAGACGCTGTCTTAACGGGCGTCATCCGGTCGGAGAGAGGAACATCAATGGCAACTTTGCAGGAGAGATGAAACACGGCGAACAAGGGAGATGGACAATGGATTAGGAGACGGAATGGCGAAATGAACTTCCACCTAAGACAGTTTTTCACTGGACACGGCGGGTATAGGAAGTATCTCTATAGGTTCAGGCATGAGGTCTCCCCAGAGTGCCCGAACTGCCCAATTCTGGACGAAGACCCGGAACACGTGCTGTACCAGTGCTCGAGGTACAGAGAGGTAGTGAGCTCTGTACCTCCACCGGAGGGACCGGTAGCGTTCATGCTGGAAGGATAATAGGCATAATAGGCATCCAGAGGGATCTGAGACGATGCGAAAAGGAGCGACGACTAATGGATACTGCCTAAAATAGGCTACCCATCCCCGCGAAGTAATATTTTGCGGTGATCCCGCGGGGAATGTGGTGTGTGAGTGGGGGGTGAGTTTAGTACGTAGGTGCTGACGGAGTCAGCAAATCGTGCATACGGTTGGCCCGGACCATCAGTATCTTACGAAGATTTTCACCTCCGTGCCGTAAGCAAAAAAAAAATAAATAAATAAAAACACACCCACACACACACACAAGACGTTTGATAGAGTGCGGACGCGTTTGTAACTGCTCCGCTCGAAAAATAATCAAATCGGTGGTTTTTCTGAGAAAATTATAGTGAAGTTAGTGCACGTGTGATCTGTGTCATAGGCCTTATATACCAAAAGGTGCGTGGCGGTATTCACTGCGAGGCCCGTGCAGAGCGTTCCTGGTGGTGGCGTCTACTGCTCCACGATCCAGGCGAGGGGAATGGAGGCGTCTCTTTGGCGTGTTTTTTGCGCTATTGTGAGTTTTATCACTCAAGTTTAGTAGCCGGTGCGCGAAGCTATTTGTGAAGTTGGTTGCATTCACTCTAACAGCTGTAAGTAGTGTTGGCTAGCGCAGCTCACAACCAGCTAATCTGCACTAGTGAACCAGCGGCCAAACTGCGCCTTAAATGACGACTTCCTGTTGATCAAAGCGATCAATCGCGGCAAACTGCACCAGCGGAGACGATCTGAAAGGCGTTTGCTTCTGATGTGGGGATATAGGCCACGTAGCAAAGAGCTGCTCCAAGTCACCAAAATGTAGCCTTTGCACACGAAAAGGCGAAAAATCTACGGACCACGCTACAGGCAGCTTTAAATGTCCGGCGTACCGCGGGGCAGTACGTAAAATGAAATGGTAAGATTACTTCAATTAAATCTTAACCACTGCATAGCTGCTCAAGCCCTTCTACAGCAGACTGTTAGAGAAATGCGCATCGATATTGCCATTATCAGCGAACCCCACCATATAGACACCAACTGCCCGAGAATATGGACCGCGGATCAGGGCGGAAAAACTGCTCTCTGGATATGTGGCGAGCCTTCAACGTCATTGGAGAACACAAAGCCCTTCACTGGGTTTGTACGCGCACGATATGGCAGCCTATGGATACACAGCTGCTACCTAGCCCGAGCATGCAGCTTAGCGAGTTTCAAGCTGCATTAGACGCATTTATAGACGACGCAAGGGGGCGGAAGGTCATAATTGCTGGTGACTTCAACGCCTGAGCAGTGAAATGGGGCAGCCAAGCAACCAACGCAACAGGTCGTGCCCTCTTGGAAAGCTTGGCAGTTCTGAATATTGGCTTGTTAAACTCCGGGACGGAAAACACCTTTAGTCGGGGCGGTATCGGATCAATAATCGATCTCACCTTCGCAAGCTCGTCACTTTTCGGCGCAACGAAATGGAAATAAAGTGACGTATATACCGCAAGCGACCACTCCGCTATATTATGCACGATTGGTGAAAGAACTGCAGCCAGATCCAGAAGCTCAAGTCGTAAAGCCTACCGCTTGGATACTTTCGACCGCGTAACGTTTTCGAACGCAGTCCAGCCGGCAACGCAGAGAATAGAGCCTCCCAAATGGCAATCCAATTGACACGTGCCAGATGAAAGCATGAAAAATCGGAAAACGTTTCGGCGCCACCATGTACCCACATACTGGTGGAACGAGAATATTGCCGAAGCACGGCGGAACTGCATCCAAGCCAGAAGGAGATACCAGCGAGCCCAAAGTAGACCCAACTACGGCGAAGACCAACTAGGATATCAGAGGGCCTGAAAACTGCTAAAGAATGCCATTCGAGATAGCAAGCGAGAATGCTTCCTGGAGCTATGCGACTATGCGAATACGATCCTTGGGGCAAGGCGTATAAAACTGTTGTAACGAGACTCTACGCCGGAAAGCAAATGCAGCCTCCCGACCCAGGTGAGCTGAAGCGGATTGGAAACGCTATTCCCAATCAGACCCGACATAGAGCCCTCACCGAGTCAATGAGTCGGTCGATGAGGTGTTGACGATCGCCAGAAGCCTCAAGCCCAGTAAGGCGCCGGGTCCGGATGGAATTCCCAACCGAGCGCTGAAATTGGCCATGCGCCTACAGCCCGTGCAGTTCGTACAGCTCTTCAACACGTACCTAAGGGAGAGAACTTTCCCCTCAATATGGAAACGCCAAACACTGGTCTTGTTACCGAAGCTAGGCAAGCCATCGTCATACAGGCCGATTTGCCTCCTGGACACGTTAGGCAAAGTGCTGAAGAAGCTAACTTGCAGCAGGCTTGAAGCTGCTCTCGAGAAAAATGGAGGTTTGTCCCAAAGCCACTTTGGCTTCACCCACTACACACCAAGTGTCCGCTGGGGTGCCCCAAGGCTTAGTTCTAGAACCTCTCCTCTGGAACATCATGTACGATGACTGGAACTTCCGATCGATACAAGTATCGTCGGCTTCGCGGACGATGTGACCTTTGTAGTCGTCGGCAAGGAATTAAAGGACGTAGAGGAATCGTGCAAACACAGTATTGATCGTGTGGACCAATGGATGGCAGCAGCTGGACTCGGGCTGGCTGCTCATAAAACAGAAGCGGTGTTAGTCAGCAGTCGAAAAAGAGTGGAAACAGCGCACATAAGAGTCGGCAGTGCGACAATAGAATCAGCAAGGGCGTTAAAGTACCTGGGTGTCATGCTAGACACAAGAATGTCGTTCAAAGAGCACTTGGAGTACGTGCACTAGAAAGCAGCAAAGTCCTGTCGAGCGCTATCCAGGATTATGCTAAACAGCAGAGACTCCGTCTCCTTATGACCGTAAACCGAGCGGTAATAATGTACGCGTCCCCATCTGGAGCAGAGCTATGGCTGTTCCCAGCTACAGCCGGGGCGTACACTCTATATATCGCCTAAGCGCTCTACGGGTCAGCTACGCATTCCGCATTTAGGTAGCAAGAACACGCCTGTGAAGCAATGCTTCGCGGCCGTTCCGCAGGCAATCCACGCTACCTAAACAATACCCCAACTATAACCTATGCTAAATAACTAAGCATAAATAAACTGAATACAAAAAAAACACACACACACACACTGGCCCCAAATGGATGGACAACAGCCTAGACGAGGAAACCTACACGGACTCCCTACGTCATGCTCAATTGACTTGGGCCACGGAGTTAGCAGACGACATGGCGCGGCAGCTCATGGGAAACATCTCGAACGCGTACGACTTATCCATGCGACTTATCCATGCCAAGGAGGATGCCAAACAGAAGAGGAGCACCTTGCTACTGGTGGAATGAGCAAATCAGCGACCTAAGGAAAGCCTGCCTGCGTGCTAGAAGGCGCTCTCAGCGTGCCCGAGGCCACCCAGACATTGCATCTAGGCTGGAACTCCTGCGGGCAGCCAAGCGAGACCTCAAGAGAAGCAATAAAGAAAGCAAATCTAGCTGCTTCCAGAAAATATGCGATGAGGCCGATGTTAACCCGTGGGGCACGGCATACAAGATCGTCACGAAGAAGATCCGCAGCTAGGGAACAACCCAGGTGACCTGCCCTACCGCACTTGCCACTATAGTGGAGACACTGTTCCCCCAACACCCACGACTGGAAGTAGCCAACCCCTCACTGAGCACGGAGCTAGTGCAGCAGGTGTCGGCAGACGACGTGTTAGCGGCAAGCAAAAAACTAGGCGACAAAAAGGCTCCATGACCAGATGGGGTGCCAAACAAGGCGCTAAAGTTAGCTATGTTAACAAAACCAGACGCCTTCGCCGAGACATATACTAGATGTCTACAGGTTTGTGTATTCCCTAAGAGATGGAAGCGACAGAAACTAATCCTTCTACGGAAAGGGGACAACCCAATAGAGGAACCCTCGGGATACAGGCCAATCTGCCTACTGGACACGGCGGGAAAGGTACTGGAAAGGATTGTGTATGACCGACTACTTAGTGTCATCGAAGAGAAAGAGGCCCTGTCCAAACAGCAATATGGATTTCGCAAGGCAATGTCTGCGGTCGATGCAATTAAGGCGGTGGTAGATGTTGCCGCTAAAGCAATAGGGGGAACCAGAGGAGGTGGGGAGATTACGTTGGACATCCGCAATGCCTTTAACTCAGCAAGCTGGTCTCGTATACTGGAAGCCTTGGACCGAATAGAGATACCGTCCTCCCTTTTCCGTATAATATCCAACTACCTCTCCAATCGGGTATTGAGTTATGATACGGATGACGGTGCTAGGAGTTACACGGTCTCAGCAGGGGAACATAATGTACGACGAGTTGCTCAGAGTGTAATTGCCCCAGTGATGCATAGGATTCACGGATGACCTAGCTCTAGTATTGGTGGGCAAAGAAATAGAAGACATGGAAGCGGCAGCGAATGCAGCCATAAGGATCGTGGCCAGCTGGATGCGTGGCGCTAGCCTGGAGCTTGCAGGCCATAAAACAGAGGCGGTCCTCATCACAAGCCGCAAAATAGTCAAGCTTGCTAGATTTCAGGTAGACAGCGTTAGTATTGAGTCAAAGACAACTGGCTTAGCTTTAGACCGCACGTAGATTACGTTAGCCAGAAAGCAGCCAAAATACAGGCGACCCTTTCGAGGATGCTACCCAACATAGGAGGACCTAAAGCAGGTAGACACCTGCTCCTCGCGAGAGTTGTAGCCTCCTTGTTCGGGTTTCATCCGGTCGGAGAGAGGAACATCAATGGCAACTTTGCAGGAGAGATGGAACACGGCGAACAAGGGAGATGGACAATGGATTAGGAGACGGAATGGCGAAATGAACTTCCACCTAAGACAGTTTTTCACTGGACACGGCGGGTATAGGAAGTATCTCTATAGGTTCAGGCATGAGGTCTCCCCAGAGTGCCCGAACTGCCCAATTCTGGACGAAGACCCGGAACACGTGCTGTACCAATGCTCGAGGTACAGAGAGGTAGTGAGCTCTGTACCTCCACCGGAGGGACCGGTAGCGTTCATGCTGGAAGGATAATAGGCATAATAGGCATCCAGAGGGATCTGAGACGATGCGAAAAGGAGCGACGACTAATGGATACTGCCTAAAATAGGCTACCCATCCCCGCGAAGTAATATTTTGCGGTGATCCCGCGGGGAATGTGGTGTGTGAGTGGGGGGTGAGTTTAGTACGTAGGTGCTGACGGAGTCAGCAAATCGTGCATACGGTTGGCCCGGACCATCAGTATCTTACGAAGATTTTCACCTCCGTGCCGTAAGCAAAAAAAAATAAATAAATAAAAACACACCCACACACACACACAAGACGTTTGATAGAGTGCGGACGCGTTTGTAACTGCTCCGCTCGAAAAATAATCAAATCGGTGGTTTTTCTGAGAAAATTATAGTGAAGTTAGTGCACGTGTGATCTGTGTCATAGGCCTTATATACCAAAAGGTGCGTGGCGGTATTCACTGCGAAGCCCGTGCAGAGCGTTCCTGGTGGTGGCGTGTACTGCTCCACGATCCAGGCGAGGGGAATGGAGGCGTCTCTTTGGCGTGTTTTTTGCGCTATTGTGAGTTTTATCACTCAAGTTTAGTAGCCGGTGCGCGAAGCTATTTGTGAAGTTGGTTGCATTCACTCTAACAGCTGTGAGTAGTGTTGGCTAGCGCAGCTCACAACCAGCTAATCTGCACTAGTGAACCAGCGGCCAAACTGCGCCTTAAATGACGACTTCCTGTTGATCAAAGCGATCAATCGCGGCAAACTGCACCAGCGGAGACGATCTGAAAGGCGTTTGCTCCTGATGTGGGGATATAGGCCACGTAGCAAAGAGCTGCTCCAAGTCACCAAAATGTAGCCTTTGCACACGAAAAGGCGAAAAATCTACGGACCACGCTACAGGCAGCTTTAAATGTCCGGCGTACCGCGGGGCAGTACGTAAAATGAAATGGTAAGATTACTTCAATTAAATCTTAACCACTGCATAGCTGCTCAAGCCCTTCTACAGCAGACTGTTAGAGAAATGCGCATCGATATTGCCATTATCAGCGAACCCCACCATATAGACACCAACTGCCCGAGAATATGGACCGCGGATCAGGGCGGAAAAACTGCTCTCTGGATATGTGGCGAGCCTTCGACGTCATTGGAGAACACAAAGCCCTTCACTGGGTTTGTACGCGCACGATATGGCAGCCTATGGATACACAGCTGCTACCTAGCCCGAGCATGCAGCTTAGCGAGTTTCAAGCTGCATTAGACGCATTTATAGACGACGCAAGGGGGCGGAAGGTCATAATTGCTGGTGACTTCAACGCCTGACCAGTGAAATGGGGCAGCCAAGCAACCAACGCAAGAGGTCGTGCCCTGTTGGAAAGCTTGGCAGTTCTGAATATTGGCTTGTTAAACTCCGGGACGGAAAACACCTTTAGTCGGGGCGGTATCGGATCAATAATCGATCTCACCTTCGCAAGCTCGTCACTTTTCGGCGCAACGAAATGGAAATAAAGTGACGTATATACCGCAAGCGACCACTCCGCTATATTATGCACGATTGGTGAAAGAACTGCAGCCAGATCCAGAAGCTCAAGTCGTAAAGCCTACCGCTTGGATACTTTCGACCGCGTGACGTTTTCGAACGCAGTCCAGCCGGCAACGCAGAGAATAGAGCCTCCCAAATGGCAATCCAATTGACACGTGCCAGATGAAAGCATGAAAAATCGGAAAACGTTTCGGCGCCACCATGTACCCACATACTGGTGGAACGAGAATATTGCCGAAGCACGGCGGAACTGCATCCAAGCCAGAAGGAGATACCAGCGAGCCCGAGGTAGACCCAACTACGGCGAAGACCAACTAGGATATCAGAGGGCCTGAAAACTGCTAAAGAAGGCCATTCGAGATAGCAAGCGAGAATGCTTCCTGGAGCTATGCGACTATGCGAATACGATCCTTGGGGCAAGGCGTATAAAACTGTTGTAACGAGACTCTTCGCCGGAAAGCACATGCAGCCTCCCGACCCAGGTGAGCTGAAGCGGATTGGAAACGCTATTCCCAATCAGACCCGACATAGAGCCCTCACCGAGTCAATGAGTCGGTCGATAGGTGTTGACGATCGCCAGAAGCCTCAAGCCCAGTAAGGCGCCGGGTCCGGATGGAATTCCCAACCGAGCGCTGAAATTGGCCATGCGCCTACAGCCCGTGCAGTTCGTACAGCTCTTCAACACGTACCTAAGGGAGAGAACTTTCCCCTCAATATGGAAACGCCAAACACTGGTCTTGTTACCGAAGCTAGGCAAGCCATCGTCATACAGGCCGATTTGCCTCCTGGACACGTTAGGCAAAGTGCTGAAGAAGCTAACTTGCAGCAGGCTTGAAGCTGCTCTCGAGAAAAATGGAGGTTTGTCCCAAAGCCACTTTGGCTTCACCAAGGCAAAGTCGACAATTGACGCTTTGGAAAAAGTCGTCGGCATAGCCACAAACGCCATCCAAGGATCAAGATGGAACGCCTTTAACACAGCAAGGTAGGACAAAACATTGGAAGCACTATCAACATACCGCGTCCCATATTACTCTCAGGAGATGATACGCAGCTATTTTAGAGAAAGACTGATGCAATACGACACCGCAGATGGCCCCACTACACACCAAGTGTCCGCTGGGGTGCCCCAAGGCTTTGTTCTAGAACCTCTCCTCTGGAACATCATGTACGATGACTGGAACTTCCGATCGATACAAGTATCGTCGGCTTCGCGGACGATGTGACCTTTGTAGTCGTCGGCAAGGAATTAAAGGACGTAGAGGAATCGTGCAAACACAGTATTGATCGTGTGGACCAATGGATGGCAGCAGCTGGACTCGGGCTGGCTGCCCATAAAACATTAAAGTACCAGGGAGTTATGCTAGACACGAGGTTGTCTTTCAGAGAGCACTTGGAGTACGTCCAAAACAGCAGAGACACGGTCTTCTCATGACAGTAAACAAAGCGGTAATAATGTACGTGGCCCCCATCTGAAGCAGACCAATGGCTGTTCCAAGCTATAGCCGGAGCATAAATTCTATATATCGCCTAAGCGCTCTACGGGTCTGCTGCGCATTCCGGACGGTATCAGCACTGGTTATCGCAGGGATGGTCCGCACAGCAGCAAGGATGCAAAGCATGGAACGATGCAAGCACGTTGGGATCGCTCATCTAAAGGACGCTGGACACAGGCTTATCCCAAACTTGGAAGCCTGGATAAACCGCAAGTATGGAAATACTAATTTGTACTTATCGCAGCCTATCTGGCCACGGACGCTTCAGAAGCTACTTGAAGAGATTCGGCTACGATAACACAGACAAGTGTTCTTGGTGCGGCAGTGGAATCGCAGAGGACTCCAACCACGTCATCTATGAATGTAGAAGGTTCTCAGCGAACAGGCAGGGCCTGGAGGACAGCTTGAGGAGACCTATTACGGTGGACAACTTGGTCAGGAACATGTTGAAGACCGCACAAAAATGGGAAGCTACCTACACTTTTGCAGCAGAAGTGATGCTGGAACTCAGCAGAGTTGAGCGCAATAGATGGAGTGCGGAGGAAGTTTAGGTAGCAACAACATGCCTGTGAAGCAATGCTTTGCGGCCGTTCCGCAATCCACGCCACCTAATCATCACGTACCTCCCTTACTATCTACATCATAAGCATAAATTATTTATTATTTATATATTTATATTTGTGCAAATAAACCGAATACAAAAAAAAAACACAGACACACACACAATGGAAACGTAACACCCTTCCACCCCCCCTTACCACCTTGCGCAAGCGACACCAACGTACTCCCCTTCCTCCTCTATGTAATCTTGCTTCTCAAACAAAAATTAAAACATAAGATCTACGCCCGAAATTCGAAATTTTTGAACAGAAAGTGACATTTTTGACCCAATGTGTATATTCCTTATCCGCATGGACATAAGAGTCGGCATAGACCTTTCCGTATTTTATTAATATTTTAAGCGTACGCAGTACTATGTTCAAGTTTATATTATATCTATTCTATAACTCTACAAAATTAAAATATATTCATAGATATCGATAACGATAACAAAATTTTTTTTTATTTCAAGTCAGGTTTCTATATAGGCTATATGGTTTAGATATATTTAACTTTTTGAATACCTCGGTACAAATTTTAAACAGTTCTTATGAAGTGGGCAGACACTTCCACAATTTTGTCATAAAATATATTCATGAAAAACTCTTAAAGCTTTTAATATAAAATATTTGGTAGCCCGGAGAGAACCGAACTTTACTTCTTTGCAAATATTATTTACACAACATCTGAATAGGTGTACGTTATAAATTTCTAACCATTTTTAATTATTTGTTTTTATCGCAAAGTAGACTTAACTTTTTTAAACACTAATATCTAATAATTGATGGAGTCAACTGTTTCAGACATCACATACTATGCAAATAAATCATCGTCATTTATAAATAGTACATGTTTTGCTTGCAAACCAATGGCACCGTTAGATGATGTTAGAAAAATGACTGTGCCAATTACTAAAAGTCAGAAACAATGTAGACGGTACCTTTACATATTTTGTAAAACATTGCAAACAAAATTTGCACGCCACATAGAGATTAAATATAGAATGGAACCAGTTAGAGAGATCAGCAGTTTATCAAAAGACAAACAGCAAAGAATGAAATTGCTTGAGGGATTACGGAAAGACAAGGATGCTACTTACAATGAAGGAACCTTTATAGTTTCAAGTCCATTAAGGGAAAACTCAAAAAGAGGGCTTTGGATTTTGTGTGCTTCAATGGATGTAAAGCCTATTTACCGAAGACAACAACTCGGAATCAAATTAAAAATTAATGTAGTAATATCCATAAAATATGCAACCGAGATATATTTACATTTGCACGAAGTGCTGCAAATAATATTGCGAAATAAAATAATGCCTGTCCTAAATGACGTCGCCATTACTAGGACAGTATTGTATGATCACCTAATTATATTGTTTAAAAATTTAGAAGCAATGAAGCACACGGAAGTACAGCATGATATGATAACAGCAATTATGCGTTATCTAAGTCGCCGCTTGATAGTAATAAAATATGTTATTTCCCCTAAGTATTATGATTCTGTTAAGTCTAGAATTCGTTATGTTGCTGAGTTTGATTATGATAATATTCGTTTTATGAAGCCTACTGCAGCGACAACTCTAACATGCTTGGTAAAAATAGTACATGTACGAGAATATTAAAAGCACAAATCATAAAATATTGCGACAATAGCATAAAATATTTAAAAAAAAGAAAGGATTTTGTTGCTAAAGCTTTGAATTAGTTAAACTAACCTCGTTATATCAGAGCAGACTTAGCGAACTTGAGAGTCTTACTCTTAAGAGCTACAGAACTGCTCATGCAATTGGGGCTATTGACGATAGAGCTAATTCTGACCTGTATGAAGGCACATCAGCCAAAATGAAAAACATCACCAGGGTGATTATTCGTGCCAAGAAAACCGAATATTTCCAGTTCTTTTTACACCATGCGATCGGTATTGCATAGCCAATATACTCGAATATGGCAAACGCACAATAAATAAACCAGCTACTACACTAAAGATATATTTTAGTGTGCCAAGTCCGTGGCCACTAAGAAAAGATAATATTCGTGAGTGTCCTATCCTAGAGAAATTCCCAAATGAATGTGGTACACGTTGCCCTGAGTCCCTTTCAGGCACAGACCTGCGAAAGCAATTGACCACACATACCGCTTTGTTCAACGTTAAGGACATTCAAATTGATTATTTGGCGAGCTTAATGGGTGATCATAAAGACATTCATAAAAATTACTATCGTGTTGCTGCCTCTGTAGCGGGGGTGACCCAAGTTTCTCAATTACTTATGTCAACAATGAACATGGAAGAGGAAAATGGTGAAATTGCAGATGCTAATCTCGAGAGTGAGTTATTTAGTCTGTCTGTTGCGAAGAAAATTTTAATAATCGCTGCAAGTTTTGAACCTGGAACTGTCATGTTCGGAATACTTCAATAGAAGTTTTTCAAGTATTGGAACTTCGATACAGTAGAAGATACATTCAGTATTTAAAATATTAGTAATGGTTTTGGCGACCTATCCATATTTAAAATATTTTGATGGCGGGACCTCGGTCCGAGTTTTTTTTTTAATTAATAGATTAAAACAATATAATTTAATACTTATATCGCTTATTTTATTTAAAGCAAAATATTAAATAAAATATTTTTCAACTGTTTATTTACACGAGTCCGAACCTCGACCAAGCCAACATAAATATTTAAAAACATAAATTATATATATCGCCTAAGCGTTCTACGGGTCAGCTGCGCATTTCGGACGGTATCAGACGAAGCAGCGCTGGTTATCGCAGGGATGGTCCGCACAGCAGCAATGATGCAAAGCATGGAACGATGGCAAGCACGTTGGGATCGCTCATCTAAAGGACGCTGGACACATAGGCTTATCCCAAACTTGGAAGCCTGGATAAACCGCAAGTATGGAAATACTTATTTTTACTTAACGCAGCCTATCTGGCCACGGACGCTTCAGGAGCTACTTGAAGAGATTCGGCCACGATAACACAGACGAGTGTTCTTGGTGCGGCAGTGAAATCGCAGAGGACGCCAACCACATCATCTTTGAATGTGGAAGGTTCTCAGCGAACAGGCAGGGCCTGGAAGACAGCTTGAGGAGACCTATCACGGTGGACAACTTGGTCAGGAACATGTTGAAGACCGCACAAAAATGGGAAGCTACCTATACTTTTGCAGCAGGAGTGATGCTGGAACTAAGGAGAGTTGAGCGCAATAGATGGAGAGCGGAGGAAGTTTAGGTAGCAACAACATGCCTGTGAAGCAATGCTTTGCGGCCATTCCGCAATCCACGCCACCTAATCATCACGTACCCCCCTATCTACTATCTACATCATAAGCATAAATTATTTATTATTTATATATTTATATTTGTGCAAATAAACCGAATACAAAAATAAACACAAACACAATGGAAACGTAACACCCTTCCACCCCCCCTTACCACCTTGCGCAAGCGACACCAACGTACTCCCCCTCCTCCTCTATGTAATCTTGCTTCCCACACAAAAATTAAAACATAAGACCTACGCCCGAAATTCGACATTTTTGAACAGAAAGTGACATTTTTGACCCAATGTGTATATTCCTTATCCGCACGGACATAAGAGTCGGCATAGACCTTTCCGTATTTTATTAATATTTTAAGCGTACGCAGTACTATGTTCAAGTTTATATTATATCTATTCTATAACTCTACAAAATTAAAACATATTCATAGATATCGATATCGATAACAACATTTTTTTTTTATTTCAAGTCAGGTTTCTATATAGGCTACATGGCTTAGATATATTTAACTTTTTGAATACCTCGGTACAAATTTTCAACAGTTGTTATAAAAGTAAGGATATGCATTACATAAGGTGAAGTGGGCAGACACTTCCACAATTTTGTCATAAAATATATTCATGAAAAACTCTTAAGGCTTTTAATATAAAATATTCTTTACTTTACTTCTTTGCAAATATTATTTACACAACATCTGAATAACCATTTTTAATTACTTATTTTTATCGCACAGTAGACTTTACTTTTTTAAATACTAAAATCTTATAATTTATGGAGTCAACTGTTTCAGACATCACATACTATCCAGATAAATCATCGTCATTTATAAATGGTACATATTTTTCTCGCAAACCAATGGCACCGTTAGATGATGTTAGAAAAATTACTGTGCCAATTACTAAAAGTCAGAAACAATGTAGACGGCACTTTTACATATTTTGTAAAACATTGCGAACAAAATTTGCACGCCACATAGAGTTTAAATATAGAATGGAACCAGTTAGAGAGATCAGCAGTTTATCAAAAGACAAACAGCAAAGAATGAAATTGCTTGAGGGATGCTACTTACAATGAAGGAACTTTTATAGTTTCACGTCAATTAAGGGAAAACTCAAAAAGAGGGCTTTGGATTTTGTGTGCTGCAATGGATGTAAAGCCTACTTACCGAAGACAACAACTCGGAATCAAATTAAAAATTAATGTAGTAATATCCATAAAATATGCAGCCGAGATATATTAACCTCTGCACGAAGTGCTGCAAATAATATTGCGAAATAAAATAATGCCTGTCCTTAATGACGTCGCCATTACTAGGACAATATTGTATGATCACCTAATTATATTGTTTAAAAATTTAGAAGCAATGAAGCACACGGAAGTACAGCATGATATGATAACAGCAATTATGCGTTATCTAAGTCGCCGCTTGATAGTAATAAAATATGTTATTTCCCCTAAGTATTATGATTCTGTTAAGTCTGGAATTCGTTATGTTGCTGAGTTTGATTATGATAATATTCGTTTTATGAAGCCTACTGCAGCGACAACTCTAACATGCTTGGTAAAAATAGTACATGTGCGAGAATATTAAAAGCACAAACCATAAAATATTGCGACAATAGCATAAAATATTTAAAAAAAGAAAGGATTTTGTTCAGGATCTACATGCTAAAGCTTTGAATTAGCTAAACTAGAAATTCAACATATCATCATTAACCTCGTTATATCAGAGCAGAGTTAGCGAACTTGAGAGTCTTACTCTTAAGAGCTACAGAACTGCTCATGCAATTGAGGCTATCGACGATAGAGCTAATTCTGACCTGTATGAAGGCACCTCAGCCAAAATGAAAAACATCACCAGGGTGATTATTCGTGCCAAAAAAACCGAACATTTCCAGTTCTTTTTACACCATGCGATCGGTATTGCATAGCCAATATACTCGAATATGGCAAACGCACAATAAATAAACCAGCTACTACACTAAAGATATATTTTAGTGTGCCAAGTCCGTGGCCACTAAGAAAAGATAATATTCGTGAGTGTCCTATCCTAGAGAAATTCCCAAATGAATGTGGTACACGTTGCCCTGAGTCCCTTTCAGGCACAGACCTTCGAAAGCAATTGACCACACATACCGCTTTGTTCAACGTTAAGGACATTCAAATTGATTATTTGGCGAGCTTCCACCTAAGACAGTTTTTCACTGGACACGGCGGGTATAGGAAGTATCTCTATAGGTTCAGGCATGAGGTCTCCCCAGAGTGCCCGAACTGCCCAATTCTGGACGAAGACCCGGAACACGTGCTGTACCAATGCTCGAGGTACAGAGAGGTAGTGAGCTCTGTACCCCCACCGGTAGCGTTCATGCTGGAAGGATAATAGGCATAATAGGCATCCAGAGGGATCTGAGACGATGCGAAAAGGAGCGACGACTAATGGATACTGCCTAAAATAGGCTAACCATCCCCGCGAAGTAATATTTTGCGGTGAATGGGGAATGTGGTGTGTGAGTGGGGGGTGAGTTTAGTACGTAGGTGCTGACGGAGTCAGCAAATCGTGCATACGGTTGGCCCGGACCATCAGTATCTTACGAAGATTTTCACCTCCGTGCCGTAAGCAAAAAAAAAATAAATAAATAAAAACACACCCACACACACGGACGCGTTTGTAACTGCTCCGCTCGAAAAATAATCAAATCGGTGGTTTTTCTGAGAAAATTATAGTGAAGTTAGTGCACGTGTGATCTGTGTCATAGGCCTTATATACCAAAAGGTCCGTGGCGGTATTCACTGCGAAGCCCGTGCAGAGCGTTCCTGGTGGTGGCGTCTACTGCTCCACGATCCAGGCGAGGGGAATGGAGGCGTCTCCTTGGCGTGTTTTTTGCGCTATTGTGAGTTTTATCACTCAAGTTTAGTAGCCGGTGCGCGAAGCTATTTGTGAAGTTGGTTGCATTCACTCTAACAGCTGTAAGTAGTGTTGGCTAGCGCAGCTCACAACCAGCTAATCTGCACTAGTGAACCAGCGGCCAAACTGCGCCTTAAATGACGACTTCCTGTTGATCAAAGCGATCAATCGCGGCAAACTGCACCAGCGGAGACGATCTGAAAGGCGTTTGCTTCTGATGTGGGGATATAGGCCACGTAGCAAAGAGCTGCTCCAAGTCACCAAAATGTAGCCTTTGCACACGAAAAGGCGAAAAATCTACGGACCACGCTACAGGCAGCTTTAAATGTCCGGCGTACCGCGGGGCAGTACGTAAAATGAAATGGTAAGATTACTTCAATTAAATCTTAACCACAGGATAGCTGCTCAAGCCCTTTTACAGCAGACTGTTAGAGAAATGCGCATCGATATTGCCATTATCAGCGAACCCCACCATATAGACACCAACTGCCCGAGAATATGGACCGCGGATCAGGGCGGAAAAACTGCTCTCTGGATATGTGGCGAGCCTTCGACGTCATTGGAGAACACAAAGCCCTTCACTGGGTTTGTACGCGCACGATATGGCAGCCTATGGATACACAGCTGCTACCTAGCCTGAGCATGCAGCTTAGCGAGTTTCAAGCTGCATTAGACGAATTTATAGACGACACAAGGGGGCGGAAGGTCATAATTGCTGGTGACTTCAACGCCTGAGCAGTGAAATGGGGCAGCCAAGCAACCAGCGCAAGAGGTCGTGCCCTGTTGGAAAGCTTGGCAGTTCTGAATATTGGCTTGTTAAACTCCGGGACGGAAAACACCTTTAGTCGGGGCGGTATCGGATCAATAATCGATCTCACCTTCGCAAGCTCGTCACTTTTCGGCGCAACGAAATGGAAATAAAGTGACGTATATACCGCAAGCGACCACTCCGCTATATTATGCACGATTGGTGAAAGAACTGCAGCCAGATCCAGAAGCTCAAGTCGTAAAGCCTACCGCTTGGATACTTTCGACCGCGTGACGTTTTCGAACGCAGTCCAGCCGGCAACGCAGAGAATAGAGCCTCCCAAATGGCAATCCAATTGATCCGTGCCAGATGAAAGCATGAAAAATCGGAAAACGTTTCGGCGCCACCATGTACCCACATACTGGTGGAACGAGAATATTGCCGAAGCACGGCGGAACTGCATCCAAGCCAGAAGGAGATACCAGCGACCCGAGGTAGACCCAACTACGGCGAAGACCAACTAGGATATCAGAGGGCCTGAAAACTGCTAAAGAATGCCATTCGAGATAGCAAGCGAGAATGCTTCCTGGAGCTATGCGACTATGCGAATACGATCCTTGGGGCAAGGCGTATAAAATTGTTGTAACGAGACTCTACGCCGGAAAGCAAATGCAGCCTCCCGACCCAGGTGAGCTATTCCCAATCAGACCCGACATAGAGCCCTCACCGAGTCAAGGAGCAGCCACTCCAGTGCAAATCGACGAAATTTCAGTCGATGAGGTGTTGATGATCGCCAGAAGCCTCAAGCCCAGTAAGGCGCCGGGTCCGGATGGAATTCCCAACCGAGCGCTGAAATTGGCCATGCGCCTACAGCCCGTGCAGTTCGTACAGCTCTTCAACACGTACCTAAGGGAGAGAACTTTCCCCTTAATATGGAAACGCCAAACACTGGTCTTGTTACCGAAGCTAGGCAAGCCATCGTCATACAGGCCGATTTGCCTCCTGGACACGTTAGGCAAAGTGCTGAAGAAGCTAACTTGCAGCAGCCTTGAAGCTGCTCTCGAGAAAAATGGAGGTTTGTCCCAAAGCCACTTTGTCTTCACCAAGGCAAAGTCGACAATTGACGCTTTGGAAAAAGTCGTCGGCATAGCCACAAACGCCATCCAAGGATCAAGATGGAACGCCTTTAACACAGCAAGGTAGGACAAAACATTGGAAGCACTTTCAACATACCGCGTCCCATATTACTCTCAGGAGATGATACGCAGCTAAAATAGCTGAGAAAGACTGATGCAATACGACACCGCAGATGGCCCCACTACACACCAAGTGTCCGCTGGGGTGCCCCAAGGCTTAGTTCTAGAACCTCTCCTCTGGAACATCATGTACGATGACTGGAACTTCCGATCGATACAAGTATCGTCGGCTTCGCGGACGATGTGACCTTTGTAGTCGTCGGCAAGGAATTAAAGGACGTAGAGGAATCGTGCAAACACAGTATTGATCGTGTCGACCAATGGATGGCAGCAGCTGGACTCGGGCTGGCTGCCCATAAAACATTAAAGTACCAGGGAGTTATGCTAGACACGAGGTTGTCTTTCAGAGAGCACTTGGAGTACGTCCAAAACAGCAGAGACACGGTCTTCTCATGACAGTAAACAAAGCGGTAATAATGTACGTGGCCCCCATCTGAAGCAGACCAATGGCTGTTCCAAGCTATAGCCGGAGCATAAATTCTATATATCGCCTAAGCGCTCTACGGGTCTGCTGCGCATTCCGGACGGTATCAGCACTGGTTATCGCAGGGATGGTCCGCACAGCAGCAAGGATGCAAAGCATGGAACGATGGCAAGCACGTTGGGATCGCTCATCTAAAGGACGCTGGACACATAGGCTTATCCCAAACTTGGAAGCCTGGATAAACCGCAAGTATGGAAATACTTATTTTTACTTAACGCAGCCTATCTGGCCACGGACGCTTCAGGAGCTACTTGAAGAGATTCGGCCACGATAACACAGACGAGTGTTCTTGGTGCAGCAGTGAAATCGCAGAGGACACCAACCACATCATCTTTGAATGTGGAAGGTTCTCAGCGAACAGGCCGGGCCTGGAAGATAGCTTGAGGAGACCTATCACGGTGGACAACTTGGTCAGGAACATGTTGAAGACCGCACAAAAATGGGAAGCTACCTATACTTTTGCAGCAGGAGTGATGCTGGAACTCAGGAGAGTTGAGCGCAATAGATGGAGAGCGGAGGAAGTTTAGGTAGCAACAACATGCCTGTGAAGCAATGCTTTGCGGCCATTCCGCAATCCACGCCACCTAATCATCACGTACCCCCCTATCTACTATCTACATCATAAGCATAAATTATTTATTATTTATATATTTATATTTGTGCAAATAAACCGAATACAAAAAAAAACACAAACACAATGGAAACGTAACACCCTTCCACCCCCCCTTACCACCTTGCGCAAGCGACACCAACGTACTCCCCCTCCTCCTCTATGTAATCTTGCTTCCCACACAAAAATTAAAACATAAGACCTACGCCCGAAATTCGAAATATTTGAACAGAAAGTGACATTTTTGACCCAATGTGTATATTCCTTATCCGCATGGACATAAGAGTCGGCATAGACCTTTCCGTATTTTATTAATATTTTAAGCTTACGCAGTACTATGTTCAAGTTTATATTATATCTATTCTATAACTCAACAAAATTAAATTATATTCATAGATATCGATATCGATAACAAAATTTTTTTTTATTTCAAGTCAGGTTTCTATATAGGCTATATGGTTTAGATATATTTAACTTTTTGAATACCTCGGTACAAATTTTCAACAGTTGTTATAAAAGTAAGGATATGCATTACATAAGGTGAAGTGGGCAGACACTTTCACAATTTTGTCATAAAATATATTCATGAAAAACTCTTAAGGCTTTTAATATAAAATATTCTTTACTTTACTTCTTTGCAAATATTATTTACACAACATCTGAATAACCATTTTTAATTACTTATTTTTATCGCACAGTAGACTTTACTTTTTTAAATACTAAAATCTTATAATTTATGGAGTCAACTGTTTCAGACATCACATACTATCCAGATAAATCATCGTCATTTATAAATTGTACATATTTTTCTCGCAAACCAATGGCACCGTTAGATGATGTTAGAAAAATTACTGTGCCAATTACTAAAAGTCAGAAACAATGTAGACGGCACTTTTACATATTTTGTAAAATATTGCGAACAAAATTTGCACGCCACATAGAGTTTAAATATAGAATGGAACCAGTTAGAGAGATCAGCAGTTTATCAAAAGACAAACAGCAAAGAATGAAATTGCTTGAGGGATGCTACTTACAATGAAGGAACTTTTATAGTTTCACGTCAATTAAGGGAAAACTCAAAAAGAGGGCTTTGGATTTTGTGTGCTGCAATGGATGTAAAGCCTACTTACCGAAGACAACAACTTGGAATCAAATTTAAAATTAATGTAGTAATATCCATAAAATATGCAACCGAGATATATTAACCTCTGCACGAAGTGCTGCAAATAATATTGCGAAATAAAATAATGCCTGTCCTAAATGACGTCGCCATTACTAGGACAATTTTGTATGATCACCTAATTATATTGTTTAAAAATTTAGAAGCAATGAAGCACACGGAAGTACAGCATGATATGATAACAGCAATTATGCGTTATCTAAGTCGCCTTTTGATAGTAATAAAATATGTTATTTCCCCTAAGTATTATGATTCTGTTAAGTCTGGAATTCGTTATGTTGCTGAGTTTGATTATGATAATATTCGTTTTATGAGGCCTACTGCAGCGGCAACTCTAACATGCTTGGTAAAAATAGTACATGTGCGAGAATATTAAAAGCACAAACCATAAAATATTGCGACAATAGCATAAAATATTTAAAAAAAGAAAGGATTTTGTTCAGGATATACCTGCTAAAGCTTTGAATTAGCTAAAGTAGAAATTCAACATATCATCATTAACCTCGTTATATCAGAGCAGAGTTAGCGAACTTGAGAGTCTTACTCTTAAGAGCTACAGAACTGCTCATGCAATTGAGGCTATCGACGATAGAACTAATTCTGACCTGTATGAAGGCACCTCAGCCAAAATGAAAAACATCACCAGGGTGATTATTCGTGCCAAAAAAACCGAACATTTCCAGTTCTTTTTACACCATGCGATCGGTATTGCATAGTCAATATACTAGAATATGGCAAACGCACAATAAATAAACCAGCTACTACAATAAAGATATATTTTAGTGTGCCAAGTCCGTGGCCACTAAGAAAAGATAATATTCGTGAGTGTCCTATCCTAGAGAAATTCCCAAATGAATGTGGTACACGTTGCCCTGAGTCCCTTTCAGGCACAGACCTGCGAAAGCAATTGACCACACATACCGCTTTGTTCAACGTTAAGGACATTCAAATTGATTATTTGGCGAGCTTAATGGGTGATCATAAAGACATTCATAAAAATTACTATCGTGTTGCTGCCTCTGTAGCGGGGGTGACCCAAGTTTCTCAATTACTTATGTCAACAATGAACATGGAAGAGGAAAATGCTGAAATTGCAGATGCTAATCTCGAGAGTGAGTTAATTTATTTAGTCTGTCTGTTGCGAACAAAATTTTAATAATCGCTGCAAGTTTTGGACCTGAAACTGGCATGTTCAAAATACTTCAATAGAAGTTTTTCAAGTATTGGAACTTCGATACAGTAGAAGATACATTCAGTATTTAAAATATTAGTAATGGTTTTGGCGACCTATCCATATTTAAAATATTTTGATGGCGGGACCTCGGTCCGAGTTTTTTTTTTTTAATTAATAGATTAAAACAATATAATTTAATACTTATATTGCTTATTTTATTTAAAGCAAAATATTAAATAAAATATTTTTCAACTGTTTATTTAAACGAGCCCGAACCTCGAGCAAGTCAACATAAATATTTAAAAACATAATGCGCTCTACGGGTCAGCTGCGCATTCCGGACGGTATCAGACGAAGCAGCGCTGGTTATCGCAGGGATGGTCCGCACAGCAGCAAAGATGCAAAGCATGGAACGATGGCAAGCACGTTGGGATCGCTCATCTAAAGGACGCTGGACACATAGGCTTATCCCAAACTTGGCAGCCTGGATAAACCGCAAATATGGAAATACTTACTTTTACTTAACGCAGCCTATCTGGCCACGGACGCTTCAGGAGCTACTTGAAGAGATTCGGCCACGATAACACAGACGAGTGTTCTTGGTGCGGCAGTGAAATCGCAGAGGACGCCAACCACATCATCTTTAAATCTGGAAGGTTCTCAGCGAACAGGCAGGGCCTGGAAGACAGCTTGAGGAGACCTATCACGGTGGACAACTTGGTCAGGAACATGTTGAAGACCGCACAATAATGGGAAGCTACCTATACTTTTGCAGCAGGAGTGATGCTGGAACTAAGGAGAGTTGAGCGCAATAGATGGAGAGCGGAGGAAGTTTAGGTAGCAACAACATGCCTGTGAAGCAATGCTTTGCGGCCATTCCGCAATCCACGCCACCTAATCATCACGTACCCCCCTATCTACTATCTACATCATAAGCATAAATTATTTATTATTTATATATTTATATTTGTGCAAATAAACCGAATACAAAAAAAAACACAAACACAATGGAAACGTAACACCCTTCCACCCCCCCTTACCACCTTGCGCAAGCGACACCAACGTACTCCCCCTCCTCCTCTATGTAATCTTGCTTCCCACACAAAAATTAAAACATAAGACCTACGCCCGAAATTCGAAATTTTTGAACAGAAAGTGACATTTTTGACCCAATGTGTATATTCCTCATCCGCATGGACATAAGAGTCGGCATAGACCTTTCCGTATTTTATTAATATTTTAAGCGTACGCAGTACTATGTTCAAGTTTATATTATATCTATTCTATAACTCTACAAAATTAAAACATATTCATAGATATCGATATCGATAACAACATTTTTTTTTTATTTCAAGTCAGGTTTCTATATAGGCTACATGGCTTAGATATATTTAACTTTTTGAATACCTCGGTACAAATTTTCAACAGTTGTTATAAAAGTAAGGATATGCATTACATAAGGTGAAGTGGGCAGACACTTTCACAATTTTGTCATAAAATATATTCATGAAAAACTCTTAAGGCTTTTAATATAAAATATTCTTTACTTTACTTCTTTGCAAATATTATTTACACAACATCTGAATAACCATTTTTATTTACTTATTTTTATCGCACAGTAGACTTTACTTTTTTAAATACTAAAATCTTATAATTTATGGAGTCAACTGTTTCAGACATCACATACTATCCAGATAAATCATCGTCATTTATAAATTGTACATATTTTTCTCGCAAACCAATGGCACCGTT
Source organism: Drosophila virilis (assembly GCF_030788295.1). Classification (NCBI taxonomy): domain Eukaryota; kingdom Metazoa; phylum Arthropoda; class Insecta; order Diptera; family Drosophilidae; genus Drosophila; species Drosophila virilis. The sequence continues at coordinate 290,456 of NC_091548.1, forward strand.
AGATGATGTTAGAAAAATTACTGTGCCAATTACTAAAAGTCAGAAACAATGTAGACGGCACTTTTACATATTTAATAAAACATTGCGAACAAAATTTGCACGCCACATAGAGTTTAAATATAGAATGGAACCAGTTAGAGAGATCAGCAGTTTATCAAAAGACAAACAGCAAAGAATGAAATTGCTTGAGGGATGCTACTTACAATGAAGGAACTTTTATAGTTTCACGTCAATTAAGGGAAAACTCAAAAAGAGGGCTTTGGATTTTGTGTGCTGCAATGGATGTAAAGCCTACTTACCGAAGACAACAACTCGGAATCAAATTTAAAATTAATGTAGTAATATCCATAAAATATGCAACCGAGATATATTAACCTCTGCACGAAGTGCTGCAAATAATATTGCGAAATAAAATAATGCCTGTCCTTAATGACGTCGCCATTACTAGGACAATATTGTATGATCACCTAAATAAATTGTTTAAAAATTTAGAAGCAATGAAGCACACGGAAGTACAGCATGATATGATAACAGCAATTATGCGTTATCTAAGTCGCCTTTTGATAGTAATAAAATATGTTATTTCCCCTAAGTATTATGATTCTGTTAAGTCTGGAATTCGTTATGTTGCTGAGTTTGATTATGATAATATTCGTTTTATGAGGCCTACTGCAGCGGCAACTTTAACATGCTTGGTAAAAATAGTACATGTGCGAGAATATTAAAAGCACAAACCATAAAATATTGCGACAATAGCATAAAATATTTAAAAAAAGAAAGGATTTTGTTCAGGATATACCTGCTAAAGCTTTGAATTAGCTAAAGTAGAAATTCAACATATCATCATTAACCTCGTTATATCAGAGCAGAGTTAGCGAACTTGAGAGTCTTACTCTTAAGAGCTACAGAACTGCTCATGCAATTGAGGCTATCGACGATAGAACTAATTCTGACCTGTATGAAGGCACCTCAGCCAAAATGAAAAACATCACCAGGGTGATTATTCGTGCCAAAAAAACCGAACATTTCCAGTTCTTTTTACACCATGCGATCGGTATTGCATAGTCAATATACTCGAATATGGCAAACGCACAATAAATAAATCAGCTACTACACTAAAGATATATTTTAGTGTGCCAAGTCCGTGGCCACTAAGAAAAGATAATATTCGTGAGTGTCCTATCCTAGAGAAATTCCCAAATGAATGTGGTACACGTTGCCCTGAGTCCCTTTCAGGCACAGACCTGCGAAAGCAATTGACCACACATACCGCTTTGTTCAACGTTAAGGACATTCAAATTGATTATTTGGCGAGCTTAATGGGTGTTCATAAAGACATTCATAAAACTTTCTATCGTGTTGCTGCCTCTGTAGCGGGGGTGACCCAAGTTTCTCAATTACTTATGTCAACAATGAACATGGAAGAGGAAAATGCTGAAATTGCAGATGCTAATCTCGAGAGTGAGTTAATTTATTTAGTCTGTCTGTTGCGAACAAAATTTTAATAATCGCTGCAAGTTTTGGACCTGAAACTGTCATGTTCGGAATACTTCAATAGAAGTTTTTCAAGTATTGGAACTTCGATACAGTAGAAGATACATTCAGTATTTAAAATATTAGTAATGGTTTTGGCGACCTATCCATATTTAAAATATTTTGATGGCGGAACGTCGGTCCGAGTTTTTTTTTTTAATTAATAGATTAAAACAATATAATTTAATTGTTGCTTATTTTATTTAAAGCAAAATATTAAATAAAATATTTTTCAACTGTTTATTTAAACGAGCCCGAACCTCGACCAAGCCAACATAAATATTTAAAAACATAATGCGCTCTACGGGTCAGCTGCGCATTCCGGACGGTATCAGACGAAGCAGCGCTGGTTATCGCAGGGATGGTCCGCACAGCAGCAAGGATGCAAAGCATGGAACGATGGCAAGCACGTTGGGATCGCTCATCTAAAGGACGCTGGACACATAGGCTTATCCCAAACTTGGAAGCCTGGATAAACCGCAAGTATGGAAATACTTATTTTTACTTAACGCAGCCTATCTGGCCACGGACGCTTCAGGAGCTACTTGAAGAGATTCGGCCACGATAACACAGACGAGTGTTCTTGGCCATTTTTGACCCAATGTGTATATTCCTCATCCGCATGGACATAAGAGTCGGCATAGACCTTTCTGTATTTTATTAATATTTTAAGCGTACGCAGTACTATGTTCAAGTTTATATTATATCTATTCTATAACTCTACAAAATTAAAACATATTCATAGATATCGATAACAAAATTTTTTTTTTATTTCAAGTCAGGTTTCTATATAGGCTACATGGCTTAGATATATTTAACTTTTTGAATACCTCGGTACAAATTTTCAACAGTTGTTATAAAAGTAAGGATATGCATTACATAAGGTGAAGTGGGCAGACACTTCCACAATTTTGTCATAAAATATATTCATGAAAAACTCTTAAGGCTTTTAATATAAAATATTCTTTACTTTACTTCTTTGCAAATATTATTTACACAACATCTGAATAACCATTTTTAATTACTTATTTTTATCGCACAGTAGACTTTACTTTTTTAAATACTAAAATCTTATAATTTATGGAGTCAACTGTTTCAGACATCACATACTATCCAGATAAATCATCATTTATAAATTGTACATATTTTTCTCGCAAACCAATGGCACCGTTAGATGATGTTAGAAAAATTACTGTGCCAATTACTAAAAGTCAAAAACAATGTAGACGGCACTTTTACATATTTTGTAAAACATTGCGAACAAAATTTGCACGCCACATAGAGTTTAAATATAGAATGGAACCAGTTAGAGAGATCAGCAGTTTATCAAAAGACAAACAGCAAAGAATTAAATTGCTTGAGGGATGCTACTTACAATGAAGGAACTTTTATAGTTTCACGTCAATTAAGGGAAAACTCAAAAAGAGGGCTTTGGATTTTGTGTGCTGCAATGGATGTAAAGCCTACTTACCGAAGACAACAACTCGGAATCAAATTTAAAATTAATGTAGTAATATCCATAAAATATGCAACCGAGATATATTAACCTCTGCACGAAGTGCTGCAAATAATATTGCGAAATAAAATAATGCCTGTCCTTCATGACGTCGCCATTACTAGGACAATATTGTATGATCACCTAATTATATTGTTTAAAAATTTAGAAGCAATGAAGCACACGGAAGTACAGCATGATATGATAACAGCAATTATGCGTTATGTAAGTCGCCTTTTGATAGTAATAAAATATGTTATTTCCCCTAAGTATTATGATTCTGTTAAGTCTGGAATTCGTTATGTTGCTGAGTTTGATTATGATAATATTCGTTTTATGAGGCCTACTGCAGCGGCAACTCTAACATGCTTGGTAAAAATAGTACATGTGCGAGAATATTAAAAGCACAAACCATAAAATATTGCGACAATAGCATAAAATATTTAAAAAAAGAAAGGATTTTGTTCAGGATCTACCTGCTAAAGCTTTGAATTAGCTAAACTAGAAATTCAACATATCATCATTAACCTCGTTATATCAGAGCAGAGTTAGCGAACTTGAGAGTCTTACTCTTAAGAGCTACAGAACTGCTCATGCAATTGAGGCTATCGACGATAGAACTAATTCTGACCTGTATGAAGGCACCTCAGCCAAAATGAAAAACATCACCAGGGTGATTATTCGTGCCAAAAAAACCGAACATTTCCAGTTCTTTTTACACCATGCGATCGGTATTGCATAGCCAATATACTCGAATATGGCAAACGCACAATAAATAAATCAGCTACTACACTAAAGATATATTTTAGTGTGCCAAGTCCGTGGCCACTAAGAAAAGATAATATTCGTGAGTGTCCTATCCTAGAGAAATTCCCAAATGAATGTGGTACACGTTGCCCTGAGTCCCTTTCAGGCACAGACCTGCGAAAGCAATTGACCACACATACCGCTTTGTTCAACGTTAAGGACATTCAAATTGATTATTTGGCGAGCTTAATGGGTGTTCATAAAGACATTCATAAAACTTTCTATCGTGTTGCTGCCTCTGTAGCGGGGGTGACCCAAGTTTCTCAATTACTTATGTCAACAATGAACATGGAAGAGGAAAATGCTGAAATTGCAGATGCTAATCTCGAGAGTGAGTTAATTTATTTAGTCTGTCTGTTGCGAACAAAATTTTAATAATCGCTGCAAGTTTTGGACCTGAAACTGTCATGTTCGGAATACTTCAATAGAAGTTTTTCAAGTATTGGAACTTCGATACAGTAGAAGATACATTCAGTATTTAAAATATTAGTAATGGTTTTGGCGACCTATCCATATTTAAAATATTTTGATGGCGGGACCTCGGTCCGAGTTTTTATTTTTAATTAATAGATTAAAACAATATAATTTAATTGTTGCTTATTTTATTTAAAGCAAAATATTAAATAAAATATTTTTCAACTGTTTATTTAAACGAGCCCGAACCTCGACCAAGCCAACATAAATATTTAAAAACATAATGCGCTCTACGGGTCAGCTGCGCATTCCGGACGGTATCAGACGAAGCAGCGCTGGTTATCGCAGGGATGGTCCGCACAGCAGCAAGGATGCAAAGCATGGAACGATGGCAAGCACGTTGGGATCGCTCATCTAAAGGACGCTGGACACATAGGCTTATCCCAAACTTGGAAGCCTGGATAAACCGCAAGTATGGAAATACTTATTTTTACTTAACGCAGCCTATCTGGCCACGGACGCTTCAGGAGCTACTTGAAGAGATTCGGCCACGATAACACAGACGAGTGTTCTTGGTGCAGCAGTGAAATCGCAGAGGACGCCAACCACATCATCTTTGAATGTGGAAGGTTCTCAGCGAACAGGCAGGGCCTGGAAGATAGCTTGAGGAGACCTATCACGGTGGACAACTTGGTCAGGAACATGTTGAAGACCGCACAAAAATGGGAAGCTACCTATACTTTTGCAGCAGGAGTGATGCTGGAACTCAGGAGAGTTGAGCGCAATAGATGGAGAGCGGAGGAAGTTTAGGTAGCAACAACATGCCTGTGAAGCAATGCTTTGCGGCCATTCCGCAATCCACGCCACCTAATCATCACGTACCCCCCTATCTACTATCTACATCATAAACATAAATTATTTATTATTTATATATTTATATTTGTGCAAATAAACCGAATACAAAAAAAAACACAAACACAATGGAAACGTAACACCCTTCCACCCCCCCTTACCACCTTGCGCAAGCGACACAAACGTACTCCCCCTCCTCCTCTATGTAATCTTGCTTCCCACACAAAAATTAAAACATAAGACCTACGCCCGAAATTCGAAATTTTTGAACGGAAAGTGACATTTTTGACCCAATGTGTATATTCCTCATCCGCATGGACATAAGATTCGGCATAGACCTTTCCGTATTTTATTAATATTTTAAGCGTACGCAGTACTATGTTCAAGTTTATATTATATCTATTCTATAACTCTACAAAATTAAAATATATTCATTGATATCGATATCGACAACAAAATTTTTTTTTTATTTCAAGTCAGGTTTCTATATAGGCTAGATGGTTTAGATATATTTAACTTTTTGAATAACTCGGTACAAATTTTCAACAGTTGTTATAAAAGTAAGGATATGCATTACATAAGATGAAGTGGGCAGACACTTCCACAATTTTGTCATAAAATATATTCATGAAAAACTCTTAAAGCTTTTAATATAAAATATTTGGTAGCCCGGAGAGAACCAAACTTTACTTCTTTGCAAATATTATTTACACAAGATCTGAATAGGTGTACGTAATAAATTTCTAACCATTTTTAATTATTTATTTTTTTATCGCACAGTAGACTTAACTTTTTTAAACACTAATATCTAATAATTGATGGAGTCAACTGTTTCAGACATCACATACTATCCAGATAAATCATCGTCATTTACAAATAGTACATGTTTTTCTTGCAAACCAATGGCACCGTTAGATGATGTTAGAAAAATGACTGTACCAATTACTAAAAGTCAGAAACAATGTAGACGGCACCTTTACATATTTTGTAAAACATTGCAAACAAAATTTGCACGCCACATAGAGATTAAATATAGAATGGAACCAGTTAGAGAGATCAGCAGCTTATCAAAAGACAAACAGCAAAGAATGAAATTGCTTGAGGGAATACGGAAAGACAAGGATGCTACTTACAATGAAGGAACTTTTATAGTTTCACGTCAATTAAGGGAAAACTCAAAAAGAGGGCTTTGGATTTTGTGTGCTGCAATGGATGTAAAGCCTACTTACCGAAGACAACAACTCGGAATCAAATTAAAAATTAATGTAGTAATATCCATAAAATATGCAACCGAGATATATTAACCTCTGCACGAAGTGCTGCAAATAATATTGCGAAATCAAATAGTGCCTGTCCTTAATGACGTCGCCATTACTAGGACAATATTGTATGATCACCTAATTAAATTGTTTAAAAATTTAGAAGCAATGAAGCACACGGAAGTACAGCATGATATGATAACAGCAATTATGCGTTATCTAAGGCGCCTTTTGATAGTAATAAAATGCGTTATTTCCCTTAAATATTATGATTCTGTTAAGTCTGGAATTCGTTATGTTGCTGAGTTTGATTATGATAATATTCGTTTTATGAAGCCTACTGCAGCGACAACTCTAACATGCTTGGTAAAAATAGTACATGTGCGAGAATATTAAAAGCACAAACCATAAAATATTGCGACAATAGCATAAAATATTTAAAAAAAGAAAGGATTTTGTTCAGGATCTACATGCTAAAGCTTTGAATTAGCTAAACTAGAAATTCAACATATCATCATTAACCTCGTTATATCAGAGCAGAGTTAGCGAACTTGAGAGTCTTACTCTTAAGAGCTACAGAACTGCTCATGCAATTGAGGCTATCGACGATAGAGCTAATTCTGACCTGTATGAAGGCACCTCAGCCAAAATGAAAAACATCACCAGGGTGATAATTCGTGCCAAAAAAAACCGAACATTTCCAGTTCTTTTTACACCATGCGATCGGTATTGCATAGTCAATATACTCGAATATGGCAAACGCACAATAAATAAACCAGCTACTACACTAAAGATATATTTTAGTGTGCCAAGCCCGTGGCCACTAAGAAAATAATATATTCGTGAGTGTCCTATCCTAGAGAAATTCCCAAATGAATGTGGTACACGTTGCCCTGAGTCCCTTTCAGGCACACACCTGCGAAAGCAATTGACCACACATACCGCTTTGTTCAACGTTAAGGACATTCAAATTGATTATTTGGCGAGCTTAATGGGTGATCATAAAGACATTCATAAAAATTACTATCGTGTTGCTGCCTCTGTAGCGGGGGTGACCCAAGTTTCTCAATTACTTATGTCAACAATGAACATGGAAGAGGAAAATGCTGAAATTGCAGATGCTAATCTCGAGAGTGAGTTAATTTATTTATACTGTCTGTTGCGAAGAAAATTTTAATAATCGCTGCAAGTTTTGGACCTGGAACTGACATGTTCGGAATACTTCAATAGAAGTTTTTCAAGTATTGGAACTTCGATACAGTAGAAGATACATTCAGTATTTAAGAAATTAGTAATGGTTTTGGCGACCTATCCATATTTAAAATATTTTGATGGCCGGACCTCGGTCCGAGTTTTTTTTTTTTTAATTAATAGATTAAAACAATATAATTTAATACTTATATTGCTTATTTTATTTAAAGCAAAATATTAAATAAAATATTTTTCAACTGTTTATTTAAACGAGCCTGAACCTCGACCAAGCCAACAAAAATATTTAAAAACATAAAGCGCTCTACGGGTCAGCTGCGCATTCCGGACGGTATCAGACGAAGCAGCGCTGGTTATCGCAGGGATGGTCCGCACAGCAGCAAGGATCCAAAGCATGGAACGATGGCAAGCACGTTGGAATCGCTCATCTAAAGGACGCTGGACACATAGGCTTATCCCAAACTTGGAAGCCTGGATAAACCGCAAGTATGGAAATACTTATTTTTACTTAACGCAGCCTATCTGGCCACGGACGCTTCAGGAGCTACTTGAAGAGATTCGGCTACGATAACACAGACGAGTGTTCTTGGTGCGGCAGTGAAATCGCAGAGGACGCCAACCACATCATCTTTGAATGTGGAAGGTTCTCAGCGAACAGGCAAGGCCTGGAGGACAGCTTGAGGAGACCTATCACGGTGGACAACTTGGTCAGGAACATGTTGAAGACCGCACAAAAATGGGAAGCTACCTATCCTTTTGCAGCAGGAGTGATGCTGGAACTCAGGAGAGTTGAGCGCAATAGATGGAAAGCGGAGGAAGTTTAGGTAGCAACAACATGCCTGTGAAGCAATGCTTTGCGGCCATTCCGCAATCCACGCCACCTAATCATCACGTACCCCCTATCTACTATCTACATCATAAGCATAAATTATTTATTATTTATAAATTTATATTTGTGCAAATAAACCGAATACAAAAAAAAACACAGACACAAACACAATGGAAACGTAACACCCTTCCACCCCCCCTTACCACCTTGCGCAAGCGACTTCAACGTACTCCCCCTCCTCCTCTCTGTAATCTTGCTTCCCACACAAAAATTAAAACATAAGACCTACGCCCGAAATTCGAAATTTTTGAACAGAAAGTGACATTTTTGACCCAATGTGTATATTCCTCATCCGCATGGACATAAGATTCGGCATAGACCTTTCCGTATTTTATTAATATTTTAAGCGTACGCAGTACTATGTTCAAGTTTATATTATATCTATTCTATAACTCTACAAAATTAAAATATATTCATTGATATCGATATCGACAACAAAATTTTTTTTTATTTCAAGTCAGGTTTCTATATAGGCTAGATGGTTTAGATATATTTAACTTTTTGAATAACTCGATACAAATTTTCAACAGTTGTTATAAAAGTAAGGATATGCATTACATAAGATGAAGTGGGCAGACACTTCCACAATTTTGTCATAAAATATATTCATGAAAAACTCTTAAAGCTTTTAATATAAAATATTTGGTAGCCCGGAGAGAACCAAACTTTACTTCTTTGCAAATATTATTTACACAAGATCTGAATAGGTGTACGTAATAAATTTAGCGAACTTGAGAGTCTTACTCTTAAGAGCTACAGAACTGCTCATTGGGTCATCGACGATAGAGCTAATTCTGACCTGTATGAAGGCACCTCAGCCAAAATGAAAAACATCACCAGGGTGATAATTCGTGCCAAAAAAAACCGAACATTTCCAGTTCTTTTTACACCATGCGATCGGTATTGCATAGTCAATATACTCGAATATGGCAAACGCACAATAAATAAACCAGCTACTACACTAAAGATATATTTTAGTGTGCCAAGCCCGTGGCCACTAAGAAAATAATATATTCGTGAGTGTCCTATCCTAGAGAAATTCCCAAATGAATGTGGTACACGTTGCCCTGAGTCCCTTTCAGGCACACACCTGCGAAAGCAATTGACCACACATACCGCTTTGTTCAACGTTAAGGACATTCAAATTGATTATTTGGCGAGCTTAATGGGTGATCATAAAGACATTCATAAAAATTACTATCGTGTTGCTGCCTCTGTAGCGGGGGTGACCCAAGTTTCTCAATTACTTATGTCAACAATGAACATGGAAGAGGAAAATGCTGAAATTGCAGATGCTAATCTCGAGAGTGAGTTAATTTATTTATACTGTCTGTTGCGAAGAAAATTTTATTAATCGCTGCAAGTTTTGGACCTGGAACTGACATGTTCGGAATACTTCAATAGAAGTTTTTCAAGTATTGGAACTTCGATACAGTAGAAGATACATTCAGTATTTAAGAAATTAGTAATGGTTTTGGCGGCCTATCCATATTTAAAATATTTTGATGGCCGGACCTCGGTCCGAGTTTTTTTTTTTTAATTAATAGATTAAAACAATATAATTTAATACTTATATTGCTTATTTTATTTAAAGCAAAATATTAAATAAAATATTTTTCAACTGTTTATTTAAACGAGCCTGAACCTCGACCAAGCCAACATAAATATTTAAAAACATAAAGCGCTCTACGGGTCAGCTGCGCATTCCGGACGGTATCAGACGAAGCAGCGCTGGTTATCGCAGGGATGGTCCGCACAGCAGCAAGGATCCAAAGCATGGAACGATGGCAAGCACGTTGGAATCGCTCATCTAAAGGACGCTGGACACATAGGCTTATCCCAAACTTGGAAGCCTGGATAAACCGCAAGTATGGAAATACTTATTTTTACTTAACGCAGCCTATCTGGCCACGGACGCTTCAGGAGCTACTTGAAGAGATTCGGCTACGATAACACAGACGAGTGTTCTTGGTGCGGCAGTGAAATCGCAGAGGACGCCAACCACATCATCTTTGAATGTGGAAAGTTCTCAGCGAACAGGCAAGGCCTGGAGGACAACTTGAGGAGACCTATCACGGTGGACAACTTGGTCAGGAACATGTTGAAGACCGCACAAAAATGGGAAGCTACCTATACTTTTGCAGCAGGAGTGATGCTGGAACTCAGGAGAGTTGAGCGCAATAGATGGAGAGCGGAGGAAGTTTAGGTAGCAACAACATGCCTGTGAAGCAATGCTTTGCGGCCATTCCGCAATCCACGCCACCTAATCATCACGTACCCCCCTATCTACTATCTACATCATAAGCATAAATTATTTATTATTTATATATTTATATTTGTGCAATTAAACCGAATACAAAAAAAAAAACACAGACACACACACAATGGAAACGTAACACCCTTCCACCCCCCCTTACCACCTTGCGCAAGCGACACCAATGTACTCCCCCTCCTCCTCTATGTAATCTTGCTTCCCACACAAAAATTAAAACATAAGACCTACGCCCGAAATTCGAAATTTTTGAACAGAAAGTGACATTTTTGACCCAATGTGTATATTCCTTATCCGCATGGACATAAGAGTCGGCATAGACCTTTCCGTATTTTATTAATATTTTAAGCGTACGCAGTACTATGTTCAAGTTTATATTATATCTATTCTATAACTCCACAAAATTAAAATATATTCATTGATATCGATATCGACAACAAAATTTTTTTTTATTTCAAGTCAGGTTTCTATATAGGCTAGATGGTTTAGATATATTTAACTTTTTGAATAACTCGATACAAATTTTCAACAGTTGTTATAAAAGTAAGGATATGCATTACATAAGATGAAGTGGGCAGACACTTCCACAATTTTGTCATAAAATATATTCATGAAAAACTCTTAAAGCTTTTAATATAAAATATTTGGTAGCCCGGAGAGAACCAAACTTTACTTCTTTGCAAATATTATTTACACAACATCTGAATAGGTGTACGTAATAAATTTCTCACCATTTTTAATTATTTGTTTTTATCGCACAGTAGACTTAACTTTTTTAAACACTAATATCTAATAATTGATGGAGTCAACTGTTTGAGACATCACATACTATCCAGATAAATCATCGTCATTTACAAATAGTACATGTTTTTCTTGCAAACCAATGGCACCGTTAGATGATGTTAGAAAAATGACTGTGCCAATTACTAAAAGTCAGAAACAATGTAGACGGCACCTTTACATATTTTGTAAAACATTACAAACAAAATTTGCACGCCACATAGAGATTAAATATAGAATGGAACCAGTTAGAGAGATCAGCAGTTTATCAAAAGACAAACAGCAAAGAATGAAATTGCTTGAGGGATGCTACTTACAATGAAGGAACTTTTATAGTTTCACGTCAATTAAGGGAAAACTCAAAAAGAGGGCTTTGGATTTTGTGTGCTGCAATGGATGTAAAGCCTACTTACCGAAGACAACAACTCGGAATCAAATTAAAAATTAATGTAGTAATATCCATAAAATATGCAACCGAGATATATTAACCTCTGCACGAAGTGCTGCAAATAATATTGCGAAATAAAATAATGCCTGTCCTTAATGACGTCGCCATTACTAGGACAATATTGTATGATCACCTAATTATATTGTTTAAAAATTTAGAAGCAATGAAGCACACGGAAGTACAGCATGATATGATAACAGCAATATATGCGTTATCTAAGGCGCCTTTTGATAGTAATAAAATATGTTATTTCCCCTTAATATTATGATTCTGTTAAGTCTGGAATTCGTTATGTTGCTGAGTTTGATTATGATAATATTCGTTTTATGAAGCCTACTGCAGCGACAACTCTAACATGCTTGGTAAAAATAGTACATGTGCGAGAATATTAAAAGCACAGATCATAAAATATTGCGACAATAGCATAAAATATTTAGAAAAAGAAAAGATTTTGTTCAGGATCTACCTGCTTAAGCTTTGAATGAGCTAAACTAGAAATTCAACATATCACCATTAACCTCGCTATATCAGAGCAGAGTTAGCGAACTTGAGAGTCTTACTCTTAAGAGCTACAGAACTGCTCATGCAATTGGGGCTATCGACGATAGAGCTAATTCTGACCTGTATGAAGGCACATCACCCAAAATGAAAAACATCACCAAGGTGATTATTCGTGCCAAACAAACCGAACATTTCCAGTTCTTTTTACACCATGCGATCGGTATTGCATAGCCAATATTCTCGAGTATGGAAAACGCACAATAAATAAACCAGCTACTACACTAAAGATATATTTTAGTGTGCCAAGCCCGTGGCCACTAAGAAAAGAAAATATTCTTGAGTGTCCTATCCTAGAGAAATTCGCAAATGAATGTAGTACACGTTGCCCTGAGTCCCTTTCAGGCACAGACCTGCGAAAGCAATTGACCACACATACCGCTTTGTTCAACGTTAAGGACATTCAAATTGATTATTTGGCGAGCTTAATGGGTGATCATAAAGACATTCATAAAAATTACTATCGTGTTGCTGCCTCTGTAGCGGGGGTGACCCAAGTTTCTCAATTACTTATGTCAACAATGAACATGGAAGAGGAAAATGCTGAAATTGCAGATGCTAATCTCGAGAGTGAGTTAATTTATTTAATCTGTCTGTTGCGAAGAAAATTTTAATAATCGCTGCAAGTTTTGGACCTGGAACTGACATGTTCGGAATACTTCAATAGAAGTTTTTCAAGTATTGGAACTTCGATACAGTAGAAGATACATTCAGTATTTAAGAAATTAGTAATGGTTTTGGCGACCTATCCATATTTAAAATATTTTGATGGCCGGACCTCGGTCCGAGTTTTTTTTTTTTTAATTAATAGATTAAAACAATATAATTTAATACTTATATTGCTTATTTTATTTAAAGCAAAATATTAAATAAAATATTTTTCAACTGTTTATTTAAATGAGCCCGAACCTCGACCAAGCCAACATAAATATTTAAAAACATAAATTATATATATCGCCTAAGCGCTCTACGGGTCAGCTGCGCATTCCGGACGGTATCAGCCGAAGCAGCGCTGGTTATCGCAGGGATGGTCCGCACAGCAGCAAGGATGCAAAGCATGGAACGATGGCAAGCACGTTGGGATCGCTCATCTAAAGGACGCTGGGCACATAGGCTTATCCCAAACTTGGAAGCCTGGATAAACCGCAAGAATGGAAATACTTATTTTTACTTAACGCAGCCTATCTGGCCACGGACGCTTCAGGAGCTACTTGAAGAGATTCGGCTACGATAACACAGACGAGTGTTCTTGGTGCGGCAGTGAAATCGCAGAGGACGCCAACCACATCATCTTTGAATGTGGAAGGTTCTCAGCGAACAGGCAAGGCCTGGAGGACAGCTTGAGGAGACCTATCACGGTGGACAACTTGGTCAGGAACATGTTGAAGACCGCACAAAAATGGGAAGCTACCTATACTTTTGCAGCAGGAGTGATGCTGGAACTCAGGAGAGTTGAGCGCAATAGATGGAGAGCGGAGGAAGTTTAGGTAGCAACAACATGCCTGTGAAGCAATGCTTTGCGGCCATTCCGCAATCCACGCCACCTAATCATCACGTACCCCCCTTACTATCTACATCATAAGCATAAATTATTTATTATTTATATATTTATATTTGTGCAAATAAACCGAATACAAAAAAAAACACAGACGCAAACACAATGGAAACGTAACACCCTTCCACCCCCCCTTACCACCTTGCGCAAGCGACACCAACGTACTCCCCCTCCTCCTCTATGTAATCTTGCTTCCCACACAAAAATTAAAACATAAGACCTACGCCCGAAATTCGAAATTTTTGAACAGAAAGTGACATTTTTGACCCAATGTGTATATTCCTCATCCGCATCGACATAAGATTCGGCATAGACCTTTCGGTATTTTATTAATATTTTAAGCGTACGCAGTACTATGTTCAAGTTTATATTATATCTATTCTATAACTCTACAAAATTAAAATATATTCATTGATATCGATATCGACAACAAAATTTTTTTTTATTTCAAGTCAGGTTTCTATATAGGCTAGATGGCTTAGATATATTTAACTTTTTGAATAACTCGATACAAATTTTCAACAGTTGTTATAAAAGTAAGGATATGCATTACATAAGATGAAGTGGGCAGACACTTCCACAATTTTGTCATAAAATATATTCATGAAAAACTCTTAAAGCTTTTAATATAAAATATTTGGTAGCCCGGAGGGAACCAAACTTTACTTCTTTGCAAATATTATTTACACAACATCTGAATAGGTGTACGTAATAAATTTCTCACCATTTTTAATTATTTGTTTTTATCGCACAGTAGACTTAACTTTTTTAAACACTAATATCTAATAATTGATGGAGTCAACTGTTTGAGACATCACATACTATCCAGATAAATCATCGTCATTTACAAATAGTACATGTTTGTCATTTTAGAAAAATGACTGTGCCAATTACTAAAAGTCAGAAACAATGTAGACGGCACCTTTGCATATTTTGTAAAACATTGCAAACAAAATTTGCACGCCACATAGAGATTAAATATAGAATGGAACCAGTTAGAGAGATCAGCAGTTTATCAAAAGACAAACAGCAAAGAATGAAATTGCTTGAGGGATGCTACTTACAATGAAGGAACTTTTATAGTTTCACGTCAATTAAGGGAAAACTCAAAAAGAGGGCTTTGGATTTTGTGTGCTGCAATGGATGTAAAGGCTACTTACCGAAGACAACAACTCGGAATCAAATTAAAAATTAATGTAGTAATATCCATAAAATATGCAACCGAGATATATTAACCTCTGCACGAAGTGCTGCAAATAATATTGCGAAATAAAATAATGCCTGTCCTTAATGACGTCGCCATTACTAGGGCAATATTGTATGATCACCTTATTATATTGTTTAAAAATTTAGAAGCAATGAAGCACACGGAAGTACAGCATGATATGATAACAGCAATATATGCGTTATCTAAGGCGCCTTTTGATAGTAATAAAATATGTTATTTCCCCTAAATATTATGATTCTGTTAAGTCTGGAATTCGTTATGTTGCTGAGTTTGATTATGATAATATTCGTTTTATGAAGCCTACTGCAGCTTGGTAAAAATAGTACATGTGCGAGAATATTAAAAGCACAGATTATAAAATATTGCGACAATAGCATAAAATATTTAGAAAAAGAAAAGATTTTGTTCAGGATCTACCTGCTTAAGCTTTGAATGAGCTAAACTAGAAATTCAACATATCACCATTAACCTCGCTATATCAGAGCTGAGTTAGCGAACTTGAGAGTCTTACTCTTAAGAGCTACAGAACTGCTCATGCAATTGGGGCTATCGACGATAGAGCTAATTCTGACCTGTATGAAGGCACCTCACCCAAAATGAAAAACATCACCAAGGTGATTATTCGTGCCAAAAAAACCGAACATTTCCAGTTCTTTTTACACCATGCGATCGGTATTGCATAGCCAATATTCTCGAATATGGCAAACGCACAATAAATAAACCAGCTACTACACTAAAGATATATTTTAGTGTGCCAAGCCCGTGGCCACTAAGAAAAGAAAATATTCTTGAGTGTCCTATCCTAGAGAAATTCGCAAATGAATGTAGTACACGTTGCCCTGAGTCCCTTTCAGGCACAGACCTGCGAAAGCAATTGACCACACATACGCTTTGTTCAACGTTAAGGACATTCAAATTGATTATTTGGCGAGCTTAATGGGTGATCATAAAGACATTCATAAAAATTACTATCGTGTTGCTGCCTCTGTAGCGGGGGTGACCCAAGTTTCTCAATTACTTATGTCAACAATGAACATGGAAGAGGAAAATGCTGAAATTGCAGATGCTAATCTCGAGAGTGAGTTAATTTATTTAGTCTGTCTGTTGCGAAGAAAATTTTAATAATCGCTGCAAGTTTTGGACCTGGAACTGTCATGTTCGGAATACTTCAATAGAAGTTTTTCAAGTATTGGAACTTCGATACAGTAGAAGATACATTCAGTATTTAAAATATTAGTAATGGTTTTGGCGACCTATCCATATTTAAAATATTTTGATGGCGGGACCTCGGTCCGAGTTTTTTTTTTAATTAATAGATTAAAACAATATAATTTAATACTTATATCGCTTATTTTATTTAAAGCAAAATATTAAATAAAACATTTTTCAACTGTTTATTTACACGAGTCCGAACCTCGACCAAGCCAACATAAATATTTAAAAACATAAATTATATATATCGCCTAAGCGTTCTACGGGTCAGCTGCGCATTTCGGACGGTATCAGACGAAGCAGCGCTGGTTATCGCAGGGATGGTCCGCACAGCAGCAAGGATGCAAAGCATGGAACGATGGCAAGCACGTTGGGATCGCTCATCTAAAGGACGCTGGACACATAGGCTTATCCCAAACTTGGAAGCCTGGATAAACCGCAAGTATGGAAATACTTATTTTTACTTAACGCAGCCTATCTGGCCACGGACGCTTCAGGAGCTACTTGAAGAGATTCGGCCACGATAACACAGACGAGTGTTCTTGGTGCGGCAGTGAAATCGCAGAGGACGCCAACCACATCATCTTTGAATGTGGAAGGTTCTCAGCGAACAGGCAGGGCCTGGAAGACAGCTTGAGGAGACCTATCACGGTGGACAACTTGGTCAGGAACATGTTGAAGACCGCACAAAAATGGGAAGCTACCTATACTTTTGCAGCAGGAGTGATGCTGGAACTAAGGAGAGTTGAGCGCAATAGATGGAGAGCGGAGGAAGTTTAGGTAGCAACAACATGCCTGTGAAGCAATGCTTTGCGGCCATTCCGCAATCCACGCCACCTAATCATCACGTACCCCCCTATCTACTATCTACATCATAAGCATAAATTAATTATTATTTATATATTTATATTTGTGCAAATAAACCGAATACAAAAAAAAACACAGACGCAAACACAATGGAAACGTAACACCCTTCCACCCCCCCTTACCACCTTGCGCAAGCGACACCAACGTACTCCCCCTCCTCCTCTATGTAATCTTGCTTCCCACACAAAAATTAAAACATAAGACATACGCCCGAAATTCGAAATTTTTGAACAGAAAGTGACAATTTTGACCCAATGTGTATATTCCTCATCCGCATGGACATAAGAGTCGGCATAGACCTTTCCGTATTTTATTAATATTTTAAGCGTACGCAGTACTATGTTCAAGTTTATATTATATCTATTCTATAACTCTACAAAATTAAAACATATTCATAGATATCGATATCGATAACAAAACTTTTTTTTTATTTCAAGTCAGGTTTCTATATAGGCTACATGGCTTAGATATATTTAACTTTTTGAATACCTCGGTACAAATTTTCAACAGTTGTTATAAAAGTAAGGATATGCATTACATAAGGTGAAGTGGGCAGACACTTTCACAATTTTGTCATAAAATATATTCATGAAAAACTCTTAAGGCTTTTAATATTAAATATTCTTTACTTTACTTCTTTGCTAATATTATTTACACAACATCTGAATAACCATTTTTAATTACTTATTTTTATCGCACAGTAGACTTTACTTTTTTAAATACTAAAATCTTATAATTTATGGAGTCAACTGTTTCAGACATCACATACTATCCAGATAAATCATCGTCATTTATAAATTGTACATATTTTTCTTGCAAACCAATGGCACCGTTAGATGATGTTGGAAAAATTACTGTGCCAATTACTAAAAGTCAGAAACAATGTAGACGGCACTTTTACATATTTTGTAAAACATTGCAAACAAAATTTGCGCGCCACATAGAGATTAAATATAGAATGGAACCAGTTAGAGAGATCAGCAGTTTATCAAAAGACAAACAGCAAAGAATGAAATTGCTTGAGGGATTACGGAAAGACAAGGATGCTACTTACAATGAAGGAACTTTTATAGTTTCACGTCAATTAAGGGAAAACTCAAAAAGAGGGCTTTGGATTTTGTGTGCTGCAATGGATGTAGAGCCTACTTACCGAAGACAACAACTCGGAATCAAATTAAAAATTAATGTAGTAATATTCATAAAATATGCAACCGAGATATATTAACCTCTGCACGAAGTGCTGCAAATAATATTGCGAAATAAAATAATGCCTGTCCTTAATGGCGTCGCCATTACTAGGACAATATTGTATGATCACCTAATTTTATTGTTTAAAAATTTAGAAGCAATGAAGCACACGGAAGTACAGCATGATATGATAACAGCAATTATGCGTAATCTAAGTCGCCTTTTGATAGTAATAAAATATGTTATTTCCCCTAAATATTATGATTCTGTTAAGTCTGGAATTCGTTATGTTGCTGAGTTTGATTATGATAATATTCGTTTTATGAAGCCTACTGCAGCTTCATAAAAATAGTACATGTGCGAGAATATTAAAAGCACAAATCATAAAATATTGCGACAATAGCATAAAATATTTAGAAAAAGAAAAGATTTTGTTCAGGATCTACCTGCTAAAGCTTTGAATGAGCTAAACTAGAAATTCAACATATCACCATTAACCTCGTTATATCAGAGCAGAGTTAGCGAACTTGAGAGTCTTACTCTTAAGAGCTACAGAACTGCTCATGCAATTGGGGCTATCGACGCTAGAGCTAATTCTGACCTATATGAAGGCACCTCAGCCAAAATGAAAAACATCACCAGGGTGATTATTCGTGCCAAAAAAACCGAACATTTCCAGTTCTTTTTACACCATGCGATCGGTATTGCATAGCCAATATACTCGAATATGGCAAACGCACAATAAATAAACCAGCTACTACACTAACGATATATTTTAGTGTGCCAAGCCCGTGGCCACTAAGAAAAGAAAATATTCGTGACTGTCCTATCCTAGAGAAATTCCCAAATGAATGTGGTACACGTTGCCCTGAGTCCCTTTCAGGCACAGACCTGCGAAAGCAATTGACCACACATACCGCTTTGTTCAACATTAAGGGCATTCAAATTGATTATTTGGCGAGATTAATGGGTGATCATAAAGACATTCATAAAAATTACTATCGTGTTGCTGCCTCTGTAGCGGGGGTGACCCAAGTTTCTCAATTACTTATGTCAACAATGAACATGGAAGAGGAAAATGCTGAAATTGCAGTGAGTTAATTTATTTAGTCTGTCTGTTGCGAAGAAGATTTTAATAATCGCTGCAAGTTTTGGACCTGAAACTGTCATGTTCGGAATACTTCAATAGAAGTTTTTCAAGTATTGGAACTTCGATACAGTAGAAGATACATTCAGTATTTAAAAAATTAGTAATGGTTTTGGCGACGGTTGATGGAGGGACCTCGATCCGAGTTTTCTTAAAATTAATAGATTAAAACAATATGATTTAATACTTATATTGCTTATTTTATTTAAAGCAAAATATTAAATAAAATATTTTTCAACTGTTTATTTAAACGAGCCTGAACCTCGACCAAGCCAACATAAATATTTAAAAACATAAAGCGTTCTTCGGGTCAGCTGCGCATTCCGGACGGTATCAGACGAAGCAGCGCTGGTTATCGCAGGGATTGTCCGCACAGCAGCAAGGATGCAAAGCATGGATGCAAGCACGTTGGGATCGCTCATCTAAAAGACGCTGGACATATAGGCTTATCCCAAACGTGGCCGCCTCGATAAACCGCAAGTATGGAAATACTAATTTTTACTTAACGCAGCCTATCTGGCCACGGATGCTTCAGGAGCTACTTGAAGCGATTCGGCCACGATAACACCGACGAGTGTTCTTGGTGCGGCAGTGAAATCGCTGAGGACGCCAACCACAGCGTCTTTGAATGTGGAAGGTTCTCAGCGAACAACTTGATCAGGAACAAGTTGAAGACCGCACAAAAATGGGAAGCTACCTACACTTTTGCAGCAGAAGTGATGCTGGAACTCAGGAGAGTTGTGTGCAATAGATGGAGAGCGGAGGAAGTTTAGGTGGCAACAACATGCCTATGAAGCAATGCTTTGCGGCCGTTCCGCAGGCAATCCACGCCACCTAATCATCACGTACTATCTACATCCTAAGCATAAATTATTTATTATTTATATATTTATGTGCAAATAAACAGAATACAAAAAAAAAATACACACACACACAATGGAAACATAACACCTCTTCCACCCCTCCCCCTCCACCCTTAATCCTTAATACCCCCCGCCACCCCTTTACCTTGCTTAATAACACTTGACCCTGATAATAAATTTAAGCAAACATACTGTGCCAGAACATACAGTCCCCACCACGGTGACATCACTTTCTGTGCCAGAACATACAGTTCCTATCTACTCTCTACATAAGAATATAATAAAAACGTGTTTCATCGACTTGGGAAATTCCAATTACTGCCCGATCAGTTTCGAAATCATTTTCAAGAAAAGGCCAGGTTGTCTTTTTTTGTTTGTTTGTACATACAAACATAGCCATGATAATTGTATAAGGCCATTAGAATCGAATAAATTCACAGCATTAATTTGTAGGATTACTCAACTGAATAAGTTTCTGTGGTTCGAAATTTTTTAACAAGAAGTGACATTTTTGACCCAATAAAATGTATATATTCCGTATCCGCATGGACATAGGAGTCCGTATTGTATTAATATTTTAAGCGTACGCAGTACTATGTTCAAGTTTATATTATATCTATTCTAAAACTCTACAAGATTAAAATATATTCATAGATATCGATATTGATAAAAATATTTTTTTTATACCCTGAACCCATTAAAAATGGGTATAAGGGTATATTGTATTTGTGCAAAATCCAAATGTATGTAACAGGCAGAAGGAAGCATCTCTGACCCCATAAAGTATATATATTCTTGATCAGCACCAATAGCCAAGTCGATCTAGCCATGTCCGTCTGTCTGTCCGTCCGTCCGTCCGTATGTATGAACGCAAGGATCTCAGAACCTATAAGATCTAGAGACGAAATTAGATGTAGGTGCTCCTAGTTCCCCCGCAGATCGAGTTTGTTTCCGATAATCGATAACTTACTCCGTTTCCAAGCAATCGATAAAAATCGATATTGGCATCCTGTTTTTTTTAGCAAATTGGGTAAATAATAAGAGCTAGAGCCACCAAACATGATATGTTGCTTCTAGAATATTATATATATGTCAAGTATCTTTCATTTTGTACCTATCGCTACCTCCCCGCTACCACCGCAGAGCTATAAATGAAATTAATAACCCAACTTTTATTGCCAACCAATTTAAACCACAATTTAAATGTAATTGTCTTTTTCAGAATATACAAATATTCTTTGGTACAATAAGATATACTATAGAAAATTTTATAAAGATCGGTTAAGAAAAACCAAAGTTATATGCAACTGCGCAATTGAATGGGGCAACAGCTTTAAGAATTTCTGTATACAAGTTAATTCCAAAGTTTATTAAACGATGAAAAAAATATAATTTTTAGGGAAGCAAGACTTCCTTTATTTGATGTTAATTTGCAACTGAATAAACTTAAATCAATTCTAGCCCTAGTAACCTGTGGCTTAGCGGCAGCGGCGTTGGCAGCGGCGTCGCTGCTGATGTTGTTGGCCCGTTGGGCAATTCTTCTTGGAATTTTCGGCGGTTGCCTGTCGGCGCGTGGAGGAAATGGCACAGACACCAAGTCAGCATTTTGCTGCACTTCTTATGAGGTGTTGCAATGCTTCTTATTGGGACTGTATGAATTTATTTGTTGTTAACTCTTCCCCTCTTGATTTAAGCTTGTCCTCAAGCGATCATCAGAAGAAAGGTATGTTGTTGAACCTGAGGTTGTTGGCATCTGTATTTTGTATTTGGATATGTGCTGGTTCTTTTTTGGGTCTCTCTTGTTCTTTGTTCAGTTGCAGTATTATATTTTTCTTATTTTTCTTCATTACGTGTAATACACAGGTAAGAAGGATGGCAACTGTGAACAGAGTTATGAAACCGACTCTATTTGCTATAGAGTGCGTCTGAAGTTTTTGCATATTTTTAATGTTGTTGATGCGCAATTATTCTAATGCTTCCAGAGAAAGAATCTTTATTCTTTCGTTTTCTATTGGGGTTATTTGTATTGTGGGATTTCCTGGGGTCATGACGGTGACCTCTAGGTTGCTGAACTCTTGTTTGTTGATGAATAAGGTTTCGTTCCAGAAGTTAATCATGTAGGTGCCTCTCACGCGTTTCTTCTCTTCTTGCCATCTAATAGTGCCGTTGAAGTCGTTCACTAGTATAAGTCCCTCGTCGATTTCCTCGATCTCCGGGATATGATCTGCATTGCTAAAGCCACAGAGCGCTTGCTCTCCGCTAACTAACTTAGGTATACAATTATTATTGTTCAAGTTTACAATTTTTGATTTGTTACAAATTTTAATATTATGGTATCTTTTACAATTGTTGTTTATGCCATAGATTGTTTTATTACAATGAAACAGTTCGTTAAATTCTAAATTTATTATATTGTTGTTTTTCACTACTGGCTTTATTATAGTATTTTTGCATTCTATTTCTTCTAAATTTGGAATTTTTACAATATAAAACAGAGTGGTTCCATTATGCAAAATGGATACATCTGCGAATTCTAGCATTTCTTCAATATTTAAAGGTGGCATGTTGCTTTTATTAAAGTTATCGTTTACTATCTCTATTTCTTTTTCGCCAAGTAGGAATGTATTTATTAAATTCAATTTCGCCCATTGTATGGCGTACTTAATATTAATTATTTCTTCTTTTATGAGCCTAATTTGATTTTGTAAGCTAATAGCTATCTCATCACTTATGAGAGATTCCTTTCTTATGCTATTGGTTAAATCGTTTGAGATTTTCGTGAGTTTATTAATTCGATCTTCTAATTGCCTGTTTATGATAAGCTGTTTATTGTCGTTTTCTATAAGTTTGTTCATGTTGTCAGTAAGCATTATTAAGTCGTCATTGTCCGGGCTGCCGGCTACATACTTCCAAGCTGTGCCTATAATGTTGATCGCTCTAGTCTTTCGTTTATGGAAAAGTGATATTGTGTCGAAAGTGTCGTTATTTCGTGACGTAAAGTGTGGTATAAAGTATTGGTTGTTAAGTCTTTTTCGGTGTAAAAAAGGAGATTATCTAATGCGTTTTTAATCTGTTTTAGCTCTATGACTTGTACGATTCGTGTTGTCGATGTCTGTAGTTTCCCTATTCCTTTTAGAATTGTAATTGTTTGTGCGTCTGTGTAGTTCAAAATTTCCAAGTGTCCTTCTGTTGCTTTTATTGTCATCATTAATAGGAATCTGTAATTTTTATGTATTTTTTATATTGCTTTTATGTATTACTTTGTCAGTTGTTGTTAGTACGGTTGTGTTTCTATTTTCTTTAACTATTTCCTTTCTGTATCTGGGTGACAGTTTGGTACCTAATCTGGTATTGACTTTGACGAATATTTCTTGACCAGGTATGTAAGTTCGTATGTCGTTACGTTTTTTGTTATGATTCTGCATGTCGGTCAATTGTTTCTGTTTGAGTCTGTCAATGTTCTCCTTCCTAGCTTTTTCGTATTGGTCTGGGTCCGTAGTCACGTTTCTGCCGAAGAATATGTCTAATGGTCTCTTGTTAGTTGTCGAGTGTATAGTGTAGTTGTAGTCGTATATTGATTTGTTGAGTAGTTCTTCGAATGTTCTGTATTCCTGTTTTCTTTTGTTGCATCTCATTATGTCTGATAGTGTTGAATGAAATCGTTCTACCTGACCGTTCACTGCGCTTTTGTAGGGTGGTGTTTTATAAACTTCTATATTTAATTGGTCCTGCATCATGAAAGTGATTGAGGCTGAATTAAGGGATTTTTCGTTATCTATTACAACTACTTTAGGTACGCCAAAATAAAAAAGGATTTCATGAAGTGGTTTTTTAATGTCTTCTATTGCCCTAGATTTGATAATTCGTCCCTGAGCTAATTTCGAGGATTTGTCTACTGCTGTATGTGGATTGTATGTCCTGGGTATTCGGGGATTGGTGTTTCTTTGAGGTTTGGGTTAGTGGGATGCCTATCGTATTTTTCTTCTTTACAAACCTGACACTGTTTGACTAATTCTGTTATTCGTTGCTTCATTTTTGGGAAATAGAATCTTTCGGACAATTGCATTTTGTTTTCTAGTGCGTTGCGGTGGGCTCTGTTGTGCGTAACCAATATCTTCTCATCTTGTTCTGTTTCATTTGTTAAATCTTTTACTTGAGACTGTGTGAATCTAATCTTGAAGTTCCTAAAATGTTGGGGATATATCTGCTGAATTTGGTTCATTATTTCTTCTGAAGTTATTATTCCGTTGATTACGGATGGGTTTAGATGAGCTTTCAGTATTTGCGTAAGGTCGTGTTCTGAGAAATTTGGTCCAGTAATTGTATGCCTATGGAATGTTGGGAATGGGATATGGAATTCGTAATTTGTTTCGTTGGCTCTACTGAGAAATATCTGGTTTTTGAATACGTTAATTGGAGCTTCTATGCTCGGAATTAAGTTGTGGCTTGAACTGTCTGCACTGTGCTGGGTGGAGGCTACTGATCCAATATTATTGATCACAGGGATACGTGATAGCGCATCGGCTACAATGTTATCCCTACCTGGCTTATAGAGGAGTTCGTAATCAAACTCTTCTAGGTAAGCTTTCCACCTCTTTATCCTAGCGTTGCCATTCCAACTGCTAAGAGAGTGGGTTAAGGGTTGATGGTCGGTGTATATTTTTACACTCGCTTTACCGTAGAGGTAATTCTTGAGGGCTTTTAAGGCCCAAATTATTGCCAACATTTCCCTTTCATTGGTGGCGTAGTTCTCCTCTGTTTTAGAGAGAGTTCTAGAGAGGAAACAAATGGGTCGCTTGTTCTGGGATAGGACAGCCCCAATAGCAAAGTTGGATGCATCTGTTGTCAGATGAAATTCTTTGCTGAAGTCTGGGTAATGAAGTGTTACCTCATTCGAAACTAGGGAATTTTTTATTTTATTGAATGCTTCGATCGCTTCTTCGTTGAGATTAATGAGCTTTTTAGCTGATTGATTTTTGGACACGCGTCCATCTTCCCCTCTTAAAAGAGAGGTTAGGGGCTTTGCTAGCTTAGCGAAGTCTTTTATAAACCTCCTATAATAGCTGGCAAGGCCAATAAACGATCTTAAATCTTTGAGTGTTTTTGGAAGTGGGTACTTTCTTATTGTCTCAATTTTGTTTGGATTAGTTTCTATCCCCTTGTCTGAGATGACAAATCCCAGGAATTCTACTCTGCTTTTAAAGAACTCGCATTTGTCCAACTGACATTTCATGTTGGCTTCTTGTAGAGTTCTGAATATGGCGGCGAGGTGCTGCGCATGCGATTCATCATCTTTGCTAAAGATAATGATATCGTCAATATAAATGAAGCATATTTTTCCAATATGCTCACGAAGGATGTCGTCAAGAGCTCTCTGGAAAATTGAGGGCGCATTCTTGAGACCGAATGGGAGTCGTGTAAACTCGTATTTTCCGTTGTTAACGGAGAAGGCAGTTTTTTCTATGTCTGACTCCTTAAGGGGTATTTGATGAAAGCCACTTTTCAAATCTAAGACAGAGAAAACCTTGTTATTGCCTAGCTGTGCTAGTACCTCGTTGATTTCGGGTATAGGGTATTTGTCTGCGGTAGTTTCTTTATTTAGTTTCCTGTAGTCTATAACCATGCGATATTTCTTTTGCCCGGAGGCATCAAATTTTTTCGGAACAATCCACACAGGTGAATTGTACGGGGATCGGGAGGGTCGGATGATTCCGTCCTCTAAAAGTTCTTTGATTTGGCTGTGTACTTCGTCTTTTAAAGACATTGGAAATTGGTAAAATTTTGAATATATGGGGGAGTCGTTTTTTGTTCGAATCTCTGCTCTGACGTTGGTTGTGTATGTCAGTTTTTCGTCCGGATTGGCAAATAGGTGTGGGTGCATTTTAACTAGTTGATTAAGGCTATTTTTTTGTTCGTTTGTCATATGTTCTGTCCGTGGTATTACCGTGTTGACCGCCTCTATTTTTTTCTGCTTAATGGGTATGCAAATGTTGTTCTTGATTATTAGTAGATTCTTGCTGCTTTGTATCACAGCATTTAGTTCCTTTAGACTATCGTTACCTAATATGGCGTCAAATGATTTTAGGGTGGGTAAGAGAAAGAATTTTACTTTTATATCGTTTCTATTAAAAAGATTAGCGAACTTGTGGTGTGTAATTTTAATGCTTCCGCCGACTGTGACGGCTTCAAAGGGTTTTTCGTTTGGAATAGGCTCGGACACGAATTTTGGTTGGACGTAATTTCGGTTTGATCCTGTATCTATTAGTATTTTGAGTAATTTTCCGCTCCCCATCTTACATTCTATGTAAGGAAGAGAGGAGCTCTTTATCCTAAAAAATTAATATCTGAGTGTTCGTATTGGGTATTTTGTCCGTCATCTGTTTCTTCAATTTGTTGGGCGTATTCGTTTAATGGCTGTTCGTATTCAGTCTGCTGTTCGTAATTTAGCATTGATTGTACGTATTCCTCCATAGTCACATAGTTGTCGGTGTTTTCTGTCTCCGTCTGTTCTTTGTTTTTTGTCCGTGGCGTTTGTTGGTGGTGGAGGTCTTTTCCCTACTTCAAAATTGGGTCTGTTCATGTAGTTTATCATCCTCGTGCGTATGCTTTGGTCCACGTCCATTGGCTCAGGACGTGGTTGGGGTTTTGGTGCAGAAGGTCTATTGGGTATGTATACCTGTTGTGGTTGTGTCTGGTAGGTTCGTTGGTTGGGATATTGTGGAATCGGTCCATTATTGTTGTAAGTCGGTGGTCTATGGTTTGTATTGGTTGGCCAAGGTGTATGGATCGGGAGTTGGGGCCTGAAGCTAATGGGTGGTGGCCTAAAAGCTTGAGCGAAATGAGGCTGAGCTGTTCGAGGTGGCAGTGTAGGTGGTGGTATATTTCTATTTGGGTTTCTGGCATGTGTCTGTTGATTTCTATTCAAAGCCATGTTAGTGCGATAGCTTTGATTCTCTAGTTTTAAACAATAGTGAAGGGCTGAAGGTAGATCTGCTGGCTCCTTTATTCCAAGAATCCGTGTAAATCTCCCTTCAAACCTCTAATGAAGGTATCTAATGCTTTATCTCGGTATATTTTTGTCATAAGGGTTTCGGATTCCCTATTTAATTCCATGCAGCCTACTTTATTTAATATCAGCGACAAGTGGTTGTAAACGACCTGGTAAAATTCTTCTACTGTTTGGTTGTTACCTTGCACTAACATTGTCATCTGATATTCTAATGTTCCCAGATCTCTTTTGTCTGCGTAGTGCAGCGTGAGACATTTGGAGATAGCGCTCCAATTTAGGGGAACATTATACGACTCGAGGGCCGTGTCGGCATTGCCAGTGATTTTGTTTCTCACTGTATGCAATATGCCAAAGTATTTTGGCGAACCTGCCTCAGCTGCATAGGCTGAGAGTATACGATCTACACTCTTCTTCCATGAGCTAAATTCTGCTGGATTACCGGAGAATTCTCTGAGGCTTTTAACTATGTCCGGAACTCTGTCTAAGTCATTCAAATTATGGTTGGCAGTTATTGTTTGGTCGTCTACGTCACTAAACTCCCTAGAGGGGTTGACTAACTGCTTTACCAATGTCGGCAGTTGTTGTGCCAAAAACTGGCTAACCGTGGCTGCTATTATCTGTTCTGCGTTATTCGCCATGACTCTATTTTGTAAATGTTCGTTTTGTCTGTCGATATGTCGTTGTTGCTGTCTGTTCGAGTTATGTCCGCCTACCTGTGGTTGATCTGATACTATTGGGGGCTTAACTAAATTGCTTTCATTAGCCATAAACGAGATATATTACTTATATTGTATATTTTAAGATATTTTCGAAGTATATTTAAATCTAGTGTTAGTTTTTTACTCTATATTTTACTTGAATTTTTGATCGTTTTGTTTTCTTTTTAAAACCAGTGGCTGGTTTCTTCCTTCTACTTTGGAGGGTCCCTTGGGAGTCGCAAAGTTGGAAATAATTTATACTACGTTCGTAGTCTTTATATTTGTTGATCGTTTTACACTTTTTTAACTTGCTTATCGTTCTACAATTTTTAGTATTTATTATTCTTATAACTTTATTGTTAGTTGTTCGTTTGTTTTTTTTTTTGTGTTTCACTTAATTTCTAACTTACAGTACTATTCCTGATGTGGCAACCTCCCCTGCCGGTCCGGATTTCATCCTTTTTGAAGCCTTTGGGTATCTACTGGGGATCCTGCGACCAGTCTTTGTTGAGAGTATCCTGCGGGCGGGCCTTACAAGATGCGTTGTCCACCGATGGGCAAAATTGAACAATTAAGTTCCAATTGCCTTTCGCGAATTTAACCGATCGTTGAATTTAATCGACGAGAGTTGCACTGGTTTTATTTTCGCGTATAACCGACTAACGCGTGCGTAGAAGCGTTTTGTTCTGTTGTAACACGAGCCGGTCCCTGCTCGGGCGCCAGTTAATTCCAAAGTTTATTAAACGATGAAAAAAATATAATTTTTAGGGAAGCAAGACTTCCTTTATTTGATGTTAATTTGCAACTGAATAAACTTAAATCAATTCTAGCCCTAGTAACCTGTGGCTTAGCGGCAGCGGCGTTGGCAGCGGCGTCGCTGCTGATGTTGTTGGCCCGTTGGGCAATTCTTCTTGGAATTTTCGGCGGTTGCCTGTCGGCGCGTGGAGGAAATGGCACAGACACCAAGTCAGCATTTTGCTGCACTTCTTATGAGGTGTTGCAATGCTTCTTATTGGGACTGTATGAATTTATTTGTTGTTAACTTACATGTACACACACACATTCATGCGCGTCTGCTTCGCATTCTAGCAGCATGGTAATTGCATCTTTTTTTGTAATGTTATTTTAGTTCCTTTTTTATCATAAGTACTTAATTGTTGGTGTGGCTGCTGAGTAGAGGTATAGCAGGTGGTGCAGTCTGCCACGAGTTCGAGCCCTACCGGGGAAAGTATTATTATCTTTTATATTTTTTTTTGCTGGTGTGGCTGTTGAGTAGAGTCGACAGCAACTATTGCGGTCAGTTGCGAGTTCGAGCCCTGCCAAGGGAACTTTTGTTTATTAATTTATTTGATGTTGGAATCCCCTAGTCGGGAGCTCCCTAGCTCCCCTAGAACCTCTTACTTGTTTTTTTTATCAAGTTAGTTTCCTATATAGGCTAGATGGTTTAGATATATTTAATTTTTCGAATACCAAATTTTCAACAGTTGTTATAAAAGTAAGGATATGCATTACATAAGGTGAAGTGGGCAGACACTTCCACAATTTTGTCATAAAATATATTCATGAAAAACTCTTAAGGCTTTTAATATAAAATATTCTTTACTTTACTTCTTTGCAAATATTATTTACACAACATCTGAATAACCATTTTTAATTACTTATTTTTATCGCACAGTAGACTTTACTTTTTTAAATACTAAAATCTTATAATTTATGGAGTCAACTGTTTCAGACATCACATACTATCCAGATAAATCATCGTCATTTATAAATTGTACATATTTTTCTCGCAAACCAATGGCACCGTTAGATGATGTTAGAAAAATTACTGTGCCAATTACTAAAAGTCAGAAACAATGTAGACGGCACTTTTACATATTTTGTAAAACATTGCAAGCAAAATTTGCACGCCACATAGAGTTTAAATATAGAATGGAACCAGTTAGAGAGATCAGCAGTTTATCAAAAGACAAACAGCAAAGAATGAAATTGCTTGAGGGATGCTACTTACAATGAAGGAACTTTTATAGTTTCACGTCAATTAAGGAAAAACTCAAAAAGAGGGCTTTGGATTTTGTGTGCTGCAATGGATGTAAAGCCTACTTACGGAAGACAACAACTTGGAATCAAATTAAAATTTAATGTAGTAATATCCATAAAATATGCAACCGAGATATATTAACCTCTGCACGAATTGCTGCAAATAATATTGCGAAATAAAATAATGCCTGTCCTTAATGACGTCGCCATTACTAGGACAATATTGTATGATCACCTAATTATATTGTTTAAAAATTTAGAAGCAATGAAGCACACGGAAGTCCGTGATATGATAACAGCAATAATGCGTTATCTAAGTCGCCTTTTGATAGTAATAAAATATATTATTTCCCCTAAATATTATGATTCTGTTAAGTCTGGAATTCGTTATGTTGCTGAGTTTGATTATGATAATATTCTTTTTATGAAGCCTACTGCACCGACAACTCTAACATGCTTGGTAAAAATAGTACATGTGCGAGAATATTAAAAGCACAAATCATAAAATATTGCGACAATAGCATAAAATATTTAGAAAAAGAAAAGATTTTGTTCAGGATCTACCTGCTAAAGCTTTGAATGAGCTAAATTAGAAATTCAACATATCACCATTAACCTCGTTATATCAGAGCTGAGTTAGCGAACTTGAGAGTCTTACTCTTAAGAGCTACAGAACTGCTCATGCAATTGGGGCTATCGACGATAGAGCTAATTCTGACCTATATGAAGGCACCTCAGCCAAAATGAAAAACATCACCAGGGTGATTATTCGTGCCAAAAAAAACCGAACATTTCCAGTTCTTTTTACACCATGCGATCGGTATTGCATAGTCAATATTCTCGAATATGGCAAACGCACAATAAATAAACCAGCTACTACACTAAAGATATAATTTAGTGTGCCAAGCCCGTGGCCACTAAGAAAAGAAAATATTCGTGAGTGTCCTATCCTAGAGAAATTCGCAAATGAATGTGGTATACATTGCCCTGAGTCCCTTTCAGGCACAGACCTGCGAAAGCAATTGACCACACATACCGCTTTGTTCAACGTTAAGGACATTCAAATTGATTATTTGGCGAGCTTAATGGGTGATCATAAAGACATTCATAAAAATTACTATCGTGTTGCTGCCTCTGTAGCAGGGGGTGACCCAAGTTTCTCAATTACTTATGTCAACAATGAACATGGAAGAGGAAAATGCTGAAATTCCAAACGTGGCCGCCTCCATAAACCGCAAGTATGGAAATACTTATTTTTACTTAACGCAGCCTATCTGGCCACGGATGCTTCAGGAGCTACTTGAAGCGATTCGGCCACGATAACACCGACGAGTGTTCTTGGTGCGGCAGTGAAATCGCAGAGGACGCCAACCACAGCATCTTTGAATGTGGAAGGTTCTCAGCGAACAACTTGATCAGGAGCAAGTTGAAGACCGCACAAAATTGGGAAGCTACCTACACTTTTGCAGCAGAAGTGATGCTGGAACTCAGGAGAGTTGTGTGCAATAGATGGAGAGCGGAGGAAGTTTAGGTGGCAACAACATGCCTATGAAGCAATGCTTTGCGGCCGTTCCGCAGGCAATCCACGCCACCTAATCATCACGTACTATCTACATCCTAAGCATAAATTATTTATTATTTATATATTTATGTGCAAATAAACAGAATACAAAAAAAAACACACACACACACAATGGAAACATAACACCCCTTCCACCCCTCCCCCAGCACCCCTTAATCCTTAACACCCCCCGCCAACCCTTTACCTTGCCTAACAACACTTGACCCTGATAATAAATGTAAACAAACATACTGTGCCAGAACATACAGTCCCCACCACGGGGACATCACTTCCTGTGCCAGAACATACAGTTCCTATCTACTATCCTATGTAGACATAAGAATATAATAAAAACGTGTTTCATCGACTTGGGAAATTCCAATTCCAATTCCCGATCAGTTTCGAAATCATTTTCAAGAAAAGGCCAGGTTGTGTTTTTTTGTTTGTTTGTACATACAAACATAGCCATGATAATTGTATAAGGCCATTAGAATCGAATAATTTCACAGCATTAATTTGTAGGATTACTCAACTGAATAAGTTTCTGTGCTTCGAAATTTTTTAAAAAAAAGTGACATTTTTGACCCAATAAAATGTATATATTCCTTATCCGCATGGACATAGGAGTCCGTATTGTATTAATATTTTAAGCGTACGCAGTACTATGTTCAAGTTTATATTATATCTATTCTAAAACTCTACAAGATTAAAATATATTCATAGATATCGATATTGATAAAAATATTTTTTTTATACCCTGAACCCATTTAAAATGGGTATAAGGGTATATTGTATTTGTGCAAAAAAAAGGAAGCATCTCTGACCCCATAAAGTATATATATTCTTGATCAGCACCAATAGCCGAGTCGATCTAGCCATGTCCGTCTGTCTGTCCGTCCGTCCGTCCGTATGTATGAACGCAAGGATCTCAGAACCTATGAGATCTAGAGACGAAATTAGATGTAGGTGCTCCTAGTTCCCGCGCAGATCGAGTTTGTTTCCGATAATCGATAACTTAATCCGTTTCCAAGCAATCGATACAAATCGATATCGGCATCCTGTTTTTTTTAGCAAATTGGGTAAATAATAAGAGCTAGAGCCACCAAACATGATATGTTGCTTCTAGAATATTATATATATGTCAAGTATCTTTCATTTTGTCCTATCGCTACCCTCCCGCTACCACCGCAGAGCTATAAATGAAATTAATAACCCAACTTTTATTGCCAACCAATTTAAACCACAATTTAAATGTAATTGTCTTTTTCAGAATATACAAATATTCTATGGTACAATAAGATATATTGTAGAAAATTTTATAAAGATCGGTTAAGAAAAACCAAAGTTATATGCAACTGCGTAATTGAATGGGGCAGCAGCTTTAAGAATTTCTGTATACATGTACACACACACACATTCATGCGCGTCTGCTTCGCATTCTAACAGCATGGTAATTGCATCTTTTTTTGTAATGTTATTTTAGTTCCTTTTTTATCATAAGTACTTAATTGTTGGTGTGGCTGCTGAGTAGAGGTATAGCAGGTGGTGTAGTCTGCCACGAGTTCGAGCCCTACCGGGGAAACTATTATTATTATTTTTTTTTTTTGCTGGTGTGGCTGTTGAGTAGAGTCGACAGCAAGTATTGCGGTCAGTTGCGAGTTCGAGCCCTGCCAAGGGAACTTTTTTTTATTAATTTATTTGTTGGAATAAGAGGGTTCAGGGTATCCCCTAGTCGGGAGCTCCCTAGCTCCCCTAGAACCTCTTACTTGTTTTTTTATCAAGTTAGTTTCCTATATAGGCTACATGGTTTAGATATATTTAATTTTTCGAATACCTCGGTACAAATTTTCAACAGTTGTTATAAAAGTAAGGATATGCATTACATAAGGTGAAGTGGGCAGACACTTCCACAATTTTGTCATAAAATATATTCATGAAAAACTCTTAAGGCTTTTAATATAAAATATTCTTTACTTTACTTCTTTGCAAATATTATTTACACAACATGTGAATAACCATTTTTAATTACTTATTTTTATCGCACAGTAGACTTTACTTTTTTAAATACTAAAATCTTATAATTTATGGAGTCAACTGTTTCAGACATCACATACTGTTCAGATAAATCATCGTCATTTATAAATGGTACATATTTTTCTCGCAAACCAATGGCACCGTTAGATGATGTTAGAAAAATTACTGTGCCAATTACTAAAAGTCAGAAACAATGTAGACGGCACTTTTACATATACATATACATACATTGCAAACAAAATTTGCACGCCACATAGAGTTTAAATATAGAGTGGAACCAGTTAGAGAGATCAGCAGTTTATCAAAAGACAAACAGCAAAGAATGAAATTGCTTGAGGGATGCTACTTACAATTAAGGAACTTTTATAGTTTCACGTCAATTAAGGGAAAACTCAAAAATAGGGCTTTGGATTTTGTGTGCTCCAATGGATGTAAAGCCTACTTACCGAAGACAACAACTCGGAATCAAATTAAAAATTAATGTAGTAATATCCATAAAATATGCAACCGAGATATATTAACCTCTGCACGAAGTGCAGAAGAAGTGCTGCAAATAATATTGCGAAATAAAATAATGCCTGTCCTTAATGACGTCGCCATTACTCACCTAATTATATTGTTTAAAAATTTAGAAGCAATGAAGCACACGGAAGTACAGCATGATATGATAACAGCAATTATGCGTTATCTAAGTCGCCGTTTGATAGTAATAAAATATGTTATTTCCCCTAAATATTATGATTCGGTTAAGTCTGGAATTCGTTATGTTGCT
Organism: Drosophila virilis; assembly: GCF_030788295.1. NCBI lineage: Eukaryota > Metazoa > Arthropoda > Insecta > Diptera > Drosophilidae > Drosophila > Drosophila virilis. The sequence goes on from NC_091548.1 coordinate 325,146, forward strand.
GAGTTTGATTATGATAATATTCGTTTTATGAAGCCTACTGCAGCGACAACTCTAACATGCTTGGTAAAAATAGTACATGTGCGAGAATATTAAAAGCACAGATCATAAAATATTGCGACAATAGCATAAAATATTTTAAAAAATAAAAGATTTTGTTCAGGATCTATCTGCTAAAGCTTTGAATGAGCTAAACTAGAAATTCAACATATCATCATTAACCTTGTTATATCAGAGCAGAGGTAGCGAACTTGAGAGTCTTACTCTTAAGAGCTACAGAACTGCTCATGCAATTGGGGCTATCGACGATAGAGCTAATTCTGACCTGTATGAAGGCACCTCAGCCAAAATGAAAAACATCACCAGGGTGATTATTCGTGCCAAAAAAATCGAACATTTCCAGTTCTTTTTACACCATGCGATCGGTATTGCATAGCCAATATACTCGAATATGGCAAACGCACAATAAACAAACCAGCTACTACAATAAAGATATATTTTAGTGTGCCAAGCCCGTGGCCACTAAGAAAAGAAAATCTTCGTGAGTGTCCTATCCTAGAGAAATTCCCAAATGAATGTGGTACACGTTGCCCTGAGTCCCTTTCGGGCACAGACCTATGAAAGCAATTGGCCACACATACCGCTTTGTTCAACGTTAAGGACATTCAAATTGATTATTTGGCGAGCTTAATGGGTGATCATAAAGATATTCATAAAAATTACTATCGTGTTGCTGCCTCAATTACTTATGTCAAAAATGAACATGGAAGAGGAAAATGCTGAAATTGCAGATGCTAATCTCGAGAGTGAGTTAATTTATTTAGCCCGTCTGTTGCGAAGAAAATTTTAATAATCGCTGCAAGTTTTGGACCTGGAACTGTCATATTCGGAATACTTCAATAGAAGTTTTTCAAGTATCGGAACTTCGATACAGTAGAAGATACATTCAGTATTTAAGAAATTAGTAATGGTTTTGGCGACCTATCCATATTTAAAATATTTTGCTGGTGGGACCTCGGCCCGAGTTTTTTTTTTAAATTAATAGATTAAAACAATCTAATTTAATACTTATATTGCTTATTTTATTTAAGCAAAATATTAAATAAAATATTTTTCAACTGTTTATTTAAACGAGCCCGAACCTCGACCACGCCAACATAAATATTTAAAAACATGCGCATTCCGGACGGTATCAGACGAAGCAGCGCTGGTTATCGCAGGGATAATCCGCACAGCAGCAAGGATGCAAAGCATGGAACGATGGCAACCACGTTGGGATCGCTCATCTAAAGGACGCTGGACACATAAGCTAATCCCAAACTTGGAAGCCTGGATAAGCCGCAAGTATGGTAATACTAATTTTTACTTACGCAGCCTATTTGGCCATGGATGCTTCAGAAGCTACTTGAAGCGATTCATCCACGATAACAGAGACGAGTGTTCTTGGTGCGGCAGTGAACTCGCAGAGGACGCCAACCACACCATCTTTGAATGTGGAAGGTTCTCAGTGAACAGGCAGGGCCTGGAGGACAGCTTGAGGAGACCTATCACGGTGGACAACTTGGTCAGGAACAAGTTGAAGACCGCACAAAAATGGGAAGCTACCTACACTTTTTCAGCAGAAGTGATGCTGGAACTCAGGAGAGTTGAGCGCAATAGATGGAGAGCGGAGGAAGTTTAGGTGGCAACAACATGCCTGTGAAGCAATGCTTTGCGGCCGTTCCGCAGGCAATCCACGCCACCTAATCATCACGTACCCCCCTCCTCCTCTATGTAATCTTGCTTCCCAAACAAAAATTGAAACATGCCGCTTACCTTCGTTGATATATCAGCTGTTTATGTTTATGGTACTTTACCATTTTTCAAACATCGATAGAAATCTCGATAAATCATCGTAAAAAACTCAAACTCCGCGCGAATTTACACATTTCTCAAAAATGTGGCCTTTTTGAATGATGTGTGAAATGTGTTTTCTTACCTGGAAACGCACAGGGCGCATTTGTAGGGACCAACTGGCACAAAAATTTATCATTTCATCCCATTACACCAGCACCCGTTCACAATCAAAAAAGTCACCGAAATATTATGCATGCATCCCATCGTAGTCGCTATTTGCTTTCGCACGACGCTGCATGATTTCGCTATCTCAGCGTCGGTGCGTTTCTTCACTCGCACTTTCGTGAGAATGAAGGAATGCTCGATAGATCAGGCCACATCACCGTTATAATTTAGATGTGGTGAATAATAATTGTGTTTGTATTTGTGTTTTTGCTGAAATTGAAGAAAAGTAGAAGGTCCGATTGCCACGCTTCGTTCTTTTTATTTCGACAGTGGAACAAGGAAGTCACATATTTTGAGCACGCATAAATCATAGTAATTAACGGTGCAGTGGCTGTACACCGCTTCGGATTTTTAAGGGCATATCGAGCCCAACTCTTTTTAAAAGTCCCCAGTGCTCATACAGTTCGCGTTCAGCAGATGTTATTCGCTTTTAATTAATCAAGCGCGTAATTTTGAATAAACCCCTTTTTTTAGTGGATAAAATCTTACTTAGCTACCGGCCAGCCATTGCGCAACGACGCGTTCGTGTATTCATATATATATATACACATATAAATTCAGCGTGCCTGGTCGGTCGTAGCCAGTTGCAACGGCTCTAAGGGAGTGGAAAATATCAAAAGGGCCACGGATCTCTTAAGGATCACTACAGATTAACACTGCGGCGCCACCGGCACATAGCGGCTGAGTCTATACCCCGCGACCGCGTGTTTAGCCATTGATAACCAAGCTTTGCTTATCTACTTCTACGTTGCCGCCCCTTTTTGATCAACGGAGTGTCTCCAACAAGGTATAGGACCGCTTAAGTGTCCGCAGATCGAGATCGAATATACGTGCTAGGCGATTGGTTGGAATTTTTGCGTACACGCTTCGATCTAAATGATCATGCTATTTAGCCATTGGTAACCAAGCTTTGCTGATCTACTTCTACTTTGCCGTCCCTTTTTGATCAACGGAGTGTCTTCAACAAGGAATCGGACCGCTTAAGTGTGCGCAGATCGAGATCGAATATATGTGCTGGGCGATTGGTTGGAATTTTTGCGTACACGCTTTGCAGCAGAAGTGATGCTGGAACTCAGGAGAGTTGTGTGCAATAGATGGAGAGCGGAGGAAGTTTAGGTGGCAACAACATGCCTATGAAGCAATGCTTTGCGGCCGTTCCGCAGGCAATCCACGCCACCTAATCATCACGTACTATCTACATCCTAAGCATAAATTATTTATTATTTATATATTTATGTGCAAATAAACAGAATACAATCCTTAATCCTTAACAATCCTTAATCCTTAACACCCCCCGCCAACCCTTTACCTTGCTTAACAACACTTGACCTTGATAATAAATGTAAACAAACATACTGTGCCAGAACATACAGTCCCCACCACGGGGACATCACTTCCTGTGCCAGAACATACAGTTCCTATCTACTCTCTACATAAGAATATAATAAAAACGTGTTTCATCGACTTGGGAAATTCCAATTACTGCCCGATCAGTTTCGAAATCATTTTCAAGAAAAGGCCAGGTTGTGTTTTTTTGTTTGTTTGTACATACAAACATAGCCATGATAATTGTGTAAGGCCATTAGAATCGAATAAATTCACAGCATCAATTTGTAGGATTACTCAACTGAATAAGTTTCTGTGCTTCGAAATTTTTTAACAAAAAGTGACATTTTTGACCCAATAAAATGTATATATTCCTTATCCGCATGGACATAGGAGTCCGTATTGTATTAATATTTTAAGCGTACGCAGTACTATGTTCAAGTTTATATTATATCTATTCTAAAACTCTACAAGATTAAAATATATTCATAGATATCGATATTGATAAAAATATTTTTTTTATACCCTGAACCCATTAAAAATGGGTATAAGGGTATATTGTATTTGTGCAAAATCCAAATGTATGTAACAGGCCGAAGGAAGCATCTCTGACCCCATAAAGTATATATATTCTTGATCAGCACCAATAGCCGAGTCGATCTAGCCATGTCCGTCCGTCCGTCCGTATGTATGAACGCAAGGATCTCAGAACCTATAAGATCTAGAGACGAAATTAGATGTAGGTGCTCATAGTTCCCGCGCAGATCGAGTTTGTTTCCGATAATCGATAACTTACTCCGTTTCCAAGCAATCGATAAAAATCGATATCGGCATCCTGTTTTTTTTAGCAAATTGGGTAAATAATAAGAGCTAGAGCCACCAAACATGATATGTTGCTTCTAGAATATTATATATATGTCAAGTATCTTTCATTTTGTACCTATCGCTACCTCCCCGCTACCACCGCAGAGCTATAAATGAAATTAATAACCCAACTTTAATTGCCAACCAATTTAAACCACAATTTAAATGTAATTGTCTTTTTTAGAATATACAAATATTCTATGGTACAATAAGATATACTGTAGAAAATTTTATAAAGATCGGTTAAGAAAAACCAAAGTTATATGCAACTGCGCAATTGAATGGGGCAGCAGCTTTAAGAATTTCTGTATACATGTACACACACACATTCATGCGCGTCTGCTTCGCATTCTAGCAGCATGGTAATTGAATTTTTTTTTGTAATGTTATTTTAGTTCCTTTTTTATCATAAGTACTTAATTGTTGGTGAGGTATAGCAGGTGGTGCAGTCTGCCACGAGTTCGAGCCCTACCGGGGAAAGTATTACTATTTATATTTTTTTTGCTGGTGTGGCTGTTGAGTAGAGTCGACAGCAAGTATTGCGGTCAGTTGCGAGTTCGAGCCCTGCCAAGGGAACATTTGTTTATTAATTTATTTGATGCTGGAATAAGAGGGTTCAGGGCATCCCCTAGTCGGGAGCTCCCTAGCTCCCCTAGAACCTCTTACTTGTTTTTTTATCAATTCAGTTTCCTATATAGGCTTCATGGTTTAGATATATTTAATTTTTCGAATACCTCGGTACAAATTTTCAACAGTTGTTATAAAAGTAAGGATATGCATTACATAAGGTGAAGTGGGCAGACACTTCCATAATTTTGTCATAAAATATATTCATGAAAAACTCTTAAGGCTTTTAATATATAATATTCTTTACTTTACTTCTTTGCAAATATTATTTACACAACATCTGAATAACCATTTTTAATTACTTATTTTTATTGCACAGTAGACTTTACTTTATTAAATACTAAAATCTTATAATTTATGGAGTCAACTGTTTCAGACATCACATACTATCCAGATAAATCATCGTCATTTATAAATTGTACATATTTTTCTCGCAAACCAATGGCATCGTTAGATGATGTTAGAAAAATTACTGTGCCAATTACTAAAAGTCAGAAACAATGTAGACGGCACTTTTACATATACATATACATACATTGCAAACAAAATTTGCACGCCACATAGAGATTAAATATAGAGTGGAACCAGTTAGAGAGATCAGCAGTTTATCAAAAGACAAACAGCAAAGAATGAAATTGCTTGAGGGATGCTACTTACAATGAAGGAACTTTTATAGTTTCACGTCAATTAAGGGAAAACTCAAAAAGAGGGCTTTGGATTTTGTGTGCTGCAATGGATGTAAAGCCTACTTACCGAAGACAACAACTCGGAATCAAATTAAAAATTAATGTAGTAATATCCATAAAATATGCAACCGAGATATATTAACCTCTGCACGAAGTGCTGCAAATAATATTGCGAAATAAAATAATGCCTGTCGTTAATGACGTCGCCATTACTAGGACAATATTGTATGATCACCTAATTATATTGTTTAAAAAATTAGAAGCAATGAAGCACACGGAAGTACAGCATGATATGATAACAGCAATTATGCGTTATCTAAGTCGCCGTTTGATAGTAATAAAATATGTTATTTCCCCTAAATATTATGATTCTGTTAAGTCTGGAATTCGTTATGTTGCTGATTTTGATTATGATAATATTCGTTTTATGAAGCCTACTGCAGCGACAACTCTAACATGCTTGGTAAAAATAGTACATGTGCGAGAATATTAAAAGCACAGATCATAAAATATTGCGACAATAGCATAAAATATTTAAACAAATAAAAGATTTTGTTCAGGATCTACCTGCTAAAGCTTTGAATGAGCTAAACTAGAAATTCAACATATCATCATTAACCTCGTTATATCAGAGCAGAGGTAGCGAACTTGAGAGTCTTACTCTTAAGAGCTACAGAACTGCTCATGCAATTGGGGCTATCGACGATAGAGCTAATTCTGACCTGTATGAAGGCACCTCAGCCAAAATGAAAAACATCACCAGGGTGATTATTCGTGCCAAAAAAACCGAACATTTCCAGTTCTTTTTACACCATGCGATCGGTATTGCATAGCCAATATACTCGAATATGGCAAACGCACAATAAATAAACCAGCTACTACACTAAAGATATATTTTAGTGTGCCAAGCCCGTGGCCACTAAGAAAAGAAAATATTCCTGAGTGTCCTATCCTAGAGAAATTCGAAAATGAATGTGGTACACGTTGCCCTGAGTCCCTTTCAGGCACAGACCTGCGAAAGCAATTGACCACACATACCGCTTTGTTCAACGTTAAGGACATTCAAATTGATTATTTGGCGAGCTTAATGGGTGATCATAAAGATATTCATAAAAATTACTATCGTGTTGCTGCCTCTGTAGCGGGGTGACCCAAGTTTCTCAATTACTTATGTCAACAATGAACATGGAAGAGGAAAATGCTGAAATTGCAGATGCTAATCTCGAGAGTGAGTTAATTTATTTAGCCCGTCTGTTGCGAAGAAAATTTTAATAATCGCTGCAAGTTTTGGACCTGGAACTGTCATATTCGGAATACTTCAATAGAAGTTTTTCAAGTATCGGAACTTCGATACAGTAGAAGATACATTCAGTATTTAAGAAATTAGTAATGGTTTTGGCGACCTATACATATTTAAAATATTTTGATGGCGGGACCTCGGCCCGAGTTTTTTTTTTAAATTAATAGATTAAAACAATCTAATTTAATACTTATATTGCTTATTTTATTTAAGCAAAATATTAAATAAAATATTTTTCAACTGTTTATTTAAACGAGCCCGAACCTCGACCACGCCAACATAAATATTTAAAAACATGCGCATTCGGACGGTATCAGACGAAGCAGCGCTGGTTATCGCAGGGATGATCCGCACAGCAGCAAGGATGCAAAGCATGGAACGATGGCAAGCACGTTGGGATCGCTCATCTAAAGGACGCTGGACACATAGGCTAATCCCAAACTTGGAAGCCTGGATAAGCCGCAAGTATGGTAATACTAATTTTTACTTAACGCAGCCTATTTGGCCATGGATGCTTCAGAAGCTACTTGAAGCGATTCGGCCACGATAACACAGACGAGTGTTCTTGGTGCGGCAGTGAAATCGCAGAGGACGCCAACCACACCATCTTTGAATGTGGAAGGTTCTCAGTGAACAGGCAGGGCCTGGAGGACAACTTGAGGAGACCTATCACGGTGGACAACTTGGTCAGGAACAAGTTGAAGACCGCACAAAAATGGGAAGCTACCTACACTTTTGCAGCAGAAGTGATGCTGGAACTCAGGAGAGTTGAGCGCAATAGATGGAGAGCGGAGGAAGTTTAGGTGGCAACAACATGCCTGTGAAGCAATGCTTTGCGGCCGTTCCGCAGGCAATCCACGCCACCTAATCATCACGTACCCCCCTCCTCCTCTATGTAATCTTGCTTCCTGGAACTGTCATATTCGGAATACTTCAATAGAAGTTTTTCAAGTATCGGAACTTCGATACAGTAGAAGATACATTCAGTATTTAAGAAATTAGTAATGGTTTTGGCGACCTATCCATATTTAAAATATTTTGCTGGCGGGACCTCGGCCCGAGTTTTTTTTTTAAATTAATAGATTAAAACAATCTAATTTAATACTTATATTGCTTATTTTATTAAAGCAAAATATTAAATAAAATATTTTTCAACTGTTTATTTAAACGAGCCCGAACCTCGACCACGCCAACATAAATATTTAAAAACATGCGCATTCCGGACGGTATCAGACGAAGCAGCGCTGGTTATCGCAGGGATGATCCGCACAGCAGCAAGGATGCAAAGCATGGAACGATGGCAAGCACGTTGGGATCGCTCATCTAAAGGACGCTGGACACATAGGCTAATCCCAAACTTGGAAGCCTGGATAAGCCGCAAGTATGGTAATACTAATTTTTACTTAACGCAGCCTATTTGGCCATGGTTGCTTCAGAAGCTACTTGAAGCGATTCGGCCACGATAACACAGACGAGTGTTCTTGGTGCGGCAGTGAAATCGCAGAGGACGCCAACCACACCATCTTTGAATGTGGAAGGTTCTCAGTGAACAGGCAGGGCCTGGAGGACAACTTGAGGAGACCTATCACGGTGGACAACTTGGTCAGGAACAAGTTGAAGACCGCACAAAAATGGGAAGCTACCTACACTTTTGCAGCAGAAGTGATGCTGGAACTCAGGAGAGTTGAGCGCAATAGATGGAGAGCGGAGGAAGTTTAGGTGGCAACAACATGCCTGTGAAGCAATGCTTTGCGGCCGTTCCGCAGGCAATCCACGCCACCTAATCATCACGTACCCCCCTCCTCCTCTATGTAATCTTGCTTCCTGGAACTGTCATATTCGGACTACTTCAATAGAAGTTTTTCAAGTATCGGAACTTCGATACAGTAGAAGATACATTCAGTATTTAAGAAATTAGTAATGGTTTTGGCGACCTATCCATATTTAAAATATTTTGCTGGCGGGACCTCGGCCCGAGTTTTTTATTTAACTTAATAGATTAAGACAATCTAATTTAATACTTATATTGCTTATTTTATTTAAGCAAAATATTAAATAAAATATTTTTCAACTGTTTATTTAAACGAGCCCGAACCTCGACCACGCCAACATAAATATTTAAAAACATGCGCATTCCGGACGGTATCAGACGAAGCAGCGCTGGTTATCGCAGGGACGATCCGCACAGCAGCAAGGATGCAAAGCATGGAACGATGGCAACCACGTTGGGATCGCTCATCTAAAGGACGCTAGACACATAGACTAATCCCAAACTTGGAAGCCTGGATAAGCCGCAAGTATGGTAATACTAATTTTTACTTAACGCAGCCTATTTGGCCATGGATGCTTCAGAAGCTACTTGAAGCGATTCGGCCACGATAACACAGACGAGTGTTCTTGGTGCGGCAGTGAAATCGCAGAGGACGCCAACCACACCATCTTTGAATGTGGAAGGTTCTCAGTGAACAGGCAGGGCCTGGAGGACAACTTGAGGAGACCTATCACGGTGGACAACTTGGTCAGGAACAAGTTGAAGACCGCACAAAAATGGGAAGCTACCTACACTTTTGCAGCAGAAGTGATGCTGGAACTCAGGAGAGTTGAGCGCAATAGATGGAGAGCGGAGGAAGTTTAGGTGGCAACAACATGCCTGTGAAGCAATGCTTTGCGGCCGTTCCGCAGGCAATCCACGCCACCTAATCATCACGTACCCCCCTCCTCCTCTATGTAATCTTGCTTCCTGGAACTGTCATATTCGGAATACTTCAATAGAAGTTTTTCAAGTATCGGAACTTCGATACAGTAGAAGATACATTCAGTATTTAAGAAATTAGTAATGGTTTTGGCGACCTATCCATATTTAAAATATTTTGATGGCGGGACCTCGGCCCGAGTTTTTTTTTTAAATTAATAGATTAAAACAATCTAATTTAATACTTATATTGCTTATTTTATTTAAGCAAAATATTAAATAAAATATTTTTCAACTGTTTATTTAAACGAGCCCGAACCTCGACCACGCCAACATAAATATTTAAAAACATGCGCATTCCGGACGGTATCAGACGAAGCAGCGCTGGTTATCGCAGGGACGATCCGCACAGCAGCAAGGATGCAAAGCATGGAACGATGGCAAGCACGTTGGGATCGCTCATCTAAAGGACGCTGGACACATAGGCTAATCCCAAACTTGGAAGCCTGGATAAGCCGCAAGTATGGTAATACTAATTTTTACTTAACGCAGCCTATTTGGCCATGGATGCTTCAGAAGCTACTTGAAGCGATTCGGCCACGATAACACAGACGAGTGTTCTTGGTGCGGCAGTGAAATCGCAGAGGACGCCAACCACACCATCTTTGAATGTGGAAGGTTCTCAGTGAACAGGCAGGGCCTGGAGGACAACTTGAGGAGACCTATCACGGTGGACAACTTGGTCAGGAACAAGTTGAAGACCGCACAAAAATGGGAAGCTACCTACACTTTTGCAGCAGAAGTGATGCTGGAACTCAGGAGAGTTGAGCGCAATAGATGGAGAGCGGAGGAAGTTTAGGTGGCAACAACATGCCTGTGAAGCAATGCTTTGCGGCCGTTCCGCAGGCAATCCACGCCACCTAATCATCACGTACCCCCCTCCTCCTCTATGTAATCTTGCTTCCTGGAACTGTCATATTCGGAATACTTCAATAGAAGTTTTTCAAGTATCGGAACTTCGATACAGTAGAAGATACATTCAGTATTTAAGAAATTAGTAATGGTTTTGGCGACCTATCCATATTTAAAATATTTTGCTGGCGGGACCTCGGCCCGAGTTTTTTTTTTTAAATTAATAGATTAAAACAATCTAATTTAATACTTATATTGCTTATTTTATTAAAGCAAAATATTAAATAAAATATTTTTCAACTGTTTATTTAAACGAGCCCGAACCTCGACCACGCCAACATAAATATTTAAAAACATGCGCATTCCGGACGGTATCAGACGAAGCAGCGCTGGTTATCGCAGGGATGATCCGCACAGCAGCAAGGATGCAAAGCATGGAACGATGGCAAGCACGTTGGGATCGTTCATCTAAAGGACGCTGGACACATAGGCTAATCCCAAACTTGGAAGCCTGGATAAGCCGCAAGTATGGTAATACTAATTTTTACTTAATGCAGCCTATTTGGCCATGGTTGCTTCAGAAGCTACTTGAAGCGATTCGGCCACGATAACACAGACGAGTGTTCTTGGTGCGGCAGTGAAATCGCAGAGGACGCCAACCACACCATCTTTGAATGTGGAAGGTTCTCAGTGAACAGGCAGGGCCTGGAGGACAACTTGAGGAGACCTATCACGGTGGACAACTTGGTCAGGAACAAGTTGAAGACCGCACAAAAATGGGAAGCTACCTACACTTTTGCAGCAGAAGTGATGCTGGAACTCAGGAGAGTTGAGCGCAATAGATGGAGAGCGGAGGAAGTTTAGGTGGCAACAACATGCCTGTGAAGCAATGCTTTGCGGCCGTTCCGCAGGCAATCCACGCCACCTAATCATCACGTACCCCCCTCCTCCTCTATGTAATCTTGCTTCCTGGAACTGTCATATTCGGAATACTTCAATAGAAGTTTTTCAAGTATCGGAACTTCGATACAGTAGAAGATACATTCAGTATTTAAGAAATTAGTAATGGTTTTGGCGACCTATCCATATTTAAAATATTTTGCTGGCGGGACCTCGGCCCGAGTTTTTTTTTTTAAATTAATAGATTAAAACAATCTAATTTAATACTTATATTGCTTATTTTATTTAAGCAAAATATTAAATAAAATATTTTTCAACTGTTTATTTAAACGAGCCCGAACCTCGACCACGCCAACATAAATATTTAAAAACATGCGCATTCCGGACGGTATCAGACGAAGCAGCGCTGGTTATCGCAGGGACGATTCGCACAGCAGCAAGGATGCAAAGCATGGAACGATGGCAAGCACGTTGGGATCGCTCATCTAAAGGACGCTGGACACATAGGCTAATCCCAAACTTGGAAGCCTGGATAAGCCGCAAGTATGGTAATACTAATTTTTACTTAACGCAGCCTATTTGGCCATGGATGCTTCAGAAGCTACTTGAAGCGATTCGGCCACGATAACACAGACGAGTGTTCTTGGTGCGGCAGTGAAATCTCAGAGGACGCCAACCACACCATCTTTGAATGTGGAAGGTTCTCAGTGAACAGGCAGGGCCTGGAGGACAACTTGAGGAGACCTATCACGGTGGACAACTTGGTCAGGAACAAGTTGAAGACCGCACAAAAATGGGAAGCTACCTACACTTTTGCAGCAGAAGTGATGCTGGAACTCAGGAGAGTTGAGCGCAATAGATGGAGAGCGGAGGAAGTTTAGGTGGCAACAACATGCCTGTGAAGCAATGCTTTGCGGCCGTTCCGCAGGCAATCCACGCCACCTAATCATCACGTACCCCCCTCCTCCTCTATGTAATCTTGCTTCCCAAACAAAAATTGAAACATGCCGCTTACCTTCGTTGATATATCAGCTGTTTATGTTTACGGTATTTTACCATTTTTCAAACATCGGTAGAAATCTCGATAAATCATCGTAAAAAACTCAATATGTTCCGCGCGAATTTACACATTTCTCAAAAATGTGGCCTTTTTGAATGATGTTTGAAATGTGTTTTCTTATCTGGAAACGCACAGGGCGCATTTGTAGGGACCAACTGGCACAAAAATTTATCATTTCATCCCATTACACCAGCACCCGTTCACAGTCAAAAAAGTCACCGAAATATTATGCATGCATCCCATCGTAGTCGCTATTTGCTTTCGCACGACGCTGCATGATTTCGCTATCTCAGCGTCGGTGCGTTTCTTCACTCGCACTTTCGTGAGAATGAAGGAATGCTCGATAGATCAGGCCAAATCACCGTTATAATTTAGATGTGGTGAATAATAATTGTGTTTGTATTTGTGTTTTTGCTGAAATTGAAGAAAAGCAGAAGGTCCGATTGCCACGCTTCGTTCTTTTTATTTCGACAATGGAACAAGGAAGTCACATATTTTGAGCACGCATAAATCATAGTAATTAACGGTGCAGTGGCTGTACACCGCTTCGGATTTTTAAGGGCATATCGAGCCCAACTCTTTTTAAAAGTCCCCAGTGCTCATACAGTTCGCGTTCAGCAGATGTTATTCGCTTTTAATTAATCAAGCGCGTAATTCTGAATAAACCCCTGTTTTTAGTGGATAAAATCTTACTTAGCTACCGGCCAGCCATTGCGCAACGACGCGTTCGTGTATTCATATATATATACACATATAAATTCACCGTGGCTGGTCGGTCGTAGCCAATTTGTGAGTTGCAACGGCTCTAAGGGAGTGGAAAATATCAAAAGGGCCACGGATCTCTTAAGGATCACTACATATTAACACTGCGGCGCCACCGGCACATAACGGCTGAGTCTATACCCCACGACCGCGTGTTTAGCCATTGATAACCAAGCTTTGCTTATCTACTTCTACGTTGCCGCCCCTTTTTGATCAACGGAGTGTCTCCAACAAGGTATAGGACCGCTTAAGTGTCCGCAGATCGAGATCGAATATACGTGCTAGGCGATTGGTTGGAATTTTTGCGTACACGCTTCGATCTAAATGATCATGCTATTTAGCCATTGATAACCAAGCTTTGCTGATCTACTTCTACTTTGCCGTCCCTTTTTGATCAACGGAGTGTCTTCAACAAGGAATCGGACCGCTTAAGTGTGCGCAGATCGAGATCGATTATATATGCTGGGCGATTGGTTGGAATTTTTGCGTACACGCTTTGCAGCAGAAGTGATGCTGGAACTCAGGAGAGTTGAGTGCAATAGATGGAGAGCGGAGGAAGTTTAGGTGGCAACAACATGCCTATGAAGCAATGCTTTGCGGCCGTTCCGCAAGCCACCTAATCATCACGTACTATCTACATCCTAAGCATAAATTATTTATTATTTATATATTTATGTGCAAATAAACAGAATACAAAAAAAAACACACACACACACAATGGAAACATAACACCCCTTCCACCCCTCCCCCACCACCCCTTAATCCTTGACACCCCCCGCCACCCCTTTACCTTGCTTAACAACACTTGACCCTGATAATAAATGTAAACAAACATACTGTGCCAGAACATACAGTCCCCACCACGGTGACATCACTTCCTGTGCCAGAACATACAGTTCCTATCTACTATCCTATGTAGACATAAGAATATAATAAAAACGTGTTTCATCGACTTGGGAAATTCCAATTACTGCCCGATCAGTTTCGAAATCATTTTCAAGAAAAGGCCAGGTTGTGTTTTTTTGTTTGTTTGTACATACAAACATAGCCATGATAATTGTATAAGGCCATTAGAATCGAATAAATTCACAGCATTAATTTGTAGGATTACTCAACTGAATAAGTTTCTGTGCTTCGAAATTTTTTAACAAAAAGTGACATTTTTGACCCAATAAAATGTATATATTCCTTATCCGCATGGACATAGGAGTCCGTATTGTATTAATATTTTAAGCGTACGCAGTACTATGTTCAAGTTTATATTATATCTATTCTAAAACTCTACAAGATTAAAATATATTCATAGATATCGATATTGATAAAAATATTTTTTTTATACCCTGAACCCATTAAAAATGGGTATAAGGGTATATTGTATTTGTGCAAAATCCAAATGTATGTAACAGGCCGAAGGAAGCATCTCTGACCCCATAAAGTATATATATTCTTGATCAGCACCAATAGCCGAGTCGATCTAGCCATGTCCGTCCGTCCGTCCGTATGTATGAACGCAAGGATCTCAGAACCTATAAGATCTAGAGATGAAATTAGATGTAGGTGCTCCTAGTTCCCGCGCAGATCGAGTTTGTTTCCGATAATCGATAACTTACTCCGTTTCCAAGCAATCGATAAAAATCGATATCGGCATCCTGTTTTTTTAGCAAATTGGGTAAATAATAAGAGCTAGAGCCACCAAACATGATATGTTGCTTCTAGAATATAATATATATGTCAAGTATCTTTCATTTTGTACCTATCGCTACCTCCCCGCTACCACCGCAGAGCTATAAATGAAATTAATAACCCAACTTTTATTGCCAACCAATTTAAACCACAATTGAAATGTAATTGTCTTTTTCAGAATATACAAATATTCTATGGTACAATAAGATATACTGTAGAAAATTTTATAAAGATCGGTTAAGAAAAACCAAAGTTATATGCAACTGTGCAATTGAATGGGGCAGCAGCTTTAAGAATTTCTGTATACATGTACACACACACATTCATGCGAGTCTGCTTCGCATTCTAGCAGCATGGTAATTGCATCTTTTTTTGTAATGTTATTTTAGTTCCTTTTTTATCATAAGTACTTAATTGTTGGTGTGGCTGCTGAGTAGAGGTATAGCAGGTGGTGCAGTCCGCCACGAGTTCGAGCCCTACCGGGGAAAGTATTATTATTTATATTTTTTTTGCTGGTGTGGCTGTTGAGTAGAGTCGACAGCAAGTATTGCGGTCAGTTGCGAGTTCGAGCCCTGCCAAGGGAACTTTTGTTTATTAATTTATTTGATGCTGGAATAAGAGGGTTCAGGGTATCCCCTAGTCGGGAGCTCCCTAGC
The DNA here is from genome assembly GCF_030788295.1 of Drosophila virilis. NCBI lineage: Eukaryota > Metazoa > Arthropoda > Insecta > Diptera > Drosophilidae > Drosophila > Drosophila virilis. Next base: position 340,672 of record NC_091548.1, read on the forward strand.
TCCACTAGAACCTCTTACTTTTTTTTTATCAATTCAGTTTCCTATATAGGCTACATGGTTTAGATATATTTAATTTCCTTCCATAATTTTGTCATAAAATATATTCATGAAAAACTCTTAAGGCTTTTAATATAAAATATTCTTTACTTTACTTCTTTGCAAATATTATTTACACAACATCTGAATAACCATTTTTAATTACTTATTTTTATTGCACAGTAGACTTTACTTTTTTAAATACTAAAATCTTATAATTTATGGAGTCAACTGTTTCAGACATCACATACTATCCAGATAAATCATCGTCATTTATAAATTGTACATATTTTTCTCGCAAACCAATGGCATCGTTAGATGATGTTAGAAAAATTACTGTGCCAATTACTAAAAGTCAGAAACAATGTAGACGGCACTTTTACATATTTTGTAAAACATTGCAAACAAAATTTGCACGCCACATAGAGTTTAAATATAGAGTGGAACCAGTTAGACCAGCAAAGAATGAAATTGCTTGAGGGATGCTACTTACAATGAAGGAACATTTATAGTTTCACGTCAATTAAGGGAAAACTCAAAAAGAGGGCTTTGGATTTTGTGTGCTGCAATGGATGTAAAGCCTACTTACCGAAGACAACAACTTGGAATCAAATTAAAAATTAATGTAGTAATATCCATAAAATATGCAACCGAGATATATTAACATAACCGAGATATATTAGCATAAAATATTTAAAAAAATAAAAGATTTTCTTCAGGATCTACTTGCTAAAGCTTTGAATGAGCTAAACTAGAAATTCAACATATCATCATTAACCTCGTTATATCAGAGCAGAGATAGCGAACTTGAGAGTCTTACTCTTAAGAGCTACAGAACTGCTCATGCAATTGGGGCTATCGACGATAGAGCTAATTCTGACCTGTATGAAGGCACCTCAGCCAAAATGAAAAACATCACCAGGGTGATTATTCGTGCCAAAAAAACCGAACATTTCCAGTTCTTTTTACACCATGCGATCGGTATTGCATAGCCAATATACTCGAATATGGCAAACGCACAATAAATAAACCAGCTACTACACTAAAGATATATTTTAGTGTGCCAAGCCCGTGGCCACTAAGAAAAGAAAATATTCGTGAGTGTCCTATCCTAGAGAAATTCCCAAATGAATGTGGTACACGTTGCCCTGAGTCCCTTTCATGCACAGACCTGCGAAAGCAATTGACCACACATACCGCTTTGTTAAGGACATTCAAATTGATTATTTGGCGAGCTTAATGGGTGATCGTAAAGATATTCATAAAAATTACTATCGTGTTGCTGCCTCTGTAGCGGGGGTGACCCAAGTTTCTCAATTACTTATGTCAACAATGAACATGGAAGAGGAAAATGCTGAAATTGCAGATGCTAATCTCGAGAGTGAGTTAATTTATTTAGCCCGTCTGTTGCGAAGAAAATTTTAATAATCGCTGCAAGTTTTGGACCTGGAACTGTCATATTCGGAATACTTCAATAGAAGTTTTTCAAGTATCGGAACTTCGATACAGTAGAAGATACATTCAGTATTTAAGAAATTAGAAATGGTTTTGGCGACCTATCCATATTTAAAATATTTTGCTGGCGGGACCTCGGCCCGAGAATTTTTTTTTTAAATTAATAGATTAAAACAATCTAATTTAATACTTATATTGCTTATTTTATTTAAAGCAAAATATTAAATAAAATATTTTTCAACTGTTTATTTAAACGAGCCCGAACCTCGACCACGCCAACATAAATATTTAAAAACATGCGCATTCCGGACGGTATCAGACGAAGCAGCGCTGGTTATCGCAGGGATGATCTGCACAGCAGCAAGGATGCAAAGCATGGAAGGATGGCAAGCACGTTGGGATCGCTCATCTAAAGGACGCTGGACACATAGGCTTATCCCAAACTTGGAAGCCTGGATAAGCCGCAAGTATGGTAATACTACTTTTTACTTAACACAGCCTATTTGGCCACGGATGCTTCAGAAGCTACTTGAAGCGATTCGGCCACGATAACACAGACGGGTGTTCTTCGTGCGGCAGTGAAATCGCAGAGGACGCCAACCAAATCATCTTTGAATGTGGAAGGTTCTCAGTGAACAGGCAGGGCCTAGAGGACAGCTTGAGGAGACCTATCACGGTGGACAACTTGTTCAGAAACAAGTTGAAGACCGCACAAAAATGGGAAGCTACCTACACTTTTGCAGCAGAAGTGCTGCTGGAACTCAGGAGAGTTGAGCGCAATAGATGGAGAGCGGAGGAAGTTTAGGTGGCAACAACATGCCTGTGAAGCAATGCTTTGCGGCCGTTCCGCAGGCAAAACACGCCACCTAATCATCACGTACCCCCCTCCTCCTCTATGTAATCTTGCTTCCCAAACAAAAATTGAAACATGCCGCTTACCTTCGTTGATATATCAGCTGTTTATGTTTACGGTACTTTACCATTTTTCAAACATCGATAGAAATCTCGATAAATCATCGTAAAAAACTCAATATGTTCCGCACGAATTTACACATTTCTCAAAAATGTGGCCTTTTTGAATGATGTGTGAAATGTGTTTTCTTATCTGGAAACGCACAGGGCGCATTTGTAGGGACCAACTGGCACAAAAATTTATCATTTCATCCCATTACACCAGCACCCGTTCACAGTCAAAAAAGTCACCGAAATATTATGCATGCATCCCATCGTAGTCGCTATTTGCTTTCGCACGACGCTGCATGATTTCGCTATCTCAGCGTCGGTGCGTTTCTTCACTCGCACTTTCGTGAGAATGAAGGAATGCTCGATAGATCAGGCCACATCACCGTTATAATTTAGATGTGGTGAATAATAATTGTGTTTGTATTTGTGTTTTTACTGAAATTGAAGAAAAGTAGAAGGTCCAATTGCCACGCTTCGTTCTTTTTAATTCGACAGTGGAACAAGCAAGTCACATATTTTGAGCGCGCATAAATCATAGTAATTAACGGTGCAGTGGCTGTACACCGCTTCGGATTTTTAAGGGCATATCGAGCCCAACTCTTTTTAAAAGTCCCCAGTGCTCATACAGTTCGCGTTCAGCAGATGTTATTCGCTTTTAATTAATCAAGCGCGTAATTCTGAATAAACCCCTGTTTTTAGTGGATAAAATCTTACTTAGCTACCGGCCAGCCATTGCGCAACGACGCGTTCGTGTATTCATATATATATACACATATAAATTCAGCGTGGCTGGTCGGTCGTAGCCAATTTGTGAGTTGCAACGGCTCTAAGGGAGTGGAAAATATCAAAAGGGCCACGGATCTCTTAAGGATCACTACAGATTAACACTGCGGCGCCACCGGCACATAGCGGCTGAGTCTATACCCCGCGACCGCGTGTTTAGCCATTGATAACCAAGCTTTGCTTATCTACTTCTACGTTGCCGCCCCTCTTTGATCAACGGAGTGTCTCCAACAAGGTATAGGACCGCTTAAGTGTCCGCAGATCGAGATCGAATATACGTGCTAGGCGATTGGTTGGAATTTTTGCGTACACGCTTCGATCTAAATGATCATGCTATTTAGCCATTGATAACCAAGCTTTGCTGATCTACTTCTACTTTGCCGTCCCTTTTTGATCAACGGAGTGTCTTCAACAAGGAATCGGACCGCTTAAGTGTGCGCAGATCGAGATCGATTATATGTGCTGGGCGATTGGTTGGAATTTTTGCGTACACGCTTTGCAGCAGAAGTGATGCTGGAACTCAGGAGAGTTGAGTGCAATAGATGGAGAGCGGAGGAAGTTTAGGTGGCAACAACATGCCTATGAAGCAATGCTTTGCGGCCGTTCCGCAAGCAAACCACGCCACCTAATCATCACGTACTATCTACATCCTAAGCATAAATTATTTATTATTTATATATTTATGTGCAAATAAACAGAATACAAAAAAAAACACACACACACAATGGAAACATAACACCCCTTCCACCCCTCCCCCACCACCCCTTAATCCTTAACACCCCCCGCCAACCCTTTACCTTGCTTAACAACACTTGACCCTGATATAAATGTAAACAAACATACTGTGCCAGAACATACAGTCCCCACCACGGTGACATCACTTCCTGTGCCAGAACATACAGTTCCTATCTACTCTCTACATAAGAATATAATAAAAACGTGTTTCATCGACTTGGGAAATTCCAATTACTGCCCGATCAGTTTCGAAATCATTTTCAAGAAAAGGCCAGGTTGTGTTTTTTTGTTTGTTTGTACATACAAACATAGCCATGATAATTGTATAAGGCCATTACTCAACTTACTCAACTTCCTTATCCGCATGGACATAGGAGTCCGTATTGTATTACTATTTTAAGCGTACGCAGTACTATGTTCAAGTTTATATTATATCTATTCTAAAACTCTACAAGATTAAAATATATTCATAGATATCGATATTGATAAAAATATTTTTTTATACCCTGAACCCATTAAAAATGGGTATAAAGGTATATTGTATTTGTGCAAAATCCAAATGTATGTAACAGGCAGAAGGAAGCATCTCTGACCCCATAAAGTATATATATTCTTGATCAGCACCAATAGCCGAGTCGATCTAGCCATGTCCGTCCGTCCGTCCGTATGTATGAACGCAAGGATCTCAGAACCTATAAGATCTAGAGACGAAATTAGATGTAGGTGCTCCTAGTTCCCGCGCAGATCGAGTTTGTTTCCGATAATCGATAACTTACTCCGTTTCCAAGCAATCGATAAAAATCGATATCGGCATCCTGTTTTTTTTAGCAAATTGGGTAAATAAAAGAGCTAGAGCCACCAAACATGATATGTTGCTTCTAGAATATTATATATATATCTTTCATTTTGTACCTATCGCTACCTCCCCGCTACCACCGCAGAGCTATAAATGAAATTAATAACCCAACTTTTATTGCCAACCAATTTAAACCACAATTTAAATGTAATTGTCTTTTTCAGAATATACAAATATTCTATGGTACAATAAGATATACTGTAGAAAATTTTATAAAGATCGGTTAAGAAAAACCAAAGTTATATGCAACTGCGCAATTGAATGGGGCAGCAGCTTTAAGAATTTCTCTATACATGTACACACACATTCATGCGCGTCTGCTTCGCATTCTAGCAGCATGGTAATTGCAATTTTTTTTGTAATGTTATTTTAGTTCCTTTTTTATCATAAGTACTTAATTGTTGGTGTGGCTGCTGAGTAGAGGTATAGCAGGTGGTGCAGTCTGCCACGAGTTCGAGCCCTACCGGGGAAAGTATTATTATTTATTTTTTTTTTGCTGGTGTGGCTGTTGAGTAGAGTCGACAGCAAGTATTGCGGTCAGTTGCGAGTTCGAGCCCTGCCAAGGGAACTTTTTTTTATTAATTTATTTGATGCTGGAATAAGAGGGTTCAGGGTATCCCCTAGTCGGGAGCTCCCCAGCTCCCCTAGAACCTCTTACTTGTTTTTTTTATCAATTCAGTTTCCTATATAGGCTACATGGTTTAGATATATTTAATTTTTCGAATACCTCGGTACAAATTTTCAACAGTTGTTATAAAAGTAAGGATATGCATTACATAAGGTGAAGTGGGCAGACACTTCCATAATTTTGTCATAAAATATATTCATGAAAAACTCTTAAGGCTTTTAATATAAAATATTCTTTACTTTACTTCTTTGCAAATATTATTTACACAACATCTGAATAACCATTTTTAATTACTTATTTTTATTGCACAGTAGACTTTACTTTTTTAAATACTAAAATCTTATAATTTATGGAGTCAACTGTTTCAGACATCACATACTATCCAGATAAATCATCGTCATTTATAAATTGTACATATTTTTCTCGCAAACCAATGGCACCGTTAGATGATGTTAGAAAAATTACTGTGCCAATTACTAAAAGTCAGAAACAATGTAGACGGCACTTTTACATATTTTGTAAAACATTGCAAACAAAATTTGCACGCCACATAGAGTTTAAATATAGAGTGGAACCAGTTAGAGAGATCAGCAGTTTATCAAAAGACAAACAGCAAAGAATGAAATTGCTTGAGGGATGCTACTTACAATGAAGGAACTTTTATAGTTTCACGTCAATTAAGGGAAAACTCAAAAAGAGGGCTTTGGATTTTGTGTGCTGCTATGGATGTAAAGCCTACTTACCGAAGACAACAACTTGGAATCAAATTAAAAATTAATGTAGTAATATGCATAAAATATGCAACCGAGATATATTAACCTCTGCACGAAGTGCTGCAAATAATATTGCGAAATAAAATAATGCCTGTCCTTAATGACGTCGCCATTACTAGGACAATATTGTATGATTACCTAATTATATTGTTTAAAAATTTAGAAGCAATGAAGCACACGGAAGTACAGCTTGATATGATAACAGCAATTATGCGTTATCTAAGTCGCCGTTTGATAGTAATAGAATATGTTATTTCCCCTAAATATTATGATTCGGTTAAGTCTGGAATTCGTTATGTTGCTGAGTTTGATTATGATAATATTCGTTTTATGAAGCCTACTGCAGCGACAACTCTAACATGCTTGGTAAAAATAGTACATGTGCGAGAATATTAAAAGCACAGATCATAAAATATTGCGACAATAGCATAAAATATTTAAAAAAATAAAAGATTTTGTTCATCTACCTGCTAAAGCTTTGAATGAGCTAAACTAGAAATTCAACATATCATCATTAACCTCGTTATATCAGAGCAGAGGTAGCGAACTTGAGAGTCTTACTCTTAAGAGCTACAGAACTGCTCATGCAATTGGGGCTATCGACGATAGAGCTAATTCTGACCTGTATGAAGGCACCTCAGCCAAAATGAAAAACATCACCAGGGTGATTATTCGTGCCAAAAAAACCGAACATTTCCAGTTCTTGTTACACCATGCGATCGGTATTGCATAGCCAATATACTCGAATATGGCAAACGCACAATAAATAAACCAGCTACTACACTAAAGATATATTTTAGTGTGCCAAGCCCGTGGCCACTAAGAAAAGAAAATATTCCTGAGTGTCCTATCCTAGAGAAATTCGAAAATGAATGTGGTACACGTTGCCCTGAGTCCCTTTCAGGCACAGACCTGCGAAAGCAATTGACCACACATACCACTTTGTTCAACGTTAAGGACATTCAAATTGATTATTTGGCGAGCTTAATGGGTGATCATAAAGATATTCATAAAAATTACTATCGTGTTGCTGCCTCTGTAGCGGGGGTGACCCAAGTTTCTCAATTACTTATGTCAACAATGAACATGGAAGAGGAAAATGCTGAAATTGCAGATGCTAATCTCGAGAGTGAGTTAATTTATTTAGCCCGTCTGTTGCGAAGAAAATTTTAATAATCGCTGCAAGTTTTGGACCTGGAACTGTCATATTCGGAATACTTCAATAGAAGTTTTTCAAGTATCGGAACTTCGATACAGTAGAAGATACATTCAGTATTTAAGAAATTAGTAATGGTTTTGGCGACCTATCCATATTTAAAATATTTTGCTGGCGGGACCTCGGCCCGAGTTTTTTTTTTAAATTAATAGATTAAAACAATCTAATTTAATACTTATATTGCTTATTTTATTTGAGCAAAATATTAAATAAAATATTTTTCAACTGTTTATTTAAACGAGCCCGAACCTCGACCACGCCAACATAAATATTTAAAAACATGCGCACTCCGGACGGTATCAGACGAAGCAGCGCTGGTTATCGCAGGGATGATCCGCACAGCAGCAAGGATGCAAAGCATGGAACGATGTCAAGCACGTTGAAATCGCTCATCTAAAGGACGCTGGACACATAGGCTTATCCCAAACTTGGAAGCCTGGATAAGCCGCAAGTATGGTAATACTAATTTTTACTTAACGCAGCCTATTTGGCCATGGATGCTTCAGAAGCTACTTGAAGCGATTCGGCCACGATAACACAGACGGTGTTCTTGGTGCGGCAGTGAATTTGCAGAGGACGCCAACCACACCATCTTTGAATGTGGAAGGTTCTCAGTGAACAGTCAGGGCCTGGAGGACAACTTGAGGAGACCTATCACGGTGGACAACTTGGTCAGGAACAAGTTGAAGACCGCACAAAAATGGGAAGCTACCTACACTTTTGCAGCAGAAGTGATGCTGGAACTCAGGAGAGTTGAGCGCAATAGATGGAGAGCGGAGGAAGTTTAGGTGGCAACAACATGCCTGTGAAGCAATGCTTTGCGGCCGTTCCGCAGGCAATCCACGCCACCTAATCATCACGTACCCCCCTCCTCCTCTATGTAATCTTGCTTCCCAAACAAAAATTGAAACATGCCGCTTACCTTCGTTGATATATCAGCTGTTTATGTTTACGGTACTTTACTATTTTTCAAACATCGATAGAAATCTCGATAAATTATCGTAAAAAACTCAATATGTTCCGCGCGAATTTACACATTTCTCAAAAATGTGGCCTCTTTGAATGATGTGTGAAATGTGTTTTCTTATCTGGAAACGCACAGGGCGCATTTGTAGGGACCAACTGGCACAAAAATTTATCATTTCATCCCATTACACCAGCACCCGTTCACAATCAAAAAAGTCACCGAAATATTATGCATGCATCCCATCGTAGTCGCTATTTGCTTTCGCACGACGCTGCATGATTTCGCTATCTCAGCGTCGGTGCGTTTCTTCACTCGCACTTTCGTGAGAATGAAGGAATGCTCGATAGATCAGGCCACATCACCGTTATAATTTAGATGTGGTGAATAATAATTGTGTTTGTATTTGTGTTTTTGCTGAAATTGAAGAAAAGTAGAAGGTCAAATTGCCACGCTTCGTTCTTTTTAATTCGACAGTGGAACAAGCAAGTCACATATTTTGAGCGCGCATATATCATAGTAATTAACGGTGCAGTGGCTGTACACCGCTTCGGATTTTCAAGGGCATATCGAGCCCAACTCTTTTTAAAAGTCCCCAGTGCTCATACAGTTCGCGTTCAGCAATTGTTATTCGCTTTTAATTAATCAAGCGCGTAATTCTGAATAAACCCCTTTTTTTAGTGGATAAAATCTTACTTAGCTACCGGCCAGCCATTGCGCAACGACGCGTTCGTGTATTCATATATTTATACACATATAAATTCACAGTGGCTGGTCGGTCGTAGCCAATTTGTGAGTTGCAACGGCTCTAAGGGAGTGGAAAATATCAAAAGGGCCACGGATTTCTTAAGGATCACTACAGATTAACACTGCGGCGCCACCGGCACAGAGCGGCTGAGTCTATACCCCGCGACCGCGTGTTTAGCCATTGATAACCAAGCTTTGCTTATCTACTTCTACGTTGCCGCCCCTTTTTGATCAACGGAGTGTCTCCAACAAGGTATAGGACCGCTTAAGTGTGCGCAGATCGAGATCGAATATATGTGCTGGGCGATTGGTTGGAATTTTTGCTTACACGCTTTGCAGCAGTAGTGATGCTGGAACTCAGGAGAGTTGAGTGCAATAGATGGAGAGCGGAGGAAGTTTAGGTGGCAACAACATGCCTATGAAGCAATGCTTTGCGGCCGTTCCGCAAGCCACCTAATCATCACGTACTATCTACATCCTAAGCATAAATTATTTATTATTTATATATTTATGTGCAAATAAACAGAATATCAAAAAAAAACACACACACACAATGGAAACATAACACCCCTTCCACCCCTCCCCCACCACCCCTTAATCCTTAACACCCCCCGCCACCCCTTTACCTTGCTTAACAACACTTGACCCTGATAATAAATGTAAACAAACATACTGTGCCAGAACATACAGTCCCCACCACGGTGACATCACTTCCTGTGCCAGAACATACAGTTCCTATCTACTCTCTACATAAGAATATAATAAAAACGTGTTTCATCGACTTGGGAAATTCCAATTACTGCCCGATCAGTTTCGAAATCATTTTCAAGAAAAGGCCAGGTTGTGTTTTTTTGTTTGTTTGTACATACAAACATAGCCATGATAATTGTATAAGGCCATTAGAATCGAATAATTTCACAGCATTAATTTGTAGGATTACTCAACTGAATAAGTTTCTGTGCTTCGAAATTTTAAAAAAAAAAAGTGACATTTTTGACCCAATAAAATGTATATATTCCTTATCCGCATGGACATAGGAGTCCGTAATGTATTAATATTTTAAGCGTACGCAGTACTATGTTCAAGTTTATATTATATCTATTCTAAAACTCTATAAGATTCAAATATATTCATAGATATCGATATTAATAAAATATTTTTTTTATACCCTGAACCCATTAAAAATGGGTATAAGGGTATATTGTATTTGTGCAAAATCCAAATGTATGTAACAGGCAGAAGGAAGGATCTCTGACCCCATAAAGTATATATATTCTTGATCAGCACCAATAGCCGAGTCGATCTAGCCATGTCCGTCTGTCTGTCCGTCCGTCCGTCCGTATGTATGAACGCAAGGATCTCAGAACCTATAAGATCTAGAGACGAAATTAGATGAAGGTGCTCCTAGTTCCCGCGCAGATCGAGTTTGTTTCCGATAATCGATAACTTAGTCCGTTTCCAAGCAATCGATAAAAATCGATATCAGCATCCTGTTTTTTTTAGCAAATTGGGTAAATAATAAGAGCTAGAGCCACCAAACATGATATGTTGCTTCTAGAATATTATATATATGTCAAGTATCTTTCATTTTGTACCTATCGCTACCTCCCCGCTACCACCGCAGAGCTATAAATGAAATTAATAACCCAACTTTTATTGCCAACCAATTTAAACCACAATTTAAATGTAATTGTCTTTTTCAGAATATACAAATATTCTATGGTACAATAAGATATACTGTAGAAAATTTTATAAAGATCGGTTAAGAAAAACCAAAGTTATATGCAACTGCGCAATTGAATGGGCAGCAGCTTTAAGAATTTCTGTATACATGTACACACACACATTCATGCGCGTCTGCTTCGCATTCTAACAGCATGGTAATTGCATCTTTTTTTGTAATGTTATTTTAGTCCCTTTTTTATCATAACTACTTAATTGTTGGTGTGTCTGCTGAGTAGAGGTATTGCAGGTGGTGCGGTCTGCCACGAGTTCGAGCCCTACCGGGGAAAGTATTATTATTTTTTTTTTTTTTGCTGGTGTGGCTGTTGAGTAAAGTCGACAGCAAGTATTGCGGTCAGTTGCGAGTTCGAGCCCTTTCAAGGGAACTTTTTTTTATTAATTTATTTGATGTTGGAATAAGAGGGTTCAGGGTATCCCCTAGTCGGGAGCTCCCTAGCTCCCCTAGAACCTCTTACTTGTTTTTTTATCAAGTTAGTTTCCTAGCCTATAGGCTACATGGTTTAGATATATTTAATATTTCGAATACCTCGGTACAAATTTTCAACAGTTGTTATAAAAGTAAGGATATGCATTACATAAGGTGAAGTGGGCAGACACTTCCATAATTTTGTCATAAAATATATTCATGAAAAACTCTTAAGGCTTTTAATATAAAATATTCTTTACTTTACTTCTTTGCAAATATTATTTACACAACATATGAATAACCATTTTTAATTACTTATTTTTATTGCACAGTAGACTTTACTTTTTTAAATACTAAAATCTTATAATTTATGGAGCCAACTGTTTCAGACATCACATACTATCCAGATAAATCATCGTCATTTATAAATTGTACATATTTTTCTCGCAAACCAATGGCACCGTTAGATGATGTTAGAAAAATTACTGTGCCAATTACTAAAAGTTAGAAACAATGTAGACGGCACTTTTACATATTTTGTAAAACATTGCAAACAAAATTTGCACGCCACATAGAGTTTAAATATAGAGTGGAACCAGTTAGAGAGATCAGCAGTTTATCAAAAGACAAACAGCAAAGAATGAAATTGCTTGAGGGATGCTACTTACAATGAAGGAACTTTTATAGTTTCACGTCAATTAAGGGAAAACTCAAAAAGAGGGCTTTGGATTTTGTGTGCTGCTATGGATGTAAAGCCTACTTACCGAAGACAACAACTCGGAATCAAATTAAAAATTAATGTAGTAATATCCATAAAATATGCAACCGAGATATATTAACCTCTGCACGAAGTGCTGCAAATAATATTGCGAAATAAAATAATGCCTGTCCTTAATGACGTCGCCATTACTAGGACAATATTGTATGATCACCTAATTATATTGTTTAAAAATTTAGAAGCAATGAAGCACACGGAAGTACAGCATGATATGATAACAGCAATTATGCGTTATCTAAGTCGCCGCTTGATAGTAATAAAATATGTTATTTCCCCTAAATATTATGATTCGGTTAAGTCTGGAATTCGTTATGTTGCTGAGTTTGATTATGATAATATTCGTTTTCTGAAGCCTACTGCAGCTTGGTAAAAATAGTACATGTGCGAGAATATTAAAAGCACAGATCATAAAATATTGCGACAATAGCATAAAATATTTAGAAAAAGAAAAGATTTTGTTCAGGATCTACCTGCTAAAGCTTTGAATGAGCTAAACTAGAAATTCAACATATCACCATTAACCTCGTTATATCAGAGCAGAGTTAGCGAACTTGAGAGTCTTACTCTTAAGAGCTACAGAACTGCTCATGCAATTGGGGCTATCGACGATAGAGCTAATTCTGACCTGTATGAAGGCACCTCAGCCAAAATGAAAAACATCACCAGGGTGATTATTCGTGCCAAAAAAACCGAACATTTCCAGTTCTTTTTACACCATGCGATCGGTTTTGCATAGCCAATATACTCGAATATGGCAAACGCACAATAAATAAACCAGCTACTACACTATAGATATATTTTAGTGTGCCAAGCCCGTGGCCACTAAGAAATGAAAATATTCGTGAGTGTCCTATCCTAGAGAAATTCGCAAATGAATGTGGTACACGTTGCCCTGAGTCCCTTTCAGGCACAGACCTGCGAAAGCAATTGACCACACATACCGCTTTGTTCAACGTTAAGGACATTCAAATTGATTATTTGGCGAGCTTAATGGGTGATCAGAAAGACATTCATAAAAATTACTATTGTGTTGCTGCCTCTGTAGCGGGGGTGACCCAAGTTTCTCAATTACTTATGTCAACAATGAACATGGAAGAAGAAAATGCTGAAATTGCAGATGCTAATCTCGAGAGTGAGTTAATTTATTTAGCCAGTCTGTTGCGAAGAAAATTTTAATAATCGCTGCAAGTTTTGGACCTGGAACTGTCATATTCGGAATACTTCAATAGAAGTTTTTCAAGTATCGGAACTTCGATACAGTAGAAGATACATTCAGTATTTAACAAATTAATAATGGTTTTGGCAACCTATCCATATTTAAAATATTTTGCTGGCGGGACCTCGGCCCGAGTTTTTTTTTTAAATTAATAGATTAAAACAATTTAATTTAATACTTATATTGCTTATTTTATTTAAAGCAAAATATTAAATAAAATATTTTTCAACTGTTTATTTAAACGAGCCCGAACCTCGACCACGCCAACATAAATATTTAAAAACATGCGCATTCCGGACGGTATCAGACGAAGCAGCGCTGGTTATCGCAGGGATGATCCGCACAGCAGTAAGGATGCAAAGCATGGAACGATGGCAAGCACGTTGGGATCGCTCATCTAAAGGACGCTGGACACATAGGCTTATCCCAAACTTGGAAGCCTGGATAAGCCGCAAGTATGGTAATACTAATTTTTACTTAACGCAGCCTATTTGGCCACGGATGCTTCAGAAGCTACTTGAAGCGATTCGGCCACGATAACGCAGACGAGTGTTCTTGGTGCGGCAGTGAAATCGCAGAGGACGCCAACCACATCATCTTTGAATGTGGAAGGTTCTCAGTGAACAGTCAGGGCCTGGAGGACAACTTGAGGAGACCTATCACGGTGGACAACTTGTTCAGGAACAAGTTGAAGACATCACAAAAATGGGAACCTACCTACACTTTTGCAGCAGAAGTGATGCTGGAACTCAGGAGAGTTGAGCGCAATAGATGGAGGAAGTTTAGGTGGTGGAGGAAGTTAAGGTGGCAACAACATGCCTGTGAAGCAATGCTTTGCGGCCGTTCCGCAATCCACGCCACCTAATCATCACGTACTATCTACATCCTAAGCATAAATTATTTATTATTTATATATTTATGTGCAAATAAACAGAATACAAAAAAAAACACACACACACACAATGGAAACATAACACCCCTTCCACCCCTCCCCCACCGCCCCTTAATCCTTAACACCCCCCGCCACCCCTTTACCTTGCTTAACAACACTTGACCCTGATAATAAATGTAAACAAACATACTGTGCCAGAACATACAGTCCCCACCACGGTGACATCACTTCCTGTGCCAGAACATACAGTTCCTATCTACTATCCTATGTAGACATAAGAATATAATAAAAACGTGTTTCATCGACTTGGGAAATTCCAATTCCAATTCCCGATCAGTTTCGAAATCATTTTCAAGAAAAGGCCAGGTTGTGTTTTTTTGTTTGTTTGTACATACAAACATAGCCATGATAATTGTATAAGGCCATTAGAATCGAATAAATTCACAGCATTAATTTGTAGGATTACTCAACTTACTCAACTTCCTTATCCGCATGGACATAGGAGTCCGTATTGTATTACTATTTTAAGCGTACGCAGTACTATGTTCAAGTTTATATTATATCTATTCTAAAACTCTACAAGATTAAAATATATTCATAGATATCGATATTGATAAAAATATTTTTTTATACCCTGAACCCATTAAAAATGGGTATAAGGGTATATTGTATTTGTGCAAAATCCAAATGTATGTAACAGGCAGAAGGAAGCATCTCTGACCCCATAAAGTATATATATTCTTGATCAGCACCAATAGCCGAGTCGATCTAGCCATGTCCGTCCGTCCGTCCGTATGTATGAACGCAAGGATCTCAGAACCTATAAGATCTAGAGACGAAATTAGATGTAGGTGCTCCTAGTTCTCGCGCAGATCGAGTTTGTTTCCGATAATCGATAACTTACTCCGTTTCCAAGCAATCGATAAAAATCGATATCGGCATCCTGTTTTTTTTAGCAAATTGGGTAAATAATAAGAGATAGAGCCACCAAACATGATATGTTGCTTCTAGAATATTATATATATGTCAAGTATCTTTCATTTTGTACCTATCGCTACCTTCCCGCTACCACCGCAGAGCTATAAATGAAATTAATAACCCAACTTTTATTGCCAACCAATTTAAACCACAATTTAAATGTAATTGTCTTTTTCAGAATATACAAATATTCTATGGTACAATAAGATATACTGTAGAACATTTTATAAGGATCGGTTAAGAAAAACCAAAGTTATATGCAACTGCGCAATTGAATGGGGCTGCAGCTTTAAGAATTTCTGTATACATGTACACACACACATTCATGCGCGTCTGCTTCGCATTCTAGCAGCATGGTAATTGCATCTTTTTTTGTAATGTTATTTTAGTTCCTTTTTTATCATAAGTACTTAATTGTTGGTGTGGCTGCTGAGTAGAGGTATAGCAGGTGGTGCAGTCTGCCACGAGTTCGAGCCCTACCGGGGAAAGTATTACTATTTATATTTTTTTTGCTGGTGTGGCTGTTGAGTAGAGTCGACAGCAAGTATTGCGGTCAGTTGCGAGTTCGAGCCCTGCCAAGGGAACATTTGTTTATTAATTTATTTGATGCTGGAATAAGAGGGTTCAGGGTATCCCCTAGTCGGGAGCTCCCTAGCTCCCCTAGAACCTCTTACTTGTTTTTTTATCAATTCAGTTTCCTATATAGGCTTCATGGTTTAGATATATTTAATTTTTCGAATACCTCGGTACAAATTTTCAACAGTTGTTATAAAAGTAAGGATATGCATTACATAAGGTGAAGTGGGCAGACACTTCCATAATTTTGTCATAAAATATATTCATGAAAAACTCTTAAGGCTTTTAATATAAAATATTCTTTACTTTACTTCTTTGCAAATATTATTTACACAACATCTGAATAACCATTTTTAATTACTTATTTTTATTGCACAGTAGACTTTACTTTTTTAAATACTAAAATCTTATAATTTATGGAGTCAACTGTTTCAGACATCACATACTATCCAGATAAATCATCGTCATTTATAAATTGTACATATTTTTCTCGCAAACCAATGGCACCGTTAGATGATGTTAGAAAAATTACTGTGCCAATTACTAAAAGTCAGAAACAATGTAGACGGCACTTTTACATATTTTGTAAAACATTGCAAACAAAATTTGCACGCCACATAGAGTTTAAATATAGAGTGGAACCAGTTAGAGAGATCAGCAGTTTATCAAAAGACAAACAGCAAAGAATGAAATTGCTTGAGGGATGCTACTTACAATGAAGGAACTTTTATAGTTTCACGTCAATTAAGGGAAAACTCAAAAAGAGGGCTTTGGATTTTGGGTGCTGCTATGGATGTAAAGCCTACTTACCGAAGACAACAACTCGGAATCAAATTAAAAATTAATGTAGTAATATCCATAAAATATGCAACCGAGATATATTAACCTCTGCACGAAGTGCTGCAAATAATATTGCGAAATAAAATAATGCCTGTCCTTAATGACGTCGCCATTACTAGGACAATATTGTATGATCACCTAATTATATTGTTTAAAAATTTAGAAGCAATGAAGCACACGGAAGTACAGCATGATATGATAACAGCAATTATGCGTTATCTAAGTCGCCGCTTGATAGTAATAAAATATGTTATTTCCCCTAAATATTATGATTCGGTTAAGTCTGGAATTCGTTATGTTGCTGAGTTTGATTATGATAATATTCGTTTTATGAAGCCTACTGTAGCGACAACTCTAACATGCTTGGTAAAAATAGTACATGTGCGAGAATATTAAAAGCACAGATCATAAAATATTGCGACAATAGCATAAAATATTTAAAAAAATAAAAGATTTTGTTCAGGATCTACCTGCTAAAGCTTTGAATGAGCTAAACTAGAAATTCAACATATCATCATTAACCTCGTTATATCAGAGCAGAGTTAGCGAACTTGAGAGTCTTACTCTTAAGAGCTACAGAACTGCTCATGCAATTGGGGCTGTCGACGATAGAGCTAATTCTGACCTGTATGAAGGCACCACAGCCAAAATGAAAAACATCACCAGGGTGATTATTCGTGCCAAAAAAACCGAACATTTCCAGTTCTTTTTACACCATGCGATCGGTTTTGCATAGCCAATATACTCGAATATGGCAAACGCACAATAAATAAACCAGCTACTACACTATAGATATATTTTAGTGTTCCAAGCCCGTGGCCACTAAGAAAAGAAAATATTCGTGAGTGTCCTATCCTAGAGAAATTCGCAAATGAATGTGGTACACGTTGCCCTGAGTCGCTTTCAGGCACAGACCTGCGAAAGCAATTGACCACACATACCGCTTTGTTCAACGTTAAGGACATTCAAATTGATTATTTGGCGAGCTTAATGGGTGATCATAAAGATATTCATAAAAATTACTATCGTGTTGCTGCCTCTGTAGCGGGGGTGAGCCAAGTTTCTCAATTACTTATGCCAACAATGAACATGGAAGAAGAAAATGCTGAAATTGCAGATGCTAATCTCGAGAGTGAGTTAATTTATTTAGCCCGTCTGTTGCGAAGAAAATTTTAATAATCGCTGCAAGTTTTGGACCTGGAACTGTCATATTCGGAATACTTCAATAGAAGTTTTTCAAGTATCGGAACTTCGATACAGTAGAAGATACATTCAGTATTTAAGAAATTAGTAATGGTTTTGGCAACCTATCCATATTTAAAATATTTTGCTGGCGGGACCTTGGCCCGAGTTTTTTTTTTAAATTAATAGATTAAAACAATCTAATTTAATACTTATATTGCTTATTTTATTTGAGCAAAATATTAAATAAAATATTTTTCAACTGTTTATTTAAACGAGCCCGAACCTCGACCACGCCAACATAAATATTTAAAAACATGCGCATTCCGGACGGTATCAGACGAAGCAGCGCTGGTTATCGCAGGGATGATCCGCACAGCAGCAAGGATGCAAAGCATGGAACGATGGCAAGCACGCTGGGATCGCTCATCTAAAGGACGCTGGACACATAGGCTTATCCCAAACTTGGAAGCCTGGATAAGCCGCAAGTATGGTAATACTAATTTTTACTTAACGCAGCCTATTTGGCCATGGATGCTTCAGAAGCTACTTGAAGCGATTCGGCCACGATAACACAGACGAGTGTTCTTGGTGCGGCAGTGAATTCGCAGAGGACGCCAACCACACCATCTTTGAATGTGGAAGGTTCTCAGTGAACAGTCAGGGCCTGGAGGACAACTTGAGGAGACCTATCACGGTGGACAACTTGTTCAGGAACAAGTTGAAGACATCACAAAAATGGGAAGCTACCTACACTTTTGCAGCAGAAGTGATGCTGGAACTCAGGAGAGTTGAGCGCAATAGATGGAGAGCGGAGGAAGTTTAGGTGACAGCAACATGCCTGTGAAGCAATGTTTTGCGGCCGTTCCGCAAGCAAACCACGCCACCTAATCATCACGTACTATCTACATCCTAAGCATAAATTATTTATTATTTATATATTTATGTGCAAATAAACAGAATACAAAAAAAAACACACACACACACAATGGAAACATAACACCCCTTCCACCCCTCTCCCACCACCCCTTAATCCTTAACACCCCCCGCCACCCCTTTACCTTGCTTAACAACACTTGACCCTGATAATAAATGTAAACAAACATACTGTGCCAGAACATACAGTCCCCACCACGGTGACATCACTTCCTGTGCCAGAACATACAGTTCCTATCTACTATCCTATGTAGACATAAGAATATAATAAAAACGTGTTTCATCGACTTGGGAAATTCCAATTCCAATTCCCGATCAGTTTCGAAATCATTTTCAAGAAAAGGCCAGGTTGTGTTTTTTTGTTTGTTTGTACATACAAACATAGCCATGATAATTGTATAAGGCCATTAGAATCGAATAATTTCACAGCATTAATTTGTAGGATTACTCAACTGAATAAGTTTCTGTGCTTCGAAATTTTTTAAAAAAAAGTGACATTTTTGACCCAATAAAATGTATATATTCCTTATCCGCATGGACATAGGAGTCCGTATTGTATTAATATTTTAAGCGTACGCAGTACTATGTTCAAGTTTATATTATATCTATTCTAAAACTCTACAAGATTAAAATATATTCATAGATATCGATATTGATAAAAATATTTTTTTTATACCCTGAACCCATTAAAAATGGGAATAAGGGTATATTGTATTTGTGCAAAATCCAAATGTATGTAACAGGCAGAAGGAAGCATCTCTGACCCCATAAAGTATATATATTCTTGATCAGCACCAATAGCCGAGTCGATCTAGCCATGTCCGTCCGTCCGTCCGTATGTATGAACGCAAGGATCTCAGAACCTATAAGATCTAGAGACGAAATTAGATGTAGGTGCTCCTAGTTCCCGCGCAGATCGAGTTTGTTTCCGATAATCGATAACTTAGTCCGTTTCCAAGCAATCGATAAAAATCGATATCGGCAATCTGTTTTTTTTTAGCAAATTGGGTAAATAATAAGAGCTAGAGCCACCAAACATGATATGTTGCTTCTAGAATATTATATATATGTCAAGTATCTTTCATTTTGTACCTATCGCTACCTCCCCGCTACCACCGCAGAGCTATAAATGAAATTAATAACCCAACTTTTATTGCCAACCAATTTAAACCACAATTTAAATGTAATTGTCTTTTTCAGAATATACAAATATTCTATGGTACAATAAGATATACTGTAGAAAATTTTATAAAGATCGGTTAAGAAAAACCAAAGTTATATGCAACTGCGCAATTGAATGGGGCAGCAGCTTTAAGAATTTCTGTATACATATACACACACACATTCATGCGCGTCTGCTTCGCATTCTAACAGCATGGTAATTGCATCTTTTTTTGTAATGTTATTTTAGTTCCTTTTTTATCATAACTGCTTAATTGTTGGTGTGGCTGCTGAGTAGAGGTATTGCAGGTGGTGCGGTCTGCCACGAGTTCGAGCCCTACCGGGGAAAGTATTATTATTTTTTTTTTTTTGCTGGTGTGGCTGTTGAGTAGAGTCGACAGCAAGTATTTTAGTCAGTTGCGAGTTCGAGCCCTGCCAAGGGAACTTTTTTTTATTAATTTATTTGATGTTGGAATAAGAGGGTTCAGGGTATCCCCTAGTCGGGAGCTCCCTAGCTCCCCTAGAACCTCTTACTTGTTTTTTTATCAAGTTAGTTTCCTATATAGGCTACATGGTTTAGATATATTTAATATTTCGAATACCTCGGTACAAATTTTCAACAGTTGTTATAAAAGTAAGGATATGCATTACATAAGGTGAAGTGGGCAGACACTTCCACAATTTTGTCACAAAATATATTCATGAAAAACTCTTAAGGCTTTTAATATAAAATATTCTTTACTTTACTTCTTTGCAAATATTATTTACACAACATATGAATAACCATTTTTAATTACTTATTTTTATCGCACAGTATACTTTACTTTTTTAAATACTAAAATCTTATAATTATGGAGTCAACTGTTTCACACATCACATACTATCCAGATAAATCATCGTCATTTATAAATTGTACATATTTTTCTCGCAAACCAATGGCATCGGTAGATGATGTTAGAAAAATTACTGTGCCAATTACTAAAAGTCAGAAACAATGTAGACGGCACTTTTACATATTTTGTAAAACATTGCAAACAAAATTTGCACGCCACATAGAGTTTAAATATAGAGTGGAACCAGTTAGAGAGATCAGCAGTTTATCAAAAGACAAACAGCAAAGAATGAAATTGCTTGAGGGATTACGGAAAGACAAGGATGCTACTTACAATGAAGGAACTTTTATAGTTTCACGTCAATTAAGGGAAAACTCAAAAAGAGGGCTTTGGATTTTGTGTGCTGCAATGGATGTAAAACCTACTTACCGAAGACAACAACTCGGAATCAAATTAAAAATTAATGTAGTAATATCCATAAAATATGCAACCGAGATATATTAACCTCTGCACGAAGTGCTGCAAATAATATTGCGAAATAAAATAATGCCTGTCCTTAATGACGTCGCCATTGCTAGGACAATATTGTATGATCACCTAATTATATTGTTTAAAAATTAAGAAGCAATGAAGCACACGGAAGTACAGCATGATATGATAACAGCAATTATGCGTTATCTAAGTCGCCGTTTGATAGTAATAAAATATGTTATTTCCCCTAAATATTATGATTCTGTTAAGTCTGGAATTCGTTATGTTGCTGAGTTTGATTATGATAATATTCGTTTTATGAAGCCTACTGTAGCGACAACTCTAACATGCTTGGTAAAAATAGTACATGTGCGAGAATATTAAAAGCACAGATCATAAAATATTGCGACAATAGCATAAAATATTTAAACAAATAAAAGATTTTGTTCAGGATCTACCTGCTAAAGCTTTGAATGAGCTAAACTAGAAATTCAACATATCATCATTAACCTCGTTATATCAGAGCAGAGTTAGCGAACTTGAGAGTCTTACTCTTAAGAGCTACAGAACTGCTCATGCAATTGGGGCTATCGACGATAGAGCTAATTCTGACCTGTATGAAGGCACCTCAGCCAAAATGAAAAACATCACCAGGGTGATTATTCGTGCCAAAAAAACCGAACATTTCCAGTTCTTTTTACACCATGCGATCGGTATTGCATAGCCAATATACTCGAATATGGCAAACGCACAATAAATAAACCAGCTACTACACTATAGATATATTTTAGTGTGCCAAGCCCGTGGCCACTAAGAAAAGAAAATATTCGTGAGTGTCCTATCCTAGAGAAATTCGCAAATGAATGTGGTACACGTTGCCCTGAGTCCCTTTCAGGCACAGACCTGCGAAAGCAATTGACCACACATACCGCTTTGTTCAACGTTAAGGACATTCAAATTGATTATTTGGCGAGCTTAATGGGTGATCAGAAAGACATTCATAAAAATTATTATTGTGTTGCTGCCTCTGTAGCGGGGGTGACCCAAGTTTCTCAATTACTTATGTCAACAATGAACATGGAAGAGGAAAATGCTGAAATTGCAGATGCTAATCTCGAGAGTGAGTTAATTTATTTAGCCCGTCTGTTGCGAAGAAAATTTTAATAATCGCTGCAAGTTTTGGACCTGGAACTGTCATATTCGGAATACTTCAATAGAAGTTTTTCAAGTATCGGAACTTCGATACAGTAGAAGATACATTCAGTATTTAAGAAATTAGTAATGGTTTTGGCAACCTATCCATATTTAAAATATTTTGCTGGCGGAACCTCGGCCCGAGTTTTTTTTTTAAATTAATAGATTAAAACAATCTAATTTAATACTTATATTGCTTATTTTATTTAAAGCAAAATATTAAATAAAATATTTTTCAACTGTTTATTTAAACGAGCCCGAACCTCGACCACGCCAACATAAATATTTAAAAACATGCGCATTCCGGACGGTATCAGACGAAGCAGCGCTGGTTATCGCAGGGATGATCCGCACAGCAGCAAGGATGCAAAGCATGGAACGATGGCAAGCACGCTGGGATCGCTCATCTAAAGGACGCTGGACACATAGGCTTATCCCAAACTTGGAAGCCTGGATAAGCCGCAAGTATGGTAATACTAATTTTTACTTAACGCAGCCTATTTGGCCATGGATGCTTCAGAAGCTACTTGAAGCGATTCGGCCACGATAACACAGACGAGTGTTCTTGGTGCGGCAGTGAATTCGCAGAGGACGCCAACCACACCATCTTTGAATGTGGAAGGTTCTCAGTGAACAGTCAGGGCCTGGAGGACAACTTGAGGAGACCTATCACGGTGGACAACTTGTTCAGGAACAAGTTGAAGACATCACAAAAATGGGAAGCTACCTACACTTTTGCAGCAGAAGTGATGCTGGAACTCAGGAGAGTTGAGCGCAATAGATGGAGAGCGGAGGAAGTTTAGGTGGCAACAACATGCCTGTGAAGCAATGCTTTGCGGCCGTTCCGCAATCCACGCCACCTAATCATCACGTACTATCTACATCCTAAGCATAAATTATTTATTATTTATATATTTATGTGCAAATAAACAGAATACAAAAAAAAACACACACACACACAATGGAAACATAACACCCCTTCCACCCCTCCCCCACCACCCCTTAATCCTAGACACCCCCCGCCACCCCTTTACCTTGCTTAACAACACTTGACCCTGATTATAAATGTAAACAAACATACTGTGCCAGAACATACAGTCCCCACCACGGTGACATCACTTCCTGTGCCAGAACATACAGTTCCTATCTACTCTCTACATAAGAATATAATAAAAACGTGTTTCATCGACTTGGGAAATTCCAATTCCAATTCCCGATCAGTTTCGAAATCATTTTCAAGAAAAGGCCAGGTTGTGTTTTTTTGTTTGTTTGTACATACAAACATATAAGGCCATTAGAATCGAATAAATTCACAGCATTAATTTGTAGGATTAGTCAACTGAATAAGTTTCTCTGCTTCGAAATTTTTTAACAAAAGGTGACATTTTTGACCCAATAAAATGTATATATTCCTTATCCGCATGGACATAGGAGTCCGTATTGTATTAATATATTAAGCGTACGCAGTACTATGTTCAAGTTTATATTATATCTATTCTAAAACTCTACAAGATTAAAATATATTCATAGATATCGATATCGATAAAAATATTTTTTTTATACCCTGAACCCATTAAAAATGGGTATAAGGGTATATTGTATTTGTGCGAAATCCAAATGTATGTAACAGGCAGAAGGAAGCATCTCTGACCCCATAAAGTATATATATTCTTGATCAGCACCAATAGCCGAGTCGATCTAGCCTTGTCCGTCTGTCTGTCCGTCCGTCCGTCCGTATGTATGAACGCAAGGATCTCAGAACCTATAAGATCTAGAGACGAAATTAGATGTAGGTGCTCCTAGTTCCCGCGCAGATCGAGTTTGTTTCCGATAATCGATAACTTACTCCGTTTCCAAGCAATCGATAAAAATCGATATCGGCATCCTGTTTTTTTTAGCAAATTGGGTAAATAATAAGAGCTAGAGCCACCAGAGCTATAAATGAAATTAATAACCCAACTTTTATTGCCAACCAATTTAAACCACAATCTAAATGTAATTGTCTTTTTCAGAATATACAAATATTCTATGGTACAATAAGATATACTGTAGAAAATTTTATAAAGATCGGTTAAGAAAAACCCAAGTTATATGCAACTGCGCAATTGAATGGGGCAGCAGCTTTAAGAATTTCTGTATACATGTACACACACACATTCATGCGCGTCTGCTTCGCATTCTAACAGCATGGTAATTGCATCTTTTTTTGTAATGTTATTTTAGTTCCTTTTTTATCATAAGTACTTATTTGTTGGTGTGGCTGCTGAGTAGAGGTATAGCAGGTGGTGCAGTCTGCCACGAGTTCGAGCCCTACCGGGGAAAGTATTATTATTTTTTTTTTTTTGCTGGTGTGGCCGTTGAGTAGAGTCGACAGCAAGTATTGCGGTCAGTTGCGAGTTCGAGCCCTGCCGAGGGAACTTTTTTTATTAATTTATTTGATGTTGGAATAAGAGGGTTCAGGGTATCCCCTAGTCGGGAGCTCCCTAGCTCCCCTAGAACCTCTTACTTGTTTTTTTATCAAGTTAGTTTCCTATATAGGCTACATGGTTTAGATATATTTAATTTTTCGAATACCTCGGTACAAATTTTCAACAGTTATAAAAGTAAGGATATGCATTACATAAGGTGAAGTGGGCAGACACTTCCACAATTTTGTCATAAAATATATTCATGAAAAACTCTTAAGGCTTTAAATATAAAATATTCTTTACTTTACTTCTTTGCAAATATTATTTACACAACATCTGAATAACCATTTTTAATTACTTATTTTTATCGCACAGTAGACTTTACTTTTTTAAATACTAAAATCTTATAATTTATGGAGTCAACTGTTTCACACATCACATACTATCCAGATAAATCATCGTCATTTATAAATTGTACATATTTTTCTCGCAAACCAATGGCACCGTTAGATGATGTTGGAAAAATTACTGTGCCAATTACTTAAAGTCAGAAACAATGTAGACGGCACTTTTATATATTTTGTAAAACATTGCAAACAAAATTTGCACGCCACATAGAGATTAAATATAGAATGGAACCAGTTAGAGAGATCAGCAGTTTATCAAAAGACAAACAGCAAAGAATGAAATTGCTTGAGGGATTACGGAAAGACAAGGATGCTACTTACAATGAAGGAACTTTTATAGTTTCACGTCAATTAAGGGAAAACTCAAAAAGAGGGCTTTGGATTTTGTGTGCTGCAATGGATGTAAAACCTACTTACCGAAGACAACAACTCGGAATCAAATTAAAAATTAATGTAGTAATATCCATAAAATATGCAACCGAGATATATTAACCTCTGCACGAAGTGCTGCAAATAATATTGCGAAATAAAATAATGCCTGTCCTTAATGACGTCGCCATTGCTAGGACAATATTGTATGATCACCTAATTATATTGTTTAAAAATTAAGAAGCAATGAAGCACACGGAAGTACAGCATGATATGATAACAGCAATTATGCGTTATCTAAGTCGCCGTTTGATAGTAATAAAATATGTTATTTCCCCTAAATATTATGATTCTGTTAAGTCTGGAATTCGTTATGTTGCTGAGTTTGATTATGATAATATTCGTTTTATGAAGCCTACTGTAGCGACAACTCTAACATGCTTGGTAAAAATAGTACATGTGCGAGAATCTTAAAAGCACAGATCATAAAATATTGTGACAAAAGCATAAAATATTTAAAAAAATAAAAGATTTTGTTCAGGATCTACCTGCTAAAGCTTTGAATGAGCTAAACTAGAAATTCAACATATCATCATTAACCTCGTTATATCAGAGCAGAGGTAGCGAACTTGAGAGTCTTACTCTTAAGAGCTACAGAACTGCTCATGTAATTGGGGCTATCGACGATAGAGCTAATTCTGACCTGTATGAAGGCACCTCAGCCAAAATGAAAAACATCACCAGGGTGATTATTCGTGCCAAAAAAACCGAACATTTCCAGTTCTTTTTACACCATGCGATCGGTATTGCATAGCCAATATACTCGAATATGGCAAACTCACAATAAATAAACCAGCTACTACACTAAAGATATATTTTAGTGTGCCAAGCCCGTGGCCACTAAGAAAAGAAAATATTCGTGAGTGTCCTATCCTAGAGAAATTCGCAAATGAATGTGGTACACGTTGCCCTGATTCCCTTTCAGGCACAGACCTGCGAAACCAATTGACCACACATACCGCTTTGTTCAACGTTAAGGACATTCAAATTGATTATTTGGCGAGCTTAATGGGTGATCAGAAAGACATTCATAAAAATTACTATTGTGTTGCTGCCTCTGTAGCGGGGGTGACCCAAGTTTCTCAATTACTTATGTCAACAATGAACATGGAAGAGGAAAATGCTAAAATTGCAGATGCTAATCTCGAGAGTGAGTTAATTTATTTAGCCCGTCTGTTGCGAAGAAAATTTTAATAATCGCTGCAAGTTTTGGACCTGGAACTGTCATATTCGGAATACTTCAATAGAAGTTTTTCAAGTATCGGAACTTCGATACAGTAGAAGATAAATTCAGTATTTAACAAATTAGTAATGGTTTTGGCAACCTATCCATATTTAAAATATTTTGCTGGCTGATTAAAACAATCTAATTTAATACTTATTTTGCTTATTTTATTTAAAGCAAAATATTAAATAAAATATTTTTCAACTGTTTATTTAAACGAGCCCGAACCTCGACCACGCCAACATAAATATTTAAAAACATGCGCATTCCGGATGGTATCAGACGAAGCAGCGTTATCGCAGGGATGATCCGCACAGCAGCAAGGATGCAAAGCATGGAACGATGGCAAGCACGTTGGGATCGCTCATCTAAAGGACGCTGGACACATAGGCTTATCCCAAACTTGGAAGCCTGGATAAGCCGCAAGTATGGTAATACTAATTTTTACTTAACGCAGCCTATTTGGCCATGGATGCTTCAGAAGCTACTTGAAGCGATTCGGCCACGATAACACAGACGAGTGTTCTTGGTGCGGCAGTGAAATCGCAGAGGACGCCAACCACATCATCTTTGAATGTGGAAGGTTCTCAGTGAACAGGCAGGGCCTGGAGGACAACTTGAGGAGACCTATCACGGTGGACAACTTGTTCAGGAACAAGTTGAAGACATCACAAAAATGGGAAGCTACCTACACTTTTGCAGCAGAAGTGATGCTGGAACTCAGGAGAGTTGAGCGCAATAGATGGAGAGCGGAGGAAGTTTAGGTGGCAACAACATGCCTGTGAAGCAATGCTTTGCGGCCGTTCCGCAGGCAATCCACGCCACCTAATCATCACGTACTATCTACATCCTAAGCATAAATTATTTATTATTTATATATTTATGTGCAAATAAACAGAATACAAAAAAAACACACACACACACAATGGAAACATAACACCCCTTCCACCCCTCCCCCACCACCCCTTAATCCTTGACACCCCCCGCCACCCCTTTACCTTGCTTAACAACACTTGACCCTGATAATAAATTTAAACAAACATACTGTGCCAGAACATACAGTCCCCACCACGGTGACATCACTTCCTGTGCCAGAACATACAGTTCCTATCTACTCTCTACATAAGAATATAATAAAAACGTGTTTCATCGACTTGGGAAATTCCAATTACTGCCCGATCAGTTTCGAAATCATTTTCAAGAAAAGGCCAGGTTGTCTTTTTTTGTTTGTTTGTACATACAAACATAGCCATGATAATTGTATAAGGCCATTAGAATCGAATAAATTCACAGCATTAATTTGTAGGATTACTCAACTGAATAAACTTATTATTATTATTATTACTTAGAGAAACTTCTCTGCTTCGAAATTTTTTAACAAAAAGTGACATTTTTGACCCAATAAAATGTATATATTCCTTATCCGCATGGGCATAGGAGTCCGTATTGTATTAATATTTTAAGCGTACGCAGTACTATGTTCAAGTTTATATTATATCTATTCTAAAACTCTACAAGATTAAAATATATTCATAGATATCGATATTGATAAAAATATTTTTTTTATACCCTGAACCCATTAAAAATGGGTATAAGGGTATATTGTATTTGTGCAAAATCCAAATGTATGTAACAGGCAGAAGGAAGGATCTCTGACCCCATAAAGTATATATATTCTTGATCAGCACCAATAGCCGAGTCGATCTAGCCATGTCCGTCTGTCTGTCCGTCCGTCCGTCCGTATGTATGAACGCAAGGATCTCAGAACCTATAAGATCTAGAGACGAAATTAGATGTAGGTGCTCCTAGTTCCCGCGCAGATCGAGTTTGTTTCTGATAATCGATAACTTACTCCGTTTCCAAGCAATCGATAAAAATCGATATCGGCATCCTGTTTTTTTTAGCAAATTGGGTAAATAATAAGAGCTAGAGCCACCAGAGCTATAAATGAAATTAATAACCCAACTTTTATTGCCAACCAATTTAAATCACAATTTAAATGTAATTGTCTTTTTCTGAATATACAAATATTCTATGGTACAATAAGATATACTGTAGAAAATTTTATAAAGATCGGTTAAGAAAAACCAAAGTTATATGCAACTACGCAATTGAATGGGGCAGCAGCTTTAAGAATTTCTGTATACATATACACACACACATTCATGCGCGTCTGCTTCGCATTCTAACAGCATGGTAATTGCATTTTCTTGTAATGTTATTTTAGTTCCTTTTTTATCATATGTACTTAATTGTTGGTGTGGCTGCTGAGTAGAGGTATAGCAGGTGGTGCGGTGGTGCGGTCTGCCACGAGTTCGAGCCCTACCGGGGAAAGTATTATTATTTTTTTTTTTTTGCTGGTGTGGCTGTTGAGTAGAGTCGACAGCAAGTATTGCGGTCAGTTGCGAGTTCGAGCCCTGCCAAGGGAACTTTTTTTTATTAATTTATTTGATGTTGGAATAAGAGGGTTCAGGGTATCCCCTAGTCGGGAGCTCCCTAGCTCCCCTAGAACGTCTTACTTGTTTTTTTATCAAGTTAGTTTCCTATATAGGCTACATGGTTTAGATATATTTAATTTACCTCGGTACAAATTTTCAACAGTGGTTATAAAAGTAAGGATATGCATTACATAAGGTGAAGTGGGCAGACACTTCCACAATTTTGTCATAAAATATATTCATGAAAAACTCTTAAGGCTTTAAATATAAAATATTCTTTACTTTACTTATTTGCTAATATTATTTACACAACATCTGAATAACCAATTTTAATTACTTATTTTTATCGCACAGTAGACTTTACTTTTTTAAATACTAAAATCTTATAATTTATGGAGTCAACTGTTTCAGACATCACATACTATCCAGATAAATCATCGTCATTTATAAATTGTACATATTTTTCTTGCAAACCAATGGCACCGTTAGATGATGTTGGAAAAATTACTGTGCCAATTACTAAAAGTCAGAAACAATGTAGACGGCACTTTTACATATTTTGTAAAACATTGCAAACAAAATTTGCGCGCCACATAGAGATTAAATATAGAATGGAACCAGTTAGAGAGATCAGCAGTTTATCAAAAGACAAACAGCAAAGAATGAAATTGCTTGAGGGATTACGGAAAGACAAGGATGCTACTTACAATGAAGGAACTTTTATAGTTTCACGTCAATTAAGGGAAAACTCAAAAAGAGGGCTTTGGATTTTGTGTGCTGCAATGGATGTAAAACCTACTTACCGAAGACAACAACTCGGAATCAAATTAAAAATTAATGTAGTAATATCCATAAAATATGCAACCGAGATATATTAACCTCTGCACGAAGTGCTGCAAATAATATTGCGAAATAAAATAATGACTGTCCTTAATGACGTCGCCATTACTAGGACAACATTGTATGATCACCTAATTATATTGTTTAAAAATTTAGAAGCAATGAAGCACACGGAAGTACAGCATGATATGATAACACCAATTATGCGTTATCTAAGTCGCCGTTTGATAGTAATAAAATATGTTATTTCCCCTAAATATTATGATTCTGTTAAGTCTGGAATTCGTTATGTTGCTGAGTTTGATTATGATAATATTCGTTTTATGAAGCCTACTGTAGCGACAACTCTAACATGCTTGGTAAAAATAGTACATGTGCGAGAATATTAAAAGCACAGATCATAAAATATTGCGACAATAGCATAAAATATTTAAAAAAATAAAAGATTTTGTTCAGGATCTACCTGCTAAAGCTTTGAATGAGCTAAGCTAGAAATTCAACATATCATCATTAACCTCGTTATATCAGAGCAGAGTTAGCGAACTTGAGAGTCTTACTCTTAAGAGCTACAGAACTGCTCATGCAATTGGGGCTGTCGACGATAGAGCTAATTCTGACCTGTATGAAGGCACCACAGCCAAAATGAAAAACATCACCAGGGTGATTATTCGTGCCAAAAAAACCGAACATTTCCAGTTCTCTTTACACCATGCGATCGGTATTGCATAGGCAATATACTCGAATATGGCAAACGCACAATAAATAAACCAGCTACTACACTAAAGATATATTTTAGTGTGCCAAGCCCGTGGCCACTAAGAAAAGAATATATTCGTGAGTGTCCTATCCTAGAGAAATTCGCAAATGAATGTGGTACACGTTGCCCTGATTCCCTTTCAGGCACAGACCTGCGAAAGCAATTGACCACACATACCGCTTTGTTCAACGTTAAGGACATTCAAATTGATTATTTGGCGAGCTTAATGGGTGATCAGAAAGACATTCATAAAAATTACTATTGTGTTGCTGCCTCTGTAGCGGGGGTGACCCAAGTTTCTCAATTACTTATGTCAACAATGAACATGGTAGAGGAAAATGCTGAAATTGCAGATGCTAATCTCGAGAGTGAGTGAATTTATTTAGCCCATCTGTTGCGAAGAAAATTTTAATAATCGCTGCAAGTTTTGGACCTGGAACTGTCATATTCGGAATACTTCAATAGAAGTTTTTCAAGTATCGGAACTTCGATACAGTAGAAGATAAATTCAGTATTTAACAAATTAGTAATGGTTTTGGCAACCTATCCATATTTAAAATATTTTGCTGGCGGGACCTCGGCCCGAGTTTTTTTTTTAAATTAATAGATTAAAACAATCTAATTTAATACTTATATTGCTTATTTTATTTAAGCAAAATATTAAATAAAATATTTTTCAACTGTTTATTTAAACGAGCCCGAACCTCGACCACGCCAACATAAATATTTAAAAACATGCGCATTCGGACGGTATCAGACGAAGCAGCGCTGGTTATCGCAGGGATGATCCGCACAGCAGCAAGGATGCAAAGCATGGAACGATGGCAAGCACGTTGGGATCGCTCATCTAAAGGACGCTGGACACATAGGCTAATCCCAAACTTGGAAGCCTGGATAAGCCGCAAGTATGGTAATACTAATTTTTACTTAACGCAGCCTATTTGGCCATGGATGCTTCAGAAGCTACTTGAAGCGATTCGGCCACGATAACACAGACGAGTGTTCTTGGTGCGGCAGTGAAATCGCAGAGGACGCCAACCACACCATCTTTGAATGTGGAAGGTTCTCAGTGAACAGGCAGGGCCTGGAGGACAACTTGAGGAGACCTATCACGGTGGACAACTTGACAACTTGACCGCACAAAAATGGGAAGCTACCTACACTTTTGCAGCAGAAGTGATGCTGGAACTCAGGAGAGTTGAGCACAATAGGTGGAGAGCGGAGAAAGTTTAGGTGACAACAACATGCCTGTGAAGCAATGCTTTGCGGCCGTTCCGCAGGCAATCCACGCCACCTAATCATCACGTACCCCCCTCCTCCTCTATGTAATCTTGCTTCCCAAACAAAAATTGAAACATGCCGCTTACCTTCGTTGATATATCAGCTGTTTATGTTTACGGTACTTTACAATTTTTCAACAATCGATAGAAATCTCGATAAATCATCGTAAAAAACTCAATATGTTCCGCGCGAATTTACACATTTCTCAAAAATGTGGCCTTTTTGAATGATGTGTGAAATGTGTTTTCTTATCTGGAAACGCAGGGACCAACTGGCACAAAAATTTATCATTTCATCCCATTACACCAGCACCCGTTCACAGTCAAAAAAGTCACCGAAATATTATGCATGCATCCCATCGTACTCGCTATTTGCTTTCGCACGACGCTGCATGATTTCGCTATCTCAGCGTCGGTGCGTTTCTTCACTCGCACTTTCGTGAGAATGAAGGAATGCTCGATAGATCAGGCCACATCACCGTTATAATTTAGATGTGGTGAATAATAATTGTGTTTGTATTTGTGTTTTTTCTGAAATTGAAGAAAAGTAGAAGGTCCGATTGCCACGCTTCGTTCTTTTTAATTCGACAGTGGAACAAGCAAGTCACATATTTTGAGCGCGCATAAATCATAGTAATTAACGGTGCAGTGGCTGTACACCGCTTCGGATTTTTAAGGGCATATCGAGCCCAACTCTTTTTAAAAGTCCCCAGTGCTCATACAGTTCGCGTTCAGCAGATGTTATTCGCTTTTAATTAATCAAGTGCGTAATTCTGAATTAACCCCTTTTTTTAGTGGATAAAATCTTACTTAGCTACCGGCCAGCCATTGCGCAACGACGCGTTCGTGTATTCATATTTATATACACATAAAAATTCAGCGTGGCTGGTCGGTCGTAGCCAATTTGTGAGTTGCAACGGCTCTAAGGGAGTGGAAAATATCAAAAGGGCCACGGATTTCTTAAGGATCACTACAGATTAACACTGCGGCGCCACCGGCACATAGCGGCTGAGTCTATACCCCGCGACCGCGTGTTTAGCCATTGATAACCAAGCTTTGCTTATCTACTTCTACGTTGCCGCCCCTTTTTGATCAACGGAGTGTCTCCAACAAGGTATAGGACCGCTTAAGTGTCCGCAGATCGAGATCGAATATACGTGCTAGGCGATTGGTTGGAATTTTTGCGTACACGCTTCGATCTAAATGCTCATGCCTTAATATAATAAAAACGTGTTTCATCGACTTGGGAAATTCCAATTACTGCCCGATCAGTTTCGAAATCATTTTCAAGAAAAGGCCAGGTTGTCTTTTTTTGTTTGTTTGTACATACAAACATAGCCATGATAATTGTATAAGGCCATTAGAATCGAATAAATTCACAGCATTAATTTGTAGGATTACTCAACTGAATAAACTTATTATTATTATTATTACTTAGAGAAACTTCTCTGCTTCGAAATTTTTTAACAAAAAGTGACATTTTTGACCCAATAAAATGTATATATTCCTTATCCGCATGGGCATAGGAGTCCGTATTGTATTAATATTTTAAGCGTACGCAGTACTATGTTCAAGTTTATATTATATCTATTCTAAAACTCTACAAGATTAAAATATATTCATAGATATCGATATTGATAAAAATATTTTTTTTATACCCTGAACCCATTAAAAATGGGTATAAGGGTATATTGTATTTGTGCAAAATCCAAATGTATGTAACAGGCAGAAGGAAGGATCTCTGACCCCATAAAGTATATATATTCTTGATCAGCACCAATAGCCGAGTCGATCTAGCCATGTCCGTCTGTCTGTCCGTCCGTCCGTCCGTATGTATGAACGCAAGGATCTCAGAACCTATAAGATCTAGAGACGAAATTAGATGTAGGTGCTCCTAGTTCCCGCGCAGATCGAGTTTGTTTCTGATAATCGATAACTTACTCCGTTTCCAAGCAATCGATAAAAATCGATATCGGCATCCTGTTTTTTTTAGCAAATTGGGTAAATAATAAGAGCTAGAGCCACCAGAGCTATAAATGAAATTAATAACCCAACTTTTATTGCCAACCAATTTAAATCACAATTTAAATGTAATTGTCTTTTTCTGAATATACAAATATTCTATGGTACAATAAGATATACTGTAGAAAATTTTATAAAGATCGGTTAAGAAAAACCAAAGTTATATGCAACTACGCAATTGAATGGGGCAGCAGCTTTAAGAATTTCTGTATACATATACACACACACATTCATGCGCGTCTGCTTCGCATTCTAACAGCATGGTAATTGCATTTTCTTGTAATGTTATTTTAGTTCCTTTTTTATCATATGTACTTAATTGTTGGTGTGGCTGCTGAGTAGAGGTATAGCAGGTGGTGCGGTGGTGCGGTCTGCCACGAGTTCGAGCCCTACCGGGGAAAGTATTATTATTTTTTTTTTTTTGCTGGTGTGGCTGTTGAGTAGAGTCGACAGCAAGTATTGCGGTCAGTTGCGAGTTCGAGCCCTGCCAAGGGAACTTTTTTTTATTAATTTATTTGATGTTGGAATAAGAGGGTTCAGGGTATCCCCTAGTCGGGAGCTCCCTAGCTCCCCTAGAACGTCTTACTTGTTTTTTTATCAAGTTAGTTTCCTATATAGGCTACATGGTTTAGATATATTTAATTTACCTCGGTACAAATTTTCAACAGTGGTTATAAAAGTAAGGATATGCATTACATAAGGTGAAGTGGGCAGACACTTCCACAATTTTGTCATAAAATATATTCATGAAAAACTCTTAAGGCTTTAAATATAAAATATTCTTTACTTTACTTATTTGCTAATATTATTTACACAACATCTGAATAACCATTTTTAATTACTTATTTTTATCGCACAGTAGACTTTACTTTTTTAAATACTAAAATCTTATAATTTATGGAGTCAACTGTTTCAGACATCACATACTATCCAGATAAATCATCGTCATTTATAAATTGTACATATTTTTCTTGCAAACCAATGGCACCGTTAGATGATGTTGGAAAAATTACTGTGCCAATTACTAAAAGTCAGAAACAATGTAGACGGCACTTTTACATATTTTGTAAAACATTGCAAACAAAATTTGCGCGCCACATAGAGATTAAATATAGAATGGAACCAGTTAGAGAGATCAGCAGTTTATCAAAAGACAAACAGCAAAGAATGAAATTGCTTGAGGGATTACGGAAAGACAAGGATGCTACTTACAATGAAGGAACTTTTATAGTTTCACGTCAATTAAGGGAAAACTCAAAAAGAGGGCTTTGGATTTTGTGTGCTGCAATGGATGTAAAACCTACTTACCGAAGACAACAACTCGGAATCAAATTAAAAATTAATGTAGTAATATCCATAAAATATGCAACCGAGATATATTAACCTCTGCACGAAGTGCTGCAAATAATATTGCGAAATAAAATAATGACTGTCCTTAATGACGTCGCCATTACTAGGACAACATTGTATGATCACCTAATTATATTGTTTAAAAATTTAGAAGCAATGAAGCACACGGAAGTACAGCATGATATGATAACACCAATTATGCGTTATCTAAGTCGCCGTTTGATAGTAATAAAATATGTTATTTCCCCTAAATATTATGATTCTGTTAAGTCTGGAATTCGTTATGTTGCTGAGTTTGATTATGATAATATTCGTTTTATGAAGCCTACTGTAGCGACAACTCTAACATGCTTGGTAAAAATAGTACATGTGCGAGAATATTAAAAGCACAGATCATAAAATATTGCGACAATAGCATAAAATATTTAAAAAAATAAAAGATTTTGTTCAGGATCTACCTGCTAAAGCTTTGAATGAGCTAAGCTAGAAATTCAACATATCATCATTAACCTCGTTATATCAGAGCAGAGTTAGCGAACTTGAGAGTCTTACTCTTAAGAGCTACAGAACTGCTCATGCAATTGGGGCTGTCGACGATAGAGCTAATTCTGACCTGTATGAAGGCACCACAGCCAAAATGAAAAACATCACCAGGGTGATTATTCGTGCCAAAAAAACCGAACATTTCCAGTTCTCTTTACACCATGCGATCGGTATTGCATAGGCAATATACTCGAATATGGCAAACGCACAATAAATAAACCAGCTACTACACTAAAGATATATTTTAGTGTGCCAAGCCCGTGGCCACTAAGAAAAGAATATATTCGTGAGTGTCCTATCCTAGAGAAATTCGCAAATGAATGTGGTACACGTTGCCCTGATTCCCTTTCAGGCACAGACCTGCGAAAGCAATTGACCACACATACCGCTTTGTTCAACGTTAAGGACATTCAAATTGATTATTTGGCGAGCTTAATGGGTGATCAGAAAGACATTCATAAAAATTACTATTGTGTTGCTGCCTCTGTAGCGGGGGTGACCCAAGTTTCTCAATTACTTATGTCAACAATGAACATGGTAGAGGAAAATGCTGAAATTGCAGATGCTAATCTCGAGAGTGAGTGAATTTATTTAGCCCATCTGTTGCGAAGAAAATTTTAATAATCGCTGCAAGTTTTGGACCTGGAACTGTCATATTCGGAATACTTCAATAGAAGTTTTTCAAGTATCGGAACTTCGATACAGTAGAAGATAAATTCAGTATTTAACAAATTAGTAATGGTTTTGGCAACCTATCCATATTTAAAATATTTTGCTGGCGGGACCTCGTCCCGAGTTTTTTTTTTAAATTAATAGATTAAAACAATCTAATTTAATACTTATATTGCTTATTTTATTTAAGCAAAATATTAAATAAAATATTTTTCAACTGTTTATTTAAACGAGCCCGAACCTCGACCACGCCAACATAAATATTTAAAAACATGCGCATTCGGACGGTATCAGACGAAGCAGCGCTGGTTATCGCAGGGATGATCCGCACAGCAGCAAGGATGCAAAGCATGGAACGATGGCAAGCACGTTGGGATCGCTCATCTAAAGGACGCTGGACACATAGGCTAATCCCAAACTTGGAAGCCTGGATAAGCCGCAAGTATGGTAATACTAATTTTTACTTAACGCAGACTATTTGGCCATGGATGCTTCAGAAGCTACTTGAAGCGATTCGGCCACGATAACACAGACGAGTGTTCTTGGTGCGGCAGTGAAATCGCAGAGGACGCCAACCACACCATCTTTGAATGTGGAAGGTTCTCAGTGAACAGGCAGGGCCTGGAGGACAACTTGAGGAGACCTATCACGGTGGACAACTTGGTCAGGAACAAGTTGAAGACCGCACAAAAATGGGAAGCTACCTACACTTTTGCAGCAGAAGTGATGCTGGAACTCAGGAGAGTTGAGCGCAATAGGTGGAGAGCGGAGAAAGTTTAGGTGACAACAACATGCCTGTGAAGCAATGCTTTGCGGCCGTTCCGCAGGCAATCCACGCCACCTAATCATCACGTACCCCCCTCCTCTATGTAATCTTGCTTCCCAAACAAAAATTGAAACATGCCGCTTACCTTCGTTGATATATCAGCTGTTTATGTTTACGGTACTTTACCATTTTTCAACAATCGATAGAAATCTCGATAAATCATCGTAAAAAACTCAATATGTTCCGCGCGAATTTACACATTTCTCAAAAATGTGGCCTTTTTGAATGATGTGTGAAATGTGTTTTCTTATCTGGAAACGCAGGGACCAACTGGCACAAAAATTTATCATTTCATCCCATTACACCAGCACCCGTTCACAGTCAAAAAAGTCACCGAAATATTATGCATGCATCCCATCGTACTCGCTATTTGCTTTCGCACGACGCTGCATGATTTCGCTATCTCAGCGTCGGTGCGTTTCTTCACTCGCACTTTCGTGAGAATGAAGGAATGCTCGATAGATCAGGCCACATCACCGTTATAATTTAGATGTGGTGAATAATAATTGTGTTTGTATTTGTGTTTTTTCTGAAATTGAAGAAAGGTAGAAGGTCCGATTGCCACGCTTCGTTCTTTTCAATTCGACAGTGGAACAAGCAAGTCACATATTTTGAGCGCGCATAAATCATAGTAATTAACGGTGCAGTGGCTGTACACCGCTTCGGATTTTTAAGGGCATATCGAGCCCAACTCTTTTTAAAAGTCCCCAGTGCTCATACAGTTCGCGTTCAGCAGATGTTATTCGCTTTTAATTAATCAAGTGCGTAATTCTGAATTAACCCCTTTTTTTAGTGGATAAAATCTTACTTAGCTACCGGCCAGCCATTGCGCAACGACGCGTTCGTGTATTCATATTTATATACACATAAAAATTCAGCGTGGCTGGTCGGTCGTAGCCAATTTGTGAGTTGCAACGGCTCTAAGGGAGTGGAAAATATCAAAAGGGCCACGGATCTCTTAAGGATCACTATATATTAACACTGCGGCGCCACCGGCACATAGCGGCTGAGTCTATACCCCGCGACCGCGTGTTTAGCCATTGATAACCAAGCTTTGCTTATCTACTTCTACGTTGCCGCCCCTTTTTGATCAACGGAGTGTCTCCAACAAGGTATAGGACCGCTTAAGTGTCCGCAGATCGAGATCGAATATACGTGCTAGGCGATTGGTTGGAATTTTTGCGTACACGCTTCGATCTAAATGCTCATGCCTTAATATTTAAAAACCTCTTTCGTTTTGCTCAATTTATGAAATAAAGAGAAAAGTTGCTGCTTTAGAAACCTAATTTCTTTAGCCAAATCAATATAGTCAAGATCTATCGTATTTTATAATTCTATTTATACGAAATCGACCATTTAAAGTAACTTGATAATGAGATGTTATACTTAAACTAAACGGAAAACTAAGTGACATGACAATTAGGCGATGAGTGTACGGTATATCCCAAATTATTTTTTAACAGATAAACTAATTCGAATTGCTCCACAGATATTACCACCATGCTAACGATGGGCCCAACGTACGCATCGAAGGATTTATTTGTTCAATTTTGTGAGTATGCCATGGCCACATAAGCCAGCAAAAGAGTTGTAAATATTGAAAAATAATTGTAAATCGACGAGCCTTCAGCACTACCCGACATAGGAAAAGCATGTGATTTGAAACTACCGTCTCCCAGGGTCCATTATCTATTATCAAGCAACATTATTTCTGTTTTCGATTATTTATTAGGATTACGTTTAGTATATAGATTCTTTTGTAATCACGCCATAGTGTCGACCGAGCGTTAGTGCTCTTAACATAAGTCTTCTTTTTATTATCTTTATATCTTGGTTTCAAACATGTCCTATATAAAGCAAATAGGCAATAAATAATATAAAAATTGGAATTAATATGATTAACTAAAACTTTCGTGGTTCATCGCCAGTACCTTAGGAAACTAAATATGTGCAAAACAATCAATTAACCGACAAAAAGGTCGAATAAGGGATGGCCGTGATTTTATTCGTGCCACCAAGGTAGGGTGGGTACAGACCGTAGGGCAACTAACATCTTTGGTACCCTACAACCAAATCGAACCTCGTCGATGACTGATATTGTAACCGTTACCATTCGCAGCCACAACATTGTTGGACTCGTAATTTTAACCCCTTTTTTGTTAAAGTGCATTTATCATTGGGCTAGTGTGTAGCATAGACCCATACCCCATCCGACGAGCTAAGTCTAAGGTAGAAGGCTAGAAGTGCACGACTTCTGATTCCACTATGCACAAGTAGGCGAGATAAAGTCTATCTTCTCAGTACGCACACGCTACACATTTCACACATTTGTCAAAAATGTGACATTTTCTGAAATGTGTGAGAAATGTGTTCAGTGGCCAGAGGCTATAACATTAAAATATATTCATTTAAACAATAAATTGATACATTTAACATGCATTATTTTACACGTCTGCGATTTTTGACGTGGAGATTCAAACTCTGTTTACCTTTCCACCATTTGCCTCTATAAACCTTCTTGCACTCTTACGCCTTGTGCATGTTCTTAAACAGTCGGGCCTGAGCTGAGCTGTGTCGCCACAAACATTCATTGAGCTGTTGCACTCCGCGCGGCTGTCAAAAACGATCAGAACCTATCCTGGGTGACATCACTAACCAAATAACATATAGACTGGACATGAGTACAGGATAGTAGCGCTAACCAAACAACATATAGACTAGACATGAGTACCGGAAAGTAGGCACAAAATGTATCGGAGGCATCTGGTCCAAACCCTAGAACCTCTTAGTTGTTTTTATATCAAGTCAGTTTCCTATATAGGCTACATGGTTTAGATATATTTAATTTTTCGAATACCTCGGTACAAATTTTCAACAGTTGTTATAAAAGTAAAGATATGTATTACATAAGGTGAAGTGGGCAGACACTTCCACAATTTTGTCATAAAGTATATTCATGACAAACTCTTAAGGCTTTTAATATAAAATATTCTTTACTTTACTTCTTTGCAAATATTATTTACACAACATCTGAATAACCATTTTTAATTACTTATTTTTATCGCACAGTAGACTTTACTTTTTTAAATACTAAAATCTTATAATTTATGGAGTCAACTGTTTCAGACATCACATACTATCCAGATAAATCATCGTCATTTATAAATTGTACATATTTTTCTCGCAAACCAATGGCACCGTTAGATGCCATAAAAGTCAGAAACAATGTAGACGGCACTTTTACATATTTTGTAAAACATTGCAAACAAAATTTGCACACCACATAGCGCTAAAATATAGAATGGAACCAGTTCGAGCGATCAGCAGTTTATCAAAAGATAAACAACAAATAATGAAATTGCTTGAGGGATTACGGAAAGACAAGGATGCTGCTAACAATGAAGTTTCAAGTCCATTAAGGGAAAACTCAAAAAGAGGGCTTTAGATTTTGTGTGCTCCAATGGATGTAAAGCCTATTTACCGAAGACAACAACTCGGAATCATATTTAAAATTAATGAAGTAATATCCATAAAATATGCAACCGAGATATATTAACCTCTGCACGAAGTGCTGCAAATAATATTGCGAAATAAAATAATGCCTGTCCTTAATGACGTCGCCATTACTAGGACAATATTGTATGATCACCTAATTATATTGTTTAAAAATTTGGAAGCAATGAAGCACACGGAAGTACAGCATGATATGATAACAGCAATTAGTTTTATGAAGCCTACTGCAGCGACAACTCTAACATGCTTGGTAAAAATAGTACATGTGCGAGAATATTAAAAGCACAGATCATTAAATATTGCGACGATAGCATAAAAAATTTAGAAATAGAAAGATTTTGTTCAGGATCTACCTGCTAAATCTTTGAATGAGCTAAAC
The DNA here is from genome assembly GCF_030788295.1 of Drosophila virilis. Taxonomy (NCBI): domain Eukaryota; kingdom Metazoa; phylum Arthropoda; class Insecta; order Diptera; family Drosophilidae; genus Drosophila; species Drosophila virilis. The sequence goes on from NC_091548.1 coordinate 382,123, forward strand.
TAGAAATTCAACATATCATCATTAACCTCGTTATATCAGAGCAGAGTTAGCGAACTTGAGAGACTTACTCCTAAGAGCTACAGAACTGCTCATGCAATTGGGGATATCGACGACAGAACTAATTCTAACCTGTATGAAGGCACCACAGCCAAAATGAAAAACATCACAAGGGTGATTATTTGTGCCAAAAAAACCGAACATTTCCAGTTTTTTTTACACCATGCGATCGGTATTGCGTAGCCAATATACTCGAATATGGCAAACGCACAATAAATAAACCAGCTACTACACTAAAGATATATTTTAGTGCGCCAAGCCCGCGGCCACTAAGAAAAGAAAATATTCGTGAGTGTCCTATCCTAGAGAAATTCGCAAATGAATGTGGTACACGTTGCCCTGAGTCCCTTTCAGGCACCGATTTGTTCAACGTTAAGGACATTCAAATTGATTATTTGGCGAGCTTAATGGGTTATCATAAAGACATAAAGACATTCATAAAAATGACTATCGTGTTGCGGCCTATGTAGCGGGGGTGACCCAAGTTCCTCAATTACTTATGTCAACAATGAACATGGAAAAGGAAAATGCTGAAATTGCAGATGCTAATCTCGAGAGTGAGTTAATGTATTTGCCCGTCTGTTGCGAAGAAAATTTTAGTAATCGCTGCAAGTATTGGACCTGGAACTGTCATATTCGGAATACTTCAATAGAAGTTTTTCAAGTATCGGAACTTCGATACAGTAGAAGATACATTCAGTATTTAAAAAATTAGTAATGGTTTTGGCGACCTATCCATATTTAAAATATTTTGCTGGCGGGACCTCGGCCCGAGTTTTTATTTTATATTAATAGATTAAAACAATTTAATTTAATACTTATATTGCTTATTTTATTTGAACAAAATATTAAATAAAATATTTTTCAACTGTTTATTTAAACGAGCCCGAACCTCGACCAAGCCAACATAAATATTTAAAAACATGCGCATTCCGGACGGTATCAGACGAAGCAGCGCTGGTTATCGCAGAGATGATCCGAACATCAGCAAGGATGCAAAGCATGGAACGATGGCAAGCACGTTGGGATCGCTCATCTAAGGACGCTGGACACATAGGCTTATCCCAAACTTGGAAGCCTGGATAAGCCGCAAGTATGGTAATACTAATTTTTACTTAACGCAGCCTATTTGGCCACGGATGCTTCAGAAGCTACTTGAAGCGATTCGGCCACGATAACACAGACGAGTGTTCTTGGTGCGGCAGTGAAATCGCAGAGGACGCCAACCACATCATCTTTGAATGTGGAAGGTTCTCAGTGAACAGGCAGGGCCTAGAGGACAGCTTGAGGAGACCTATCACGGTGGACAACTTGTTCAGAAACAAGTTGAAGACCGCACAAAAATGGGAAGCTACCTACACTTTTGCAGCAGAAGTGATGCTGGAACTCAGGAGAGTTGAGCGCAATAGATGGAGAGCGGAGGAAGTTTAGGTGACAACAACATGCCTGTGAAGCAATGCTTTGCGGCCGTTCCGCAGGCAATCCACGCCACCTAATCATCACGTACCCCCCTCCTCCTCTATGTAATCTTGCTTCCCAAACAAAAATTGAAACATGCCGCTTACCTTCGTTGATATATCAGCTGTTTATGTTAACGGTACTTTACTATTTTTCAAACATCGATAGAAATCTCGATAAATTATCGTAAAAAACTCAATATGTTCCGCACGAATTTACACATTTCTCAAAAATGTGGCCTTTTTGAATGATGTGTGAAATGTGTTTTCTTATCTGGAAACGCACAGGGCGCATTTGTAGGGACCAACTGGCACAAAAATTTATCATTTCATCCCATTACACCAGCACCCGTTCACAATCAAAAAAGTCACCGAAATATTATGCATGCATCCCATCGTAGTCGCTATTTGCTTTCGCACGACGCTGCATGATTTCGCTATCTCAGCGTCGGTGCGTTTCTTCACTCGCACTTTCGTGAGAATGAAGGAATGCTCGATAGATCAGGCCACATCACCGTTATAATTTAGATGTGGTGAATAATAATTGTGTTTGTATTTGTGTTTTTGCTGAAATTGAAGAAAAGTAGAAGGTCCAATTGCCACGCTTCGTTCTTTTTAATTCGACAGTGGAACAAGCAAGTCACATATTTTGAGCGCGCATAAATCATAGTAATTAACGGTGCAGTGGCCGTACACCGCTTCGGATTTTTAAGGGCATATCGAGCCCAACTCTTTTTAAAAGTCCCCAGTGCTCATACAGTTCGCGTTCAGCAGATGTTATTCGCTTTTAATTAATCAAGCGCGTAATTCTGAATAAACCCCTTTTTTTAGTGGATAAAATCTTACTTAGCTACCGGCCAGCCATTGCGCAACGACGCGTTCGTGTATTCATATATATATACACATATAAATTCAGCGTGGCTGGTCGGTCGTAGCCAATTTGTGAGTTGCAACGGCTCTAAGGGAGTGGAAAATATCAAAAGGGCCACGGATCTCTTAAGGATCACTACAGATTAACACTGCGGCGCCACCGGCACATAGCGGCTGAGTCTATACCCCGCGACCGCGTGTTTAGCCATTGATAACCAAGCTTTGCTTATCTACTTCTACGTTGCCGCCCCTTTTTGATCAACGGAGTGTCTCCAACAAGGTATAGGACCGCTTAAGTGTCCGCAGATCGAGATCGAATATACGTGCTAGGCGATTGGTTGGAATTTTTGCGTACACGCTTCGATCTAAATGATCATGCTATTTAGCCATTGATAACCAAGCTTTGCTGATCTACTTCTACTTTTCCGTCCCTTTTTGATCAACGGAGTGTCCTCAACAAGGAATCGGACCGCTTAAGTGTGCGCAGATCGAGATCGAATTAATGTGCTGGGCGATTGGTTAGAATTTTTGCGTACACGCTTCGATCTAAATGCTCATGCCTTAATATTTAAAAACCTCTTTCGTTTTGCTCAATTTATGAAATAAAGAGAAAAGTTGCTGCTTTAGAAACCTAATTTCTTTAGCCAAATCAATATAGTCAAGATCTATCGTATTTTATAATTCTATTTATTCGAAATCGACCATTTAAAGTAACTTGATAATGAGATGTTATACTTAAACTAAACGGAAAACTAAGTGGCATGACAATTAGGCGATGAGTGTACGGTATATCCCAAATTATTTTTTAACAGATAAACTAATTCGAATTGCTCCACAGATATTACCACCATGCTAACGATGATCCCAACGTACGCATCGAAGGATTTATTTGTTCAATTTTGTGAGTATGCCATGGCCACATAAGCCAGCCAAGAGTTGTAAATATTGAAAAATAATTGTAAATCGGCGAGCCTTCAACACTACCCGACATAGGAAAAGCATGTGATTTGAAACTACCGTCTCCCAGGGTCCATTATCTATTGTCAAGCAACATTATTTCTGTTTTCGATTATTTATTAGGATTACGTTTAGTATATAGATTCTTTTGTAATCACGCCATAGTGTCGACCGAGCGTTAGTGCTCTTAACATAAGTCTTCTTTTTATTATCTTTATATCTTGGTTTAAAACATGTCCTTTTTTAAAGCAAATAGGCAATAAATAATATAAAAATTGGAATTAATATGATTAACTAAAACTTTCGTGGTTCATCGCCAGTACCTTAGGAAACTAAATATGTGCAAAACAATCAATTAACCGACAAAAGGGTCGAATAAGGGATGGCCGTGATTTTATTCGTGCCACCAAGGTAGGGTGGGTACAGACCGTAGGGCAACTAACATCTTTGGTACCCTACAACCAAATCGAACCTCGTCGACGACTGATATTGTAACCGTTACCATTCGCAGCCACAACATTGTTGGACTCGTAATTTTAACCCCTTTTTTGTTAAAGTGCACTTATCATTGGGCTAGTGTGTAGCATAGACCCAGACCCCATCCGACGAGGTAAGTCTAAGGTAGAAGGCTAGAAGTGCACGACTTCTGATTCCACTATGCACAAGTAGGCGAGATAAAGTCTATCTTCTCAGTACGCACACGCTATACATTTCACACATTTGTCAAAAATGTGACATTTTCTGAAATGTGTGAGAAATGTGTTCAGTGGCCAGAGGCTATAACATTAAAATATATTCATTTAAACAATAAATTGATACATTTAACATGCATTATTTTACACGTCTGCGATTTTTGACGTGGAGATTCAAACTCTGTTTACCTTTCCACCATTTGCCTCTATAAACCTTCTTGCACTCTTACGCCTTGTGCATCTTCTTAAACAGTCGGGCCTGAGCTGAGCTAAGTGTCGCCACAAACATTCATTGAGCTGTTGCACTCTGCGCGGCTGTCAAAAACGATCAGAACCTATCCTGGGTGACATCACTAACCAAATAACATATAGACTGGACATGAGTACAGGATAGTAGCACTAACCAAACAACATATAGACTAGACATGAGTACCGGAAAGTAGGCACAAAATGTATCGGAGGCATCTGGTCCAAACCCTAGAACCTCTTAGTTGTTTTTATATCAAGTCAGTTTCCTATATAGGCTACATGGTTTAGATATATTTAATTTTTCGAATACCTCGATACAAATTTTCAACAGTTGTTATTAAAGTAAGGATATGCATTACATAAGGTGAAGTGAGCAGACACTTCCACAATTTTGTCATAAAATATGTTCATGAAAAACTCTTAAGGCTTTTAATATAAAATATTCTTTACTTTACTTCTTTGCAAATATTATTTACACAACATCTGAATAACCATTTTTAATTACTTATTTTTATCGCACAGTAGACTTTACTTTTTTAAATACTAAAATCTTATAATTTATGGAGTCAACTGTTTCAGACATCACATACTATCCAGATAAATCATCGTCATTTATAAATTGTACATATTTTTCTCGCAAACCAATGGCACCGTTAGATGCCATAAAAGTCAGAAACAATGTAGACGGCACTTTTACATATTTTGTAAAACATTGCAAACAAAATTTGCACACCACATAGCGCTTAAATATAGAATGGAACCAGTTCGAGCGATCAGCAGTTTATCAAAAGATAAACAACAAATAATGAAATTGCTTGAGGGATTACGGAAAGACAAGGATGCTGCTAACAATGAAGTTTCAAGTCCATTAAGGGAAAACTCAAAAAGAGGGCTTTAGATTTTGTGTGCTCCAATGGATGTAAAGCCTATTTACCGAAGACAACAACTCGGAATCATATTTAAAATTAATGAAGTAATATCCATAAAATATGCAACCGAGATATATTAACCTCTGCACGAAGTGCTGCAAATAATATTGCGAAATAAAATAATGCCTGTCCTTAATGACGTCGCCATTACTAGGACAATATTGTATGATCACCTAATTATATTGTTTAAAAATTTGGAAGCAATGAGGCACACGGAAGTACAGCATGATATGATAACAGCAATTATGCGTTATCTAAGTCGCCTTTTGATAGTAATAAAATGCGTTATTTCCCCTAAATATTATGATTCTGTTAAGTCTGGAATTCGTTATGTTGCTGAGTTTGATTATGATAATATTAGTTTTATGAAGCCTACTGCAGCGACAACTCTAACATGCTTGGTAAAAATAGTACATGTGCGAGAATATTAAAAGCACAGATCATTATATATTGCGACGATAGCATAAAAAATTTAGAAATAGAAAAGATTTTGTTCAGGATCTACCTGCTAAAGCTTTGAATGAGCTAAACTAGAAATTCAACATATCATCATTAACCTCGTTATATCAGAGCAGAGTTAGCGAACTTGAGAGACTTACTCCTAAGAGCTACAGAACTGCTCATGCAATTGGGGATATCGACGACAGAACTAATTCTAACCTGTATGAAGGCACCACAGCCAAAATGAAAAACATCACAAGGGTGATTATTTGTGCCAAAAAAACCGAACATTTCCAGTTTTTTTTACACCATGCGATCGGTATTGCGTAGCCAATATACTCGAATATGGCAAACGCACAATAAATAAACCAGCTACTACACTAAAGATATATTTTAGTGTGCCAAGCCCGCGGCCACTAAGAAAAGAAAATATTTGTGAGTGTCCTATCCTAGAGAAATTCGCAAATGAATGTGGTGCACGTTGCCCTGAGTCCCTTTCAGGCACCGATTTGTTCAACGTTAAGGACATTCAAATTGATTATTTGGCGAGCTTGATGGGTTATCATAAAGACATAAAGACATTCATAAAAATGACTATCGTGTTGCTGCCTATGTAGCGGGGATGACCCAAGTTTCTCAATTACTTATGTCAACAATGAACATGGAAAAGGAAAATGCTGAAATTGCAGATGCTAATCTCGAGAGTGAGTTAATTTATTTGCCCGTCTGTTGCGAAGAAAATTTTAGTAATCGCTGTAAGTATTGGACCTGGAACTGTCATATTCGGAATACTTCAATAGAAGTTTTTCAAGTATCGGAACTTCGATACAGTAGAAGATACATTCAGTATTTAAAAAATTAGTAATGGTTTTGGCGACCTATCCATATTTAAAATATTTTGCTGGCGGGACCTCGGCCCGAGTTTTTATTTTAAATTAATAGATTAAAACAATCTAATTTAATACTTATATTGCTTATTTTATTTAAAGCAAAATATTAAATAAAATATTTTTCAACTGTTTATTTAAACGAGCCCGAACCTCGACCAAGCCAACATAAATATTTAAAAACATAAATTATATATATCGCCTAAGCGCTCTACGGGTCAGCTGCGCATTCCGGACGGTATCAGACGAAGCAGCGCTGGTTATCGCAGGGATGATCCGCACAGCAGCAAGGATGCAAAGCATGGAACGATGGCAAGCACGTTGGGATCGCTCATCTAAAGGACGCTGGACACATAGGCTTATCCCAAACTTGGAAGCCTGGATAAGCCGCAAGTATGGTAATACTAATTTTTACTTAAAGCAGCCTATTTGGCCACGGATGCTTCAGAAGCTACTTGAAGCGATTCGGCCACGATAACACAGACGAGTGTTCTTGGTGCGGCAGTGAAATCGCAGAGGACGCCAACCACATCATCTTTGAATGTGGAAGGTTCTCAGTGAACAGGCAGGGCCTAGAGGACAGCTTGAGGAGACCTATCACGGTGGACAACTTGTTCAGAAACAAGTTGAAGACCGCACAAAAATGGGAAGCTACCTACACTTTTGCAGCAGAAGTGATGCTGGAACTCAGGAGAGTTGAGCGCAATAGATGGAGAGCGGAGGAAGTTAAGGTGACAACAACATGCCTGTGAAGCAATGCTTTGCGGCCGTTCCGCAGGCAATCCACGCCACCTAATCATCACGTACCCCCCTCCTCCTCTATGTAATCTTGCTTCCCAAACAAAAATTGAAACATGCCGCTTACCTTCGTTGATATATCAGCTGTTTATGTTTACGGTACTTTACCATTTTTCAACAATCGATAGAAATCTCGATAAATCATCGTAAAAAACTCAATATGTTCCGCGCGAATTTACACATTTCTCAAAAATGTGGCCTTTTTGAATGATGTGTGAAATGTGTTTTTCTATCTGGAAACGCACAGGGCGCATTTGTAGGGACCAACTGGCACACAAATTGATCATTTCATCCCATTACACCAGCACCCGTTCACAGTCAAAAAAGTCACCGAAATATTATGCATGCATCCCATCGTACTCGCTATTTGCTTTCGCACGACGCTGCATGATTTCGCTATCTCAGCGTCGGTGCGTTTCTTCACTCGCACTTTCGTGAGAATGAAGGAATGCTCGATAGATCAGGCCACATCACCGTTATAATTTAGATGTGGTGAATAATAATTGTGTTTGTATTTGTGTTTTTGCTGAAATTGAAGAAAAGTAGAAGGTCCGATTGCCACGCTTCGTTCTTTTTATTTCGACAGTGGAACAAGCAAGTCACATATTTTGAGCGCGCATAAATCATAGTAATTAACGGTGCAGTGGCTGTACACCGCTTCGGATTTTTAAGGGCATATCGAGCCCAACTCTTTTTAAAAGTTCCCAGTGCTCATACAGTTCGCGTTCAGCAGATGTTATTCGCTTTTAATTAATCAAGTGCGTAATTCTGAATTAACCCCTTTTTTTAGTGGGTAAAATCTTACTTAGCTACCGGCCAGCCATTGCGCAACGACGCGTTCGTGTATTCATATTTATATACACATAAAAATTCAGCGTGGCTGGTCGGTCGTAGCCAATTTGTGAGTTGCAACGGCTCTAAGGGAGTGGAAAATATCAAAAGGGGCACGGATTTCTTAAGGATCACTACAGATTAACACTGCGGCGCCACCGGCACATAGCGGCTGAGTCTGTACCCCGCGACCGCGTGTTTAGCCATTGATAACCAAGCTTTGCTTATCTACTTCTACGTTGCCGCCCCTTTTTGATCAACGGAGTGTCTCCAACAAGGTATAGGACCGCTTAAGTGTCCGCAGATCGAGATCGAATATACGTGCTAGGCGATTGGTTGGAATTTTTGCGTACACGCTTCGATCTAAATGCTCATGCCTTAATATTTAAAAACCTCTTTCGTTTTGCTCAATTTATGAAATAAAGAGAAAAGTTGCTGCTTTAGAAACCTAATTTCTTTAGCCAAATCAATATAGTCAAGATCTATCGTATTTTATAAATCTATTTATTCGAAATCGACCATTTAAAGTAACTTGATAATGAGATGTTATACTTAAACTAAACGGAAAACTAAGTGGCATGACAATTAGGCGATGAGTGTACGGTATATCCCAAATTATTTTTTAACAGATAAACTAATTCGAATTGCTCCACAGATATTACCACCATGCTAACGATAGGCCCAACGTACGCATCGAAGGATTTATTTGTTCAATTTTGTGAGTATGCCATGGCCACATAAGCCAGCAAAAGAGTTGTAAATATTGAAAAATAATTGTAAATCGACGAGCCTTCAGCACTACCCGACATAGGAAAAGCATGTGATTTGAAACTACCGTCTCCCAGGGTCCATTATCTATTGTCAAGCAACATTATTTCTGTTTTCGATTATTTATTAGGATTACGTTTAGTATATAGATTCTTTTGTAATCACGCCATAGTGTCGACCGAGCGTTAGTGCTCTTAACATAAGTCTTCTTTTTATTATCTTTATATCTTGGTTTAAAACATGTCCTTTTTTAAAGCAAATAGGCAATAAATAATATAAAAATTGGAATTAATATGATTAACTAAAACTTTCGTGGTTCATCGCCAGTACCTTAGGAAACTAAATATGTGCAAAACAATCAATTAACCGACAAAAGGGTCGAATAAGGGATGGCCGTGACTTTATTCGTGCCACCAAGGTAGGGTGGGTCGTCGACGACTGATATTGTAACCGTTACCATTCGCAGCCACAACATTGTTGGACTCGTAATTTTAACCCCTTTTTTGTTAAAGTGCACTTATCATTGGGCTAGTGTGTAGCATAGACCCAGACCCCATCCGACGAGGTAAGTCTAAGGTAGAAGGCTAGAAGTGCACGACTTCTGATTCCACTATGCACAAGTAGGCGAGATAAAGTCTATCTTCTCAGTACGCACACGCTACACATTTCACACATTTGTCAAAAATGTGACATTTTCTGAAATGTGTGAGAAATGTGTTCAGTGGCCAGAGGCTATAACATTAAAATATGTTCATTTAAACAATAAATTGATACATTTAACATACATTATTTTACACGTCTGCGATTTTTGACGTGGAGATTCAAACTCTGTTTACCTTTCCACCATTTGCCTCTATAAACCTTCTTGCACTCTTACGCCTTGTGCATCTTCTTAAACAGTCGGGCCTGAGCTGAGCTAAGTGTCGCCACAAACATTCATTGAGCTGTTGCACTCTGCGCGGCTGTCAAAAACGATCAGAACCTATCCTGGGTGACATCACTAACCAAATAACATATAGACTGGACATGAGTACAGGATAGTAGCACTAACCAAACAACATATAGACTAGACATGAGTACCGGAAAGTAGGCACAAAATGTATCGGAGGCATCTGGTCCAAACCCTAGAACCTCTTAGTTGTTTTTATATCAAGTCAGTTTCCTATATAGGCTACATGGTTTAGATATATTTAATTTTTCGAATACCTCGATACAAATTTTCAACAGTTGTTATTAAAGTAAGGATATGCATTACATAAGGTGAAGTGGGCAGACACTTCCACAATTTTGTCATAAAATATGTTCATGAAAAACTCTTAAGGCTTTTAATATAAAATATTCTTTACTTTACTTCTTTGCAAATATTATTTACACAACATCTGAATAACCATTTTTAATTACTTATTTTTATCGCACAGTAGACTTTACTTTTTTAAATACTAAAATATTATAATTTATGGAGTCAACTGTTTCAGACATCACATACTATCCAGATAAATCATCGTCATTTATAAATTGTACATATTTTTCTCGCAAACCAATGGCACCGTTACTTTTACATATTTTGTAAAACATTGCAAACAACATTTGCACACCACATAGCGCTTAAATATAGAATGGAACCAGTTAGAGCGATCAGCAGTTTATCAAAAGATAAACAGCAAATAATGAAATTGCTTGAGGGATTACGGAAAGACAAGGATGCTGCTTACAATGAAGGAACTTTTATAGTTTCAAGTCCATTAAGGGAAAATTCAAAAAGAGGGCTATAGATTTTGTGTGCTCCAATGGATGTAAAGCCTATTTACCGAAGACAACAACTCGGAATCATATTTAAAATTAATGAAGTAATATCCATAAAATATGCAACCGAGATATATTAACCTCTGCACGAAGTGCTGCAAATAATATTGCGAAATAAAATAATGCCTGTCCTTAATGACGTCGCCATTACTAGGACAATATTGTATGATCACCTAATTATATTGTTTAAAAATTTGGAAGCAATGAAGCACACGGAAGTACAGCATGATATGATAACAGCAATTATGCGTTATCTAAGTCGCCTTTTGATAGTAATAAAATGCGTTATTTCCCCTAAATATTATGATTCTGTTAAGTCTGGAATTCGTTATGTTGCTGAGTTTGATTATGATAATATTAGTTTTATGAAGCCTACTGCAGCGACAACTCTAACATGCTTGGTAAAAATAGTACATGTGCGAGAATATTAAAAGCACAGATCATTAAATATTGCGACGATAGCATAAAAAATTTAGAAATAGAAAAGATTTTGTTCAGGATCTACCTGCTAAAGCTTTGAATGAGCTAAACTAGAAATTCAACATATCATCATTAACCTCGTTATATCAGAGCAGAGTTAGCGAACTTGAGAGACTTACTCATAAGAGCTACAGAACTGCTCATGCAATTGGGGATATCGACGACAGAACTAATTCTAACCTGTATGAAGGCACCACAGCCAAAATGAAAAACATCACAAGGGTGATTATTTGTGCCAAAAAAACCGAACATTTCCAGTTCTTTTTACACCATGCGATCTGTATTGCATAGCCAATATACTCGAATATGGCAAACGCACAATAAATAAACCAGCTACTACACTAAAGATATATTTTAGTGTGCCAAGCCCGCGGCCACTAAGAAAAGAAAATATTTGTGAGTGTCCTATCCTAGAGAAATTCGCAAATGAATGTGGTACACGTTGCCCTGAGTCCCTTTCAGGCACCGATTTGTTCAACGTTAAGGACATTCAAATTGATTATTTGGCGAGCTTGATGGGTTATCATAAAGACATAAAGACATTCATAAAAATGACTATCGTGTTGCTGCCTCTGTAGCGGGGGTGACCCAAGTTTCTCAATTACTTATGTCAACAATGAACATGGAAGAGGAAAATGCTGAAATTGCAGATGCTAATCTCGAGAGTGAGTTAATTTATTTAGCCCGTCTGTTGCGAAGAAAATTTTAGTAATCGCTGCAAGTTTTGGACCTGGAACTGTCATATTCGGAATACTTCAATAGAAGTTTTTCAAGTATCGGAACTTCGATACAGTAGAAGATACATTCAGTATTCAAGAAATTAGTAATGGTTTTGGCGACCTATCCATATTTAAAATATTTTGCTGGCGGGACCTCGGCCCGAGTTTTTTTTTTTAAATTAATAGATTAAAACAATCTAATTTAATACTTATATTGCTTATTTTATTTAAAGCAAAATATTAAATAAAATATTTTTCAACTGTTTATTTAAACGAGCCCGATCCTCGACCACGCCAACATAAATATTTAAAAACATGCGCATTCCGGACGGTATCAGACGAAGCAGGGCTGGTTATCGCAGGGATGATCCGCACAGCAGCAAGGATGCAAAGCATGAAACGATGGCAAGCACGTTGGGATCGCTCATCTAAAGGACGCTGGACACATAGGATTATCCCAAACTTGGAAGCCTGGATAAGCCGCAAGTATGGTAATACCAATTTTTACTTAACGCAGCCTATTTGGCCATGGATGCTTCAGAAGCTACTTGAAGCGATTCGGCCACGATAACACAGACGAGTGTTCTTGGTGCGGCAGTGAATTCGCAGAGGACGCCAACCACACCATCTTTGAATGTGGAAGGTTCTCAGTGAACAGGCAGGGCCTAGAGGACAGCTTGAGGAGACCTATCACGGTGGACAACTTGTTCAGAAACAAGTTGAAGACCGCACAAAAATGGGAAGCTACCTACACTTTTGCAGCAGAAGTGATGCTGGAACTCAGGAGAGTTGAGCGCAATAGATGGAGAGCGGAGGAAGTTTAGGTGACAACAACATGCCTGTGAAGCAATGCTTTGCGGCCGTTCCGCAGGCAATCCACGCCACCTAATCATCACGTACCCCCCTCCTCCTCTATGTAATCTTGCTTCCCAAACAAAAATTGAAACATGCCGCTTACCTTCGTTGATATATCAGCTGTTTATGTTTACGGTACTTTACCATTTTTCAACAATCGATAGAAATCTCGATAAATCATCGTAAAAAACTCAATATGTTCCGCGCGAATTTACACATTTCTCAAAAATGTGGCCTTTTTGAATGATGTGTGAAATGTGTTTTCTTATCTGGAAACGCACAGGGCGCATTTGTAGGGACCAACTGGCACAAAAATTTATCATTTCATCCCATTACACCAGCACCCGTTCACAGTCAAAAAAGTCACCGAAATATTATGCATGCATCCCATCGTACTCGCTATTTGCTTTCGCACGACGCTGCATGATTTCGCTATCTCAGCGTCGGTGCGTTTCTTCCCTCGCACTTTCGTGAGAATGAAGGAATGCTCGATAGATCAGGCCACATCACCGTTATAATTTAGATGTGGTGAATAATAATTGTGTTTGTATTTGTGTTTTTGCTGAAATTGAAGAAAAGTAGAAGGTCCGATTGCCACGCTTCGTTCTTTTTATTTCGACAGTGGAACAAGCAAGTCACATATTTTGAGCGCGCATAAATCATAGTAATTAACGGTGCAGTGGCTGTACACCGCTTCGGATTTTTAAGGGCATATCGAGCCCAACTCTTTTTAAAAGTCCCCAGTGCTCATACAGTTCGCGTTCAGCAGATGTTATTCGCTTTTAATTAATCAAGTGCGTAATTCTGAATTAACCCCTTTTTTTAGTGGATAAAATCTCACTTAGCTACCGGCCAGCCATTGCGCAACGACGCGTTCGTGTATTCATATTTATATACACATAAAAATTCAGCGTGGCTGGTCGGTCGTAGCCAATTTGTGAGTTGCAACGGCTCTAAGGGAGTGGAAAATATCAAAAGGGCCACGGATTTCTTAAGGATCACTACAGATTAACACTGCGGCGCCACCGGCACATAGCGGCTGAGTCTATACCCCGCGACCGCGTGTTTAGCCATTGATAACCAAGCTTTGCTTATCTACTTCTACGTTGCCGCCCCTTTTTGATCAACGGAGTGTCTCCAACAAGGTATAGGACCGCTTAAGTGTCCGCAGATCGAGATCGAATATACGTGCTAGGCGATTGGTTGGAATTTTTGCGTACACGCTTCGATCTAAATGATCATGCTATTTAGCCATTGGTAACCAAGCTTTGATGATCTACTTCTACTTTGCCGTCCCTTTTTGATCAACGGAGTGTCTTCAACAAGGAATCGGACCGCTTAAGTGTGCGCAGATCGAGATCGAATATATGTGCTGGGCGATTGGTTGGAATTTTTGCGTACACGCTTCGATCTAAATGCTCATGCCTTAATATTTAAAAACCTCTTTCGTTTTGCTCAATTTATGAAATAAAGAGAAAAGTTGCTGCTTTAGAAACCTAATTTCTTTAGCCAAATCAATATAGTCAAGATCTATCGTATTTTATAAATCTATTTATTCGAAATCGACCATTTAAAGTAACTTGATGATGAGATGTTATACTTAAACTAAACGGAAAACTAAGTGGCATGACAATTAGGCGATGAGTGTACGGTATATCCCAAATTATTTTTTAACAGAGAAACTAATTCGAATTGCTCCACAGATATTACCACCATGCTAACGATGATCCCAACGTACGCATCGAAGGATTTATTTGTTCAATTTTGTGAGTATGCCATGGCCACATAAGCCAGCCAAGAGTTGTAAATATTGAAAAATAATTGTAAATCGGCGAGCCTTCAACACTACCCGACATAGGAAAAGCATGTGATTTGAAACTACCGTCTCCCAGGGTCCATTATCTATTGTCAAGCAACATTATTTCTGTTTTCGATTATTTATTAGGATTACGTTTAGTATATAGATTCTTTTGTAATCACGCCATAGTGTCGACCGAGCGTTAGTGCTCTTAACATAAGTCTTCTTTTTATTATCTTTATATCTTGGTTTAAAACATGTCCTTTTTTAAAGCAAATAGGCAATAAATAATATAAAAATTGGAATTAATATGATTAACTAAAACTTTCGTGGTTCATCGCCAGTACCTTAGGAAACTAAATATGTGCAAAACAATCAATTAACCGACAAAAGGGTCGAATAAGGGATGGCCGTGACTTTATTCGTGCCACCAAGGTAGGGTGGGTACAGACCGTAGGGCAACTAACATCTTTGGTACCCTACAACCAAATCGAACCTCGTCGACGACTGATATTGTAACCGTTACCATTCGCAGCCACAACATTATTGGACTCGTAATTTTAACCCCTTTTTTGTTAAAGTGCACTTATCATTGGGCTAGTGTGTAGCATAGACCCAGACCCCATCCGACGAGGTAAGTCTAAGGTAGAAGGCTAGAAGTGCACGACTTCTGATTCCACTATGCACAAGTAGGCGAGATAAAGTCTATCTTCTCAGTACGCACACGCTACACATTTCACACATTTGTCAAAAATGTGACATTTTCTGAAATGTGTGAGAAATGTGTTCAGTGGCCAGAGGCTATAACATTAAAATATGTTAATTTAAACAATAAATTGATACATTTAACATACATTATTTTACACGTCTGCGATTTTTGACGTGGAGATTCAAACTCTGTTTACCTTTCCACCATTTGCCTCTATAAACCTTCTTGCACTCTTACGCCTTGTGCATCTTCTTAAACAGTCGGGCCTGAGCTGAGCTAAGTGTCGCCACAAACATTCATTGAGCTGTTGCACTCTGCGCGGCTGTCAAAAACGATCAGAACCTATCCTGGGTGACATCACTAACCAAATAACATATAGACTGGACATGAGTACAGGATAGTAGCACTAACCAAACAACATATAGACTAGACATGAGTACCGGAAAGTAGGCACAAAATGTATCGGAGGCATCTGGTCCAAACCCTAGAACCTCTTAGTTGTTTTTATATCAAGTCAGTTTCCTATATAGGCTACATGGTTTAGATATATTTAATTTTTCGAATACCTCGATACAAATTTTCAACAGTTGTTATTAAAGTAAGAATATGCATTACATAAGGTGAAGTGGGCAGACACTTCCACAATTTTGTCATAAAATATGTTCATGAAAAACTCTTAAGGCTTTTAATATAAAATATTCTTTACTTTACTTCTTTGCAAATATTATTTACACAACATCTGAATAACCATTTTTAATTACTTATTTTTATCGCACAGTAGACTTTACTTTTTTAAATACTAAAATATTATAATTTATGGAGTCAACTGTTTCAGACATCACATACTATCCAGATAAATCATCGTCATTTATAAATTGTACATATTTTTCTCGCAAGCCAATGGCACCGTTACTTTTACATATTTTGTAAAACATTGCAAACAACATTTGCACACCACATAGCGCTTAAATATAGAATGGAACCAGTTAGAGCGATCAGCAGTTTATCAAAAGATAAACAGCAAATAATTAAATTGCTTGAGGGATTACGGAAAGACAAGGATGCTGCTTACAATGAAGGAACTTTTATAGTTTCAAGTCCATTAAGGGAAAATTCAAAAAGAGGGCTATAGATTTTGTGTGCTCCAATGGATGTAAAGCCTATTTACCGAAGACAACAACTCGGAATCATATTTAAAATTAATGAAGTAATATCCATAAAATATGCAACCGAGATATATTAACCTCTGCACGAAGTGCTGCAAATAATATTGCGAAATAAAATAATGCCTGTCCTTAATGACGTCGCCATTACTAGGACAATATTGTATGATCACCTAATTATATTGTTTAAAAATTTGGAAGCAATGAAGCACACGGAAGTACAGCATGATATGATAACAGCAATTATGCGTTATCTAAGTCGCCTTTTGATAGTAATAAAATGCGTTATTTCCCCTAAATATTATGATTCTGTTAAGTCTGGAATTCGTTATGTTGCTGAGTTTGATTATGATAATATTAGTTTTATGAAGCCTACTGCAGCGACAACTCTAACATGCTTGGTAAAAATAGTACATGTGCGAGAATATTAAAAGCACAGATCATTAAATATTGCGACGATAGCATAAAAAATTTAGAAATAGAAAAGATTTTGTTCAGGATCTACCTGCTAAAGCTTTGAATGAGCTAAACTAGAAATTCAACATATCATCATTAACCTCGTTATATCAGAGCAGAGTTAGCGAACTTGAGAGACTTACTCATAAGAGCTACAGAACTGCTCATGCAATTGGGGATATCGACGACAGAACTAATTCTAACCTGTATGAAGGCACCACAGCCAAAATGAAAAACATCACAAGGGTGATTATTTGTGCCAAAAAAACCGAACATTTCCAGTTCTTTTTACACCATGCGATCTGTATTGCATAGCCAATATACTCGAATATGGCAAACGCACAATAAATAAACCAGCTACTACACTAAAGATATATTTTAGTGTGCCAAGCCCGCGGCCACTAAGAAAAGAAAATATTTGTGAGTGTCCTATCCTAGAGAAATTCCCAAATGAATGTGGTACACGTTACCCTGAGTCCCTTTCAGGCACCGATTTGTTCAACGTTAAGGACATTCAAATTGATTATTTGGCGAGCTTGATGGGTTATCATAAAGACATAAAGACATTCATAAAAATGACTATCGTGTTGCTGCCTCTGTAGCGGGGGTGACCCAAGTTTCTCAATTACTTATGTCAACAATGAACATGGAAGAGGAAAATGCTGAAATTGCAGATGCTAATCTCGAGAGTGAGTTAATTTATTTAGCCCGTCTGTTGCGAAGAAAATTTTAGTAATCGCTGCAAGTATTGGACCTGGAACTGCCATATTCGGAATACTTCAATAGAAGTTTTTCAAGTATCGGAACTTCGATACAGTAGAAGATACATTCAGTATTCAAGAAATTAGTAATGGTTTTGGCGACCTATCCATATTTAAAATATTTTGCTGGCGGGACCTCGGCCCGAGTTTTTTTTTTAAATTAATAGATTAAAACAATCTAATTTAATACTTATATTGCTTATTTTATTTAAAGCAAAATATTAAATAAAATATTTTTCAACTGTTTATTTAAACGAGCCCGAACCTCGACCACGCCAACATAAATATTTAAAAACATGCGCATTCCGGACGGTATCAGACGAAGCAGGGCTGGTTATCGCAGGGATGATCCGCACAGCAGCAAGGATGCAAAGCATGGAACGATGGCAAGCACGTTGGGATCGCTCATCTAAAGGACGCTGGACACATAGGCTTATCCCAAACTTGGAAGCCTGGATAAGCCGCAAGTATGGTAATACCAATTTTTACTTAACGCAGCCTATTTGGCCACGGATGCTTCAGAAGCTACTTGAAGCAATTCGGCCACGATAACACAGACGAGTGTTCTTGGTGCGGCAGTGAAATCGCAGAGGACGCCAACCACATCATCTTTGAATGTGGAAGGTTCTCAGTGAACAGGCAGGGCCTAGAGGACAGCTTGAGGAGACCTATCACGGTGGACAACTTGTTCAGAAACAAGTTGAAGACCGTAAAAGAATGGGAAGCTACCTACACTTTTGCAGCAGAAGTGATGCTGGAACTCAGGAGATTTGAGCGCAATAGATGGAGAGCGGAGGAAGTTTAGGTGACAACAACATGCCTGTGAAGCAATGCTTTGCGGCCGTTCCGCAGGCAATCCACGCCACCTAATCATCACGTACCCCCCTCCTCCTCTATGTAATCTTGCTTCCCAAACAAAAATTGAAACATGCCGCTTACCTTCGTTGATATATCAGCTGTTTATGTTTACGGTACTTTACCATTTTTCAACAATCGATAGAAATCTCGATAAATCATCGTAAAAAACTCAATATGTTCCGCGCGAATTTACACATTTCTCAAAAATGTGGCCTTTTTGAATGATGTGTGAAATGTGTTTTCTTATCTGGAAACGCACAGGGCGCATTTGTAGGGACCAACTGGCACAAAAATTTATCATATCATCCCATTACACCAGCACCCGTTCACAGTCAAAAAAGTCACCGAAATATTATGCATGCATCCCATCGTAGTCGCTATTTGCTTTCGCACGACGCTGCATGATTTCGCTATCTCAGCGTCGGTGCGTTTCTTCACTCGCACTTTCGTGAGAATGAAGGAATGCTCGATAGATCAGGCCACATCACCGTTATAATTTAGATGTGGTGAATAATAATTGTGTTTGTATTTGTGTTTTTGCTGAAATTGAAGAAAAGTAGAAGGTCCGATTGCCACGCTTCGTTCTTTTTATTTCGACAGTGGAACAAGCAAGTCACATATTTTGAGCGCGCATAAATCATAGTAATTAACGGTGCAGTGGCTGTACACCGCTTCGGATTTTTAAGGGCATATCGAGCCCAACTCTTTTTAAAAGTCCCCAGTGCTCATACAGTTCGCGTTCAGCAGATGTTATTCGCTTTTAATTAATCAAGTGCGTAATTCTGAATTAACCCCTTTTTTTAGTGGATAAAATCTTACTTAGCTACCGGCCAGCCATTGCGCAACGACGCGTTCGTGTATTCATATTTATATACACATAAAAATTCAGCGTGGCTGGTCGGTCGTAGCCAATTTGTGAGTTGCAACGGCTCTAAGGGAGTGGAAAATATCAAAAGGGCCACGGATTTCTTAAGGATCACTACAGATTAACACTGCGGCGCCACCGGCACATAGCGGCTGAGTCTATACCCCGCGACCGCGTGTTTAGCCATTGATAACCAAGCTTTGCTTATCTACTTCTACGTTGCCGCCCCTTTTTGATCAACGGAGTGTCTCCAACAAGGTATAGGACCGCTTAAGTGTCCGCAGATCGAGATCGAATATACGGCGATTGGTTGAAATTTTTGCGTACACGCTTCGATCTAAATGATCATGCTATTTAGCCATTGATAACCAAGCTTTGCTGATCTACTTCTACTTTGCCGTCCCTTTTTGATCAACGGAGTGTCTTCAACAAGGAATCGGACCGCTTAAGTGTGCGCAGATCGAGATCGAATATATGTGCTGGGCGATTGGCTGGAATTTTTGCGTACACGCTTCGATCTAAATGATCATGCTATTTAGCCATTGATAACCAAGCTTTGCTGATCTACTTCTACTTTGCCGCCCTTTTTGATCAACGGAGTGTCTTCAACAAGGAATCGGACCGCTTAAGTGTGCGCAGATCGAGATCGAATATATGTGCTGGGCGATTGGTTGGAATTTTTGCGTACACGCTTTGCAGCAGAAGTGATGCTGGAACTCAGGAGAGTTGAGTGCAGTAGATGGAGAGCGGAGGAAGTTTAGGTGGCAACAACATGCCTATGAAGCAATGCTTTGCGGCCGTTCCGCAGAAGATACATTCAGTATTCAAGAAATTAGTAATGGTTTTGGCGACCTATCCATATTTAAAATATTTTGCTGGCGGGACCTCGGCCCGAGTTTTTTTTTTAAATTAATAGATTAAAACAATCTAATTTAATACTTATATTGCTTATTTTATTTAAAGCAAAATATTAAATAAAATATTTTTCAACTGTTTATTTAAACGAGCCCGAACCTCGACCACGCCAACATAAATATTTAAAAACATGCGCATTCCGGACGGTATCAGACGAAGCAGGGCTGGTTATCGCAGGGATGATCCGCACAGCAGCAAGGATGCAAAGCATGGAACGATGGCAAGCACGTTGGGATCGCTCATCTAAAGGACGCTGGACACATAGGCTTATCTCAAACTTGGAAGCCTGGATAAGCCGCAAGTATGGTAATACCAATTTTTACTTAACGCAGCCTATTTGGCCACGGATGCTTCAGAAGCTACTTGAAGCAATTCGGCCACGATAACACAGACGAGTGTTCTTGGTGCGGCAGTGAAATCGCAGAGGACGCCAACCACATCATCTTTGAATGTGGAAGGTTCTCAGTGAACAGGCAGGGCCTAGAGGACAGCTTGAGGAGACCTATCACGGTGGACAACTTGTTCAGAAACAAGTTGAAGACCGTAAAAGAATGGGAAGCTACCTACACTTTTGCAGCAGAAGTGATGCTGGAACTCAGGAGATTTGAGCGCAATAGATGGAGAGCGGAGGAAGTTTAGGTGACAACAACATGCCTGTGAAGCAATGCTTTGCGGCCGTTCCGCAGGCAATCCACGCCACCTAATCATCACGTACCCCCTCCTCCTCTATGTAATCTTGCTTCCCAAACAAAAATTGAAACATGCCGCTTACCTTCGTTGATATATCAGCTGTTTATGTTTACGGTACTTTACCATTTTTCAACAATCGATAGAAATCTCGATAAATCATCGTAAAAAACTCAATATGTTCCGCGCGAATTTACACATTTCTCAAAAATGTGGCCTTTTTGAATGATGTGTGAAATGTGTTTTCTTATCTGGAAACGCACAGGGCGCATTTGTAGGGACCAACTGGCACAAAAATTTATCATTTCATCCCATTACACCAGCACCCGTTCACAGTCAAAAAAGTCACCGAAATATTATGCATGCATCCCATCGTAGTCGCTATTTGCTTTCGCACGACGCTGCATGATTTCGCTATCTCAGCGTCGGTGCGTTTCTTCACTCGCACTTTCGTGAGAATGAAGGAATGCTCGATAGATCAGGCCACATCACCGTTATAATTTAGATGTGGTGAATAATAATTGTGTTTGTATTTGTGTTTTTGCTGAAATTGAAGAAAAGTAGAAGGTTCGATTGCCACGCTTCGTTCTTTTTATTTCGACAGTGGAACAAGCAAGTCACATATTTTGAGCGCGCATAAATCATAGTAATTAACGGTGCAGTGGCTGTACACCGCTTCGGATTTTTAAGGGCATATCGAGCCCAACTCTTTTTAAAAGTCCCCAGTGCTCATACAGTTCGCGTTCAGCAGATGTTATTCGCTTTTAATTAATCAAGTGCGTAATTCTGAATTAACCCCTTTTTTTAGTGGATAAAATCTTACTTAGCTACCGGCCAGCCATTGCGCAACGACGCGTTCGTGTATTCATATTTATATACACATAAAAATTCAGCGTGGCTGGTCGGTCGTAGCCAATTTGTGAGTTGCAACGGCTCTAAGGGAGTGGAAAATATCAAAAGGGCCACGGATTTCTTAAGGATCACTACAGATTAACACTGCGGCGCCACCGGCACATAGCGGCTGAGTCTATACCCCGCGACCGCGTGTTTAGCCATTGATAACCAAGCTTTGCTTATCTACTTCTACGTTGCCGCCCCTTTTTGATCAACGGAGTGTCTCCAACAAGGTATAGGACCGCTTAAGTGTCCGCAGATCGAGATCGAATATACGGCGATTGGTTGAAATTTTAGCGTACACGCTTCGATCTAAATGATCATGCTATTTAGCCATTGATAACCAAGCTTTGCTGATCTACTTCTACTTTGCCGTCCCTTTTTGATCAACGGAGTGTCTTCAACAAGGAATCGGACCGCTTAAGTGTGCGCAGATCGAGATCGAATATATGTGCTGGGCGATTGGTTGGAATTTTTGCGTACACGCTTCGATCTAAATGATCATGCTATTTAGCCATTGATAACCAAGCTTTGCTGATCTACTTCTACTTTGCCGCCCTTTTTGATCAACGGAGTGTCTTCAACAAGGAATCGGACCGCTTAAGTGTGCGCAGATCGAGATCGAATATATGTGCTGGGCGATTGGTTGGAATTTTTGCGTACACGCTTTGCAGCAGAAGTGATGCTGGAACTCAGGAGAGTTGAGTGCAGTAGATGGAGAGCGGAGGAAGTTTAGGTGGCAACAACATGCCTATGAAGCAATGCTTTGCGGCCGTTCCGCAGGCAATCCACGCCACCTAATCATCACGTACTATCTACATCCTAAGCATAAATTATTTATTATTTATATATTTATGTGCAAATAAACAGAATACAAAAAAAAACACACAAACACACAATGGAAACATAACACCCCTTCCACCCCTCCCCCACCACCCCTTAATCCTTAACACCCCCCGCCACCCCTTTACCTTGCTTAACAACACTTGACCCTGATAATAATTGTAAACAAACATACTGTGCCAGAACATACAGTCCCCACCACGGTGACATCACTTCCTGTGCCAGAACATACAGTTCCTATCTACTCTCTACATATGAATATAAAAAAAACGTGTTTCATCGACTTGGGAAATTCCAATTACTGCCCGATCAGTTTCGAAATCATTTTCAAGAAAAGGCCAGGTTGTGTTTTTTTGTTAATTTTGTACATACAAACATAGCCATGATAATTGTATAAGGCCATTAGAATCGAATAAATTCACAGCATTAATTTGTAGGATTACTCAACTGAATAAGTTTCTGTGCTTCGAAATTTTTTAACAAAAAGTGACATTTTTGACCCAATAAAATGTATATATTCCTTATCCGCATGGACATAGGAGTCCGTATTGTATTGATATTTTAAGCGTACGCAGTACTATGTTCAAGTTTATATTATATCTATTCTAAAACTCTACAAGATTAAAATATATTCATAGATATCGATATTGATAAAAATATTTTTTTTATACCCTGAACCCATTAAAAATGGGTATAAGGGTATATTGTATTTGTGCAAAATCCAAATGTATGTAACAGGCAGAAGGAAGCATCTCTGACCCCATAAAGTATATATATTCTTGATCAGCACCAATAGCCGAGTCGATCTAGCCATGTCCGTCTGTCTGTCCGTCCGTCCGTCCGGATGTATGAACGCAAGGATCTCAGAACCTATAAGATCTAGAGACGAAATTAGATGTAGGTGCTCCTAGTTCCCGCGCAGATCGAGTTTGTTTCCGATAATCGATAACTTACTCCGTTTCCAAGCAATCGATAAAAATCGATTTCGGCATCCTGTTTTTTTTTAGCAAATTGGGTAAATAATAAGGGCTAGAGCCACCAAACATGATATGTTGCTTCTAGAATATTATATATATGTCAAGTATCTTTCATTTTGTACCTATCGCTACTTCCCCGCTACCACCGCAGAGCTATAAATGAAATTAATAACCCAACTTTTATTGCCAACCAATTTAAACCACAATTTAAATGTAATTGTCTTTTTCAGAATATACAAATATTCTATGGTACAATAAGATATACTGTAGAAAATTTTATAAAGATCGGTTAAGAAAAACCAAAGTTATATGCAACTGCGCAATTGAATGGGGCAGCAGCTTTAAGAATTTCTGTATACATGTACACACACACATTCATGCGTGTCTGCTTCGCATTCTAACAGCATGGTAATTGCATCTTTTTTTGTAATGTTATTTTAGTTCCTTTTTTATCATAAGTACTTAATTGTTGGTGTGGGTGCTGAGTAGAGGTATAGCAGGTGGTGCAGTCCGCCACGAGTTCGAGCCCTACCGGGGAAAGTATTATTATTTTTTTTTTTTTTTGCTGGTGTGGCTGTTGAGTAGAGTCGACAGCAAGTATTGCGGTCAGTTGCGAGTTCGAGCCCTGCCAAGGGAACTTTTTTTTATTAATTTATTTGATGTTGGAATAAGAGGGTTCAGGGTATCCCCTAGTCGGGAGCTCCCTAGCTCCCCTAGAACCTCTTACTTGTTCTTTTATCAAGTCAGTTTCCTATATAGGCTACATGGTTTAGATATATTTAATTTTTCGAATACCTCGGTACAAATTTTCAACAGTTATTATAAAAGTAAGGATATGCATTACATAAGGTGAAGTGGGCAGACACTTCCACAATTTTGTCATAAAATATATTCATGAAAAACTCTTAAGGCTTTTAATATAAAATATTCTTTACTTTACTTCTTTGCAAATATTATTTACACAACATCTGAATAACCATTTTTAATTACTTATTTTTATCACACAGTAGACTTTACTTTTTTAAATACTAAAATCTTATAATTTATGGAGTCAACTGCTTCAGACATCACATACTATCCAGATAAATCATCGTCATTTATAAATTGTACATATTTTTCTCGCAAACCAATGGCACCTTTAGATGATGTTAGAAAAATTACTGTGCCAATTACTAAAAGTCAGAAACAATGTAGACGGCACCTTTACATATTTTGTAAAACATTGCAAACAAAATTTGCACGCCACATAGAGTTTAAATATAGAATGGAACCAGTTAGAGAGATCAGCAGTTTATCAAAAGACAAACAGCAAAGAATGAAATTGCTTGAGGGATGCTACTTACAATGAAGGAACTTTTATAGTTTAAGGGAAAACTCAAAAAGAGGGCTTTGGATTTTGTGTGCTGCAATGGATGTAAAGCCTACTTACCGAAGACAACAACTCGGAATCAAATTAAAAATTAATGTAGTATATCCATAAAATATGCAACCGAGATATATTAACCTCTGCACGAAGTGCTGCAAATAATATTGCGAAATAAAATAATGCCTGTCCTTAATGACGTCGCCATTACTAGGACAATATTGTATGATCACCTAATTATATTGTTTACAAATTTAGAAGCAATGAAGCACACGGAAGTACAGCATGATATGATAACAGCAATTATGCGTTATCTAAGTCGCCCTTTGATAGTAATAAAATATGTTATTTCCCCTAAATATTATGATTCTGTTAAGTCTGGAATTCGTTATGTTGCTGAGTTTGATTATGATAATATTCGTTTTATGAAGCCTACTGCAGCGACAACTCTAACATGATTGGTAAAAATAGTACATGTGCGAGAATATTAAAAGCACAGATCATAAAATATTGCGACAATAGCATAAAATATTTAGAAAAGGAAAAGATTTTGTTCAGGATCTACCTGCTAAAGCTTTGAATGAGCTAAACTAGAAATTCAACATATCACCATTAACCTCGTTATATCAGAGCAGAGTTAGCGAACTTGAGAGTCTTACTCTTAAGAGCTACAGAACTGCTCATGCAATTGGGGCTATCGACGATAGAGCTAATTCTGACCTGTATGAAGGCACCTCAGCCAAAATGAAAAACATCACCAGGGTGATTATTCGTGCCAAAAAAACAGAATATTTCCAGTTCTTTTTACACCATGCGATCGGTATTGCATAGCCAATAACTAAAATAATAAGAAGTTTTTCAGTTATCGGAACTTCGATACAGTAGAAGATACATTCAGTATTTAAGAAATTAGTAATGGTTTTGGCGACCTATCGATATTTAAAATATTTTAATGGCGGAACCTCGGTCCGAGTTTTTTTTTTTTTAATTAATGGATTGAAACAATCTAATTTAATACTTATATTGCTTATTTTATTTAAAGCAAAATATTAAATAAAATATTTTTCAACTGTTTATTTAAACGAGCCCGAACCTCGACCAAGCCAACATAAATATTTAAAAAGATAATGCGCTCTACGGGTCAGCTGCGCATTCCGGACGGTATCAGACGAAGCAGCGCTGGTTACCGCAGGGATGATCCGCACAACATCATCTAAAGGACGCTGGACACATAGGCTTATCCCAAACTTGGAAGCCTGGATAAGCCGCAAGTATGGTAATACTAATTTTTACTTAACGCAGCCTATTTGGCCACGGATGCTTCAGAAGCTACTTGAAACGATTCGGCCACGATAACACAGACGAGTGTTCTTGGTGCGGCAGTGAAATCGCAGAGGACGCCAACCACATCATCTTTGAATGTGGAAGGTTCTCAGTGAACAGGCAGGGCCTGGAGGACAGCTTGAGGAGACCTATCACGGTGGACAACTTGTTCAGGAACAAGTTGAAGACCGCACAAAAATGGGAAGCTACCTACACTTTTGCAGCAGAAGTGATGCTGGAACTCAGGAGATTTGAACGCAATAGATGGAGAGCGGAGGAAGTTTAGATGGCAACAACATGCCTGTGAAGCAATGCTTTGCGGCCGTTCCGCAGGCAATGCACGCCACCTAATCACGTACCCCCTCCTCTTCTATGTAATCTTGCTTCCCAAACAAAAATTGAAACATGCCGCTTACCTTCGTTGATATATCAGCTGTTTATGTTTACGGTACTTTACCCTTTCTCAAACATCGATAGAAATCTCGATAAATCATCGTAAAAAACTCAATATGTTCCGCACGAATTTACACATTTCTCAAAAATGTGGCCTTTTTGAATGATGTGTGAAATGTGTTTTCTTATCTGGAAACGCACAGGGCGCATTTGTAGGGACAAACTGGCATAAAAATTTATCATTTCATCCCATTACACCAGCACCCGTTCACAGTCAAAAAAGTCACCGAAATATTATGCATGCATCCCATCGTAGTCGCTATTTGCTTTCGCACGACGCTGCATTATTTCGCTATCTCAGCGTCGGTGCGTTTCTTCACTCGCACTTTCGTGAGAATGAAGGAATGCTCGATAGATCAGGCCACATCACCGTTATAATTTAGATGTGGTGAATAATAATTGTGTTTGTATTTGTGTTTTTGCTGAAATTGAAGAAAAGTAGAAGGTCCGATTGCCACGCTTCGTTCTTTTTAATTCGACAGTGGAACAAGCAAGTCACATATTTTGAGCGCGCATAAATCATAGTAATTAACGGTGCAGTGGCTGTACACCGCTTCGGATTTTTAAGGGCATATCGAGCCCAACTCTTTTTAAAAGTCCCCAGTGCTCATACAGTTCGCGTTCAGCAGATGTTATTCGCTTTTAATTAATCAAGCGCGTAATTCTGAATTAACCCCTTTTTTAGTGGATAAAATCTTACTTAGCTACCGGCCAGCCATTGCGCAACGACGCGTTCTTGTATTCATATATATATACACATATAAATTCAGCGTGGCTGGTCGGTCGTAGCCAATTTGTGAGTTGCAACGGCTCTAAGGGAGTGGAAAATATCAAAAGGGCCACGGATTTCTTAAGGATCACTACAGATTAACACTGCGGCGCCACCGGCACATAGCGTCTGAGTCTATACCCCGCGACCGCGTGTTTAGCCAGTGATAACCAAGCTTTGCTTATCTACTTCTACGTTGCCGCCCCTTTTTGATTAACGGAGTGTCTCCAACAAGGTATATGACCGCTTAAGTGTCCGCAGATCGAGATCGAATATACGTGCTAGGCGATTGGTTGGAATTTTTGCGTACACGCTTCGATCTAAATGATCATGCTATTTAGCCATTGATAACCAAGCTTTGCTGATCTACTTCTACTTTGCCGCCCTTTTTGATCAACGGAGTGTCTTCAACAAGGAATCGGACCGCATAAGTGTGCGCAGATCGAGATCGAATATATGTGCTGGGCGATTGGTTGGAATTTTTGCGTACACGCTTTGCAGCAGAAGTGATGCTGGAACTCAGGAGAGTTGAGTGCAGTAGATGGAGAGCGGAGGAAGTTTAGGTGGCAACAACATGCCTATGAAGCAATGCTTTGCGGCCGTTCCGCAGGCAATCCACGCCACCTAATCATCACGTACTATCTACATCCTAAGCATAAATTATTTATTATTTATATATTTATGTGCAAATAAACAGAATACAAAAAAAAAACACACACACACACAATGGAAACATAACACCCCTTCCACCCCTCCCCCACAACCCCTTAATCCTTAACACCCCCCGCCACCCCTTTACCTTGCTTAACAACACTTGACCCTGATAATAAATGTAAACAAACATACTGTGCCAGAACATACAGTCCCCACCACGGTGACATCACTTCCTGTGCCAGAACATACAGTTCCTATCTACTCTCTACATAAGAATATAAAAAAAACGTGTTTCATCGACTTGGGAAATTCCAATTACTGCCCGATCAGTTTCGAAATCATTTTCAAGAAAAGGCCAGGTTGTGTTTTTTTGTTAATTTTGTACATACAAACATAGCCATGATAATTGTATAAGGCCATTAGAATCGAATAAATTCACAGCATTAATTTGTAGGATTACTCAACTGAATAAGTTTCTGTGCTTCGAAATTTTTTTAACAAAAATGACATTTTTGACCCAATAAAATGTATATATTCCTTATCCACATGGACATAGGAGTCCGTATTGTATTGATATTTTAAGCGTACGCAGTACTATGTTCAAGTTTATATTTTATCTATTCTAAAACTCTACAAGATTTAAATATATTCATAGATATCGATATTGATAAAAATATTTTTTTTATACCCTGAACCCATTAAAAATGGGTATAAGGGTATATTGTATTTGTGCAAAATCCAAATGTATGTAACAGGCAGAAGGAAGCATCACTGACCCCATAAAGTATATATATTCTTGATCAGCACCAATAGCCGAGTCGATCTAGCCATGTCCGTCTGTCTGTCCGTCCGTCCGTCCGGATGTATGAACGCAAGGATCTCAGAACCTATAAGATCTAGAGACGAAATTAGATGTAGGTGCTCCTAGTTCCCGCGCAGATCGAGTTTGTTTCCGATAATCGATAACTTACTCCGTTTCCAAGCAATCGATAAAAATCGATATCGGCATCCTGTGTTTTTTTTAGCAAATTGGGTAAATAATAAGAGCTAGAGCCACCAAACATGATATGTTGCTTCTAGAATATTATATATATGTCAAGTATCTTTCATTTTGTACCTATCGCTACTTCCCCGCTACCACCGCAGAGCTATAAATAAAATTAATAACCCAACTTTTATTGCCAACCAATTTAAACCACAATTTAAATGTAATTGTCTTTTTCAGAATATACAAATATTCTATGGTACAATAAGATATACTGTAGAAAATTTTATAAAGATCGGTTAAGAAAAACCAAAGTTATATGCAACTGCGCAATTGAATGGGGCAGCAGCTTTAAGAATTTCTGTATACATGTACACAAACACATTCATGCGCGTCTGCTTCGCATTCTAACAGCATGGTAATTGCATCTTTTTTAACTTAATTGTTGGTGTGGGTGCTGAGTAGAGGTATAGCAGGTGGTGCAGTCCGCCACGAGTTCGACCCCTACCGGGGAAAGTATTATTATTATTTTTTTTTTGCTGGTGTGGCTGTTGAGTAGAGTCGACAGCAGGTATTGCGGTCAGTTGCGAGTGCGAGCCCTGCCAAGGGAACTTTTTTTTATTAATTTATTTGATGTTGGAATAAGAGGGTTCAGGGTATCCCCTAGTCGGGAGCTCCCTAGCTCCCCTAGAACCTCTTACTTGTTTTTTTATCAAGTTAGTTTCCTATATAGGCTACATGGTTTAGATATATTTAATTTTTCGAATACCTCGGTACAAATTTTCAACAGTTATTATAAAAGTAAGGATATGCATTACATAAGGTGAAGTGGGCAGACACTTCCACAATTTTGTCATAAAATATATTCATGAAAAACTCTTAAGGCTTTTAATATAAAATATTCTTTACTTTACTTCTTTGCAAATATTATTTACACAACATCTGAATAACCATTTTTAATTACTTATTTTTATCGCACAGTAGACTTTACTTTTTTAAATACTAAAATCTTATAATTTATGGAGTCAACTGCTTCAGACATCACATACTATCCAGATAAATCATCGTCATTTATAAATTGTACATATTTTTCTCGCAAACCAATGGCACCTTTAGATGATGTTAGAAAAATTACTGTGCCAATTACTAAAAGTCAGAAACAATGTAGACGGCACCTTTACATATTTTGTAAAACATTGCAAACAAAATTTGCACGCCACATAGAGTTTAAATATAGAATGGAACCAGTTAGAGAGATCAGCAGTTTATCAAAAGACAAACAGCAAAGAATGAAATTGCTTTTATAGTTTCACGTCAATTAAGGGAAAACTCAAAAAGAGGGCTTTGGATTTTGTGTGCTGCAATGGATGTAAAGCCTACTTACCGAAGACAACAACTCGGAATCAAATTAAAAATTAATGTAGTATATCCATAAAATATGCAACCGAGATATATTAACCTCTGCACGAAGTGCTGCAAATAATATTGCGAAATAAAATAATGCCTGTCCTTAATGACGTCGCCATTACTACGACAATATTGTATGATCACCTAATTATATTGTTTACAAATTTAGAAGCAATGAAGCACACGGAAGTACAGCATGATATGATAACAGCAATTATGCGTTATCTAAGTCGCCTTTTGATAGTAATAAAATGCGTTATTTCCCCTAAATATTATGATTCTGTTAAGTCTGGAATTCGTTATGTTGCTGAGTTTGATTATGATAATATTAGTTTTATGAAGCCTACTGCAGCGACAACTCTAACATGCTTGGTAAAAATAGTACATGTGCGAGAATATTAAAAGCACAGATCATAAAATATTGCGACAATAGCATAAAATATTTAGAAAAAGAAAAAATTTTGTTCAGGATCTACCTGCTAAAGCTTTGAATGAGCTAAACTAGAAATTCAACATATCACCATTAACCTCGTTATATCAGAGCAGAGTTAGCGAACTTGAGAGTCTTACTCTTAAGAGCTACAGAACTGCTCATTCAATTGGGGCTATCGACGATAGAGCTAATTCTGACCTGTATGAAGGCACCTCAGCCAAAATGAAAAACATCACCATGGTGATTATTCGTGCCAAAAAAACCGAACATTTCCAGTTCTTTTTACACCATGCGATCGGTATTGCATAGCCAATAACTAAAATAATAAGAAGTTTTTCAGTTATCGGAACTTCGATACAGTAGAAGATACATTCAGTATTTAAGAAATTAGTAATGGTTTTGGCGACCTATCCATATTTAAAATATTTTAATGGCGGAACCTCGGTCCGAGTTTTTTTTTTTAATTAATAGATTGAAACAATCTAATTTAATACTTATATTGCTTATTTTATTTAAAGCAAAATATTAAATAAAATATTTTTCAACTGTTTATTTAAACGAGCCCGAACCTCGACCAAGCCAACATAAATATTTAAAAACATAATGCGCTCTACGGGTCAGCTGCGCATTCCGGACGGTATCAGACGAAGCAGCGCTGGTTATCGCAGGGATGATCCGCACAACAGCAAGGATGCAAAGCATGGAACGATGGCAAGCACGTTGGGATCGCTCATCTAAAGGACGCTGGATACATAGGCTTATCCCAAACTTGGAAGCCTGGATAAGCCGCAAGTATGGTAATACTAATTTTTACTTAAAGCAGCCTATTTGGCCACGGATGCTTCAGAAGCTACTTGAAGCGATTCGGCCACGATAACACAGACGAGTGTTCTTGGTGCGGCAGTGAAATCGCAGAGGACGCCAACCACATCATCTTTGAATGTGGAAGGTTCTCAGTGAACAGGCAGGGCCTAGAGGACAGCTTGAGGAGACCTATCACGGTGGACAACTTGTTCAGGAACAAGTTGAAGACCGCACAAAAATGGGAAGCTACCTACACTTTTGCAGCAGAAGTGATGCTGGAACTCAGGAGAGTTGAACGCAATAGATGGAGAGCGGAGGAAGTTTAGATGGTAACAACATGCCTGTGAAGCAATGCTTTGCGGCCGTTCCGCAGGCAATCCACGCCACCTAATCATCACGTACCCCCCTCCTCCTCTATGTAATCTTGCTTCCCAAACAAAAATTGAAACATGCCGCTTACCTTCGTTGATATATCAGCTGTTTATGTTTACGGTACTTTACCATTTTTCAAACATTGATAGAAATCTCGATAAATCATCGTAAAAAACTCAATATGTTCCGCGCGAATTTACACATTTCTCAAAAATGTGGCCTTTTTGAATGATGTGTGAAATGTGTTTTCTTATCTGGAAACGCACAGGGCGCATTTGTAGGGACCAACTGGCACAAAAATTTATCATTTCATCCCATTACACCAGCACCCGTTCACAGTCAAAAAAGTCACCGAAATATTATGCATGCATCCCATCGTAGTCGCTATTTGCTTTCGCACGACGCTGCATGATTTCGCTATCCAAGCGTCGGTGCGTTTCTTCACTCGCACTTTCGTGAGAATGAAGGAATGCTCGATAGATCAGGCCACATCACCGTTATAATTTAGATGTGGTGAATAATAATTGTGTTTGTATTTGTGTTTTTGCTGAAATTGAAGAAAAGTAGAAGGTCCGATTGCCACGCTTCGTTCTTTTTAATTCGACAGTGGAACAAGCAAGTCACATATTTTGAGCGCGCATAAATCATAGTAATTAACGGTGCAGTGGCTGTACACCGCTTCGGATTTTTAAGGGCATATCGAGCCCAACTCTTTTTAAAAGTCCCCAGTGCTCATACAGTTCGCGTTCAGCAGATGTTATTCGCTTTTAATTAATCAAGCGCGTAATTCTGAATTAACCTCTTTTTTTAGTGGATAAATTCTTACTTAGCTACCGGCCAGTCATTGCGCAACGACGCGTTCTTGTATTCATATATATATATACATATAAATTCAGCGTGGCTGGTCGGTCGTAGCCAATTTGTGAGTTGCGACGGCTCTAAGGGAGTGGAAAATATCAAAAGGGCCACGGATTTCTTAAGGATCACTACAGATTAACACTGCGGCGCCACCGGCACATAGCGTCTGAGTCTATACCCCGCGACCGCGTGTTTAGCCAGTGATAACCAAGCTTTGCTTATCTACTTCTACGTTGCCGCCCCTTTTTGATTAACGGAGTGTCTCCAACAAGGTATATGACCGCTTAAGTGTCCGCAGATCGAGATCGAATATACGTGCTAGGCGATTGGTTGGAATTTTTGCGTACACGCTTCGATCTAAATGATCATGCTATTTAGCCATTGATAACCAAGCTTTGCTGATCTACTTCTACTTTGCCGCCCTTTTTGATCAACGGAGTGTCTTCAACAAGGAATCGGACCGCATAAGTGTGCGCAGATCGAGATCGAATATATGTGCTGGGCGATTGGTTGGAATTTTTGCGTACACGCTTTGCAGCAGAAGTGATGCTGGAACTCAGGAGAGTTGAGTGCAGTAGATGGAGAGCGGAGGAAGTTTAGGTGGCAACAACATGCCTATGAAGCAATGCTTTGCGGCCGTTCCGCAGGCAATCCACGCCACCTAATCATCACGTACTATCTACATCCTAAGCATAAATTATTTATTATTTATAAATTTATGTGCAAATAAACAGAATACAAAAAAAAAACACACACACACACAATGGAAACATAACACCCCTTCCACCCCTCCCCCACAACCCCTTAATCCTTAACACCCCCCGCCACCCCTTTACCTTGCTTAACAACACTTGACCCTGATAATAAATGTAAACAAACATACTGTGCCAGAACATACAGTCCCCACCACGGTGACATCACTTCCTGTGCCAGAACATACAGTTCCTATCTACTCTCTACATAAGAATATAAAAAAAACGTGTTTCATCGACTTGGGAAATTCCAATTACTGCCCGATCAGTTTCGAAATCATTTTCAAGAAAAGGCCAGGTTGTGTTTTTTTGTTAATTTTGTACATACAAACATAGCCATGATAATTGTATAAGGCCATTAGAATCGAATAAATTCACAGCATTAATTTGTAGGATTACTCAACTGAATAAGTTTCTGTGCTTCGAAATTTTTTAACAAAAATGACATTTTTGACCCAATAAAATGTATATATTCCTTATCCGCATGGACATAGGAGTCCGTATTGTATTGATATTTTAAGCGTACGCAGTACTATGTTCAAGTTTATATTTTATCTATTCTAAAACTCTACAAGATTTAAATATATTCATAGATATCGATATTGATAAAAATATTTTTTTTATACCCTGAACCCATTAAAAATGGGTATAAGGGTATATTGTATTTGTGCAAAATCCAAATGTATGTAACAGGCAGAAGGAAGCATCACTGACCCCATAAAGTATATATATTCTTGATCAGCACCAATAGCCGAGTCGATCTAGCCATGTCCGTCTGTCTGTCCGTCCGTCCGTCCGGATGTATGAACGCAAGGATCTCAGAACCTATAAGATCTAGAGACGAAATTAGATGTAGGTGCTCCTAGTTCCCGCGCAGATCGAGTTTGTTTCCGATAATCGATAACTTACTCCGTTTCCAAGCAATCGATAAAAATCGATATCGGCATCCTGTGTTTTTTTTAGCAAATTGGGTAAATAATAAGAGCTAGAGCCACCAAACATGATATGTTGCTTCTAGAATATTATATATATGTCAAGTATCTTTCATTTTGTACCTATCGCTACTTCCCCGCTACCACCGCAGAGCTATAAATAAAATTAATAACCCAACTTTTATTGCCAACCAATTTAAACCACAATTTAAATGTAATTGTCTTTTTCAGAATATACAAATATTCTATGGTACAATAAGATATACTGTAGAAAATTTTATAAAGATCGGTTAAGAAAAACCAAAGTTATATGCAACTGCGCAATTGAATGGGGCAGCAGCTTTAAGAATTTCTGTATACATGTACACAAACACATTCATGCGCGTCTGCTTCGCATTCTAACAGCATGGTAATTGCATCTTTTTTAACTTAATTGTTGGTGTGGGTGCTGAGTAGAGGTATAGCAGGTGGTGCAGTCCGCCACGAGTTCGAGCCCTACCGGGGAAAGTATTATTATTTTTTTTTTTTTTTGCTGGTGTGGCTGTTGAGTAGAGTCGACAGCAAGTATTGCGGTCAGTTGCGAGTTCGAGCCCTGCCAAGGGAACTTTTTTTTATTAATTTATTTGATGTTGGAATAAGAGGGTTCAGGGTATCCCCTAGTCGGGAGCTCCCTAGCTCCCCTAGAACCTCTTACTTGTTTTTTTATCAAGTCAGTTTCCTATATAGGCTACATGGTTTAGATATATTTAATTTTTCGAATACCTCGGTACAAATTTTCAACAGTTATTATAAAAGTAAGGATTTGCATTACATAAGGTGAAGTGGGCAGACACTTCCACAATTTTGTCATAAAATATATTCATGAAAAACTCTTAAGGCTTTTAATATAAAATATTCTTTACTTTACTTCTTTGCAAATATTATTTACACAACATCTGAATAACCATTTTTAATTACTTATTTTTATCACACAGTAGACTTTACTTTTTTAAATACTAAAATCTTATAATTTATGGAGTCAACTGCTTCAGACATCACATACTATCCAGATAAATCATCGTCATTTATAAATTGTACATATTTTTCTCGCAAACCAATGGCACCTTTAGATGATGTTAGAAAAATTACTGTGCCAATTACTAAAAGTCAGAAACAATGTAGACGGCACCTTTACATATTTTGTAAAACATTGCAAACAAAATTTGCACGCCACATAGAGTTTAAATATAGAATGGAACCAGTTAGAGAGATCAGCAGTTTATCAAAAGACAAACAGCAAAGAATGAAATTGCTTGAGGGATGCTACTTACAATGAAGGAACTTTTATAGTTTAAGGGAAAACTCAAAAAGAGGGCTTTGGATTTTGTGTGCTGCAATGGATGTAAAGCCTACTTACCGAAGACAACAACTCGGAATCAAATTAAAAATTAATGTAGTATATCCATAAAATATGCAACCGAGATATATTAACCTCTGCACGAAGTGCTGCAAATAATATTGCGAAATAAAATAATGCCTGTCCTTAATGACGTCGCCATTACTAGGACAATATTGTATGATCACCTAATTATATTGTTTACAAATTTAGAAGCAATGAAGCACACGGAAGTACAGCATGATATGATAACAGCAATTATGCGTTATCTAAGTCGCCCTTTGATAGTAATAAAATATGTTATTTCCCCTAAATATTATGATTCTGTTAAGTCTGGAATTCGTTATGTTGCTGAGTTTGATTATGATAATATTCGTTTTATGAAGCCTACTGCAGCGACAACTCTAACATGATTGGTAAAAATAGTACATGTGCGAGAATATTAAAAGCACAGATCATAAAATATTGCGACAATAGCATAAAATATTTAGAAAAGGAAAAGATTTTGTTCAGGATCTACCTGCTAAAGCTTTGAATGAGCTAAACTAGAAATTCAACATATCACCATTAACCTCGTTATATCAGAGCAGAGTTAGCGAACTTGAGAGTCTTACTCTTAAGAGCTACAGAACTGCTCATTCAATTGGGGCTATCGACGATAGAGCTAATTCTGACCTGTATGAAGGCACCTCAGACAAAATGAAAAACATCACCATGGTGATTATTCGTGCCAAAAAAACAGAATATTTCCAGTTCTTTTTACACCATGCGATCGGTATTGCATAGCCAATAACTAAAATAATAAGAAGTTTTTCAGTTATCGGAACTTCGATACAGTAGAAGATACATTCAGTATTTAAGAAATTAGTAATGGTTTTGGCGACCTATCGATATTTAAAATATTTTAATGGCGGAACCTCGGTCCGAGTTTTTTTTTTTTTAATTAATGGATTGAAACAATCTAATTTAATACTTATATTGCTTATTTTATTTAAAGCAAAATATTAAATAAAATATTTTTCAACTGTTTATTTAAACGAGCCCGAACCTCGACCAAGCCAACATAAATATTTAAAAAGATAATGCGCTCTACGGGTCAGCTGCGCATTCCGGACGGTATCAGACGAAGCAGCGCTGGTTACCGCAGGGATGATCCGCACAACATCATCTAAAGGACGCTGGACACATAGGCTTATCCCAAACTTGGAAGCCTGGATAAGCCGCAAGTATGGTAATACTAATTTTTACTTAACGCAGCCTATTTGGCCACGGATGCTTCAGAAGCTACTTGAAGCGATTCGGCCACGATAACACAGACGAGTGTTCTTGGTGCGGCAGTGAAATCGCAGAGGACGCCAACCACATCATCTTTGAATGTGGAAGGTTCTCAGTGAACAGGCAGGGCAGGGAGAGCGGAGGAAGTTTAGATGGCAACAACATGCCTGTGAAGCAATGCTTTGCGGCCGTTCCGCAGGCAATGCACGCCACCTAATCACGTACCCCCTCCTCTTCTATGTAATCTTGCTTCCCAAACAAAAATTGAAACATGCCGCTTACCTTCGTTGATATATCAGCTGTTTATGTTTACGGTACTTTACCCTTTCTCAAACATCGATAGAAATCTCGATAAATCATCGTAAAAAACTCAATATGTTCCGCGCGAATTTACACATTTCTCAAAAATGTGGCCTTTTTGAATGATGTGTGAAATGTGTTTTCTTATCTGGAAACGCACAGGGCGCATTTGTAGGGACAAACTGGCATAAAAATTTATCATTTCATCCCATTACACCAGCACCCGTTCACAGTCAAAAAAGTCACCGAAATATTATGCATGCATCCCATCGTAGTCGCTATTTGCTTTCGCACGACGCTGCATTATTTCGCTATCTCAGCGTCGGTGCGTTTCTTCACTCGCACTTTCGTGAGAATGAAGGAATGCTCGATAGATCAGGCCACATCACCGTTATAATTTAGATGTGGTGAATAATAATTGTGTTTGTATTTGTGTTTTTGCTGAAATTGAAGAAAAGTAGAAGGTCCGATTGCCACGCTTCGTTCTTTTTAATTCGACAGTGGAACAAGCAAGTCACATATTTTGAGCGCGCATAAATCATAGTAATTAACGGTGCAGTGGCTGTACACCGCTTCGGATTTTTAAGGGCATATCGAGCCCAACTCTTTTTAAAAGTCCCCAGTGCTCATACAGTTCGCGTTCAGCAGATGTTATTCGCTTTTAATTAATCAAGCGCGTAATTCTGAATTAACCCCTTTTTTAGTGGATAAAATCTTACTTAGCTACCGGCCAGCCATTGCGCAACGACGCGTTCTTGTATTCATATATATATACACATATAAATTCAGCGTGGCTGGTCGGTCGTAGCCAATTTGTGAGTTGCAACGGCTCTAAGGGAGTGGAAAATATCAAAAGGGCCACGGATTTCTTAAGGATCACTACAGATTAACACTGCGGCGCCACCGGCACATAGCGTCTGAGTCTATACCCCGCGACCGCGTGTTTAGCCAGTGATAACCAAGCTTTGCTTATCTACTTCTACGTTGCCGCCCCTTTTTGATTAACGGAGTGTCTCCAACAAGGTATATGACCGCTTAAGTGTCCGCAGATCGAGATCGAATATACGTGCTAGGCGATTGGTTGGAATTTTTGCGTACACGCTTCGATCTAAATGATCATGCTATTTAGCCATTGATAACCAAGCTTTGCTGATCTACTTCTACTTTGCCGCCCTTTTTGATCAACGGAGTGTCTTCAACAAGGAATCGGACCGCATAAGTGTGCGCAGATCGAGATCGAATATATGTGCTGGGCGATTGGTTGGAATTTTTGCGTACACGCTTTGCAGCAGAAGTGATGCTGGAACTCAGGAGAGTTGAGTGCAGTAGATGGAGAGCGGAGGAAGTTTAGGTGGCAACAACATGCCTATGAAGCAATGCTTTGCGGCCGTTCCGCAGGCAATCCACGCCACCTAATCATCACGTACTATCTACATCCTAAGCATAAATTATTTATTATTTATATATTTATGTGCAAATAAACAGAATACAAAAAAAAAACACACACACACACAATGGAAACATAACACCCCTTCCACCCCTCCCCCACAACCCCTTAATCCTTAACACCCCCCGCCACCCCTTTACCTTGCTTAACAACACTTGACCCTGATAATAAATGTAAACAAACATACTGTGCCAGAACATACAGTCCCCACCACGGTGACATCACTTCCTGTGCCAGAACATACAGTTCCTATCTACTCTCTACATAAGAATATAAAAAAAACGTGTTTCATCGACTTGGGAAATTCCAATTACTGCCCGATCAGTTTCGAAATCATTTTCAAGAAAAGGCCAGGTTGTGTTTTTTTGTTAATTTTGTACATACAAACATAGCCATGATAATTGTATAAGGCCATTAGAATCGAATAAATTCACAGCATTAATTTGTAGGATTACTCAACTGAATAAGTTTCTGTGCTTCGAAATTTTTTAACAAAAATGACATTTTTGACCCAATAAAATGTATATATTCCTTATCCGCATGGACATAGGAGTCCGTATTGTATTGATATTTTAAGCGTACGCAGTACTATGTTCAAGTTTATATTTTATCTATTCTAAAACTCTACAAGATTTAAATATATTCATAGATATCGATATTGATAAAAATATTTTTTTTATACCCTGAACCCATTAAAAATGGGTATAAGGGTATATTGTATTTGTGCAAAATCCAAATGTATGTAACAGGCAGAAGGAAGCATCACTGACCCCATAAAGTATATATATTCTTGATCAGCACCAATAGCCGAGTCGATCTAGCCATGTCCGTCTGTCTGTCCGTCCGTCCGTCCGGATGTATGAACGCAAGGATCTCAGAACCTATAAGATCTAGAGACGAAATTAGATGTAGGTGCTCCTAGTTCCCGCGCAGATCGAGTTTGTTTCCGATAATCGATAACTTACTCCGTTTCCAAGCAATCGATAAAAATCGATATCGGCATCCTGTGTTTTTTTTAGCAAATTGGGTAAATAATAAGAGCTAGAGCCACCAAACATGATATGTTGCTTCTAGAATATTATATATATGTCAAGTATCTTTCATTTTGTACCTATCGCTACTTCCCCGCTACCACCGCAGAGCTATAAATAAAATTAATAACCCAACTTTTATTGCCAACCAATTTAAACCACAATTTAAATGTAATTGTCTTTTTCAGAATATACAAATATTCTATGGTACAATAAGATATACTGTAGAAAATTTTATAAAGATCGGTTAAGAAAAACCAAAGTTATATGCAACTGCGCAATTGAATGGGGCAGCAGCTTTAAGAATTTCTGTATACATGTACACAAACACATTCATGCGCGTCTGCTTCGCATTCTAACAGCATGGTAATTGCATCTTTTTTAACTTAATTGTTGGTGTGGGTGCTGAGTAGAGGTATAGCAGGTGGTGCAGTCCGCCACGAGTTCGACCCCTACCGGGGAAAGTATTATTATTATTTTTTTTTTGCTGGTGTGGCTGTTGAGTAGAGTCGACAGCAGGTATTGCGGTCAGTTGCGAGTGCGAGCCCTGCCAAGGGAACTTTTTTTTATTAATTTATTTGATGTTGGAATAAGAGGGTTCAGGGTATCCCCTAGTCGGGAGCTCCCTAGCTCCCCTAGAACCTCTTACTTGTTTTTTTATCAAGTTAGTTTCCTATATAGGCTACATGGTTTAGATATATTTAATTTTTCGAATACCTCGGTACAAATTTTCAACAGTTATTATAAAAGTAAGGATATGCATTACATAAGGTGAAGTGGGCAGACACTTCCACAATTTTGTCATAAAATATATTCATGAAAAACTCTTAAGGCTTTTAATATAAAATATTCTTTACTTTACTTCTTTGCAAATATTATTTACACAACATCTGAATAACCATTTTTAATTACTTATTTTTATCGCACAGTAGACTTTACTTTTTTAAATACTAAAATCTTATAATTTATGGAGTCAACTGCTTCAGACATCACATACTATCCAGATAAATCATCGTCATTTATAAATTGTACATATTTTTCTCGCAAACCAATGGCACCTTTAGATGATGTTAGAAAAATTACTGTGCCAATTACTAAAAGTCAGAAACAATGTAGACGGCACCTTTACATATTTTGTAAAACATTGCAAACAAAATTTGCACGCCACATAGAGTTTAAATATAGAATGGAACCAGTTAGAGAGATCAGCAGTTTATCAAAAGACAAACAGCAAAGAATGAAATTGCTTTTATAGTTTCACGTCAATTAAGGGAAAACTCAAAAAGAGGGCTTTGGATTTTGTGTGCTGCAATGGATGTAAAGCCTACTTACCGAAGACAACAACTCGGAATCAAATTAAAAATTAATGTAGTATATCCATAAAATATGCAACCGAGATATATTAACCTCTGCACGAAGTGCTGCAAATAATATTGCGAAATAAAATAATGCCTGTCCTTAATGACGTCGCCATTACTAGGACAATATTGTATGATCACCTAATTATATTGTTTACAAATTTAGAAGCAATGAAGCACACGGAAGTACAGCATGATATGATAACAGCAATTATGCGTTATCTAAGTCGCCTTTTGATAGTAATAAAATGCGTTATTTCCCCTAAATATTATGATTCTGTTAAGTCTGGAATTCGTTATGTTGCTGAGTTTGATTATGATAATATTAGTTTTATGAAGCCTACTGCAGCGACAACTCTAACATGCTTGGTAAAAATAGTACATGTGCGAGAATATTAAAAGCACAGATCATAAAATATTGCGACAATAGCATAAAATATTTAGAAAAAGAAAAAATTTTGTTCAGGATCTACCTGCTAAAGCTTTGAATGAGCTAAACTAGAAATTCAACATATCACCATAACCTCGTTATATCAGAGCAGAGTTAGCGAACTTGAGAGTCTTACTCTTAAGAGCTACAGAACTGCTCATTCAATTGGGGCTATCGACGATAGAGCTAATTCTGACCTGTATGAAGGCACCTCAGCCAAAATGAAAAACATCACCATGGTGATTATTCGTGCCAAAAAAACCGAACATTTCCAGTTCTTTTTACACCATGCGATCGGTATTGCATAGCCAATAACTAAAATAATAAGAAGTTTTTCAGTTATCGGAACTTCGATACAGTAGAAGATACATTCAGTATTTAAGAAATTAGTAATGGTTTTGGCGACCTATCCATATTTAAAATATTTTAATGGCGGAACCTCGGTCCGAGTTTTTTTTTTTAATTAATAGATTGAAACAATCTAATTTAATACTTATATTGCTTATTTTATTTAAAGCAAAATATTAAATAAAATATTTTTCAACTGTTTATTTAAACGAGCCCGAACCTCGACCAAGCCAACATAAATATTTAAAAACATAATGCGCTCTACGGGTCAGCTGCGCATTCCGGACGGTATCAGACGAAGCAGCGCTGGTTATCGCAGGGATGATCCGCACAACAGCAAGGATGCAAAGCATGGAACGATGGCAAGCACGTTGGGATCGCTCATCTAAAGGACGCTGGATACATAGGCTTATCCCAAACTTGGAAGCCTGGATAAGCCGCAAGTATGGTAATACTAATTTTTACTTAAAGCAGCCTATTTGGCCACGGATGCTTCAGAAGCTACTTGAAGCGATTCGGCCACGATAACACAGACGAGTGTTCTTGGTGCGGCAGTGAAATCGCAGAGGACGCCAACCACATCATCTTTGAATGTGGAAGGTTCTCAGTGAACAGGCAGGGCCTAGAGGACAGCTTGAGGAGACCTATCACGGTGGACAACTTGTTCAGGAACAAGTTGAAGACCGCACAAAAATGGGAAGCTACCTACACTTTTGCAGCAGAAGTGATGCTGGAACTCAGGAGAGTTGAACGCAATAGATGGAGAGCGGAGGAAGTTTAGATGGTAACAACATGCCTGTGAAGCAATGCTTTGCGGCCGTTCCGCAGGCAATCCACGCCACCTAATCATCACGTACCCCCCTCCTCCTCTATGTAATCTTGCTTCCCAAACAAAAATTGAAACATGCCGCTTACCTTCGTTGATATATCAGCTGTTTATGTTTACGGTACTTTACCATTTTTCAAACATTGATAGAAATCTCGATAAATCATCGTAAAAAACTCAATATGTTCCGCGCGAATTTACACATTTCTCAAAAATGTGGCCTTTTTGAATGATGTGTGAAATGTGTTTTCTTATCTGGAAACGCACAGGGCGCATTTGTAGGGACCAACTGGCACAAAAATTTATCATTTCATCCCATTACACCAGCACCCGTCACAGTCAAAAAAGTCACCGAAATATTATGCATGCATCCCATCGTAGTCGCTATTTGCTTTCGCACGACGCTGCATGATTTCGCTATCCAAGCGTCGGTGCGTTTCTTCACTCGCACTTTCGTGAGAATGAAGGAATGCTCGATAGATCAGGCCACATCACCGTTATAATTTAGATGTGGTGAATAATAATTGTGTTTGTATTTGTGTTTTTGCTGAAATTGAAGAAAAGTAGAAGGTCCGATTGCCACGCTTCGTTCTTTTTAATTCGACAGTGGAACAAGCAAGTCACATATTTTGAGCGCGCATAAATCATAGTAATTAACGGTGCAGTGGCTGTACACCGCTTCGGATTTTTAAGGGCATATCGAGCCCAACTCTTTTTAAAAGTCCCCAGTGCTCATACAGTTCGCGTTCAGCAGATGTTATTCGCTTTTAATTAATCAAGCGCGTAATTCTGAATTAACCTCTTTTTTTAGTGGATAAATTCTTACTTAGCTACCGGCCAGTCATTGCGCAACGACGCGTTCTTGTATTCATATATATATATACATATAAATTCAGCGTGGCTGGTCGGTCGTAGCCAATTTGTGAGTTGCGACGGCTCTAAGGGAGTGGAAAATATCAAAAGGGCCACGGATTTCTTAAGGATCACTACAGATTAACACTGCGGCGCCACCGGCACATAGCGTCTGAGTCTATACCCCGCGACCGCGTGTTTAGCCAGTGATAACCAAGCTTTGCTTATCTACTTCTACGTTGCCGCCCCTTTTTGATTAACGGAGTGTCTCCAA
Organism: Drosophila virilis; assembly: GCF_030788295.1. Classification (NCBI taxonomy): domain Eukaryota; kingdom Metazoa; phylum Arthropoda; class Insecta; order Diptera; family Drosophilidae; genus Drosophila; species Drosophila virilis. Next base: position 426,463 of record NC_091548.1, read on the forward strand.
CAAGGTATATGACCGCTTAAGTGTCCGCAGATCGAGATCGAATATACGTGCTAGGCGATTGGTTGGAATTTTTGCGTACACGCTTCGATCTAAATGATCATGCTATTTAGCCATTGATAACCAAGCTTTGCTGATCTACTTCTACTTTGCCGCCCTTTTTGATCAACGGAGTGTCTTCAACAAGGAATCGGACCGCATAAGTGTGCGCAGATCGAGATCGAATATATGTGCTGGGCGATTGGTTGGAATTTTTGCGTACACGCTTTGCAGCAGAAGTGATGCTGGAACTCAGGAGAGTTGAGTGCAGTAGATGGAGAGCGGAGGAAGTTTAGGTGGCAACAACATGCCTATGAAGCAATGCTTTGCGGCCGTTCCGCAGGCAATCCACGCCACCTAATCATCACGTACTATCTACATCCTAAGCATAAATTATTTATTATTTATATATTTATGTGCAAATAAACAGAATACAAAAAAAAAACACACACACACACAATGGAAACATAACACCCCTTCCACCCCTCCCCCACAACCCCTTAATCCTTAACACCCCCCGCCACCCCTTTACCTTGCTTAACAACACTTGACCCTGATAATAAATGTAAACAAACATACTGTGCCAGAACATACAGTCCCCACCACGGTGACATCACTTCCTGTGCCAGAACATACAGTTCCTATCTACTCTCTACATAAGAATATAAAAAAAACGTGTTTCATCGACTTGGGAAATTCCAATTACTGCCCGATCAGTTTCGAAATCATTTTCAAGAAAAGGCCAGGTTGTGTTTTTTTGTTAATTTTGTACATACAAACATAGCCATGATAATTGTATAAGGCCATTAGAATCGAATAAATTCACGAGCATTAATTTGTAGGATTACTCAACTGAATAAGTTTCTCTGCTTCGAAATTTTTTAACAAAAAGTGACATTTTTGACCCAATAAAATGTATATATTCCTTATCCGCATGGACATAGGAGTCCGTATTGTATTAATATTTTAAGCGTACGCAGTACTATGTTCAAGTTTATATTATATCTATTCTAAAACTCTACAAGATTTAAATATATTCATAGATATCGATATTGATAAAAATATTTATTTTATACCCTGAACCCATTAAAAATGGGTATAAGGGTATATTGTATTTGTGCAAAATCCAAATGTATGTAACAGGCAGAAGGAAGCATCTACTGACCCCATAAAGTATATATATTCTTGATCAGCACCAATAGCCGAGTCGATCTAGCCATGTCCGTCTGTCTGTCCGTCCGTCCGTCCGTATGTATGAACGCAAGGATCTCAGAACCTATAAGATCTAGAGACGAAATTAGATGTAGGTGCTCCTAGTTCCCGCGCAGATCGAGTTTGTTTCCGATAATCGATAACTTACTCCGTTTCCAAGCAATCGATAAAAATCGATATCGCCATCCTGTTTTTTTTAGCAAATTGGGTAAATAATAAGAGCTAGAGCCACCAGAGCTATAAATGGAATTAATAACCCAACTTTTATTGCCAACCAATTTAAACCACAATTTAAATGTAATTGTCTTTTTCAGAATATACAAATATTCTATGGTACAATAAGATATACTGTAGAAAATTTTATAAAGATCGGTTAAGAAAAACCAAAGTTATATGCAACTGCGCAATTGAATGGGGCAGCAGCTTTAAGAATTTCTGTATACATGTACACAAACACATTCATGCGCGTCTGCTTCGCATTCTAACAGCATGGTAATTGCATCTTTTTTTGTAATGTTATTTTAGTTCCTTTTTTATCATAAGTACTTAATTGTTGGTGTGGCTGCTGAGTAGAGGTATAGCAGGTGGTGCAGTCTGCCACGAGTTCGAGCCCTACCGGGGAAAGTATAATTTTTCCTTTTTTTTTGCTGGTGTGGCTGTTGAGTAGAGTCGACAGCAAGTATTGCGGTCAGTTGCGAGTTCGAGCCCTGCCAAGGGAACTTCTTTTTATTAATTTATTTGATGTTGGAATAAGAGGGTTCAGGGTATCCCCTAGGTGGGAGCTCCCTAGCTCCCCTAGAACCTCTTTCTTGTTTTTTTATCAATTCAGTTTCCTATGTAGGCTACATGGTTTAGATATATTTAATTTTTCGAATACCTCGGTACAAATTTTCAACAGTTGTTATAAAAGTAAGGATATGCATTACATAAGGTGAAGTGGGCAGACACTTCCACAATTTTGTCATAAAATATATTCATGAAAAACTCTTAAGGCTTTTAATATAAAATATTCTTTACTTTACTTCTTTGCAAATATTATTTACGCAACATCTGAATAACCATTTTTAATTACTTATTTTTATCGCACAGTAGACTTTACTTTTTTAAATACTAAAATCTTATAATTTATGCAGTCAACTGTTTCAGACATCACATACTATCCAGATAAATCATCGTCATTTATAAATTGTACATATTTTTCTCGCAAGCCAATGGCACCGTTAGATGATGTTAGAAAAATTACTGTGCCAATTACTAAAAGTCAGAAACAATGTAGACTTTACTTTTTTAAATACTAAAATCTTATAATTTATGGAGTCAACTGCTTCAGACATCACATACTATCCAGATAAATCATCGTCATTTATAAATTGTACATATTTTTCTCGCAAACCAATGGCACCTTTAGATGATGTTAGAAAAATTACTGTGCCAATTACTTAAAGTCAGAAACAATGTAGACGGCACCTTTACATATTTTGTAAAACATTGCAAACAAAATTTGCACGCCACATAGAGTTTAAATATAGAATGGAACCAGTTAGAGAGATCAGCAGTTTATCGAAAGACAAACAGCAAAGAATGAAATTGCTTGAGGGATGCTACTTACAATGAAGGAACTTTTATAGTTTCACGTCAATTAAGGGAAAACTCAAAACTATAGATTTTGTGTGCTCCAATGGATGTAAAGCCTACTTACCGAAGACAACAACTCGGAACCAAATTAACACTTAATGTAGTAATATCCATAAAATATGCATCCGAGATATATTAACCTCTGCACGAAGTGCTGCAAATAATATTGCAAAATAAAATAATGCCTGTCCTTAATGACGTCGCCATTACTAGGACAATATTGTATGATCACCTAATTATATTGTTTAAAAATTTAGAAGCAATGAAGCACACGGAAGTACAGCATGATATGATAACAGCAATAATGCGTTATCTAAGTCGCCTTTTGATAGTAATAAAATATGTTATTTCCCCTAAATATTATGATTCTGTTAAGTCTGGAAATCGTTATGTTGCTGAGTTTGATTATGATAATATTCGTTTTATGAAGCCTACTGCAGCGACAACTCTAACATGCTTGGTAAAAATAGTACATGTGCGAGAATATTAAAAGCACAGATCATAAAATATTGCGACAATAGCATAAAATATTTAAAAAAATAAAAGATTTTGTTCAGGATCTACCTGCTAAAGCTTTGAATGAGCTAAACTAGAAATTCAACATATCATCATTAACCTCGTTATATCAGAGCAGAGTTAGCGAACTTGAGAGTCTTACTCTTAAGAGCTACAGAACTGCTCATGCAATTGGGGCTATCGACGATAGAGCTAATTCTGACCTGTATGAAGGCACCTCAGCCAAAATGAAAAACATCACCAGGGTGATTATTCGTGCCAAAAAAACCGAACATTTCCAGTTCTTTTTACACCATGCGATCGGTTTTGCATAGCCAATATACTCGAATATGGCAAACGCACAATAAATAAACCAGCTACTACACTATAGATATATTTAAGTGTGCCAAGCCCGTGGCCACTAAGAAAAGAAAATATTCGTGAGTGTCCTATCCTAGAGAAATTCGCAAATGAATGTGGTACACGTTGCCCTGAGTCCCTTTCAGGCACAGACCTGTGAAAGCAATTGACCACACATACCGCTTTGTTCAACGTTAAGGACATTCAAATTGATTATTTGGGGAGCTTAATGGGTGATCATAAAGACATTCATAAAAATTACTATCGTGTTGCTGCCTCTGTAGCGGGTGTGACCCAAGTTTCTCAATTACTTATGTCAACAATGAACATGGAAGAGGAAAATGCTGAAATTGCAGATGCTAATCTCGAGAGTGAGTTAATTTATTAAGCCCGTCTGTTGCGAAGAAAATTTAAGTAATCGCTGCAAGTCTTGGACCTGGAACTGTCATATTCGGAATACTTCAATAGAAGTTTTTCAAGTATCGGAACTTCGATACAGTAGAAGATACATTCAGTATTTAAGAAATTAGTAATGGTTTTGGCGACCTATCCATATTTAAAATATTTTGCTGGCGGGACCTCGGCCCGAGTTTTTTTTTTAATTAATAGATTAAAACAATCTAATTTAATACTTATATTGCTTATTTTATTTAAAGCAAAATATTAAATAAAATATTTTTCAACTGTTTATTTAAACGAGCCCGAACCTCGACCACGCCAACATAAATATTTAAAAACATGCGCATTCCGGACGGTATCAGACGAAGCAGCGCTGGTTATCGCAGGGATGATCCGCACAGCAGCAAGGATGCAAAGCATGGAACGATGGCAAGCACGTTGGGATCGCTCATCTAAAGGACGCTGGATACATAGGCTTATCCCAAACTTGGAAGCCTGGATAAGCCGCAAGTATGGTAATACTAATTTTTACTTAACGCAGCCTATTTGGCCACGGATGCTTCAGAAGCTACTTGAAGCGATTCGGCCACGATAACACAGACGAGTGTTCTTGGTGCGGCAGTGAAATCGCAGAGGACGCCAACCACATCATCTTTGAATGTGGAAGGTTCTCAGTGAACAGGCAGGGCCTGGAGGACAGCTTGAGGAGACCTATCACGGTGGACAACTTGTTCAGGAACAAGTTGAAGACCGCACAAAAATGGGAAGCTACCTACACTTTTGCAGCAGAAGTGATGCTGGAACTCAGGAGAGTTGAACGCAATAGATGGAGAGCGGAGGAAGTTTAGATGGCAACAACATGCCTGTGAAGCAATGCTTTGCGGCCGTTCCGTAGGCAATCCACGCCACCTAATCATCACGTACCCCCCTCCTCCTCTATGTAATCTTGCTTCCCAAACAAAAATTGAAACATGCCGCTTACCTTCGTTGATATATCAGCTGTTTATGTTTACGGTACTTTACCATTTTTCAAACATTGATAGAAATCTCGATAAATCATCGTAAAAAACTCAATATGTTCCGCGCGAATTTACACATTTCTCAAAAATGTGGCCTTTTTGAATGATGTGTGAAATGTGTTTTCTTATCTGGAAACGCACAGGGCGCATTTGTAGGGACCAACTGGCACAAAAATTTATCATTTCATCCCATTACACCAGCACCCGTTCACAGTCAAAAAAGTCACCGAAATATTATGCATGCATCCCATCATAGTCGCTATTTGCTCTCGCACGACGCTGCATGATTTCGCTATCTCAGCGTCGGTGCGTTTCTTCACTCGCACTTTCGTGAGAATGAAGGAATGCTCGATAGATCAGGCCACATCACCGTTATAATTTAGATGTGGTGAATAATAATTGTGTTTGTATTTGTGTTTTTTCTGAAATTGAAGAATAGTAGAAGGTCCGATTGCCACGCCTCGTTCTTTTTAATTCGACAGTGGAACAAGAAATTCACATATTTTGAGCGCGCATAAATCATAGTAATTAACGGTGCAGTGGCTGTACACCGCTTCGGATTTTTAAGGGCATATCGAGCCCAACTCTTTTTAAAAGTCCCCAGTGCTCATACAGTTCGCGTTCAGCAGATGTTATTCGCTTTTAATTAATCAAGCGCGTAATTCTGAATAAACCCCTTTTTTTAGTGGATAAAATCTTACTTAGCTACCGGCCAGCCATTGCGCAACGACGCGTTCGTGTATTCATATATATATACACATATAAATTCAGCGTGGCTGGTCGGTCGTAGCCAATTTGTGAGTTGCAACGGCTCTAAGGGAGTGGAAAATATCAAAAGGGCCACGGATTTCTTAAGGATCACTACAGATTAACACTGCGGCGCCACCGGCACATAGCGGCTGAGTCTATACCCCGCGACCACGTGTTTAGCCATTAATAACCAAGCTTTGCTGATCTACTTCTACGTTGCCGCCCCTTTTTGATCAACGGAGTGTCTCCAACAAGGTATAGGACCGCTTAAGTGTCCGCAGATCGAGATCGAATATACGTGCTAGGCGATTGGTTGGAATTTTTGCGTACACGCTTCGATCTAAATGATCATGCTATTTAGCCATTGATAACCAAGCTTTGCTGATCTACTTCTACGTTGCCGTCCCTTTTTGATCAACGGAGTGTCTTCAACAAGGAATCGGACCGCTTAAGTGTGCGCAGATCGAGATCGAATATATGTGCTGGGCGATTGGTTGGAATTTTTGCGTACACGCTTTGCAGCCGAAATGATGCTGGAACTCAGGAGAGTTGAGTGCAATAGATGGAGAGCGGAGGAAGTTTAGGTGGCAACAACATGCCTATGAAGCAATGCTTTGCGGCCGTTCCGCAAGCAATCCACGCCACCTAATCATCACGTACTATCTACATCCTAAGCATAAATTATTTATTATTTATATATTTATGTGCAAATAAACAGAATACAAAAAAAAAACACACACACACACAATGGAAACATAACACCCCTTCCACCCCTCCCCCACCACCCCTTAATCCTTAACACCCCCCGCCACCCCTTTACCTTGCTTAACAACACTTGACCCTGATAATAGATGTAAACAAACATACTGTGCCAGAACATACAGTCCCCACCACGGTGACATCACTTCCTGTGCCAGAACATACAGTTCCTATCTACTATCCTATGTAGACATAAGAATATAATAAAAACGTGTTTCATCGACTTGGAAATTCCAATTACTGCCCGATCAGTTTCGAAATCATTTTCAAGAAAAGGCCAGGTTGTGTTTTTTTGTTTGTTTGTACATACAAACATAGCCATGATAATTGTATAAGGCCATTAGAATCGAATAAATTCCGAGCATTAATTTGTAGGATTACTAACTGAATAAGTTTCTCTGCTTCGAAATTTTTTAACAAAAAGTGACATTTTTGACCCAATAAAATGTATATATTCCTTATCCGCATGGACATAGGAGTCCGTATTGTATTAATATTTTAAGCGTACGCAGTACTATGTTCAAGTTTATATTATATCTATTCTAAAACTCTACAAGATTTAAATATATTCATAGATATCGATATTGATAAAAATATTTATTTTATACCCTGAACCCATTAAAAATGGGTATAAGGGTATATTGTATTTGTGCAAAATCCAAATGTATGTAACAGGCAGAAGGAAGCATCTCTGACCCCATAAAGTATATATATTCTTGATCAGCACCAATAGCCGAGTCGATCTAGCCATGTCCGTCTGTCTGTCCGTCCGTCCGTCCGTATGTATGAACGCAAGGATCTCAGAACCTATAAGATCTAGAGACGAAATTAGATGTAGGTGCTCCTAGTTCCCGCGCAGATCGAGTTTGTTTCCGATAATCGATAACTTACTCCGTTTCCAAGCAATCGATAAAAATCGATATCGCCATCCTGTTTTTTTTAGCAAATTGGGTAAATAATAAGAGCTAGAGCCACCAGAGCTATAAATGAAATTAATAACCCAACTTTTATTGCCAACCAATTTAAACCACAATTTAAATGTAATTGTCTTTTTCAGAATATACAAATATTCTATGGTACAATAAGATATACTGTAGAAAATTTTATAAAGATCGGTTAAGAAAAACCAAAGTTATATGCAACTGCGCAATTGAATGGGGCAGCAGCTTTAAGAATTTCTGTATACATGTACACAAACACATTCATGCGCGTCTGCTTCGCATTCTAACAGCATGGTAATTGCATCTTTTTTTGTAATGTTATCTTAGTTCCTTTTTTATCATAAGTACTTAATTGTTGGTGTGGCTGCTGAGTAGAGGTATAGCAGGTGGTGCAGTCTGCCACGAGTTCGAGCCCTACCGGGGAAAGTATAATTTTTCCTTTTTTTTTGCTGGTGTGGCTGTTGAGTAGAGTCGACAGCAAGTATTGCGGTCAGTTGCGAGTTCGAGCCCTGCCAAGGGAACTTCTTTTTATTAATTTATTTGATGTTGGAATAAGAGGGTTCAGGGTATCCCCTAGGTGGGAGCTCCCTAGCTCCCCTAGAACCTCTTTCTTGTTTTTTTATCAATTCAGTTTCCTATGTAGGCTACATGGTTTAGATATATTTAATTTTTCGAATACCTCGGTACAAATTTTCAACAGTTGTTATAAAAGTAAGGATATGCATTACATAAGGTGAAGTGGGCAGACACTTCCACAATTTTGTCATAAAATATATTCATGAAAAACTCTTAAGGCTTTTAATATAAAATATTCTTTACTTTACTTCTTTGCAAATATTATTTACGCAACATCTGAATAACCATTTTTAATTACTTATTTTTATCGCACAGTAGACTTTACTTTTTTAAATACTAAAATCTTATAATTTATGCAGTCAACTGTTTCAGACATCACATACTATCCAGATAAATCATCGTCATTTATAAATTGTACATATTTTTCTCGCAAACCAATGGCACCTTTAGATGATGTTAGAAAAATTACTGTGCCAATTACTAAAAGTCAGAAACAATGTAGACGGCACCTTTACATATTTTGTAAAACATTGCAAACAAAATTTGCACGCCACATAGAGTTTAAATATAGAATGGAACCAGTTAGAGAGATCAGCAGTTTATCGAAAGACAAACAGCAAAGAATGAAATTGCTTGAGGGATGCTACTTACAATGAAGGAACTTTTATAGTTTCACGTCAATTAAGGGAAAACTCAAAACTATAGATTTTGTGTGCTCCAATGGATGTAAAGCCTACTTACCGAAGACAACAACTCGGAACCAAATTAACACTTAATGTAGTAATATCCATAAAATATGCATCCGAGATATATTAACCTCTGCACGAAGTGCTGCAAATAATATTGCAAAATAAAATAATGCCTGTCCTTAATGACGTCGCCATTACTAGGACAATATTGTATGATCACCTAATTATATTGTTTAAAAATTTAGAAGCAATGAAGCACACGGAAGTACAGCATGATATGATAACAGCAATAATGCGTTATCTAAGTCGCCTTTTGATAGTAATAAAATATGTTATTTCCCCTAAATATTATGATTCTGTTAAGTCTGGAAATCGTTATGTTGCTGAGTTTGATTATGATAATATTCGTTTTATGAAGCCTACTGCAGCGACAACTCTAACATGCTTGGTAAAAATAGTACATGTGCGAGAATATTAAAAGCACAGATCATAAAATATTGCGACAATAGCATAAAATATTTAAAAAAATAAAAGATTTTGTTCAGGATCTACCTGCTAAAGCTTTGAATGAGCTAAACTAGAAATTCAACATATCATCATTAACCTCGTTATATCAGAGCAGAGTTAGCGAACTTGAGAGTCTTACTCTTAAGAGCTACAGAACTGCTCATGCAATTGGGGCTATCGACGATAGAGCTAATTCTGACCTGTATGAAGGCACCTCAGCCAAAATGAAAAACATCACCAGGGTGATTATTCGTGCCAAAAAAACCGAACATTTCCAGTTCTTTTTACACCATGCGATCGGTTTTGCATAGCCAATATACTCGAATATGGCAAACGCACAATAAATAAACCAGCTACTACACTATAGATATATTTTAGTGTGCCAAGCCCGTGGCCACTAAGAAAAGAAAATATTCGTGAGTGTCCTATCCTAGAGAAATTCGCAAATGAATGTGGTACACGTTGCCCTGAGTCCCTTTCAGGCACAGACCTGTGAAAGCAATTGACCACACATACCGCTTTGTTCAACGTTAAGGACATTCAAATTGATTATTTGGGGAGCTTAATGGGTGATCATAAAGACATTCATAAAAATTACTATCGTGTTGCTGCCTCTGTAGCGGGTGTGACCCAAGTTTCTCAATTACTTATGTCAACAATGAACATGGAAGAGGAAAATGCTGAAATTGCAGATGCTAATCTCGAGAGTGAGTTAATTTATTAAGCCCGTCTGTTGCGAAGAAAATTTAAGTAATCGCTGCAAGTTTTGGACCTGGAACTGTCATATTCGGAATACTTCAATAGAAGTTTTTCAAGTATCGGAACTTCGATACAGTAGAAGATACATTCAGTATTTAAGAAATTAGTAATGGTTTTGGCGACCTATCCATATTTAAAATATTTTGCTGGCGGGACCTCGGCCCGAGTTTTTTTTTTAATTAATAGATTAAAACAATCTAATTTAATACTTATATTGCTTATTTTATTTAAAGCAAAATATTAAATAAAATATTTTTCAACTGTTTATTTAAACGAGCCCGAACCTCGACCACGCCAACATAAATATTTAAAAACATGCGCATTCCGGACGGTATCAGACGGACGGTATCAGCGCTGGTTATCGCAGGGATGATCCGCACAGCAGCAAGGATGCAAAGCATGGAACGATGGCAAGCACGTTGGGATCGCTCATTTAAAGGACGCTGGATACATAGGCTTATCCCAAACTTGGAAGCCTGGATAAGCCGCAAGTATGGTAATACTAATTTTTACTTAACGCAGCCTATTTGGCCACGGATGCTTCAGAAGCTACTTGAAGCGATTCGGCCACGATAACACAGACGAGTGTTCTTGGTGCGGCAGTGAAATCGCAGAGGACGCCAACCACATCATCTTTGAATGTGGAAGGTTCTCAGTGAACAGGCAGGGCCTGGAGGACAGCTTGAGGAGACCTATCACGGTGGACAACTTGTTCAGGAACAAGTTGAAGACCGCACAAAAATGGGAAGCTACCTACACTTTTGCAGCAGAAGTGATGCTGGAACCCAGGAGAGTTGAACGCAATAGATGGAGAGCGGAGGAAGTTTAGATGGCAACAACATGCCTGTGAAGCAATGCTTTGCGGCCGTTCTGCAGGCAATCCACGCCACCTAATCATCACGTACCCCCTCCTCTTCTATGTAATCTTGCTTCCCAAACAAAAATTGAAACATGCCGCTTACCTTCGTTGATATATCAGCTGTTTATGTTTACGGTACTTTACCCTTTCTCAAACATCGATAGAAATCTCGATAAATCATCGTAAAAAACTCAATATGTTCCGCGCGAATTTACACATTTCTCAAAAATGTGGCCTTTTTGAATGATGTGTGAAATGTGTTTTCTTATCTGGAAACGCACAGGGCGCATTTGTAGGGACCAACTGGCACAAAAATTTATCATTTCATCCCATTACACCAGCACCCGTTCACAGTCAAAAAAGTCACCGAAATATTATGCATGCATCCCATCATAGTCGCTATTTGCTCTCGCACGACGCTGCATGATTTCGCTATCTCAGCGTCGGTGCGTTTCTTCACTCGCACTTTCGTGAGAATGAAGGAATGCTCGATAGATCAGGCCACATCACCGTTATAATTTAGATGTGGTGAATAATAATTGTGTTTGTATTTGTGTTTTTTCTGAAATTGAAGAATAGTAGAAGGTCCGATTGCCACGCCTCGTTCTTTTTAATTCGACAGTGGAACAAGAAATTCACATATTTTGAGCGCGCATAAATCATAGTAATTAACGGTGCAGTGGCTGTACACCGCTTCGGATTTTTAAGGGCATATCGAGCCCAACTCTTTTTAAAAGTCCCCAGTGCTCATACAGTTCGCGTTCAGCAGATGTTATTCGCTTTTAATTAATCAAGCGCGTAATTCTGAATAAACCCCTTTTTTTAGTGGATAAAATCTTACTTAGCTACCGGCCAGCCATTGCGCAACGACGCGTTCGTGTATTCATATATATATACACATATAAATTCAGCGTGGCTGGTCGGTCGTAGCCAATTTGTGAGTTGCAACGGCTCTAAGGGAGTGGAAAATATCAAAAGGGCCACGGATTTCTTAAGGATCACTACAGATTAACACTGCGGCGCCACCGGCACATAGCGGCTGAGTCTATACCCCGCGACCACGTGTTTAGCCATTAATAACCAAGCTTTGCTGATCTACTTCTACGTTGCCGTCCCTTTTTGATCAACGGAGTGTCTTCAACAAGGAATCGGACCGCTTAAGTGTGCGCAGATCGAGATCGAATATATGTGCTGGGCGATTGGTTGGAATTTTTGCGTACACGCTTTGCAGCAGAAATGATGCTGGAACTCAGGAGAGTTGAGTGCAATAGATGGAGAGCGGAGGAAGTTTAGGTGGCAACAACATGCCTATGAAGCAATGCTTTGCGGCCGTTCCGCAAGCAATCCACGCCACCTAATCATCACGTACTATCTACATCCTAAGCATAAATTATTTATTATTTATATATTTATGTGCAAATAAACAGAATACAAAAAAAAAACACACACACACACAATGGAAACATAACACCCCTTCCACCCCTCCCCCACCGCCCCTTAATCCTTAACACCCCCCGCCACCCCTTTACCTTGCTTAACAACACTTGACCCTGATAATAGATGTAAACAAACATACTGTGCCAGAACATACAGTCCCCACCACGGTGACATCACTTCCTGTGCCAGAACATACAGTTCCTATCTACTATCCTATGTAGACATAAGAATATAATAAAAACGTGTTTCATCGACTTGGAAATTCCAATTACTGCCCGATCAGTTTCGAAATCATTTTCAAGAAAAGGCCAGGTTGTGTTTTTTTGTTTGTTTGTACATACAAACATAGCCATGATAATTGTATAAGGCCATTAGAATCGAATAAATTCCGAGCATTAATTTGTAGGATTACTAACTGAATAAGTTTCTCTGCTTCGAAATTTTTTAACAAAAAGTGACATTTTTGACCCAATAAAATGTATATATTCCTTATCCGCATGGACATAGGAGTCCGTATTGTATTAATATTTTAAGCGTACGCAGTACTATGTTCAAGTTTATATTATATATATTCTAAAACTCTACAAGATTAAAATATATTCATAGATATCGATATTGATAAAAATATTTATTTTATACCCTGAACCCATTAAAAATGGGTATAAGGGTATATTGTATTTGTGCAAAATCCAAATGTATGTAACAGGCAGAAGGAAGCATCTCTGACCCCATAAAGTATATATATTCTTGATCAGCACCAATAGCCGAGTCGATCTAGCCATGTCCGTCTGTCTGTCCGTCCGTCCGTCCGTATGTATGAACGCAAGGATCTCAGAACCTATAAGATCTAGAGACGAAATTAGATGTAGGTGCTCCTAGTTCCCGCGCAGATCGAGTTTGTTTCCGATAATCGATAACTTACTCCGTTTCCAAGCAATCGATAAAAATCGATATCGGCATCCTGTTTTTTTTAGCAAATTGGGTAAATAATAAGAGCTAGAGCCACCAGAGCTATAAATGTAATTAATAACCCAACTTTTATTGCCAACCAATTTAAACCACAATTTAAATGTAATTGTCTTTTTCAGAATATACAAATATTCTATGGTACAATAAGATAAACTGTAGAAAATTTTATAAAGATCGGTTAAGAAAAACCAAAGTTATATGCAACTGCGCAATTAAATGGGGCAGCAGCTTTAAGAATTTCTGTATACATGTACACAAACACATTCATGCGCGTCTGCTTCGCATTCTAACAGCATGGTAATTGCATCTTTTTTTGTAATGTTATTTTAGTTCCTTTTTTATCATAAGTACTTAATTGTTGGTGTGGCTGCTGAGTAGAGGTATAGCAGGTGGTGCAGTCTGCCACGAGTTCGAGCCCTACCGGGGAAAGTATTATTATTTTTTTTTTTTGCTGGTGTGGCTGTTGAGTAGAGTCGACAGCAAGTATTGCGGTCAGTTGCGAGTTCGAGCCCTGCCAAGGGAACTTCTTTTCATTAATTTATTTGATGTTGGAATAAGAGGGTTCAGGGTATCCCCTAGGTGGGAGCTCCCTAGCTCCCCTAAAACCTCTTACTTGTTTTTTTATCAATTCAGTTTCCTATATAGGCTACATGGTTTAGATATATTTAATTTTTCGAATACCTCGGTACAAATTTTCAACAGTTGTTATAAAAGTAAGGATATGCATTACATAAGGTGAAGTGGGCAGACACTTCCATAATTTTGTCATAAAATATATTCATGAAAAACTCTTAAGGCTTTTAATATAAAATATTCTTTACTTTACTTCTTTGCAAATATTATTTACACAACATATGAATAACCATTTTTAATTACTTATTTTTATTGCACAGTAGACTTTACTTTTTTAAATACTAAAATCTTATAATTTATGGAGCCAACTGTTTCAGACATCACATACTATCCAGATAAATCATCGTCATTTATAAATTGTACATATTTTTCTCGCAAACCAATGGCACCGTTAGATGATGTTAGAAAAATTACTGTGCCAATTACTAAAAGTCAGAAACAATGTAGACGGCACTTTTACATATTTTGTAAAACATTGCAAACAAAATTTGCACGCCACATAGAGTTTAAATATCGAGTGGAACCAGTTAGAGAGATCAGCAGTTTATCAAAAGACAAACAGCAAAGAATGAAATTGCTTGAGGGATGCTACTTACAATGAAGGAACTTTTATAGTTTCACGTCAATTAAGGGAAAACTCAAAAAGAGGGCTTTGGATTTTGTGTGCTGCAACAACTCGGAATCAAATTAAAAATTAATGTAGTAATATCCATAAAATATGCAACCGAGATATATTAACCTCTGCACGAAGTGCTGCAAATAATATTGCGAAATAAAATAATGCCTGTCCTTAATGACGTCGCCATTACTAGGATAATATTGTATGATCACCTAATTATATTGTTTAAAAATTTAGAAGCAATGAAGCACACGGAAGTACAGCATGATATGATAACAGCAATTATGCGTTATCTAAGTCGCCGTTTGATAGTAATAAAATATGTTATTTCCCCTAAATATTATGATTCGGTTAAGTCTGGAATTCGTTATGTTGCTGAGTTTGATTATGATAATATTCGTTTTATGAAGGCTACTGCAGCGACAACTCTAACATGCTTGGTAAAAATAGTACATGTGCGAGAATATTAAAAGCACAGATCATAAAATATTGCGACAATAGCATAAAATATTTTAAAAAAATAAAAGATTTTGTTCAGGATCTACCTGCTAAAGCTTTGAATGAGCTAAACTAGAAATTCAACATATCATCATTAACCTCGTTATATCAGAGCAGAGGTAGCGAACTTGAGAGTCTTACTCTTAAGAGCTACAGAACTGCTCATGCAATTGGGGCTATCGAAGATAGAGCTAATTCTGACCTGTATGAAGGCACCTCAGCCAAAATGAAAAACATCACCATGGTGATTATTCGTGCCAAAAAAACCGAACATTTCCAGTTCTTTTTACACCATGCGATCGGTATTGCATAGCCAATATACTCGAATATGGCAAACGCACAATAAATAAACCAGCTACTACACTATAGATATATTTTAGTGTGCCAAGCCCGTGGCCACTAAGAAAAGAAAATATTCGTGAGTGTCCTATCCTAGAGAAATTCGCAAATGAATGTGGTACACGTTGCCCTGAGTCCCTTTCAGGCACAGACCTGCGAAAGCAATTGACCACATATAGCGCTTTGTTCAACGTTAAGGACATTCAAATTGATTATTTGGCGAGCTTAATGGGTGATCATAAAGACATTCATAAAAATTACTATTGTGTTGCTGCCTCTGTAGCGGGGGTGACCCATGTTTCTCAATTACTTATGTCAACAATGAACATGGAAGAGGAAAATGCTGAAATTGCAGATGCTAATCTCGAGAGTGAGTTAATTTATTTAGCCCGTCTGTTGCGAAGTTTTTCAAGTATCGGAACTTCGATTCAGTAGAAGATACATTCAGTATTTAAGAAATTAGTAATGGTTTTGGCGACCTATCCATATTTAAAATATTTTGCTGGCGGGACCTCGGCCCGAGTTTTTTTTTAAATTAATAGATTAAAACAATCTAATTAAATACTTATATTGCTTATTTTATTTAAAGCAAAATATTAAATAAAATATTTTTCAACTGTTTATTTAAACGAGCCCGAACCTCGACCACGCCAACATAAATATTTAAAAACATGCGCATTCCGGACGGTATCAGACGGACGGTATCAGCGCTGGTTATCGCAGGGATGATCCGCACAGCAGCAAGGATGCAAAGCATGGAACGATGGCAAGCACGTTGGGATCGCTCATCTAAAGGACGCTGGATACATAGGCTTATCCCAAACTTGGAAGCCTGGATAAGCCGCAAGTATGGTAATACTAATTTTTACTTAACGCAGCCAATTTGGCCACGGATGCTTCAGAAGCTACTTGAAGCGCTTCGGCCACGATAACACAGACGAGTGTTCTTGGTGCGGCAGTGAAATCGCAGAGGACGCCAACCACATCATCTTTGAATGTGGAAGGTTCTCAGTGAACAGGCAGGGCCTGGAGGACAGCTTGAGGAGACCTATCACGGTGGACAACTTGTTCAGGAACAAGTTGAAGACCGTAAAAGAATGGGAAGCTACCTACACTTTTGCAGCAGAAGTGATGCTGGAACTCAGGAGAGTTGAACGCAATAGATGGAGAGCGGAGGAAGTTTAGATGGCAACAACATGCCTGTGAAGCAATGCTTTGCGGCCGTTCCGCAGGCAATCCACGCCACCTAATCATCACGTACCCCCTCCTCTTCTATGTAATCTTGCTTCCCAAACAAAAATTGAAACATGCCGCTTACCTTCGTTGATATATCAGCTGTTTATGTTTACGGTACCTTACCCTTTCTCAAACATCGATAGAAATCTCGATAAATCATCGTAAAAAACTCAATATGTTCCGCGCGAATTTACACATTTCTCAAAAATGTGGCCTTTTTGAATGATGTGTGAAATGTGTTTTCTTATCTGGAAACGCACAGGGCGCATTTGTAGGGACCAACTGGCATAAAAATTTATCATTTCATCCCATTACACCAGCACCCGTTCACAGTCAAAAAAGTCACCGAAATATTATGCATGCATCCCATCGTAGTCGCTATTTGCTTTCGCACGACGCTGCATGATTTCGCTATCTCAGCGTCGGTGCGTTTCTTCACTCGCACTTTCGTGAGAATGAAGGAATGCTCGATAGATCAGGCCACATCACCGTTATAATTTAGATGTGGTGAATAATAATTGTGTTTGTATTTGTGTTTTTGCTGAAATTGAAGAAAAGTAGAAGGTCCGATTGCCACGCTTCGTTCTTTTTAATTCGACAGTGGAACAAGCAAGTCACATATTTTGAGCGCGCATAAATCATAGTAATTAACGGTGCAGTGGCTGTACACCGCTTCGGATTTTTAAGGGCATATCGAGCCCAACTCTTTTTAAAAGTCCCCAGTGCTCATACAGTTCGCGTTCAGCAGATGTTATTCGCTTTTAATTAATCAAGCGCGTAATTCTGAATTAACCCCTTTTTTTAGTGGATAAAATCTTACTTAGCTACCGGCCAGCCATTGCGCAACGACGCGTTCTTGTATTCATATATATATACACATATAAATTCAGCGTGGCTGGTCGGTCGTAGCCAATTTGTGAGTTGCAACGGCTCTAAGGGAGTGGAAAATATCAAAAGGGCCACGGATTTCTTAAGGATCACTACAGATTAACACTGCGGCGCCACCGGCACATAGCGTCTGAGTCTATACCCCGCGACCGCGTGTTTAGCCAGTGATAACCAAGCTTTGCTTATCTACTTCTACGTTGCCGCCCCTTTTTGATTAACGGAGTGTCTCCAACAAGGTATATGACCGCTTAAGTGTCCGCAGATCGAGATCGAATATACGTGCTAGGCGATTGGTTGGAATTTTTGCGTACACGCTTCGATCTAAATCATCATGCTATTTAGCCATTGATAACCAAGCTTTGCTGATCTACTTCTACTTTGCCGTCCCTTTTTGATCAACGGAGTGTCTTCAACAAGGAATCGGACCGCATAAGTGTGCGCAGATCGAGATCGAATATATGTGCTGGGCGATTGGTTGGAATTTTTGCGTACACGCTTTGCAGCAGAAGTGATGCTGGAACTCAGGAGAGTTGAGTGCAGTAGATGGAGAGCGGAGGAAGTTTAGGTGGCAACAACATGCCTATGAAGCAATGCTTTGCGGCCGTTCCGCAGGCAATCCACGCCACCTAATCATCACGTACTATCTACATCCTAAGCATAAATTATTTATTATTTATATATTTATGTGCAAATAAACAGAATACAAAAAAAAAACACACACACACACAATGGAAACATAACACCCCTTCCACCCCTCCCCCACAACCCCTTAATCCTTAACACCCCCCGCCACCCCTTTACCTTGCTTAACAACACTTGACCCTGATAATAAATGTAAACAAACATACTGTGCCAGAACATACAGTCCCCACCACGGTGACATCACTTCCTGTGCCAGAACATACAGTTCCTATCTACTATCCTATGTAGACATAAGAATATAATAAAAACGTGTTTCATCGACTTGGGAAATTCCAATTACTGCCCGATCAGTTTCGAAATCATTTTCAAGAAAAGGCCAGGTTGTGTTTTTTTGTTTGTTTGTACATACAAACATAGCCATGATAATTGTATAAGGCCATTAGAATCGAATAAATTCAGAGCATTAATTTGTAGGATTACTCAACTGAATAAGTTTCTGTGCTTCGAAATTTTTTAACAAAAAGTGACATTTTTGACCCAATAAAATGTATATATTCCTTATCCGCATGGACATAGGAGTCCGTATTGTATTAATATTTTAAGCGTACGCAGTACTATGTTCAAGTTTATATTATATCTATTCTAAAACTCTACAAGATTAAAATATATTCATAGATATCGATATTGATAAAAATATTTTTTTTATACCCTGAACCCATTAAAAATGGGTATAAGGGTATATTGTATTTGTGCAAAATCCAAATGTATGTAACAGGCAGAAGGAAGCATCTCTGACCCCATAAAGTATATATATTCTTGATCAGCACCAATAGCCGAGTCGATCTAGCCATGTCCGTCTGTCTGTCCGTCCGTCCGTCCGGATGTATGAACGCAAGGATCTCAGAACCAATAAGATCTAGAGACGAAATTAGATGTAGGTGCTCCTAGTTCCCGCGCAGATCGAGTTTGTTTCCGATAATCGATAACTTACTCCGTTTCCAAGCAATCGATAAAAATCGATATCGGCATCCTGTTTTTTTTTTAGCAAATTGGGTAAATAATAAGAGCTAGAGCCACCAAACATGATATGTTGCTTCTAGAATATTATATATATGTCAAGTATCTTTCGTTTTGTACCTATCGCTACCTCCCCGCTACCACCGCAGAGCTATAAATGAAATTAATAACCCAACTTTTATTGCCAACCAATTTAAACCACAATTTAAATGTAATTGTCTTTTTCAGAATATACAAATATTCTATGGTACAATAAGATAAACTGTAGAAAATTTTATAAAGATCGGTTAAGAAAAACCAAAGTAATATGCAACTGCGCAATTGAATGGGGCAGCAGCTTTAAGAATTTCTGTATACATGTACACACACACATTCATGCGCGTCTGCTTCGCATTCTAACAGCATGGTAATTGCATCTTTTTTTGTAATGTTATTTTAGTTCCTTTTTTATCATAAGTACTTAATTGTTGGTGTGGGTGCTGAGTAGAGGTATAGCAGGTGGTGCAGTCCGCCACGAGTTCGAGCCCTACCGGGGAAAGTATTATTATTATTTTTTTTTTGCTGGTGTGGCTGTTGAGTAGAGTCGACAGCAAGTATTGCGGTCAGTTGCGAATTCGAGCCCTGCCAAGGGAACTTTTTTTTATTAATTTATTTGATGTTGGAATAAGAGGGTTCAGGGTATCCCCTAGTCGGGAGCTCCCTAGCTCCCCTAGAACCTCTTACTTGTTTTTTTATCAATTCAGTTTCCTATATAGGCTACATGGTTTAGATATATTTAATTTTTCGAATACCTCGGTACAAATTTTCAACAGTTGTTATAAAAGTAAGGATATGCATTACATAAGGTGAAGTGGGCAGACACTTCCATAATTTTGTCATAAAATATATTCATGAAAAACTCTTAAGGCTTTTAATATAAAATATTCTTTACTTTACTTCTTTGCAAATATTATTTACACAACATCTGAATAACCATTTTTAATTACTTATTTTTATCGCACAGTAGACTTTACTTTTTTAAATACAAAAATCTTATAATTTATGGAGTCAACTGCTTCAGACATCACATACTATCCAGATAAATCATCGTCATTTATAAATTGTACATATTTTTCTCGCAAACCAATGGCACCTTTAGATGATGTTAGAAAAATTACTGTGCCAATTACTAAAAGTCAGAAACAATGTAGACGGCACCTTTACATATTTTGTAAAACATTGCAAACAAAATTTGCACGCCACACAGAGTTTAAATATAGAATGGAACCAGTTAGAGAGATCAGCAGTTTATCAAAAGACAAACAGTAAAGAATGAAATTGCTTGAGGGATGCTACTTACAATGAAGGAACTTTTATAGTTTCACGTCAATTAAGAAAAAACTCAAAAAGAGGGCTTTGGATTTTGTGTGCTGCAATGGATGTAAAGCCTACTTACCGAAGACAACAACTCGGAATCAAATTAAAAATTAATGTAGTATATCCATAAAATATGCAACCGAGATATATTAACCTCTGCACGAAGTGCTGCAAATAATATTGCGAAATAAAATAATGCCTGTCCTTAATGACGTCGCCATTACTAGGACAATATTGTATGATCACCTAATTATATTGTTTACAAATTTAGAAGCAATGAAGCACACGGAAGTACAGCATGATATGATAACAGCAATTATGCGTTATCTAAGTCGCCTTTTGATAGTAATAAAATATGTTATTTCCCCTAAATATTATGATTCTGTTAAGTCTGGAATTCGTTATGTTGCTGAGTTTGATTATGATAATATTCGTTTTATGAAGCCTACTGCAGCGACAACTCTAACATGCTTGGTAAAAATAGTACATGTGCGAGAATATTAAAAGCACAGATCATAAAATATTGCGACAATAGCATAAGATATTTAGAAAAAGAAAAGATTTTGTTCAGGATCTACCTGCTAAAGCTTTGAATGAGCTAAACTAGAAATTCAACATATCACCATTAACCTCGTTATATCAGAGCAGAGTCAGCGAACTTGAGAGTCTTACTCTTAAGAGCTACAGAACTGCTCATTCAATTGGGGTTATCGACGATAGAGCTAATTCTGACCTGTATGAAGGCACCTCAGCCAAAATGAAAAACATCACCATGGTGATTATTCGTGCCAAAAAAACCGAACATTTCCAGTTCTTTTTACACCATGCGATCGGTATTGCATAGCCAATAACTAAAATAATAAGAAGTTTTTCAGGTATCGGAACTTCGATACAGTAGAAGATACATTCAGTATTTAAGAAATTAGTAATGGTTTTGGCGACCTATCCATATTTAAAATATTTTAATGGCGGAACCTCGGTCCGAGTTTTTTTTTTTTTAATTAATAGATTAAAACAATCTAATTTAATACTTATATTGCTTATTTTATTTAAAGCAAAATATTAAATAAAATATTTTTCAACTGTTTATTTAAACGAGCCCGAACCTCGACCAAGCCAACATAAATATTTAAAAACATAAATTATATATATCGTCTAAGCGCTCTACGGGTCAGCTGCGCATTCCGGACGGTATCAGACGAAGCAGCGCTGGTTACCGCAGGGATGATCCGCACAACATCATCTAAAGGACGCTGGACACATAGGCTTATCCCAAACTTGGAAGCCTGGATAAGCCGCAAGTATGGTAATACTAATTTTTACTTAACGCAGCCTATTTGGCCACGGATGCTTCAGAAGCTACTTGAAGCGATTCGGCCACGATAACACAGACGATTGTTCTTGGTGCGGCAGTGAAATCGCAGAGGACGCCAACCACATCATCTTTGAATGTGGAAGGTTCTCAGTGAACAGGCAGGGCCTGGAGGACAGCTTGAGGAGACCTATCACGGTGGACAACTTGTTCAGGAACAAGTTGAAGACCGCACAAAAATGGGAAGCTACCTACACTTTTGCAGCAGAAGTGATGCTGGAACTCAGGAGAGTTGAACGCAATAGATGGAGAGCGGAGGAAGTTTAGATGGCAACAACATGCCTGTGAAGCAATGCTTTGCGGCCGTTCCGCAGGCAATCCACGCCACCTAATCATCACGTACCCCCCTCCTCTTCTATGTAATCTTGCTTCCCAAACAAAAATTGAAACATGCCGCTTACCTTCGTTGATATATCAGCTGTTTATGTTTACGGCACTTTACCCTTTCTCAAACCTCGATAGAAATCTCGATAAATCATCGTAAAAAACTCAATATGTTCCGCGCGAATTTACACATTTCTCAAAAATGTGGCCTTTTTGAATGATGTGTGAAATGTGTTTTCTTATCTGGAAACGCACAGGGCGCATTTGTAGGGACCAACTGGCACAAAAATTTATCATTTCATCCCATTACACCAGCACCCGTTCACAGTCAAAAAAGTCACCGAAATATTATGCATGCATCCCATCGTACTCGCTATTTGCTTTCGCACGACGCTGCATGATTTCGCTATCTCAGCGTCGGTGCGTTTCTTCACTCGCACTTTCGTGAGAATGAAGGAATGCTCGATAGATCAGGCCACATCACCGTTATAATTTAGATGTGGTGAATAATAATTGTGTTTGTATTTGTGTTTTTGCTGAAATTGAAGAAAAGTAGAAGGTCCGATTGCCACGCTTCGTTCTTTTTAATTCGACAGTGGAACAAGCAAGTCACATATTTTGAGCGCGCATAAATCATAGTAATTAACGGAGCAGTGGCTGTACACCGCTTCGGATTTTTAAGGGCATATCGAGCCCAACTCTTTCTAAAAGCCCCCAGTGCTCATACAGTTCGCGTTCAGCAGATGTTATTCGCTTTTAATTAATCAAGCGCGTAATTCTGAATTAACCCCTTTTTTTAGTGGATAAAATCTTACTTAGCTACCGGCCAGCCATTGCGCAACGACGCGTTCTTGTATTCATATATATATACACATATAAATTCAGCGTGGCTGGTCGGTCGTAGCCAATTTGTGAGTTGCAACGGCTCTAAGGGAGTGGAAAATATCAAAAGGGCCACGGATTTCTTAAGGATCACTACAGATTAACACTGCGGCGCCACCGGCACATAGCGGCTGAGTCTATACCCCGCGACCGCGTGTTTAGCCATTGATAACCAAGCTTTGCTTATCTACTTCTACGTTGCCGCCCCTTTTTGATCAACGGAGTGTCTCCAACAAGGTATAGGACCGCTTAAGTGTCCGCAGATCGAGATCGAATATACGGCGATTGGTTGAAATTTTTGCGTACACGCTTCGATCTAAATGATCATGCTATTTAGCCATTGATAACCAAGCTTTGCTGATCTACTTCTACTTTGCCGTCCCTTTTTGATCAACGGAGTGTCTTCAACAAGGAATCGGACCGCTTAAGTGTGCGCAGATCGAGATCGAATATATGTGCTGGGCGATTGGTTGGAATTTTTGCGTACACGCTTCGATCTAAATGATCATGCTATTTAGCCATTGATAACCAAGCTTTGCTGATCTACTTCTACTTTGCCGCCCTTTTTGATCAACGGAGTGTCTTCAACAAGGAATCGGACCGCTTAAGTGTGCGCAGATCGAGATCGAATATATGTGCTGGGCGATTGGTTGGAATTTTTGCGTACACGCTTTGCAGCAGAAGTGATGCTGGAACTCAGGAGAGTTGAGTGCAGTAGATGGAGAGCGGAGGAAGTTTAGGTGGCAACAACATGCCTATGAAGCAATGCTTTGCGGCCGTTCCGCAGGCAATCCACGCCACCTAATCATCACGTACTATCTACATCCTAAGCATAAATTATTTATTATTTATATATTTATGTGCAAATAAACAGAATACAAAAAAAACACACACACACACACAATGGAAACATAACACCCCTTCCACCCCTCCCCCACCACCCCTTAATCCTTAACACCCCCCGCCACCCCTTTACCTTGCTTAACAACACTTGACCCTGATAATAAATGTAAACAAACATACTGTGCCAGAACATACAGTCCCCACCACGGTGACATCACTTCCTGTGCCAGAACATACAGTTCCTATCTACTATCCTATGTAGACATAAGAATATAATAAAAACGTGTTTCATCGACTTGGGAAATTCCAATTACTGCCCGATCAGTTTCGAAATCATTTTCAAGAAAAGGCCAGGTTGTGTGTTTTTGTTTGTTTGTACATACAAACATAGCCATGATAATTGTATAAGGCCATTAGAATCGAATAAATTCAGAGCATTAATTTGTAGGATTACTAACTGAATAAGTTTCTCTGCTTCGAAATTTTTTAACAAAAAGTGACATTTTTGACCCAATAAAATGTATATATTCCTTATCCGCATGGACATAGGAGTCCGTATTGTATTAATATTTTAAGCGTACGCAGTACTATGTTCAAGTTTATATTATATCTATTCTAAAACTCTACAAGATTAAAATATATTCATAGATATCGATATTGATAAAAATATTTATTTTATACCCTGAACCCATTAAAAATGGGTATAAGGGTATATTGTATTTGTGCAAAATCCAAATGTATGTAACAGGCAGAAGGAAGCATCTCTGACCCCATAAAGTATATATATTCTTGATCAGCACCAATAGCCGAGTCGATCTAGCCATGTCCGTCTGTCTGTCCGTCCGTCCGTCCGTATGTATGAACGCAAGGATCTCAGAACCTATAAGATCTAGAGACGAAATTAGATGTAGGTGCTCCTAGTTCCCGCGCAGATCGAGTTTGTTTCCGATAATCGATAACTTACTCCGTTTCCAAGCAATCGATAAAAATCGATATCGGCATCCTGTTTTTTTTAGCAAATTGGGTAAATAATAAGAGCTAGAGCCACCAGAGCTATAAATGAAATTAATAACCCAACTTTTATTGCCAACCAATTTAAACCACAATTTAAATGTAATTGTCTTTTTCAGAATATACAAATATTCTATGGTACAATAAGATATACTGTAGAAAATTTTATAAAGATCGGTTAAGAAAAACCAAAGTTATATGCAACTGCGCAATTGAATGGGGCAGCAGCTTTAAGAATTTCTGTATACATGTACACAAACACATTCATGCGCGTCTGCTTCGCATTCTAACAGCATGGTAATTGCATCTTTTTTTGTAATGTTATTTTAGTTCCTTTTTTATCATAAGTACTTAATTGTTGGTGTGGCTGCTGAGTAGAGGTATAGCAGGTGGTGCAGTCTGCCACGAGTTCGAGCCCTACCGGGGAAAGTATTATTATTTTTTTTTTTTTGCTGGTGTGGCTGTTGAGTAGAGTCGACAGCAAGTATTGCGGTCAGTTGCGAGTTCGAGCCCTGCCAAGGGAACTTCTTTTTATTAATTTATTTGATGTTGGAATAAGAGGGTTCAGGGTATCCCCTAGGTGGGAGCTCCCTAGCTCCCCTAGAACCTCTTACTTGTTTTTTTATCAATTCAGTTTCCTATATAGGCTACATGGTTTAGATATATTTAATTTTTCGAATACCTCGGTACAAATTTTCAACAGTTGTTATAAAAGTAAGGATATGCATTACATAAGGTGAAGTGGGCAGACACTTCCACAATTTTGTCATAAAATATATTCATGAAAAACTCTTAAGGCTTTTAATATAAAATATTCTTTACTTTACTTCTTTGCAAATATTATTTACGCAACATCTGAATAACCATTTTTAATTACTTATTCTTATCGCACAGTAGACTTTACTTTTTTAAATACTAAAATAATTTATGCAATCAACTGTTTCAGACATCACATACTATCCAGATAAATCATCGTCATTTATAAATTGTACATATTTTTCTCGCAAACCAATGGCACCGTTAGATGATGTAAGAAAAATTACTGTGCCAATTACTAAAAGTCAGAAACAATGTAGACGGCACTTTTACATATTTTGTAAAACATTGCAAACAAAATTTGCACGCCACACAGAGTTTAAATATAGAATGGAACCAGTTAGAGAGATCAGCAGTTTATCAAAAGACAAACAGCAAAGAATGAAATTGCTTGAGGGATGCTACTTACAATGAAGGAACTTTTATAGTTTCACGTCAATTAAGGAAAAACTCAAAAAGAGGGCTTTGGATTTTGTGTGCTGCAATGGATGTAAAGCCTACTTACGGAAGACAACAACTTGGAATCAAATTAAAATTTAATGTAGTAATATCCATAAAATATGCAACCGAGATATATTAACCTCTGCACGAATTGCTGCAAATAATATTGCGAAATAAAATAATGCCTGTCCTTAATGACGTCGCCATTACTAGGACAATATTGTATGATCACCTAATTATATTGTTTAAAAATTTAGAAGCAATGAAGCACACGGAAGTACAGCACGATATGATAACAGCAATAATGCGTTATCTAAGTCGCCTTTTGATAGTAATAAAATATGTTATTTCCCCTAAATATTATGATTCTGTTAAGTCTGGAATTCGTTATGTTGCTGAGTTTGATTATGATAATATTCGTTTTATGAAGCCTACTGCAGCGACAACTCTAACATGCTTGGTAAAAATAGTACATGTGCGAGAATATTAAAAGCACAGATCATAAAATATTGCGACAATAGCATAAAAAATAACAAAACATAAAAAAATAAAAGATTTTGTTCAGGATCTACCTGCTAAAGCTTTGAATGAGCTAAACTAGAAATTCAACGTATCATCATTAACCTCGTTATATCAGAGCAGAGTTAGCGAACTTGAGAGTCTTACTCTTAAGAGCTACAGAACTGCTCATGCAATTGGGGCTATCGACGATAGAGCTAATTCTGACCTGTATGAAGGCACCTCAGCCAAAATGAAAAACATCACCAGGGTGATTATTCGTGCCAAAAAAACCGAACATTTCCAGTTCTTTTTACACCATGCGATCGGTATTGCATAGCCAATATACTCGAATATGGCAAACGCACAATAAATAAACCAGCTACTACACTAAAGATATATTTTAGTGTGCCAAGCCCGTGGCCACTAAGAAAAGAAAATATTCGTGAGTGTAAATGAATGTGGTACACGTTGCCCTGAGTCCCTTTCAGGCACAGACCTGCGAAAGCAATTGACCACACATACCGCTTTGTTCAACGTTAAGGACATTCAAATTGATTATTTGGCGAGCTTAATGGGTGATCATAAAGACATTCATAAAAATTACTATTGTGTTGCTGCCTCTGTAGCGGGGGTGACCCATGTTTCTCAATTACTTATGTCAACAATGAACATGGAAGAGGAAAATGCTGAAATTGCAGATGCTAATCTCGAGAGTAAGTTAATTTATTTAGCCCGTCTGTTGCAAAGTTTTTCAAGTATCGGAACTTCGATACAGTAGAAGATACATTCAGTATTTAAGAAATTAGTAATGGTTTTGGCGACCTATCCATATTTAAAATATTTTGCTGGCGGGACCTCGGCCCGAGTTTTTTTTTAAATTAATAGATTAAAACAATCTAATTTAATACTTATATTGCTTATTTTATTTAAAGCAAAATATTAAATAAAATATTTTTCAACTGTTTATTTAAACGAGCCCGAACCTCGACCACGCCAACATAAATATTTAAAAACATGCGCATTCCGGACGGTATCAGACGAAGCAGCGCTGGTTATCCGCACAGCAGCAAGGATGCAAAGCATGGAACGATGGCAAGCACGTTGGGATCGCTCATCTAAAGGACGCTGGACACATAGGCTTATCCCAAACTTGGAAGCCTGGATAAGCCGCAAGTATGGTAATACTAATTTTTACTTAACGCAGCCTATCTGGGCACGGACGCTTCAGGAGCAACTTGAAGAGATTCGGCCACGATAACACAGACGAGTGTTCTTGGTGCGGCAGTGAAATCGCAGAGGACGCCAACCACATCATCTTTGAATGTGGAAGGTTCTCAGTGAACAGGCAGGGCCTGGGGGACAGCTTGAGGAGACCTATCACGGTGGACAACTTGTTCAGAAACAAGTTGAAGACCGCACAAAAATGGGAAGCTACCTACACTTTTGCAGCAGAAGTGATGCTGGAACTCAGGAAAGTTGAGCGCAATAGATGGAGAGCGGAGGAAGTTTAGGTGGCAACAACATGCCTGTGAAGCAATGCTTTGCGGCCGTTCCGCAGGCAGTCTCCTCCTCCCTCCTCTATGTAATCTTGCTTCCCAAACAAAAATTGAAACATGCCGCTTACCTTCGTTGATATATCAGCTATTTATGTTTACGGTACTTTACCATTTTTCAAACATCGATAGAAATCTCGATAAATCATCGTAAAAAACTCAATATGTTCCGCGCGAATTTACACATTTCTCAAAAATGTGGCCTTTTTGAATGATATGTGAAATGTGTTTTCTTATCTGGAAACGCACAGGGCGCATTTGTAGGGACCAACTGGCACAAAAATTTATCATTTCATCCCATTACACCAGCACCCGTTCACAGTCAAAAAAGTCACCGAAATATTATGCATGCATCCTACGACTACGATGAGTCGCTATTTGCTTTCGCACGACGCTGCATGATTTCGCTATCTCAGCGTCGGAGCGTTTCTTCACTCGCACTTTCGTGAGAATGAAGGAATGCTCGATAGATCAGGCCCCATCACCGCTATAATTTAGATGTGGTGAATAATAATTGTGTTTGTATTTGTGTTTTTGCTGAAATTGAAGAAAAGTAGAAGGTCCGATTGCCACGCTTTGTTCTTTTTAATTCGACAGTGGAACAAGCAAGTCACATATTTTGAGCGCGCATAAATCATAGTAATTAACGGTGCAGTGGCTGTACACCGCTTCGGATTTTTAAGGGCATATCGAGCCCAACTCTTTTTAAAAGTCCCCAGTGCTCATACAGTTCGCATTCAGCTGATGTTATTCGCTTTTAATTAATCAAGCGCGTAATTCTGAATTAACCCCTTTTTTAGTGGATAAAATCTTACTTAGCTACCGGCCAGCCATTGCGCAACGACGCGTTCGTGTATTCATATTTATATACACATAAAAATTCAGCGTGGCTGGTCGGTCGTAGCCAATTTGTGAGTTGCAACGGCTCTAAGGGAGTGGAAAATATCAAAAGGGCCACGGATTTCTTAAGGATCACTACAGATTAACACTGCGGCGCCACCGGCACATAGCGGCTGAGTCTATACCCCGCGACCGCGTGTTTAGCCATTAATAACCAAGCTTTGCTTATCTACTTCTACGTTGCCGCCCCTTTTTGATCAACGGAGTGTCTCCAACAAGGTATAGGACCGCTTAAGTGTCCGCAGATCGAGATCGAATATACGTGCTAGGCGATTGGTTGGAATTTTTGCGTACACGCTTCGATCTAAATGATCATGCTATTTAGCCATTGATAACCAAGCTTTGCTGATCTACTTCTATTTTGCCGTCCCTTTTTGATCAACGGAGTGTCTTCAACAAGGAATCGGACCGCTTAAGTGTGCGCAGATCGAGATCGAATATATGTGCTGGGCGATTGGTTGGAATTTTTGCGTACACGCTTTGCAGCAGAAGTGATGCTGGAACTCAGGAAAGTTGAGTGCAATAGATGGAGAGCGGAGGAAGTTTAGGTGGCAACAACATGCCTATGAAGCAATGCTTTGCGGCCGTTCCGCAAGCAATCCACGCCACCTAATCATCACGTACTATCTACATCCTAAGCACAAATTAATTATATATTTATGTGCAAATAAACAGAATACAAAAAAAAACACACACACACACAATGGAAACATAACACCCCTTCCACCCCTCCCCCACCGCCCCTTAATCCTTAACACCCCCCGCCACCCCTTTACCTTGCTTAACAACACTTGACCCTGATAATAGATGTAAACAAACATACTGTGTCAGAACATACAGTCCCACCACGGTGACATCACTTCCTGTGCCAGAACATACAGTTCCTATCTACTATCCTATGTAGACATAAGAATATAATAAAAACGTGTTTCATCGACTTGGGAAATTCCAATTACTGCCCGATCAGTTTCGAAATCATTTTCAAGAAAAGGCCAGGTTGTGTTTTTTTGTTTGTTTGTACATACAAACATAGCCATGATAATTGTATAAGGCCATTAGAATCGAATAAATTCACAGCATTAATTTGTAGGATTACTAACTGAATAAGTTTCTCTGCTTCGAAATTTTTTAACAAAAAGTGACATTTTTGACCCAATAAAATGTATATATTCCTTATCCGCATGGACATAGGAGTCCGTATTGTATTAATATTTTAAGCGTACGCAGTACTATGTTCAAGTTTATATTATATCTATTCTAAAACTCTACAAGATTAAAATATATTCATAGATATCGATATTGATAAAAATATTTATTTTATACCCTGAACCCATTAAAAATGGGTATAAGGGTATATTGTATTTGTGCAAAATCCAAATGTATGTAGCAGGCAGAAGGAAGCATCTCTGACCCCATAAAGTATATATATTCTTGATCAGCACCAATAGCCGAGTCGATCTAGCCATGTCCGTCTGTCTGTCCGTCCGTCCGTCCGTATGTATGAACGCAAGGATCTCAGAACCTATAAGATCTAGAGACGAAATTAGATGTAGGTGCTCCTAGTTCCCGCGCAGATCGAGTTTGTTTCCGATAATCGATAACTTACTCCGTTTCCAAGCAATCAATAAAAATCGATATCGGCATCCTGTTTTTTTTAGCAAATTGGGTAAATAATAAGAGCTAGAGCCACCAGAGCTATAAATGAAATTAATAACCCAACTTTTATTGCCAACCAATTTAAACCACAATTTAAATGTAATTGTCTTTTTCAGAATATACAAATATTCTATGGTACAATAAGATATACTGTAGAAAATTTTATAAAGATCGGTTAAGAAAAACCAAAGTTATATGCAACTGCGCAATCGAATGGGGCAGCAGCTTTAAGAATTTCTGTATACATGTACACACACACATTCATGCGCGTTTGCTTCGCATTCTAACAGCATGGTAATTGCATCTTTTTTTGTAATGTTATTTTAGTTCCTTTTTTATCATAAGTACTTAATTTTTGGTGTGGCTGCTGAGTAGAGGTATAGCAGGTGGCGCAGTCTGCCACGAGTTCGAGCCCTACCGGGGAAAGTATTATTTTTTTTTTTTTTTGCTGGTGTGGCTGTTGAGTAGAGTCGACAGCAAGTATTGCGGTCAGTTGCGAGTTCGAGCCCTGCCAAGGGAACTTTTTTTTATTAATTTATTTGATGTTGGAATAAGAGGGTTCAGGGTATCCCCTAGTCGGGAGCTCCCTAGCTCCCCTAGAACCTCTTACTTGTTTTTTTATCAATTCAGTTTCCTATATAGGCTACATGGTTTAGATATATTTAATTTTTCGAATACCTCGGTACAAATTTTCAACAGTTATTATAAAAGTAAGGATATGCATTTCATAAGGTGAAGTGGGCAGACACTTCCACAATTTTGTCATAAAATATATTCATGAAAAACTCTTAAGGCTTTTAATATAAAATATTCTTTACTTTACTTCTTTGCAAATATTATTTACGCAACATCTGAATAACCATTTTTAATTACTTATTTTTATCGCACAGTAGACTTTACTTTTTTAAATACTAAAATCTTATAATTTATGCAGTCAACTGTTTCAGACATCACATACTATCCAGAAAAATCATCGTCATTTATAAATTGTACATATTTTTCTCGCAAACCAATGGCACCGTTAGATGATGTTAGAAAAATTACTGTGCCAATTACTAAAAGTCAGAAACAATGTAGACGGCACTTTTACATATTTTGTAAAACATTGCAAACAAAATTTGCACGCCACATAGAGTTTAAATATAGAATGGAACCAGTTAGAGAGATCAGCAGTTTATCAAAAGACAAACAGCAAAGAATGAAATTGCTTGAGGGATGCTACTTACAATGAAGGAACTTTTATAGTTTCACGTCAATTAAGGAAAAACTCAAAAAGAGGGCTTTGGATTTTGTGTGCTGCAATGGATGTAAAGCCTACTTACGGAAGACAACAACTTGGAATCAAATTAAAATTTAATGTAGTAATATCCATAAAATATGCAACCGAGATATATTAACCTCTGCACGAATTGCTGCAAATAATATTGCGAAATAAAATAATGCCTGTCCTTAATGACGTCGCCATTACTAGGACAATATTGTATGATCACCTAATTATATTGTTTAAAAATTTAGAAGCAATGAAGCACACGGAAGTACAGCATGATATGATAACAGCAATAATGCGTTATCTAAGTCGCCTTTTGATAGTAATAAAATATGTTATTTCCCCTAAATATTATGATTCTGTTAAGTCTGGAATTCATTATGTTGCTGAGTTTGATTATAATAATATTCGTTTTATGAAGCCTACTGCAGCGACAACTCTAACATGCTTGGTAAAAATAGTACATGCGCGAGAATATTAAAAGCACAGATCATAAAATATTGCGACAATAGCATAAAATATTTAAAAAAATAAAAGATTTTGTTCAGGATCTACCTGCTAAAGCTTTGAATGAGCTAAACTAGAAATTCAACATATCACCATTAACCTATTATATCAGAGCAGAGTTAGCGAACTTGAGAGTCTTACTCTTAAGAGCTACAGAACTGCTCATGCAATTGGGGCTATCGACGATAGAGCTAATTCTGACCTGTATGAAGGCACCTCAGCCAAAATGAAAAACATCACCAGGGTGATTATTCGTGCCAAAAAAACCGAACATTTCCAGTTCTTTTTACACCATGCGATCGGTATTGCATAGCCAATATACTCGAATATGGCAAACGCACAATAAATAAACCAGCTACTACACTAAAGATATATTTTAGTGTGCCAAGCCCGTGGCCACTAAGAAAAGAAAATATTCGTGAGTGTAAATGAATGTGGTACACGTTGCCCTGAGTCCCTTTCAGGCACAGACCTGCGAAAGCAATTGACCACACATACCGCTTTGTTCAACGTTAAGGACATTCAAATTGATTATTTGGCGAGCTTAATGGGTGATCATAAAGACATTCATAAAAATTACTATTGTGTTGCTGCCTCTGTAGCGGGGGTGACCCATGTTTCTCAATTACTTATGTCAACAATGAACATGGAAGAGGAAAATGCTGAAATTGCAGATGCTAATCTCGAGAGTAAGTTAATTTATTTAGCCCGTCTGTTGCAAAGTTTTTCAAGTATCGGAACTTCGATACAGTAGAAGATACATTCAGTATTTAAGAAATTAGTAATGGTTTTGGCGACCTATCCATATTTAAAATATTTTGCTGGCGGGACCTCGGCCCGAGTTTTTTTTTAAATTAATAGATTAAAACAATCTAATTTAATACTTATATTGCTTATTTTATTTAAAGCAAAATATTAAATAAAATATTTTTCAACTGTTTATTTAAACGAGCCCGAACCTCGACCACGCCAACATAAATATTTAAAAACATGCGCATTCCGGACGGTATCATACGAAGCAGCGCTGGTTATCGCAGGGATGATCCGCACAGCAGCAAGGATGCAAAGCATGGAACGATGGCAAGCACGTTGGGATCGCCCATCTAAAGGACGCTGGACACATAGGCTTATCCCAAACTTGGAAGCCTGGATAAGCCGCAAGTATGGTAATACTAATTTTTACTTAACGCAGCCTATCTGGGCACGGACGCTTCAGGAGCAACTTGAAGAGATTCGGCCACGATAACACAGACGAGTGTTCTTGGTGCGGCAGTGAAATCGCAGAGGACGCCAACCACATCATCTTTGAATGTGGAAGGTTCTCAGTGAACAGGCAGGGCCTGGGGGACAGCTTGAGGAGACCTATCACGGTGGACAACTTGTTCAGAAACAAGTTGAAGACCGCACAAAAATGGGAAGCTACCTACACTTTTGCAGCAGAAGTGATGCTGGAACTCAGGAAAGTTGAGCGCAATAGATGGAGAGCGGAGGAAGTTTAGGTGGCAACAACATGCCTGTGAAGCAATGCTTTGCGGCCGTTCCGCAGGCAGTCTCCTCCTCCCTCCTCTATGTAATCTTGCTTCCCAAACAAAAATTGAAACATGCCGCTTACCTTCGTTGATAAATCAGCTATTTATGTTTACGGTACTTTACCATTTTTCAAACATCGATAGAAATCTCGATAAATCATCGTAAAAACCACAATATGTTCCGCGCGAATTTACTTATTGCTCAAAAATGTGGCCTCTTTGAATGATGTGTGAAATGTGTTTTCTTATCTGGAAACGCACAGGGCGCATTTGTAGGGACCAACTGGCACAAAAATTTATCATTTCATCCCATTACACCAGCACCCGTTCACAGTCAAAAAAGTCACCGAAATATTATGCATGCATCCCATCGTAGTCGCTATTTGCTTTCGCACGACGCTGCATGATTTCGCTATCTCAGCGTCGGTGCGTTTCTTCACTCGCACTTTCGTGAGAATGAAGGAATGCTCGATAGATCAGGCCACATCACCGTTATAATTTAGATGTGGTGAATAATAATTGTGTTTGTATTTGTGTTTTTGCTGAAATTGAAGAAAAGTAGAAGGTCCGATTGCCACGCTTCGTTCTTTTTATTTCGACAGTGGAACAAGCAAGTCACATATTTTGAGCGCGCATAAATCATAGTAATTAACGGTGCAGTGGCTGTACACCGCTTCGGATTTTTAAGGGCATATCGAGCCCAACTCTTTTTAAAAGTTCCCAGTGCTCATACAGTTCGCATTCAGCTGATGTTATTCGCTTTTAATTAATCAAGCGCGTAATTCTGAATTAACCCCTTTTTTAGTGGATAAAATCTTACTTAGCTACCGGCCAGCCATTGCGCAACGACGCGTTCGTGTATTCATATATTTATACACATATAAATTCACCGTGGCTGGTCGGTCGTAGCCAATTTGTGAGTTGCAACGGCTCTAAGGGAGTGGAAAATATCAAAAGGGCCACGGATTTCTTAAGGATCACTACAGATTAACACTGCGGCGCCACCGGCACATAGCGGCTAAGTCTATACCCCGCGACCGCGTGTTTAGCCATTGATAACCAAGCTTTGCTTATCTACTTCTACGTTGCCGCCCCTTTTTGATCAACGGAGTGTCTCCAACAAGGTATAGGACCGCTTAAGTGTGCGCAGATTGAGATCGATTATATGTGCTGGGCGATTGGTTGGAATTTTTGCGTACACGCTTCGATCTAAATGCTCATGCCTTAATATTTAAAAACCTCTTTCGTTTTGCTCAATTTATGAAATAAAGAGAAAAGCTGCTGCTTTAGAAACCTAATTTCCTTAGCCAAATCAATATAGTCAAGATCTATCGTATTTTATAATTCTATTTTTTTGAAATCGACCATTTAAAGTAACTTGATAATGAGATGTTATACTTAAACTAAACGGAAAACTAAGTGGCATGACAATTAGGCGATGAGTGTACGGTATATCTCAAATTATTTTTTAACAGATATACTAATTCGAATTGCTCCACAGATATTACGTACGCATCGAAGGATTTATTTGTTCAATTTTGTGAGTATGCCATGGCCACATAAGCCAGCAAAAGAGTTGTAAATATTGAAAAATAATTGTAAATCGGCGAGCCTTCAGCACTACCCGACATAGGAAAAGCATATGGGGCCCATTATCTATTTTCAAATCGAACCTCGTCGACGACGGATATTGTAACCGTTACCATTCGCAGCCACAACATTGTTGGACTCGTAATTTTAACCCCTTTTTTGTTAAAGTGCACTTATCATTGGGCTAGTGTGTAGCATAGACCCAGACCCCATCCGACGAGGTAAGTCTAAGGTAGAAGGCTAGAAGTGCACGACTTCTGATTCCACTATGCACAAGTAGGCGAGATAAAGTCTATCTTCTCAGTACGCACACGCTACACATTTCACACATTTGTCAAAAATGTGACATTTTCTGAAATGTGTGAGAAATGTGTTCAGTGGCCAGAGGCTATAACATTAAAATATGTTCATTTAAACAATAAATTGATACATTTAACATACATTATTTTACACGTCTGCGATTTTTGACGTGGAGATTCAAACTCTGTTTACCTTTCCACCATTTGCCTCTATAAACCTTCTTGCACTCTTACGCCTTGTGCATCTTCTTAAACAGTCGGGCCTGAGCTGAGCTAAGTGTCGCCACAAACATTCATTGAGCTGTTGCACTCTGCGCGGCTGTCAAAAACGATCAGAACCTATCCTGGGTGACATCACTAACCAAATAACATATAGACTGGACATGAGTACAGGATAGTAGCACTAACCAAACAACATATAGACTAGACATGAGTACCGGAAAGTAGGCACAAAATGTATCGGAGGCATCTGGTCCAAACCCTAGAACCTCTTAGTTGTTTTTATATCAAGTCAGTTTCCTATATAGGCTACATGGTTTAGATATATTTAATTTTTCGAATACCTCGATACAAATTTTCAACAGTTGTTATTAAAGTAAGGATATGCATTACATAAGGTGAAGTGGGCAGACACTTCCACAATTTTGTCATAAAATATGTTCATGAAAAACTCTTAAGGCTTTTAATATAAAATATTCTTTACTTTACTTCTTTGCAAATATTATTCACACAACATCTGAATAACCATTTCTAATTACTTATTTTTATCGCACAGTAGACTTTACTTTTTTAAATACTACAATCTTATAATTTATAGTCAACTGTTTCAGACATCACATACTATCCAGATAAATCATCGTCATTTATAAATTGTACATATTTTTCTCGCAAACCAATGGCACCGTTAGATGATGTTAGAAAAATTACTGTGCCAATTACTAAAAGTCAGAAACAATGTAGACGGCACTTTTACATATTTTGTAAAACATTGCAAACAAAATTTGCACGCCACATAGCGCTTAAATATAGAATAGAACCAGTTAGAGCGATCAGCAGTTTATCAAAAGATAAACAGCAAATAATGAAATTGCTTGAGGGATTACGGAAAGACAAGGATGCTGCTTACAATGAAGGAACTTTTATAGTTTCAAGTCCATTAAGGGAAAACTCAAAAAGAGGGCTTTGGATTTTGTGTGCTGCAATGGATGTAAAGCCTATTTACCGAAGACAACAACTCGGAATCATATTAATAATTAATGAAGTAATATCCATAAAATAGGCAACCGAGATATATTAACCTCTGCACGAAGTGCTGCAAATAATATTGCGAAATAAAATAATGCCTGTCCTTAATGACGTCGCCATTACTAGGACAATATTGTATGATCACCTAATTATATTGTTTTAAAATTTGGAAGCAATGAAGCACACGGAAGTACAGCATGATATGATAACAGCAATTATGCGTTATCTAAATCGCCTTTTGATAGTAATAAAATGCGTTATTTTGCAATTGTATGAAGGCACCTCAGCCAAAATGAAAAACATCACCAGGGTGATTATTCGTGCCAAAAAAACCGAACATTTCCAATTCTTTTTACACCATGCGATCGGTATTGCATAGCCAATATACTCGAATATGGCAAACGCACAATAAATAAACCAGCTACTACACTAAAGATATATTTTAGTGTGCCAAGCCCGTGGCCACTAAGAAAAGAAAATATTCGTGAGTGTCCTATCCTAGAGAAATTCGCAAATGAATGTGGTACACGTTGCCCTGAGTCCCTTTCAGGCACAGACCTGCGAAAGCAATTGACCACACATACCGCTTTGTTCAACGTTAAGGACATTCAAATTGATTATTTGGCGACCTTAATGGGTGATCATAAAGACATTCATAAATATTACTATCGTGTTGCTGCCTCTGTAGCGGGGGTGACCCAAGTTTCTCAATTACTTATGTCAACAATGAACATGGAAGAGGAAAATGCTGAAATTGCAGATGCTAATCTCGAGAGTGAGTTAATTTATTTAGCCCGTCTGTTGCGAAGAAAATTTAAGTAATCGCTGCAAGCTTTGGACCTGGAACTGTCATGTTCGGAATACTTCAATAGAAGTTTTTCAAGTATCGGAACTTCGATATAGTAGAAGATACATTCAGTATTTAAGAAATTAGTAATGGTTTTGGCGACCTATCCATATTTAAAATATTTTGCTGGCGGGACCTCGGCCCGAGTTTTTTTTTTAAATTAATAGATTAAAACAATCTAATTTAATACTTATATTGCTTATTTTATTTAAAGCAAAATATTAAATAAAATATTTTTCAACTGTTTATTTAAACGAGCCCGAACCTCGACCACGCCAACATAAATATTTAAAAACATGCGCATTCCGGACGGTATCAGACGAAGCAGCGCTGGTTATCGCAGGGATGATCCGCACAGCAGCAAGGATGCAAAGCATGGAACGATGGCAAGCACGTTGGGATCGCTCATCTAAAGGACGCTGGACACATAGGCTTATCCCAAACTTGGAAGCCTGGATAAGCCGCAAGTATGGTAATACTAATTTTTACTTAACGCAGCCTATTTGGCCACGGATGCTTCAGAAGATACTTGAAGCGATTCGGCCACGATAACACAGGCGAGTGTTCTTGGTGCGGCAGTGAAATCGCAGAGGACGCCAACCACATCATCTTTGAATGTGGAAGGTTCTCAGTGAACAGGCAGGGCCTAGAGGACAGCTTGAGGAGACCTATCACGGTGGACAACTTGTTCAGAAACAAGTTGAAGACCGCACAAAAATGGGAAGCTACCTACACTTTTGCAGCAGAAGTGATGCTGGAACTCAGGAGAGTTGAGCGCAATAGATGGAGAGCGGAGGAAGTTTAGATGGCAACAACATGCCTGTGAAGCAATGCTTTGCGGCCGTTCCGCAGGCAGTCCACGCCACCTAATCATCACGTACCCTCCTCCTCTATGTAATCTTACTTCCCAAACAAAAATTGAAACATGCCGCTTAGCTTCGTTGATATATCAGCTGTTTATGTTTACGGTACTTTACCATTTTTTAAACATCGATATAAATCTCGATAAATCATCGTAAAAAACTCAATATGTTCCGCGCGAATTTACACATTACTCAAAAATGTAGCCTTTTTGAATGATGTGTGAAATGTGTTTTCTTATCTGGAAACGCACAGGGCGCATTTGTAGGGACCAACTGGCACAAAAATTTATCATTTCATCCCATTACACCAGCACCCGTTCACAGTCAAAAAAGTCACCGAAATATTATGCATGCATCCCATCGTAGTCGCTATTTGCTTTCGCACGACGCTGCATGATTTCGCTATCTCAGCGTCGGTGCGTTTCTTCACTCGCACTTTCGTGAGAATGAAGGAATGCTCGATAGATCAGGCCCCATCACCGTTATAATTTAGATGTGGTGAATAATAATTGTGTTTGTATTTGTGTTTTTGCTGAAATTGAAGAAAAGTAGAAGGTCCGATTGCCACGCTTTGTTCTTTTTAATTCGACAGTGGAAAAAGCAAGTCACATATTTTGAGCGCGCATAAATCATAGTAATTAACGGTGCAGTGGCTGTACACCGTTTCGGATTTTTAAGGGCATATCGAGCCCAACTCTTTTGAAAAGTCCCCAGTGCTCATACAGTTCGCGTTCAGCAGATGTTATTCACTTTTAATTAATCAAGCGCGTAATTCTGAATAAACCCCTTTTTTTAGTGGATAAAACCTTACTTAGCTACCGGCCAGCCATTGCGCAACGACGCGTTCGTGTATTCATATATATATACACATATAAATTCAGCGTGGCTGGTCGGTCGTAGCCAATTTGTGAGTTGCAACGGCTCTAAGGGAGTGGAAAATATCAAAAGGGCCACGGATATCTTAAGGATCACTACAGATTAACACTGCGGCGCCACCGGCACATAGCGGCTGAGTCTATACCCCGCGACCGCGTGTTTAGCCATTGATAACCAAGCTTTGCTTATCTACTTCTACGTTGCCGCCCCTTTTTGATCAACGGAGTGTCTCCAACAAGGTATAGGACCGCTTAAGTGTCCGCAGATCGAGATCGAATATACGTGCTAGGCGATTGGTTGGAATTTTTGCGTACACGATTCGATCTAAATGCTCATGCCTTAATATTTAAAAACCTCTTTCGTTTTGCTCAATTTATGAAATAAAGAGAAAAGCTGCTGCTTTAGAAACCTAATTTCTTTAGCCAAATCAATATAGTCAAGATCCATCGTATTTTATAATTCTATTTTTTTGAAATCGACCATTTAAAGTAACTTGATAATGAGATGTTATACTTAAACTAAACGGAAAACTAAGTGGCATGACAATTAGGCGATGAGGGTACGGTATATCCCAAATTATTTTTTAACAGATAAACTAATTCGAATTGCTCCACAGATATTACCACCATGCTAACGATGGGCCCAACGTATGCCATGGCCAAATAAGCCAGCAAAAGAGTTGTAAATATTGAAAAATAATTGTAAATCGGAGAGCCTTCAGCACTACCCGACATAGGAAAAGCATGTGATTTGAAACTACCTTCTCCCAGGGCCCATTATCTATTTTCAAGCAACATGATTTCTGTTTTCGATTATTTATTAGGATTACGTTTAGTATATAGATTCTTTTGTAATCACGCCATAGTGTCGACCGAGCGTTAGTGCTCTTAACATAAGTCTTCTTTTTATTATCTCTATATCTTGGTTTCAAACATGTCCTATATAAAGCAAATAGGCAATAAATAATATAAAAATTGGAATTAACATGATTAACTAAAACTTTCGTGGTTCATCGCCAGTACCTTAGGAAACTAAATATGTGCAAAACAATCAATTAACCGACAAAAGGGTCGAATAAGGAGTGGCCGTGACTTTATTCGTGCCACCAAGGTAGGGTGGGTACAGACCGTAGGGCAACTAACATCTTTGGTACCCTACAACCAAATCGAACCTCGTCGACGACGGATATTGTAACCGTTACCATTCACAGCGACAACATTGTTGGACTCGTAATTTTAACCCCTTTTTTGTTAAAGTGCACTTATCATTGGGCTAGTGTGTAGCATAGACCCAGACCCCATCCGACGAGCTAAGTCTAAGGTAGAAGGCTAGAAGTGCACGACTTCTGATTCCACTATGCACAAGTAGGCGAGATAAAGTCTATCTTCTCAGTTCGCACACGCTACATATTTCACACATTTCAGAAAATGTCACATTTTTGAAATGTGTTCTGTGGCCAGAGGCTATAAAATTAAAATATATTCATTTAAACAATAAATTAATACATTTAACATACATTATTTTACACGTCTGCGATTTTTGACGTGGATATTCAAACTCTGTTTACCTTTCCACCATTTGCCTCTATAAACCTTCTTGCACTCTTACGCCTTGTGCATGTTCTTAAACAGT
The DNA here is from genome assembly GCF_030788295.1 of Drosophila virilis. Lineage (NCBI taxonomy): Eukaryota > Metazoa > Arthropoda > Insecta > Diptera > Drosophilidae > Drosophila > Drosophila virilis. The sequence continues at coordinate 468,047 of NC_091548.1, forward strand.
CGGGCCTGAGCTGAGCTAAGTGTCGCCACAAACATACAAATAACATATAGACTGGACATGAGTACAGGATAGTAGCACTAACCAAACAACATATAGACTAGACATGAGTACCGGAAAGTAGGCACAAAATGTATCGGAGGCATCTGGTCCAAACCCTAGAACCTCCTAGTTGTTTTTATATCAAGTCAGTTTCCTATATAGGCTACATGGTTTAGATATATTTAATTTTTCGAATACCTCGGTACAAATTTTCAACAGTTGTTATAAAAGTAAAGATATGCATTACATAAGGTGAAGTGGGCAGACACTTCCACAATTTTGTCATAAAGTATATTCATGAAAAACTCTTAAGGCTTTTAATATAAAATATTCTTTACTTTACTTATTTGCAAATATTATTCACACAACATCTGAATAACCATTTCTAATTACCTTTTTTTATCGCACAGTAGACTTTACTTTTTTAAATACTACAATCTTATAATTTATAGTCAACTGTTTCAGACATCACATACTATCCAGATAAATCATCGTCATTTATAAATTGTACATATTTTTCTCGCAAACCAATGGCACCGTTAGATGATGTTAGAAAAATTACTGTGCCAATTACTAAAAGTCAGAAACAATGTAGACGGCACTTTTACATACTTTGTAAAACATTGCAAACAAAATTTGCACGCGACATAGCGCTTAAATATAGAATAGAACCAGTTAGAGCGATCAGCAGTTTATCAAAAGACAGCGACAGCAAATAATGAAATTGCTTGAGGGATTACGGAAAGACAAGGATGCTGCTTACAATGAAGGAACTTTTATAGTTTCAAGTCCATTAAGGGAAAACTCAAAAAGGGGGCTTTAGATTTTGTGTGCTCCAATGGATGTAAAGCCTACTTACCGAAGACAACAACTCGGAATCAAATTAAAAATTAATGTAGTATATCCATAAAATATGCAACCGAGATATATTAACCTCTGCACGAAGTGCTGCAAATAATATTGCGAAATAAAATAATGCCTTTCCTTAATGACGTCGCCATTACTAGGACAATATTGTATGATCACCTAATTATATTGTTTAAAAATTTGGAAGCAATGAAGCACACGGAAGTACAGCATGATATGATAACAGCAATTATGCGTTATCTAAGGCGCCTTTTGATAGTAATAAAATATGTTATTTCCCCTAAATATTATGATTCTGTTAAGTCTGGAATACGTTATGTTGCTGAGTTTGATTATGATAATATTAGTTTTATGAAGCGTACTGCAGCGACAACTCTAACATGCTTGGTAAAAATAGTACATGTGCGAGAATATTAAAAGCACAGATCATTAAATATTGCGACGATAGCATAAAAAATTTAAAAATAGAAAAGATTTTATTCATGATCTACCTGCTAAAGCTTTGAATGAGCTAAACTAGATATTCAACATATCACCATTAACCTCGTTATATCAGAGCAGAGTTAGCGAACTTGAGAGACTTACTCCTAAGAGCTACAGAACTGCTCATGCAATTGGGGATATCGACGACAGAACTAATTCTAACCTGTATGAAGGCAGTGTGATTATTTGTGCCAAAAAAACCGAACATTTCCAGTTTTTTTTACACCATGCGATCGGTATTGCATAGCCAATAACTAAAATAATAAGAAGTTTTTCAGGTATCGGAACTTCGATACAGTAGAAGATACATTCAGTATTTAAGAAATTAGTAATGGTTTTGGCGACCTATCCATATTTAAAATATTTTAATGGCGGAACCTCGGTCCGAGTTCTTTTTTTTTTAATTAATAGATTAAAACAATCTAATTTAATACTTATATTGCTTATTTTATTTAAAGCAAAATATTAAATAAAATATTTTTCAACTGTTTATTTAAACGAGCCCGAACCTCGACCAAGCCAACATAAATATTTAAAAACATAATGCGTTCTACGGGTCAGCTGCGCATTCCGGACGGTATCAGACGAAGCAGCGCTGGTTACCGCAGGGATGATCCGCACAACATCATCTAAAGGACGCTGGACACATAGGCTTATCCCAAACTTGGAAGCCTGGATAAGCCGCAAGTATGGTAATACTAATTTTTACTTAACGCAGCCTATTTGGCCACGGATGCTTCAGAAGCTACTTGAAGCGATTCGGCCACGATAACACAGACGAGTGTTCTTGGTGCGGCCTTTTCATCTTTGAATGTGGAAGGTTCTCAGTGAACAGGCAGGGCCTAGAGGACAGCTTGAGGAGACCTATCACGGTGGACAACTTGTTCAGAAACAAGTTGAAGACCGTAAAAGAATGGAACCTACCTACACTTTTGCAGCAGAAGTGATGGTGGAACTCAGGAGAGTTGAGCGCAATAGATGGAGAGCGGAGGAAGTTTAGGTGACAACAACATGCCTGTGAAGCAATGCTTTGCGGCCGTTCCGCAGGCAATCCACGCCACCTAATCATCACGTACCCCCCTCCTCCTCTATGTAATCTTGCTTCCCAAACAAAAATTGAAACATGCCGCTTACCTTCGTTGATATATCAGCTGTTTATGTTTACGGTACTTTACCATTTTTCAAACATCGATAGAAGTCTCGATAAATCATCGTAAAAAACTCAATATGTTCCGCGCGAATTTACACATTTCTCAAAAATGTGGCCTTTTTGAATGATGTGTGAAATGTGTTTTCTTATCTGGAAACGCACAGGGCGCATTTGTAGGGACCAACTGGCACAAAAATTTATCATTTCATCCCATTACACCAGCACCCGTTCACAGTCAAAAAAGTCACCGAAATATTATGCATGCATCCCATCTCAGCGTCGGTGCGTTTCTTCACTCGCACTTTCGTGAGAATGAAGGAATGCTCGATAGATCAGGCCACATCACCGTTATAATTTAGATGTGGTGAATAATAATTGTGTTTGTATTTGTGTTTTTGCTGAAATTGAAGAAAAGTAGAAGGTCCGATTGCCACGCTTTGTTCTTTTTAATTCGACAGTGGAAAAAGCAAGTCACATATTTTGAGCGCGCATAAATCATAGTAATTAACGGTGCAGTGGCTGTACACCGTTTCGGATTTTTAAGGGCATATCGAGCCCAACTCTTTTGAAAAGTCCCCAGTGCTCATACAGTTCGCGTTCAGCAGATGTTATTCACTTTTAATTAATCAAGCGCGTAATTCTGAATAAACCCCTTTTTTTAGTGGATAAAACCTTACTTAGCTACCGGCCAGCCATTGCGCAACGACGCGTTCGTGTATTCATATATATATACACATATAAATTCAGCGTGGCTGGTCGGTCGTAGCCAATTTGTGAGTTGCAACGGCTCTAAGGGAGTGGAAAATATCAAAAGGGCCACGGATATCTTAAGGTTCACTACAGATTAACACTGCGGCGCCACCGGCACATATCGGCTGAGTCTATACCCCGCGACCGCGTGTTTAGCCATTGATAACCAAGCTTTGCTTATCTACTTCTACGTTGCCGCCCCTTTTTGATCAACGGAGTGTCTCCAACAAGGTATAGGACCGCTTAAGTGTGCGCAGATTGAGATCGATTATATGTGCTGGGCGATTGGTTGGAATTTTTGCGTACACGTTTCGATCTAAATGCTCATGCCTTAATATTTAAAAACCTCTTTCGTTTTGCTCAATTTATGAAATAAAGAGAAAAGCTGCTGCTTTAGAAACCTAATTTCTTTAGCCAAATCAATATAGTCAAGATCTATCGTATTTTATAATTCTATTTTTTTGAAATCGACCATTTAAAGTAACTTGATAATGAGATGTTATACTTAAACTAAACGGAAAACTAAGTGGCATGACAATTAGGCGATGAGTGTACGGTATATCCCAAATTATTTTTTAACAGATAAACTAATTCGAATTGCTCCACAGATATTACCACGATGCTAACGATGGGCCTAACGTACGCATCGAAGGATTTATTTGTTCAATTTTGTGAGTATGCCATGGCCACATAAGGCAGCAAAAGAGTTGTAAATATTGAAAAATAATTGTAAATCGGAGAGCCTTCAGCACTACCCGACATAGGAAAAGCATGTGATTTGAAACTACCGTCTCCCAGGGCCCATTATCTATTTTAAAGCAACATGATTTCTGTTTTCGATTATTTATTAGGATTACGTTTAGTATATAGATTCTTTTGTAATCACGCCATAATGTCGACCGAGCGTTAGTGCTCTTAACACAAGTCATCTTTTTATTATCTTTATATCTTGGTTTTAAACATGTTCTATATAAAGCAAATAGGCAATTAGTGCTCTTAACATAAGTCTTCTTTTTATTATCGTTATATCTTGGTTTCAAACATGTCCTATATAAAGCAAATAGGCAATAAATAATATAAAAATTGGAATTAATATGATTAACTAAAACTTTCGTGGTTCATCGCCAGTACCTTAGGAAACTAAATATGTGCAAAACAATCAATTAACCGACAAAAGGGTCGAATAAGGAGTGGCCGTGACTTTATTCGTGCCACCAAGGTAGGGTAGGTACAGACCGTAGGGCAACTAACATCTTTGGTACCCTACAACCAAATCGAACCTCGTCGACGACTGATATTGTAACCGTTACCATTCGCAGCCACAACATTGTTGGACTCGTAATTTTAACCCCTTTTTTGTTAAAGTGCACTTATCATTGGGCTAGTGTGTAGCATAGACCCAGACCCCATCCGACGAGCTAAGTCTAAGGTAGAAGGCTAGAAGTGCACGACTTCTGATTCCACTATGCACAAGTAGGCGAGATAAAGTCTATCTTCTCAGTTCGCACACGCTACACATTTCACACATTTCAGAAAATGTCACATTTTTGAAATGTGTTCAGTGGCCAGAGGCTATAAAATTAAAATATATTCATTTAAACAATAAATTAATACATTTAACATACATTATTTTACACGTCTGCGATTTTTGACGTGGATATTCAAACTCTGTTTACCTTTCCACCATTTGCCTCTATAAACCTTCTTGCACTCTTACGCCTTGTGCATGTTCTTAAACAGTCGGGCCTGAGCTGAGCTAAGTGTCGCCACAAACATTCATTGAGCTGTTGCACTCTGCGCGGCTGTCAAAAACGATCAGAATCCTGGGTGACATCACTAACCAAATAACATATAGACTGGACATGAGTACAGGATAGTAGCACTAACCAAACAACATATAGACTAGACATGAGTACCGGAAAGTAGGCACAAAATGTATCGGAGGCATCTGGTCCAAACCCTAGAACCTCCTAGTTGTTTTTATATCAAGTCAGTTTCCTATATAGGCTACATGGTTTAGATATATTTAATTTTTCGAATACCTCGGTACAAATTTTCAACAGTTGTTATAAAAGTAAAGATATGCATTACATAAGGTGAAGTGGGCAGACACTTCCACAATTTTGTCATAAAGTATATTCATGAAAAAACTCTTAAGGCTTTAAATATAAAATATTCTTTACTTTACTTCTTTGCAAATATTATTCACACAACATCTGAATAACCATTTCTAATTACTTATTTTTATCGCACAGTAGACTTTACTTTTTTAAATACTACAATCTTATAATTTATAGTCAACTGTTTCAGACATCACATACTATCCAGATAAATCATCGTCATTTATAAATTGTACATATTTTTCTCGCAAACCAATGGCACCGTTAGATGATGTTAGAAAAATTACTGTGCCAATTACTAAAAGTCAGAAACAATGTAGACGGCACTTTTACATACTTTGTAAAACATTGCAAACAAAATTTGCACGCCACACAGCGCTTAAATATAGTATAGAACCAGTTAGAGCGATCAGAAGTTTATCAAAAGACAGCGACAGCAAATAATGAAATTGCTTGAAGGATTACGGAAAGACAAGAATGCTGCTTACAATGAAGGAACTTTTATAGTTTCAAGTCCATTAAGGGAAAACTCAAAAAGAGGGCTTTGGATTTTGTGTGCTCCAATGGATGTAAAGCCTATTTACCGAAGACAACAACTCGGAATCATATTAATAATTAATGAAGTAATATCCATAAAATAAGCAACCAAGATATATTAACCTCTGCACGAAGTGCTGCAAATAATATTGCGAAATAAAATAATGCCTGTCCTTAATTTCGTCGCCATTACTAGGACAATATTGTATGATCACCTAATTATATTGGTTAAAAATTTAGAAGCAATGAGCACACGGAAGTACGGCATGATATGATAACAGCAATTATGCGTTATCTAAGGCGCCTTTTGATAGTAATAAAATATGTTACTTCCCCTAAATATTATGATTCTGTTAAGTCTGGAATTCGTTATGTTGCTGAGTTTGATTATGATAATATTCGTTTTATGAAGCCTACTGCAGCGACAACTCTAACATGATTGGTAAAAATAGTACATGTGCGAGAATATTAAAAGCACAGATCATAAAATATTGCGACAATAGCATAAAATATTTAGAAAAAGAAAAGATTTTGTTCAGGATCTACCTGCTAAAGCTTTGAATGAGCTAAACTAGAAATTCAACATATCACCATTAACCTCGTTATATCAGAGCAGAGTTAGCGAACTTGAGAGACTTACTCCTAAGAGCTACAGAACTGCTCATGCAATTGGGGATATCGACGACAGAACTAATTCTAACCTGTATGAAGGCACCACAGCCAAAATGAAAAACATCACAAGTGTGATTATTTGTGCCAAAATAACCGAACATTTCCAGTTTTTTTTACACCATGCGATCGGTATTGCGTAGCCAATATACTCGAGTATGGCAAACGCACAATAAATAAACCGGCTACTACACTAAAGATATATTTTAGTGTGCCAAGCCCGCGGCCACTAAGAAAAGAAAATATTTGTGTGTCCTATCCTAGAGAAATTCGCAAATGAATGTGGTGCACGTTGCCCTGAGTCCCTTTCAGGCACCGATTTAGGACATTCAAATTGATTATTTGGCGAGCTTGATGGGTTATCATAAAGACATAAAAACATTCATAAAAATGACTATCGTGTTGCTGCCTCTGTAGCGGGGGTGACCCAAGTTTCTCAATTACTTATGTCAACAATGAACATGGAAGAGGAAAATGCTGAAATTGCAGATGCTAATCTCGAGAGTGAGTTAATTTATTTAGCCCGTCTGTTGCGAAGAAAATTTTAATAATCGCTGCAAGTTTTGGACCTGGAACTGTCATGTTCGGAATACTTCAATAGAAGTTTTTCAAGCATTGGAACTTCGATACAGTAGAAGATACATTCAGTATTTAAAAAATTAGTAATGGTTTTGGCGACCTATCCATATTTAAAATATTTTGATGGCGGGACCTCGGTCCGAGTTTTTTTTTTAAATTAATAGATTAAAACAATCTAATTTAATACTTATATTGCTTATTTTATTTAAAGCAAAATATTAAATAAAATATTTTTCAACTGTTTATTTAAACGAGCCCGAACCTCGACCAAGCCAACATAAATATTTAAAAACATGCGCATTCCGGACGGTATCAGACGAAGCAGCGCTGGTTATCGCAGGGATGATCCGCACAGCAGCAAGGATGCAAAGCATGGAACGATGGAACGATCGCTCATCTAAAGGACGCTGGACACATAGGCTTATCCCAAACTTGGAAGCCTGGATAAGCCGCAAGTATGGTAATACTAATTTTTACTTAACGCAGCCTATTTGGTCACGGATGCTTCAGAAAGCAAAGCATTACTTCACATGCATGTTGTTGCTACCTAAACTTCCTCCGCTCTCCATCTATTGCGCTCAACTCTCCTGAGTTCCAGCATCACTCCTGCTGCAAAAGTATAGGTAGCTTCCCATTTTTGTGCGGTCTTCAACATGTTCCTGACCAAGTTGTCCACCGTGATAGGTCTCCTCAAGCTGTCCTCCAGGCCCTGCCTGTTCGCTGAGAACCTTCCACATTCAAAGATGATGTGGTTGGCGTCCTCTGCGATTTCACTGCCGCACCAAGAACACTCGTCTGTGTTATCGTGGCCGAATCTCTTCAAGTTGCTCCTGAAGCGTCCGTGCCCAGATAGGCTGCGTTAAGTAAAAATAAGTATTTCCATACTTGCGGTTTATCCAGGCTTCCAAGTTTGGGATAAGCCTATGTGTCCAGCGTCCGTTAGATGAGCGATCCCAACGTGCTTGCCATCGTTCCATGCTTTGCATCCTTGCTGCTGTGCGGACCATCCCTGCGATAACTAGCGCTGCTTCGTCTGATACCGTCCGGAATGCGCAGCTGACCCGTAGAGCGCTTAGGCGATATATATAATTTATGTTTTTAAATATTTATGTTGGCTTGGTCGAGGTTCGGGCTCGTTTAAATAAACAGTTGAAAATATTTTATTTAATATTTTGCTTTAAATAAAATAAGCAATATAAGTATTAAATTATATTGTTTTAATCTATTAATTAAAAAAAAACTCGGACCGAGGTCCCGCCATCAAAACATTTTAAATATGGATAGGTCGCCAAAACCATTACTAATTTTTTAAATACTGAATGTATCTTCTACTGTGTCGAAGTTCCGATACTTGAAAAACTTCTATTGAAGTATTCCGAATATGACAGTTCCAGGTCCAAAACTTGCAGCGATTATTAAAATTTTCTTCGCAACAGACAGACTAAATAAATTAACTCACTCTCGAGATTAGCATCTGCAATTTCAGCTATTTCCTCTTCCATGTTCATTGTTGACATAAGTAATTGAGAAACTTGGGTCACCCCCGCTACAAAGGCAGCAACACGATAGTAATTTTTATGAATGTCTTTATGATCACCCATTAAGCTCCCCAAATAATCAATTTGAATGTCCTTAACGTTGAACAAAGCGGTATGTGTGGTCAATTGCTTTCGCAGGTCTGTGCCTGAAAGGGACTCAGGGCAACGTGAACCACATTCATTTGCGAATTTCTCTAGGATAGGACACTCACGAATATTTTCTTTTCTTAGTGGCCACGGGCTTGGCACACTAAAATATATCTTTAGTGTAGTAGCTGGTTTATTTATTGTGCGTTTGCCATATTCGAGTATATTGGCTATGCAATACCGATCGCATGGTGTAAAAAGAACTGGAAATGTTCGGTTTTTTTGGCACGAATAATCACCCTGGTGATGTTTTTCATTTTGGCTGAGGTGCCTTCATACAGGTCAGAATTAGCTCTATCGTCGATAGCCCCAATTGCATGAGCAGTTCTGCAGCTCTTAAGAGTAAGACTCTCAAGTTCGCTAACTCTGCTCTGATATAACGAGGTTAATGGTGATATGTTGAATTTCTAGTTTAGCTCATTCAAAGCTTTAGCAGGTAGATCCTGAACAAAATCTTTTCTTTTTCTAAATATTTTATGCTATTGTCGCAATATTTTATGATCTGTGCTTTTAATATTCTCGCACATGCACTATTTTTACCAAGCATGTTAGAGTTGTCGCTGCAGTAGGCTTCATAAAACGAATATTATCATAATCAAACTCAGCAACATAACGAATTCCAGACTTAACAGAATCATAATATTTAGGGGAAATAACATATTTTATTACTATCAAAAGGCGCCTTAGATAACGCATAATTGCTGTTATCATATCATCCTGTTCTTCCGTGTGCTTCATTGCTTCTAAATATTTAAACAATATGATTAGGTGATCATACAATATTGTCCTAGTAATGGCGACGTCATTAAGGACAGGCATTATTTTATTTCGCAATATTATTTGCAGCACTTCGTGCAGAGGTTAATATATCTCGGTTGCCTATTTTATGGATATTAATATGACTATTAATTATTAATATGATTCCGAGTTGTTGTCTTCGGTAAATAGGCTTAAAATCCATTGGAGCACACAAAATCCAAAGCCCTCTATACTATAAAAGTTCCTTCATTGTAAGCAGCATCCTTGTCTTTCCGTAATCCCTCAAGCAAATTCATTATTTGCTGTTGCTGTCTTTTGATAAACTGCTGATCGCTCTAACTGGTTCCATTCTATATTTAAGCGCTATGTGGCGTGCCAATTTTGTTTGCAATGTTTTACAAAATATGTAAAAGTGCCGTCTACATTGTTTCTGACTTTTAGTAATAGGCACAGTAATTTTTCTAACATCATCTAACGGTGCCATTGGTTTGCGAAAAAAATATGTACAATTTATAAATGACGATGATTTATCTGGATAGTATGTGATGTCTGAAACAGTTGATTCCATAAATTATAAGATTTTAGTATTTAAAAAAGTAAAGTCTACTGTGCGATAAAAATAAGTAATTAAAAATGGTTATTCAGATGTTGTGTAAATAATATTTGCAAGTAAAGTAAAGAATATTTTATTTTAAAAGCCTTAAGAGTTTTTCATGAATATATTTTATGACAAAATTGTGGAAGTGTCTGCCCACTTCATCTTATGTGATGCATATCCTTACTTTTATAACAACTGTTGAAAATTTGTACCGAGGTATTCAAAAAGTTAAATATATCTAAACCATGTAGCCTATATAGAAACCTGACTTGAAATAAAAAAAATTTTGTTATCGATATCGATATATATGAATATATTTTAATTTTGTAGAGTTATAGAATAGATATAATATAAACTTGAACAAAGTACTGCGTACGCTTAAAATATTAATAAAATACAGAAAGGTCTATGCCGAGTCTTATGTCCATGCGGATAAGGAATATACACATTGGGTCAAAAATGTTCAAAAATTTCGAATTTCGGGCGTAGGTCTTATGTTTTAATTTTTGTGTGGGAAGCAAGATTACATAGATGAGGAGGGGGAGTACGTTGGTGTCGCTTGCGCAAGGCGGTAAGGGGGGGTGGAAGGGTATTACGTTTCCATTGTGTGTGTGTCTATGTTTTTTTTTTTTGTATTCGGTATATTTGCACAAATATAAATATATAAATAATAAATAATTTATGCTTATGATGTAGATAGTAGATAGGGGGGTACGTGATGATTAGGTGGCGTGGATTGCGGAACGGCCGCAAAGCATTGCTTCACAGGCATGTTGTTGCTACTTAAACTTCCTCCGCTCTCCATCTATTGCGCTCAACTCTCCTGAGCTCCAGGATCACTCCTGCTGCAAAGGTATAGGTAAATTCCCATTTTTGTGCGGTCTTCAACATGTTCCTGACCAAGTTGTCTACCGTGATAGGTCTCCTCAAGCTGTCCTCCAGGACCAACCTTCCACATTCAAAGATGATGTGGTTGGCGTCCTCTGCGATTTCACTGCCGCACCAAGAACACTCGTCTGTGTTATCGTGGCCGAATCTCTTCAAGTAGCTCCTGAAGCGTCCGTGGCCAGATAGGCTGCGTTAAGTAAAAATAAGTATTTCCATACTTGCGGTTTATCCAGGCTTCCAAGTTTGGGATAAGCCCATGTGTCCAGCGTCCTTTAGATGAGCGATCCCAACGTGCTTGCCATCGTTCCATGCTTTGCATCCTTGCTGCTGTGCGGACCATCCCTGCGATAACCAGCGCTGCTTCGTCTGATACCGTCCGGAATGCGCAGCTGACCCGTAGAGCGCTTAGGCGATATATATAATTTATGTTTTTAAATATTTATGTTGGCTTGGTCGAGGTTCGGGCTCGTTTAAATAAACAGTTGAAAAATATTTTATTTAATATTTTGCTTTAAATAAAATATGCAAAATAAGTATTAAATTATATTGTTTTAATCTATTAATTAAAAAAAAAAACTCGGACCGAGGTCCCGCCATCAAAATATTTTAAATATGGATAGGTCGCCAAAACCATTACTAATTTTTTAAATACTGAATGTATCTTCTACTGTATCGAAGTTCCAATACTTGAAAAACTTCTCTTGAAGTATTCCGAACATGACAGTTCCAGGTCCAAAACTTGCAGCGATTATTAAAATTTTCTTCGCAACAGACAGACTAAATAAATTAACTCACTCTCGAGATTAGCATCTGCAATTTCAGCATTTTCCTCTTCCATGTTCATTGTTGACATAAGTAATTGAGAAACTTGGGTCACCCCCGCTACAGAGGCAGCAACACGATAGTAATTTTTATGGATGTCTTTATGATCACCCATTAAGCTCGCCAAATAATCAATTTGAATGTCCTTAACGTTGAACAAAGCGGTATGTGTGGTCAATTGCTTTTGCAGGTCTGTGCCTGAAAGGGACTCAGGGCAACGTGTACCACATTCATTTGGGAATTTCTCTAGGATAGGACACTCACGAATATTTTCTTTTCTTAGTGGCCACGGGCTTGGCACACTAAAATATATCTTTAGTGTAGTAGCTGGTTTACTTATTGTGCGTTTGCCATATTCGAGTATATTGGCTATGCAATACCGATCGCATGGTGTAAAAAGAACTGGAAATGTTCGGTTTTTTTGGCACGAATAATCACCCTGGTGATGTTTTTCATTTTGGCTGAGGTGCCTTCATACAGGTCAGAATTAGCTCTATCGTCGATAGCCCCAATTGCATGAGCAGTTCTGTAGCTCTTAAGAGTAAGACTCTCAAGTTCGCTAACTCAGCTCTGATATAACGAGTTTATTGGGGATATGTTGAATTTCTAGTTTAGCTCATTCAAAGCTTTAGCAGGTAGATCCTGATCAAAATCTTTTCTTTTTCTAAATATTTTATGCTATTGTCGCAATATTTTATGATCTGTGCTTTTAATATTCTCGCACATGCACTATTTTTACCAAGCATGTTAGAGTTGTCGCTGCAGTAGGCTTCATAAAACGAATATTATCATAATCAAACTCAGCAACATAACGAATTCCAGACTTAACAGAATCATAATATTTAGGGGAAATAACATATTTTATTACTATCAAAAGGCGCCTTAGATAACGCATAATTGCTGTTATCATATCATGTTGTACTTCCGTGTGCTTCATTGCTTCTAAATTTTTAAACAATATAATTAGGTGATCATACAATATTGTCCTAGTAATGGCGACGTCATTAAGGACAGGCATTATTTTATTTCGCAATATTATTTGCAGCACTTCGTGCAGAGGTTAATATATCTCAGTTGCATATTTTATGGATATTTATATGACTATTAATTATTAATATGATTCCGAGTTGTTGTCTTCGGTAAATAGGCTTTACATCCATTGGAGCACACAAAATCCAAAGCCCTCTTTTTGAGTTTTCCCTTAATGGACTTGAAACTATAAAAGTTCCTTCATTGTAAGCAGCATCTTTGTCTTTCCGTAATCCCTCAAGCAATTTCATTATTTGCTGTTGCTGTCTTTTGATAAACTGCTGATCGCTCTAACTGGTTCCATTATATATTTAAGCGCTATGTGGCGTGCAAATTTTGTTTGCAATGTTTTACAAAATATGTAAAAGTGCCGTCTACATTGTTTCTGACTTTTAGTAATTGGCACAGTAATTTTTCTAACATCATCTAACGGTGCCATTGGTTTGCGAGAAAAATATGTACAATTTATAAATGACGATGATTTATCTGGATAGTATGTGATGTCTGAAACAGTTGACTGCATAAATTATAAGATTTTAGTATTTAAAAAAGTAAAGTCTACTGTGCGATAAAAATAAGTAATTAAAAATGGTTATTAAGATGTTGTGTAAATAATATTTGCAAGTAAAGTAAAGAATATTTTATTTTAAAGGCCTTAAGAGTTTTTCATGAATATATTTTATGACAAAATTGTGGAAGTGTCTGCCCACTTCATCTTATGTAATGCATATCCTTACTTTTATAACAACTGTTGAAAATTTGTACCGAGGTATTCAAAAAAAGTTCCTCAAGCTGTCCTCCAGGCCCTGCCTGTTCGCTGAGAACCTTCCACATTCAAAGATGGTTGCTGTGGCCGAATCTCTTCAAGTAGCTCCTGAAGCGTCCGTGGCCAGATAGGCTGCGTTAAGTAAAAATAAGTATTTCCATACTTGCGGTTTATCCAGGCTTCCAAGTTTGGGATAAGCCTATGTGTCCAGCGTCCTTTAGATGAGCGATCCCAACGTGCTTGCCATCGTTCCATGCTTTGCATCCTTGCTGCTGTGCGGACCATCCCTGCGATAACCAGCGCTGCTTCGTCTGATACCGTCCGGAATGCGCAGCTGACCCGTAGAGCGCTTAGGCGATATATATAATTTATGTTTTTAAATATTTATGTTGGCTTGGTCGAGGTTCGAGCTCGTTTAAATAAACAGTTGAAAAATATTTTATTTAATACTTTGCTTTAAATAAAATATGCAAAATAAGTATTAAATTATATTGTTTTAATCTATTAATTAAAAAAAAAAACTCGGACCGAGGTCCCGCCATCAAAATATTTTAAATATGGATAGGTCGCCAAAACCATTACTAATTTTTTAAATACTGAATGTATCTTCTACTGTATCGAAGTTCCAATACTTGAAAAACTTCTCTTGAAGTATTCCGAACATGACAGTTCCAGGTCCAAAACTTGCAGCGATTATTAAAATTTTCTTCGCAACAGACAGACTAAATAAATTAACTCACTCTCGAGATTAGCATCTGCAATTTCAGCATTTTCCTCTTCCATGTTCATTGTTGACATAAGTAATTGAGAAACTTGGGTCACCCCCGCTACAGAGGCAGCAACACGATAGTAATTTTTATGGATGTCTTTATGATCACCCATTAAGCTCGCCAAATAATCAATTTGAATGTCCTTAACGTTGAACAAAGCGGTATGTGTGGTCAATTGCTTTTGCAGGTCTGTGCCTGAAAGGGACTCAGGGCAACGTGTACCACATTCATTTGCGCATTTCTCTAGGATAGGACACTCACGAATATTTTCTTTTCTTAGTGGCCACGGGCTTGGCACACTAAAATATATCTTTAGTGTAGTAGCTGGTTTACTTATTGTGCGTTTGCCATATTCGAGTATATTGGCTATGCAATACCGATCGCATGGTGTAAAAAGAACTGGAAATGTTCGGTTTTTTTGGCACGAATAATCACCCTGGTGATGTTTTTCATTTTGGCTGAGGTGCCTTCATACAGGTCAGAATTAGCTCTATCGTCGATAGCCCCAATTGCATGAGCAGTTCTGTAGCTCTTAAGAGTAAGACTCTCAAGTTCGCTAACTCAGCTCTGATATAACGAGTTTATTGGGGATATGTTGAATTTCTAGTTTAGCTCATTCAAAGCTTTAGCAGGTAGATCCTGAACAAAATCTTTTCTTTTTTTAAATATTTTATGCAATTGGCGCAATATTTTATGATCTGTGCTTTTAATATTCTCGCACATGCACTATTTTTACCAAGCATGTTAGAGTTGTCGCTGCAGTAGGCTTCATAAAACGAATATTATCATAATCAAACTTAGCAACATAACGAATTCCAGACTTAACAGAATCATAATATTTAGGGGAAATAACATTTTTTATTACTATCAAAAGGCGCCTTAGATAACGCATAATTGCTGTTATCATATCATGCTGTACTTCCGTGTGCTTCATTGCTTCTAAATTTTTAAACAATATAATTAGGTGATCATACAATATTGTCCTAGTAATGTCGACGTCATTAAGGACAGGCATTATTTTATTTCGCAATATTATTTGCAGCACTTCGTGCAGAGGTTAATATATCTCGGTTGCCTATTTTATGGATATTACTTCATTAATTATTAATATGATTCCGAGTTGTTGTCTTCGGTAAATAGGCTTTACATCCATTGGAGCACACAAAATCCAAAGCCCTCTTTTTGAGTTTTCTCTGAATGGACTTGAAACTATAAAAGTTCCTTCATTGTAAGCAGCATCCTTGTCTTTCCGTAATCCCTCAAGCAATTTCATTATTTGCCGTTTATCTTTTGATAAACTGCTGATCGCTCTAACTGGTTCCATTCTATATTAAAGCGCTATGTGGCGTGCAAATTTTGTTTGCAATGTTTTACAAAATATGTAAAAGTGCCGTCTACATTGTTTCTGACTTTTAGTAATTGGCACAGTAATTTTTCTAACATCATCTAACGGTGCCATTGGTTTGCGAGAAAAATATGTACAATTTATAAATGACGATGATTTATCTGGATAGTATGTGATGTCTGAAACAGTTGACTCCATAAATTATAAGATTTTAGTATTTAAAAAAGTAAAGTCTACTGTGCGATAAAAATAAGTAATTAAAAATGGTTATTCAGATGTTGTGTAAATAATATTTGCAAGTAAAGTAAAGAATATTTTATTTTAAAAGCCTTAAGAGTTTTTCATGAATATATTTTATGACAAAATTGTGGAAGTGTCTGCCCACTTCATCTTATGTAATGCATATCCTTACTTTTATAACAACTGTTGAAAATTTGTACCGAGGTATTCAAAAAGTTAAATATATCTAAACCATGTAGCCTATATAGAAACCTGACTTGAAATAAAAAAAAATTTTGTTATCGATATCGATATATATGAATATATTTTAATTTTGTAGAGTTATAGAATAGATATAATATAAACTTGAACATAGTACTGCGTACGCTTAAAATATTAATAAAATACGGAAAGGTCTATGCCGACTCTTATGTCCATGCGGATAAGGAATATACACATTGGGTCAAAAATGTTCAAAAATTTCGAATTTCGGGCGTAGGTCTTATGTTTTAATTTTTGTGTGGGAAGCAAGATTACATAGATGAGGAGGGGGAGTACGTTGGTGTCGCTTGCGCAAGGAGGTAAGGGGGGTGGAAGGGTGTTACGTTTCCATTGTGTGTGTGTCTGTGTTTTTTTTTTATTCGGTTTATTTGCACAAATATAAATACATAAATAATAAATAATTTATGCTTATGATGTAGATAGTAGATAGGGGGGTACGTGATGATTAGGTGGCGTGGATTGCGGAACTGCCGCAAAGCATTGCTTCACAGGCATGTTGTTGCCATCTAAACTTCCTCCGCTCTCCATCTATTGCGCTCAACTCTCCTGAGTTCCAGCATCACTCCTTCTGCAAAGGTATAGGTAGCTTCCCATTTTTGTGCGGTCTTCAACATGTTCCTGACCAAGATGTCCACCGTGATAGGTCTCCTCAAGCTGTCCTCCAGGCCCTGCCTGTTCGCTGAGAACCTTCCACATTCAAAGATGATGTGGTTGGCGTCCTCTGCGATTTCACTGCCGCACCAAGAACACTCGTCTGTGTTATCGTGGCCGAATCTCTTCAAGTAGCTCCTGAAGCGTCCGTGGCCAGATAGGCTGCGTTAAGTAAAAATAAGTATTTCCATACTTGCGGTTTATCCAGGCTTCCAAGTTTGGGATAAGCCTATGAGTCCAGCGTCCTTTAGATGAGCGATCCCAACGTGCTTGCCATCGTTCCATGCTTTGCATCCTTGCTGCTGTGCGGACCATCCCTGCGATAACCAGCGCTGCTTCGTCTGATACCGTCCGGAATGCGCAGCTGACCCGTAGAGCGCTTAGGCGATATATATAATTTATGTTTTTAAATATTTATGTTGGCTTGGTCGAGGTTCGGGCTCGTTTAAATAAACAGTTGAAAAATATTTTATTTAATATTTTGCTTTAAATAAAATAAGCAATATAAGTATTAAATTATATTGTTTTAATCTATTAATTAAAAAAAAAAACTGGGACCGAGGTCCCGCCATCAAAATATTTTAAATATGGATAGGTCGCCAAAACCATTACTAATTTTTTAAATACTGAATGTATCTTCTACTGTATCGAAGTTCCAATACTTGAAAAACTTCTATTGAAGTATTCCGAACATGACAGTTCCAGGTCCAAAACTTGCAGCGATTATTAAAATTTTCTTCGCAACAGACAGACTAAATAAATTAACTCACTCTCGAGATTAGCATCTGCAATTTCAGCATTTTCCTCTTCCATGTTCATTGTTGACATAAGTAATTGAGAAACTTGGGTCACCCCCGCTACAGAGGCAGCAACACGATAGTAATTTTTATGAATGTCTTTATGATCACCCATTAAGCTCGCCAAATAATCAATTTGAATGTCCTTAACGTTGAACAAAGCGGTATGTGTGGTCAATTGCTTTCGCAGGTCTGTGCCTGAAAGGGACTCAGGGTAACGTGTACCACATTCATTTGCGAATTTCTCTAGGATAGGACACTCACGAATATTTTCTTTTCTTAGTGGCCACGGGCTTGGCACACTAAAATATATCTTTAGTGTAGTAGCTGGTTTATTTATTGTGCGTTTGCCATATTCGAGTATATTGGCTATGCAATACCGATCGCATGGTGTAAAAAGAACTGGAAATGTTCGGGTTTTTTGGCACGAATAATCACCCTGGTGATGTTTTTCATTTTGGCTGAGGTGCCTTCATACAGGTCAGAATTAGCTCTATTGTCGATAGCCCCAATTGCATGAGCAGTTCTGTAGCTCTTAAGAGTAAGACTCTCAAGTTCGCTAACTCAGCTCTGATATAACGAGGTTATTGGTGATATGTTGAATTTCTAGTTTAGCTCATTCAAAGCTTTAGCAGGTAGATCCTGAACAAAATCTTTTCTTTTTCTAAATATTTTATGCTATTGTCGCAATATTTTATGATCTGTGCTTTTAATATTCTCGCACATGCACTATTTTTACCAAGCATGTTAGAGTTGTCGCTGCAGTAGGCTTCATAAAACGAATATTATCATAATCAAACTCAGCAACATAACGAATTCCAGACTTAACAGAATCATAATATTTAGGGGAAATAACATATTTTATTACTATCAAAAGGCGCCTTAGATAACGCATAATTGCTGTTATCATATCATGCTGTACTTCCGTGTGCTTCATTGCTTCTAAATTTTTAAACAATATAATTAGGTGATCATACAATATTGTCCTAGTAATGTCGACGTCATTAAGGACAGGCATTATTTTATTTCGCAATATTATTTGCAGCACTTCGTGCAGAGGTTAATATATCTCGGTTGCCTATTTTATGGATATTACTACATTAATTTTAAATTTGATTCCGAGTTGTTGTCTTCGGTAAATAGGCTTTACATCCATTGGAGCACACAAAATCCAAAGCCCTCTTTTTGAGTTTTCCCTTAATGGACTTGAAACTATAAAAGTTCCTTCATTGTAAGCAGCATCCTTGTCTTTCCGTAATCCCTCAAGCAATTTCATTATTTGCTGTTTATCTTTTGATAAACTGCTGATCGCCATCAAAATATTTTAAATATGGATAGGTCGCCAAAACCATTACTAATATTTTAAATACTGAATGTATCTTCTACTGTATCGAAGTTCCAATACTTGAAAAACTTCTATTGAAGTATTCCAGCGATTATTAAAATTTTCTTCGCAACAGGCAGACTAAATAAATTAACTCACTCTCGAGATTAGCATCTGCAATTTCAGCATTTTCCTCTTCCATGTTCATTGTTGACATAAGTAATTGAGAAACTTGGGTCACCCCCGCTACAGAGGCAGCAACACGATAGTAATTTTTATGAATGTCTTTATGATCACCCATTAAGCTCGCCAAATAATCAATTTGAATGTCCTTAACGTTGAACAAAGCGGTATGTGTGGTCAATTGCTTTCGCAGGTCTGTGCCTGAAAGGGACTCAGGGCAACGTATACCACATTCATTTGCGAATTTCTCTAGGATAGGACACTCACGAATATTTTCTTTTCTTAGTGGCCACGGGCTTGGCACACTTAAATATATCTTTAGTGTAGTAGCTGGTTTATTTATTGTGCGTTTGCCATATTCGAGTATATTGGCTATGCAATACCGATCGCATGGTGTAAAAAGAACTGGAAATGTTCGGTTTTTTTGGCACGAATAATCACGCTGGTGATGTTTTTCATTTTGGCTGAGGTGCCTTCATACAGATCAGAATTAGCTCTATTGTCGATAGCCCCAATTGCATGAGCAGTTCTGTAGCTCTTAAGAGTAAGACTCTCAAGTTCGCTAACTCAGCTCTGATATAACGAGGTTATTGGTGATATGTTGAATTTCTAGTTTAGCTCATTCAAAGCTTTAGCAGGTAGATCCTGAACAAAATCTTTTCTTTTTCTAAATATTTTATGCTATTGTCGCAATATTTTATGATCTGTGCTTTTAATATTCTCGCACATGCACTATTTTTACCAAGCATGTTAGAGTTGTCGCTGCAGTAGGCTTCATAAAACTTATATTATCATAATCAAACTCAGCAACATAACGAATTCCAGACTAAACAAAATCATAATATTTAGGGGAAATTTTTAAACAATATAATTGTGTGATCATACAATATTTTCCTAGTAATGGCGACGTCATTAAGAACAGGCATTATTTTATTTCGCAATATTACATTTGCAGCACTTTGTGCAGAGGTTAATATATCTCGGTTGCCTATTTTATGGATATTACTACATTAATTTTTAATATGATTCCGAGTTGTTGTCCAAAGCCCTCTTTTTGAGTTTTCCCTTAATTGACGTGGACCTATAAAAGTTCTTTCATTGTAAGTAGCATCCTTGTCTTTCCGTAATCCCTCAAGCAATTGCATTCTTTGCTGTTTGTCTTCTGATAAACTGCTGATCTCTCCAACTGGTTCCATTCTATATTTAAGCTCTATGTGGCGTGCAAATTTTGTTTGCAATGTTTTACAAAGTATGTAAAAGTGCCGTCTACATTGTTTCTGACTTTTAGTAATTTTCTAACATCATCTCACGGTGCCATTGGTTTGCGAGAAAAATATGTACTATTTATGAATGACTATGATTTATGTGATGTCTGAAAAAGTTGACTCCATCAATTATTAGATATTAGTGTTTAAAAACGTTAAATCTACTGTGCGATAAAAATAAATAATTAAAAATGGTTAGAAATTTATTACGAACACCTATTCAGATGTTGTGTAAATAAAATTTGCAAAGAAGTAAAGTTTGGTTCTCTCCGGGCTACCGAATATTTTATATTAAAAGCTTTAAGAGTTTTTCATGAATATATTTTATGACAAAATTGTGGAAGTGTCTGCCCACTTCATCTCATGTAATGCATATCCTTACTTTTATAACAACTATTGAAAATTTGTACCGAGGTATTCAAAAAATTAAATATATCTAAACCATGTAGCCTATGTAGGAACCTGACTTGATATAAAAAAATTTTTTTTTATCGATATCGATATCGATATCTATGAATATATTTTAATCTTGTAGAGTTATAGAATAGATATAATATAAACTTTAACATAGTAATGAGTACGCTTAAAATATCAATACAATACGGACTCCTATGTCCATGCGAATAAGGAATATATACATTTTATTGGGTCAAAAATGTCACTTTCTGTTAAAAAATTTCGAAGCACAGAAACTTATTCAGTTGAGTAATCCTACAAATTAATGCTTTGAATTTATTCGATTCTAATGGCCTTATACAATTATCATGGCTATGCTTGTATATACAAACACTAACCAAACAACATATAGACTGGACATCACATACAAACAGCGTTGTCACAAAAAGTATCGGAGGCATCTGGTCCAAAATCGCGAGTAAGGGAGTAAGATATACATATGATGTATTTTTAAGCCGCTTACTCTACAGGAAAGTGCTTGGCGCACTCTCTTCCATATGATTTGTGCGATAGAACGGCAACGCTGTTAACTTTTATCTCGCTCGCACTTACTCTCAGCTCTCAATGCTCTCTCTATGTTTAGGGATCGTTTAAATGTGTGTGTGTGTGTATTTGTCCGACAAGCAAAACTGCTCACAAATTCAATTTTTCTTAAATGCTGAGGCATTTCTACCCTTTTGAAAGCACGGCAAATGTGAAATACAGAAAGAGTTTGCCACGTCGATGCGAAATTCTGGCATTTTAGTTCGCTATCGTTGGTAAGGGTACCCAAGCGTTGCCATGTGTGCATTTAAAATATTTTGGACTCTCTATTCACGCATACTTGCATATTTATGCGCTTGTGTGCCTGTTGCTTGCCTGCCTGCCTGTCCCCGATGCAAATTTAACAAGATTTTAGGATTCCTGATTTTCGACCTCTACAAACAGACACACACATGCAAATCTCTGTGAATAGGCTGATCATGGACGCAAAAGAAAATATCATTATTAGCACGCGTCTGACGCGCGGCCTTCTTTTTTAAGATTTTGATGAATGAATGTTGACCCCTTATTACCTGCAGCAGCCCGTTGGGCGAAATGGGTCACCTTTTCGCAAGCACCTGCATATGGAGGTCAAGTGACTGATCACCAAAATTATTAAAACTATAAATATATAATCGCTCCTTTTTCTTTAATTTTATATATTATATTTTTACACCAATTTCATTCATCAAAATCTTAAGACGCGAGTTTGGACCAGATGCCACCGATACTTTTTGTGCCAACGTTGTTTCTATGTGATGTACAGTCTATATGTTGTTTGGTTAGTGGTGAAATCGACATTTTCTTACAAAATAATAACTTCAAGTGGAAAATCAATCTGCTTAATACATATATACTATAGACAAAAAATACGTAATTTTACTTAATTTTTATTGAAACATTCAACTTCCAGTGTAATTAGTGTAAATGCAAGCACAAGCTGCGGAAAAAGGTTGTATCACTAACCATACAATGTATAGACATACCTAATGGCACTTTTTATCGAAACAAGAAAAATCGAAACGAGGCGACCCCAATGGTACCTGCGACCATTTCAGTCTGCCCAGACAGAGTACGACTGCTGAGAGTGGCAGCCGAGCGCCGGCCTCAAAAGCCGAACGTTCAATATGAAGCCGCATCTCGCTCAGCGTACAACGTCGCGGCTAATGATGCGTTTCTTAATATATGTATGTACAGCTGTGAAAACAAATATAGCACCACTACTACACATTTTGTTCTTGATGAAAAAAATGCGATTACTGTTCCGATTTTTGTGAAATTTGATTTTTTTTTATACTGTTTGGGATTTCCCATAAACAAAAACAGTGTTAGCGTTCTTCACATTTCTGTCTATATTTTTTTTGGGGGAAAAAAAGGTAGCACCATTTGCCCTTTTCTTAGCGAATCCTCTTTATATCGTGGAATTGCCTTTGCAGAATGAACGCGCTTATTAGTTTTGACTAAGATATCATTTTTTCTATCATAAAAGTTAATAATAATCATAACGATGGAACGTGGAATGCACTGCACTACAAAGAAGCGCGATCTTATCAAAAAATTTATATTGGACGGAAAAACTTACAGATTTGTTAGTCAATTCGTAGGATCCTCCAATAAAATAATTAAAAACATCTTAAACTATCAAAAAAATATTGAAACACGCTGACGATAACGATCTATGACCCCTCTTCATGTCAAATGACTGATTCGTCAGAACACGAAGGATTCCTTCAAGCCTGTTACCGAGCTTAAAAAAGAGCTTAACGTAAAAGTGACGGAACAAACAGTTCGCTAATATCTTAGGGAACATAACCTAAAAGACAGCAAACCAAGAAAGGTACCACTTTTAAAAGCGACACCTATTACTAAGCGCATGAAGTATGCCAAGGATCGTGCAAATTGGACATCTCAACAATGGAGGAATATTGTATGGTCAGATGAGTCCAAGGCGGCTATAATTGGTGGAAAGATATCTCTATCATACGTTAGACAACCAAGGAACACAGAATACAAGCCCCAGTACACCACTTAACCCATTAAGCATGGAGGGTGTATTGTAATGGTATGGGCCTGCTTTTCCTACTATGGAGTAGGTCCAATACATTGGAGAAAACCATCATGGATCAGCACGTGTATGTGAATATCATGGAGACAGTTATGCTACCCTTTGTAGAATACGAAGTGCCCCTCGTACGGGTATTTCAACAGGACAATGACCCCAAACACACCAGCAAGAAAGCAAAGCAATGGTTCAGGGCAAAGTCGCCTGACCTGAATCCCATCGAAAATCTGTGGTCCGACGTCAAGACGTCAAGGCAGTTGCTGCTTCCAAACCAACCACTATCGGATCACTTTGGGTAGAAATTAAGGAGTCCTGGTCCAAATTGCGCTCAACTCTCCTGAGTTCCAGCATCACTCCTTCTGCAAAGGTATAGGTAGCTTCCCATTTTTGTGCGGTCTTCAACATGTTCCTGACCAAGATGTCCACCGTGATAGGTCTCCTCAAGCTGTCCTCCAGGCCCTGCCTGTTCGCTGAGAACCTTCCACATTCAAAGATGATGTGGTTGGCGTCCTCTGCGATTTCACTGCCGCACCAAGAACACTCGTCTGTGTTATCGTGGCCGAATCTCTTCAAGTAGCTCCTGAAGCGTCCGTGGCCAGATAGGCTGCGTTAAGTAAAAATAAGTATTTCCATACTTGCGGTTTATCCAGGCTTCCAAGTTTGGGATAAGCCTATGAGTCCAGCGTCCTTTAGATGAGCGATCCCAACGTGCTTGCCATCGTTCCATGCTTTGCATCCTTGCTGCTGTGCGGACCATCCCTGCGATAACCAGCGCTGCTTCGTCTGATACCGTCCGGAATGCGCAGCTGACCCGTAGAGCGCTTAGGCGATATATATAATTTATGTTTTTAAATATTTATGTTGGCTTGGTCGAGGTTCGGGCTCGTTTAAATAAACAGTTGAAAAATATTTTATTTAATATTTTGCTTTAAATAAAATAAGCAATATAAGTATTAAATTATATTGTTTTAATCTATTAATTAAAAAAAAAAACTGGGACCGAGGTCCCGCCATCAAAATATTTTAAATATGGATAGGTCGCCAAAACCATTACTAATTTTTTAAATACTGAATGTATCTTCTACTGTATCGAAGTTCCAATACTTGAAAAACTTCTATTGAAGTATTCCGAACATGACAGTTCCAGGTCCAAAACTTGCAGCGATTATTAAAATTTTCTTCGCAACAGACAGACTAAATAAATTAACTCACTCTCGAGATTAGCATCTGCAATTTCAGCATTTTCCTCTTCCATGTTCATTGTTGACATAAGTAATTGAGAAACTTGGGTCACCCCCGCTACAGAGGCAGCAACACGATAGTAATTTTTATGAATGTCTTTATGATCACCCATTAAGCTCGCCAAATAATCAATTTGAATGTCCTTAACGTTGAACAAAGCGGTATGTGTGGTCAATTGCTTTCGCAGGTCTGTGCCTGAAAGGGACTCAGGGTAACGTGTACCACATTCATTTGCGAATTTCTCTAGGATAGGACACTCACGAATATTTTCTTTTCTTAGTGGCCACGGGCTTGGCACACTAAAATATATCTTTAGTGTAGTAGCTGGTTTATTTATTGTGCGTTTGCCATATTCGAGTATATTGGCTATGCAATACCGATCGCATGGTGTAAAAAGAACTGGAAATGTTCGGGTTTTTTGGCACGAATAATCACCCTGGTGATGTTTTTCATTTTGGCTGAGGTGCCTTCATACAGGTCAGAATTAGCTCTATTGTCGATAGCCCCAATTGCATGAGCAGTTCTGTAGCTCTTAAGAGTAAGACTCTCAAGTTCGCTAACTCAGCTCTGATATAACGAGGTTATTGGTGATATGTTGAATTTCTAGTTTAGCTCATTCAAAGCTTTAGCAGGTAGATCCTGAACAAAATCTTTTCTTTTTCTAAATATTTTATGCTATTGTCGCAATATTTTATGATCTGTGCTTTTAATATTCTCGCACATGCACTATTTTTACCAAGCATGTTAGAGTTGTCGCTGCAGTAGGCTTCATAAAACGAATATTATCATAATCAAACTCAGCAACATAACGAATTCCAGACTTAACAGAATCATAATATTTAGGGGAAATAACATATTTTATTACTATCAAAAGGCGCCTTAGATAACGCATAATTGCTGTTATCATATCATGCTGTACTTCCGTGTGCTTCATTGCTTCTAAATTTTTAAACAATATAATTAGGTGATCATACAATATTGTCCTAGTAATGTCGACGTCATTAAGGACAGGCATTATTTTATTTCGCAATATTATTTGCAGCACTTCGTGCAGAGGTTAATATATCTCGGTTGCCTATTTTATGGATATTACTACATTAATTTTAAATTTGATTCCGAGTTGTTGTCTTCGGTAAATAGGCTTTACATCCATTGGAGCACACAAAATCCAAAGCCCTCTTTTTGAGTTTTCCCTTAATGGACTTGAAACTATAAAAGTTCCTTCATTGTAAGCAGCATCCTTGTCTTTCCGTAATCCCTCAAGCAATTTCATTATTTGCTGTTTATCTTTTGATAAACTGCTGATCGCCATCAAAATATTTTAAATATGGATAGGTCGCCAAAACCATTACTAATATTTTAAATACTGAATGTATCTTCTACTGTATCGAAGTTCCAATACTTGAAAAACTTCTATTGAAGTATTCCAGCGATTATTAAAATTTTCTTCGCAACAGGCAGACTAAATAAATTAACTCACTCTCGAGATTAGCATCTGCAATTTCAGCATTTTCCTCTTCCATGTTCATTGTTGACATAAGTAATTGAGAAACTTGGGTCACCCCCGCTACAGAGGCAGCAACACGATAGTAATTTTTATGAATGTCTTTATGATCACCCATTAAGCTCGCCAAATAATCAATTTGAATGTCCTTAACGTTGAACAAAGCGGTATGTGTGGTCAATTGCTTTCGCAGGTCTGTGCCTGAAAGGGACTCAGGGCAACGTATACCACATTCATTTGCGAATTTCTCTAGGATAGGACACTCACGAATATTTTCTTTTCTTAGTGGCCACGGGCTTGGCACACTTAAATATATCTTTAGTGTAGTAGCTGGTTTATTTATTGTGCGTTTGCCATATTCGAGTATATTGGCTATGCAATACCGATCGCATGGTGTAAAAAGAACTGGAAATGTTCGGTTTTTTTGGCACGAATAATCACGCTGGTGATGTTTTTCATTTTGGCTGAGGTGCCTTCATACAGATCAGAATTAGCTCTATTGTCGATAGCCCCAATTGCATGAGCAGTTCTGTAGCTCTTAAGAGTAAGACTCTCAAGTTCGCTAACTCAGCTCTGATATAACGAGGTTATTGGTGATATGTTGAATTTCTAGTTTAGCTCATTCAAAGCTTTAGCAGGTAGATCCTGAACAAAATCTTTTCTTTTTCTAAATATTTTATGCTATTGTCGCAATATTTTATGATCTGTGCTTTTAATATTCTCGCACATGCACTATTTTTACCAAGCATGTTAGAGTTGTCGCTGCAGTAGGCTTCATAAAACTTATATTATCATAATCAAACTCAGCAACATAACGAATTCCAGACTAAACAAAATCATAATATTTAGGGGAAATTTTTAAACAATATAATTGTGTGATCATACAATATTTTCCTAGTAATGGCGACGTCATTAAGAACAGGCATTATTTTATTTCGCAATATTACATTTGCAGCACTTTGTGCAGAGGTTAATATATCTCGGTTGCCTATTTTATGGATATTACTACATTAATTTTTAATATGATTCCGAGTTGTTGTCCAAAGCCCTCTTTTTGAGTTTTCCCTTAATTGACGTGGACCTATAAAAGTTCTTTCATTGTAAGTAGCATCCTTGTCTTTCCGTAATCCCTCAAGCAATTGCATTCTTTGCTGTTTGTCTTCTGATAAACTGCTGATCTCTCCAACTGGTTCCATTCTATATTTAAGCTCTATGTGGCGTGCAAATTTTGTTTGCAATGTTTTACAAAGTATGTAAAAGTGCCGTCTACATTGTTTCTGACTTTTAGTAATTTTCTAACATCATCTCACGGTGCCATTGGTTTGCGAGAAAAATATGTACTATTTATGAATGACTATGATTTATGTGATGTCTGAAAAAGTTGACTCCATCAATTATTAGATATTAGTGTTTAAAAACGTTAAATCTACTGTGCGATAAAAATAAATAATTAAAAATGGTTAGAAATTTATTACGAACACCTATTCAGATGTTGTGTAAATAAAATTTGCAAAGAAGTAAAGTTTGGTTCTCTCCGGGCTACCGAATATTTTATATTAAAAGCTTTAAGAGTTTTTCATGAATATATTTTATGACAAAATTGTGGAAGTGTCTGCCCACTTCATCTCATGTAATGCATATCCTTACTTTTATAACAACTATTGAAAATTTGTACCGAGGTATTCAAAAAATTAAATATATCTAAACCATGTAGCCTATGTAGGAACCTGACTTGATATAAAAAAATTTTTTTTTATCGATATCGATATCGATATCTATGAATATATTTTAATCTTGTAGAGTTATAGAATAGATATAATATAAACTTTAACATAGTAATGAGTACGCTTAAAATATCAATACAATACGGACTCCTATGTCCATGCGAATAAGGAATATATACATTTTATTGGGTCAAAAATGTCACTTTCTGTTAAAAAATTTCGAAGCACAGAAACTTATTCAGTTGAGTAATCCTACAAATTAATGCTTTGAATTTATTCGATTCTAATGGCCTTATACAATTATCATGGCTATGCTTGTATATACAAACACTAACCAAACAACATATAGACTGGACATCACATACAAACAGCGTTGTCACAAAAAGTATCGGAGGCATCTGGTCCAAAATCGCGAGTAAGGGAGTAAGATATACATATGATGTATTTTTAAGCCGCTTACTCTACAGGAAAGTGCTTGGCGCACTCTCTTCCATATGATTTGTGCGATAGAACGGCAACGCTGTTAACTTTTATCTCGCTCGCACTTACTCTCAGCTCTCAATGCTCTCTCTATGTTTAGGGATCGTTTAAATGTGTGTGTGTGTGTATTTGTCCGACAAGCAAAACTGCTCACAAATTCAATTTTTCTTAAATGCTGAGGCATTTCTACCCTTTTGAAAGCACGGCAAATGTGAAATACAGAAAGAGTTTGCCACGTCGATGCGAAATTCTGGCATTTTAGTTCGCTATCGTTGGTAAGGGTACCCAAGCGTTGCCATGTGTGCATTTAAAATATTTTGGACTCTCTATTCACGCATACTTGCATATTTATGCGCTTGTGTGCCTGTTGCTTGCCTGCCTGCCTGTCCCCGATGCAAATTTAACAAGATTTTAGGATTCCTGATTTTCGACCTCTACAAACAGACACACACATGCAAATCTCTGTGAATAGGCTGATCATGGACGCAAAAGAAAATATCATTATTAGCACGCGTCTGACGCGCGGCCTTCTTTTTTAAGATTTTGATGAATGAATGTTGACCCCTTATTACCTGCAGCAGCCCGTTGGGCGAAATGGGTCACCTTTTCGCAAGCACCTGCATATGGAGGTCAAGTGACTGATCACCAAAATTATTAAAACTATAAATATATAATCGCTCCTTTTTCTTTAATTTTATATATTATATTTTTACACCAATTTCATTCATCAAAATCTTAAGACGCGAGTTTGGACCAGATGCCACCGATACTTTTTGTGCCAACGTTGTTTCTATGTGATGTACAGTCTATATGTTGTTTGGTTAGTGGTGAAATCGACATTTTCTTACAAAATAATAACTTCAAGTGGAAAATCAATCTGCTTAATACATATATACTATAGACAAAAAATACGTAATTTTACTTAATTTTTATTGAAACATTCAACTTTCAGTGTAATTAGTGTAAATGCAAGCACAAGCTGCGGAAAAAGGTTGTATCACTAACCATACAATGTATAGACATACCTAATGGCACTTTTTATCGAAACAAGAAAAATCGAAACGAGGCGACCCCAATGGTACCTGCGACCATTTCAGTCTGCCCAGACAGAGTACGACTGCTGAGAGTGGCAGCCGAGCGCCGGCCTCAAAAGCCGAACGTTCAATATGAAGCCGCATCTCGCTCAGCGTACAACGTCGCGGCTAATGATGCGTTTCTTAATATATGTATGTACAGCTGTGAAAACAAATATAGCACCACTACTACACATTTTGTTCTTGATGAAAAAAATGCGATTACTGTTCCGATTTTTGTGAAATTTGATTTTTTTTTATACTGTTTGGGATTTCCCATAAACAAAAACAGTGTTAGCGTTCTTCACATTTCTGTCTATATTTTTTTTGGGGGAAAAAAAGGTAGCACCATTTGCCCTTTTCTTAGCGAATCCTCTTTATATCGTGGAATTGCCTTTGCAGAATGAACGCGCTTATTAGTTTTGACTAAGATATCATTTTTTCTATCATAAAAGTTAATAATAATCATAACGATGGAACGTGGAATGCACTGCACTACAAAGAAGCGCGATCTTATCAAAAAATTTATATTGGACGGAAAAACTTACAGATTTGTTAGTCAATTCGTAGGATCCTCCAATAAAATAATTAAAAACATCTTAAACTATCAAAAAAATATTGAAACACGCTGACGATAACGATCTATGACCCCTCTTCATGTCAAATGACTGATTCGTCAGAACACGAAGGATTCCTTCAAGCCTGTTACCGAGCTTAAAAAAGAGCTTAACGTAAAAGTGACGGAACAAACAGTTCGCTAATATCTTAGGGAACATAACCTAAAAGACAGCAAACCAAGAAAGGTACCACTTTTAAAAGCGACACCTATTACTAAGCGCATGAAGTATGCCAAGGATCGTGCAAATTGGACATCTCAACAATGGAGGAATATTGTATGGTCAGATGAGTCCAAGGCGGCTATAATTGGTGGAAAGATATCTCTATCATACGTTAGACAACCAAGGAACACAGAATACAAGCCCCAGTACACCACTTAACCCATTAAGCATGGAGGGTGTATTGTAATGGTATGGGCCTGCTTTTCCTACTATGGAGTAGGTCCAATACATTGGAGAAAACCATCATGGATCAGCACGTGTATGTGAATATCATGGAGACAGTTATGCTACCCTTTGTAGAATACGAAGTGCCCCTCGTACGGGTATTTCAACAGGACAATGACCCCAAACACACCAGCAAGAAAGCAAAGCAATGGTTCAGGGCAAAGTCGCCTGACCTGAATCCCATCGAAAATCTGTGGTCCGACGTCAAGACGTCAAGGCAGTTGCTGCTTCCAAACCAACCACTATCGGATCACTTTGGGTAGAAATTAAGGAGTCCTGGTCCAAAATTCCCCAAAAACAATGCCAGGACTCAGCTGATTCCATGCAAAGACGCTGTGCAGCTATTATTGCTAATAAAAGGCACTCTACTAAATATTAAATAATAAATATAGATTGAGTATTAATAGATTAAAAAGAATTCCTCACTTATTAGCCATTTTCTAAAATTTTAAGTCGATTTTTGAAAACTGGTGTTATTATTTTTTTCGGGTAATTTAATCAATTTCAGCACATTTTCTTAAATAACTTAAGAACGTTAAGCAATAGGATGATTTTCTTTTCATTCCCATTTTTGTAAGAGTCTTCCCTTTCTAAAAATGTGTTTCAAGTTCTAAAAATGTGTCAAGTTTCCTTACTGTTAAAAATGTGGGTGTGGCAACTTTTCAAAAATGTATTGTGGTAGTGGTGCTATTATTTTTTTCTGGACTGTATGCCAATTTTAAATCCTTACAGCCCAAAAACATATATGTGTATGCATGTGCCTCGCTCTCACTCATTGCTTCGCGCACTTCCATCCATCTCTTTCTCCCTGCATAGCTTCCCACAAAACCCCGAGATCTACAAACATTCATATGTACGTTTGTGTTGTGAGGATGTGCGCACAAGTAGATCGCAGCGTTTGTCGCAAGCCAGAGGTTATTTCTTCAATTGTGTGCCTTTTGCGCCTGTGGTAGCAATAGGCACTCACATTTAAATGCTTTATCATGTATTTCTTCGCCCAGTCAGGCAATATGAGAATAATTTTATCAAATTTTATTAAATACACAATTAATTGACATAAATAAAATATTTATATTTATTTTCTGTTTACTGTAAGGACCTATTTTGCTTAAAATACAAAAATATCTAAGTCGTATTTCTGCAAGGGTAATTCATCATCGGCTTGTCGAAGAATTTAAGAAAAGACTAAAAATTGACGCACACTCTTTTAAGTAAGCAGTTGAGTTAAATTATTAAAGGGTTTGGCTTGTTCATGTGCAAAATTGCTATTTTCCATGCTTGTTGTAGGGGTAAGGGTACCTGATCGCTGGCATGTGTGGATGATAACTTTTTGGGTCGGCCAACCACGCACACCAACACACTTTTCTATATGGATGGAAGCATTAATGCTTCGTGTCAGCATCAGCAAGCCGCGACTTCGGCATTCGTTCGTATGGTCTTTGGGGAACGAACAACCAGTCGGTAGGTACGAAGCCTCAAAGGCCAGATGAAAGGCAAGGCTAGAAATTTTGCGTCGCATTCAAATGTATGGGCGTTACTCATCTTAGTGTTTATATTTTCTTTGTTTTAACTATGATGAGCGAATAAGAGAAAAGAGAATGCACTATCCTTAATGGCTCAACAACATTTATAAAAGAAAAATGTGACGACTAACATAATAATTTTTATAGTTATTTGTGGTAACATTTAATGCATGCGTCTGAGCGTCCAGTAAAATAAATTCCACATTGGCGTCCAGACGAATGAGTTCAGGTTATGAATAGATTATTAATCTCCTGTACACTCTGTAGAAATTGTAGCCAGGGTTTTCTTTAAATCCAGCAGCTGCTGCGGCACATGAATAATCAGATCAATACACCTTATGCTCCGCTTCCTTCACCGATCGCTTAACTACGGTCAATCATCATTAATAGGTACTCCAAAGTCCCTTTTCTTTTACTTAATTACAAATTAATCCACAGCAGAGATAACAAGAAGCGTACTTACGAAAGGATGTGTGCCTTAAAACTATGCCTATTCGTACAATTTTTAATTCCTCAATTGGATACAAAAAAGGAAAACGCACGTGTAAGTTTTGTGCAACCGTATATTAACCTCCAAAGTACAATTTCATTATTTATTGCAGTTGTGCTGTTATTGTATTGTTAACACCCATAAAATGCGATTGCATCGTGTGTCGCATAAGAAACGTAAAAACTTGTTGACTTGACAAACGCAAAAACCTATTAAAAATGACACGGTTATCTGTTGAGTAAATTGATTATGTAAAATTTTAATAGTTATATATGATCAAATAACTTTGCCTGGTAAAAACCGATTTAAAAACGCTGGTTAAACGAAATTAGACTTCAAGTTATATTACTTATGTAAAACATATATAAGTATAATGATTAAATAAATTTTTTTTATGTATGGCTTTCATAAATTAAAAAACATTCAATTTAATTTCCAATTACATTTAAATTTCATTGTTGAAAAAATATATTACAAATCCCAACAGTAGTTTTGGTATTTTATATCCTCTGTTTATTAAACACATTTCTCACACATTTCTGAAAATGTCACATTTTTGCAAAATGTGTGAAATGCGCCCTTTGCGTTTCCCCATAAGAAAATACATTTCACACATCATTCAAAAATAGTATATTTTTAAAAAATGTGTAAATTCGCCCCGAACATTTCGTTTTTATTTTGCGATGATTAATCGAGATTTCTATCGACGTTGTGAAAGGTATCATAACCATAAACAGCTGATGTATCAACGAAGACTTGCGGCAACTTTAAATAAGAAACTTAACATTAAAATAATCCCACAGTTTTTAGAATTTAAACATGGCGAAATCTCGAAAAGAGTACCTAAAATGGAACCCTTACTTCGAAAGCGCAGTTTTTAAGTTTTGGAAGAAAAACTCTACGGCGCTCATGTAAATTAAAGAAACTCGATCAGCTGTTTATTTAAAGAAGCGGTACTTTTGCCACTCACATATTACCGACAACCGGTGGAACACCAATATGTAAAATTAAAAATTCCCCATTTCTTAAACCAGTGGACAGAGGCTATTAGTTTCACACACATTTAATACACAATAGCTTCCGCCAAATCGACTATTCGATATTTTTAATGATTCATCATCGATAGTTAGCAGATCTTATTCGCATGTGCATCAAATTAGCGGCGGTGACTTAGCGTCGATTATTGGTACTTGGTATCGGAAAAACTCGGACCGAGGTCCCGCCATCAAAATATTTTATTACTAATTTTTTAAATACTGAATGTATCTTCTACTGTATCGAAGTTCCAATACTTGAAAAACTTCTATTGAAGTATTCCGAACATGACAGTTCCAGGTCCAAAACTTGCAGCGATTATTAAAATTTTCTTCGCAACAGACAGACTAAATAAATTAACTCACTCTCGAGATTAGCATCTGCAATTTCAGCATTTTCCTCTTCCATGTTCATTGTTGAAATAAGTAATTGAGAAACTTGGGTCACCCCCGCTACAGAGGCAGCAACACGATAGTAATTTTTATGAATGTCTTTATGATCACCCATTAAGCTCCCCAAATAATCAATTTGAATGTCCTTAACGTTGAACAAAGCGGTATGTGTGGTCAATTGCTTTCGCAGGTCTGTGCCTGAAAGGGACTCAGGGTAACGTGTACCACATTCATTTGCGAATTTCTCTAGGATAGGACACTCACGAATATTTTCTTTTCTTAGTGGCCACGGGCTTGGCACACTAAAATATATCTTTAGTGTAGTAGCTGGTTTATTTATTGTGCGTTTGCCATATTCGAGTATATTGGCTATGCAATACCGATCGCATGGTGTAAAAAGAACTGGAAATGTTCGGTTTTTTTGGCACGAATAATCACCCTGGTGATGTTTTTCATTTTGGCTGAGGTGCCTTCATACAGGTCAGAATTAGCTCTATCGTCGATAGCCCCAATTGCATGAGCAGTTCTGTAGCTCTTAAGAGTAAGACTCTCAAGTTCGCTAACTCAGCTCTGATATAACGAGGTTATTGGTGATATGTTGAATTTCTAGTTTAGCTCATTCAAAGCTTTAGCAGGTAGATCCTGAACAAAATCTTTTCTTTTTCTAAATATTTTATGCTATTGTCGCAATATTTTATGATCTGTGCTTTTAATATTCTCGCACATGCACTATTTTTACCAAGCATGTTAGAGTTGTCGCTGCAGTAGGCTTCATAAAACTTAAACATAACGATTTCCAGACTAAACAGAATCATAATATTTAGGGGAAATTTTTAAACAATATAATTGTGTGATCATACAATATTTTCCTAGTAATGGCGACGTCATTAAGAACAGGCATTATTTTATTTCGCAATATTACATTTGCAGCACTTTGTGCAGAGGTTAATATATCTCGGTTGCCTATTTTATGGATATTACTACATTAATTTTTAATATGATTCCGAGTTGTTGTCCAAAGCCCTCTTTTTGAGTTTTCCCTTAATTGACGTGGACCTATAAAAGTTCTTTCATTGTAAGTAGCATCCTTGTCTTTCCGTAATCCCTCAAGCAATTGCATTCTTTGCTGTTTGTCTTCTGATAAACTGCTGATCTCTCCAACTGGTTCCATTCTATATTTAAGCTCTATGTGGCGTGCAAATTTTGTTTGCAATGTTTTACAAAGTATGTAAAAGTGCCGTCTACATTGTTTCTGACTTTTAGTAATTTTCTAACATCATCTCACGGTGCCATTGGTTTGCGAGAAAAATATGTACTATTTATGAATGACTATGTGATGTCTGAAAAAGTTGACTCCATCAATTATTAGATATTAGTGTTTAAAAACGTTAAATCTACTGTGCGATAAAAATAAATAATTAAAAATGGTTAGAAATTTATTACGAACACCCATTCAGATGTTGTGTAAATAATATTTGCAAAGAAGTAAAGTTTGGTTCTCTCCGGGCTACCGAATATTTTATATTAAAAGCTTTAAGAGTTTTTCATGAATATATTTTATGACAAAATTGTGGAAGTGTCTGCCCACTTCATCTCATGTAATGCATATCCTTACTTTTATAACAACTATTGAAAATTTGTACCGAGGTATTCAAAAAATTAAATATATCTAAACCATGTAGCCTATATAGGAACCTGATATCTATGAATATATTTTAATCTTGTAGAGTTATAGAATAGATATAATATAAACTTTAACATAGTAATGAGTACGCTTAAACTATTAAAACAATACGGACTCCTATGTCCATTGCATATTCATAAGGAATATATACATTTTATTGGGTCAAAAATGTCACTTTCTGTTAAAAAATTTCGAAGCACAGAAACTTATTCAGTTGAGTAATCCTACAAATTAATGCTTTGAATTTATTCGATTCTAATGGCCTTATACAATTATCATGGCTATGCTTGTATGTACAAACACTAACCAAACAACATATAGACTGGACATCACATACAAACAGCGTTGTCACAAAAAGTATCGGAGGCATCTGGTCCAAACTCGCGTCTTAAGATTTTGATGAATGAAATTGGTGTAAAAATATAATATATAAAATTAAAGAAAAAGGAGCGATTATATATTTATAGTTTTAATAATTTTGATGATCAGTCACTTGACCTCCATATGCAGGTGCTTGCGAAACGCGGCTAATGATGCGTTTCTTAATATATGTATGTACAGCTGTGAAAACAAATATAGCACCACTACTACACATTTTGTTCTTGATGAAAAAATGCGATTACTGTTCCGATTTTTGTGAAATTTGATTTTTTTTTATACTGTTTGGGATTTCCCATAAACAAAAACAGTGTTAGCGTTCTTCACATTTCTGTCTATATTTTTTTTGGGGGGATTTTAAGAAAAAACCCCCAAAAATGCTGAAAAAAAAGGTAGCACCATTTGCCCTTTTCTTAGCGAATCCTCTTTATATCGTGGAATTGCCTTTGCAGAATGAACGCGCTTATTAGTTTTGACTAAGATATCATTTTTTCTATCATAAAAGTTAATAATAATCATAACGATGGAACGTGGAATGCACTGCACTACAAAGAAGCGCGATCTTATCAAAAAATTTATATTGGACGGAAAAACTTACAGATTTGTTAGTCAATTTGTAGGATCCTCCAATAAAATAATTAAAAACATCTTAAACTATCAAAAAAAATATTGAAACACGCTGACGATAACGATCTATGACCCCTCTTCATGTCAAATGACTGATTCGTCAGAACACGAAGGATTCCTTCAAGCCTGTTACCGAGCTTAAAAAAGAGCTTAACGTAAAAGTGACGGAACAAACAGTTCGCTAATATCTTAGGGAACATAACCTAAAAGACAGCAAACCAAGAAAGGTACCACTTTTAAAAGCGACACCTATTACTAAGCGCATGAAGTATGCCAAGGATCGTGCAAATTGGACATCTCAACAATGGAGGAATATTGTATGGTCAGATGAGTCCAAGGCGGCTATAATTGGTGGAAAGATATCTCTATCATACGTTAGACAACCAAGGAACACAGAATACAAGCCCCAGTACACCACTTAACCCATTAAGCATGGAGGGTGTATTGTAATGGTATGGGCCTGCTTTTCCTACTATGGAGTAGGTCCAATACATTGGAGAAAACCATCATGGATCAGCACGTGTATGTGAATATCATGGAGACAGTTATGCTACCCTTTGTAGAATACGAAGTGCCCCTCGTACGGGTATTTCAACAGGACAATGACCCCAAACACACCAGCAAGAAAGCAAAGCAATGGTTCAGGGCAAAGTCGCCTGACCTGAATCCCATCGAAAATCTGTGGTCCGACGTCAAGACGTCAAGGCAGTTGCTGCTTCCAAACCAACCACTATCGTATTAAATAATAAATATAGATTAAGTATTAATAGATTAAAAAGAATTCCTCACTTATTAGCCATTTTCTAATATTTTAAGTCGATTTTTGAAAACTGGTGTTATTATTTTTTTCGGGTAATTTAATCAATTTCAGCACATTTTCTTAAATAACTTAAGAACGTTAAGCAATAGGATGATTTTCTTTTCATTCCCATTTTTGTAAGAGTCTTCCCTTTCTAAAAATGTGTTTCAAGTTCTAAAAATGTGTCAAGTTTCCTTACTGTTAAAAATGTGGGTGTGGCAACTATTCAAAAATGTATTGTGGTACTGGTGCTATTATTTTTTTCTGAACTGTAT
This sequence comes from Drosophila virilis, assembly GCF_030788295.1. Classification (NCBI taxonomy): domain Eukaryota; kingdom Metazoa; phylum Arthropoda; class Insecta; order Diptera; family Drosophilidae; genus Drosophila; species Drosophila virilis. Next base: position 505,954 of record NC_091548.1, read on the forward strand.
GCCAATTTTAAATCCTTACAGCCCAAAAACATATATGTGTATGCATGTGCCTCGCTCTCACTCATTGCTTCGCGCACTTCCATCCATCTCTTTCTCCCTGCATAGCTTCCCACAAAACCCCGAGATCTACAAACATTCATATGTAAGTTAACAACTAAGCATAAATATATTGCCCTAGCAACTAAGTAGCTTCGTATTAACAATGCTGACGCGCCAGAACTGAGTTCAGCGCTCTGCGCTAAGAACGGCCAGCAGCGGTAAGCTGACACTGCATGGAATGCTGAGTCGGCTTGCCGACCATGCTTTGATGGCGTGATGCATTGAGGCTTAGGGTATTTGTATAATTTGCTTGTCCCCTAGTTTTAGTTTTATATGAGGCGCACAACACATAAGTCGCTGAAATAAATATACTGCTCCGGCATTGCCGATAAAACATATCTTTCGTTATTGTCTGAGCCCAAGGCCAGCAATAGAAGCCAACTTTAAAACATAATCTTCAGTAATATTACTGGATCAAGGATAACTATATTTGGATCAAGGGCAGCGTACAGCTGTGAAAACAAATATAGCACCACTACTATACATTTTGTTCTTGATGAAAAAATGCGATTACTGTTCCGATTTTTGTGAAATTTGATTTTTTTTTATACTGTTTGGGATTTCCCATAAACAAAAACAGTGTTAGCGTTCTTCACATTTCTGTCTATATTTTTTTTGGGGAGATTTTAAGAAAAAACCCCCAAAAATGCTGAAAAAAAAGGTAGCACCATTTGCCCTTTTCTTAGCGAATCCTCTTTATATCGTGGAATTGCCTTTGCAGAATGAACGCGCTTATTAGTTTTGACTAAAATATCATTTTTTCTATTATAAAAGTTAATAATAATCTTAACGATGGAACGTGGAATGCACTGCACTACAAAGAAGCGCGATCTTATCAAAAAATTTATATTGGACGGAAAAACTTACAGATTTGTTAGTCAATTTGTAGGATCCTCCAATAAAATAATTAAAAACATCTTAAACTATCAAAAAAATATTGAAACACGCTGACGATAACGATTTATGACCCCTCTTCATGTCAAATGACTGATTCGTCAGAACACGAAGGATTCCTTCAAGCCTGTTACCGAGCTTAAAAAAGAGCTTAACGTAAAAGTGACGGAACAAACAGTTCTCTAATATCTTAGGGAACATAACCTAAAAGACAGCAAACCAAGAAAGGTACCACTTTTAAAAGCGATACCTATTACTAAGCGCATGAAGTATGCCAAGGATCGTGCAAATTGGACATCTCAACAATGGAGGAATATTGTATGGTCAGATGAGTCCAAGGCGGCTATAATTGGTGGAAAGATATCTCTATCATACGTTAGACAACCAAGGAACACAGAATACAAGCCCCAGTACACCACTTAACCCATTAAGCATGGAGGGTGTATTGTAATGGTATGGGCCTGAGGCGCACAACACATAAGTCGCTGAAATAAATATACTGCTCCGGCATTGCCGATAAAACATTTCTTTCGTTATTGTCTGAGCCCAAGGCCAGCAATAGAAGCCAACTTCAAAACATAATCTTCAGTAATATTACTGGATCAAGGATAACTATATTTGGATCAAGGGCAGCGCGGGATCAACGCAACTTACCCAAGATAACATTGTGTTACATCACAGAACATACATCAATTGATAACTGGCGCCCAACCAATAAATAGGAACTCATACCATGTAAGTTCATAAGTGATTTCAGTTTGAAAAAATTATTCACGAACGCCACGTACCGATACGTGTGATTTTTTTTTTTTTTTTTTTTTTTTTAAAAAAAACTTGTAAAGTAAAGTAAATATTGCTGCTCTCTTCTGCCAGCATTTCATTCCTTTAAATCATTGCATACTTTCACTAAAAACTGTTGCATACTTTTACCAGCGTTCCTTGTCAATAAAGCATTGCATACCTTAAACGAATAATTATTGCATACTTTCGGCAGCATTATATTTTTTGCTGCATACCCCTAACAATTTTTTATAATAAATATTGCATACCCCAAGATTCACCAGTTTCCACTATTGCCAACAGCGTTACCTGCCGATCTTTCTCGATCGGCCTAAGTTTGAAAAGTGCCAACCATAAGCCAATGAGTTGGAATTATAGGGAGATAAAAGTCGAATATAATAGTGACGATAGCTGGGAGGGGGAAATCAATTGCTCAGTAGATCCTACTCCTGCAGATACCGTTGTAACTGAAAAAATGGAGCCGGCTCAAGTTCAGAATCTCATTGAGGGTGCCATCAGGCAAGCTTTAGCGCAACAACAAAATCAGTTTCAAGCACAAATAACCGCTTTAGCTTCACAAGTACAGAGTTTGCAGGTGGAGGCGCCGCAAATCGTCACATACGAGAAAATATCCGTCGATCCTAACGCCAAATGCGATATTCCCTTGGACATTATTAAATCTGTGCCGGATTTCTCCGGCGTACAGGATGAGTATGTAGCGTGGAGGCAAGCAGCCATCTACGCGTACGAACTATTCAAGAACTATCCAAAGAGCACTGCACACTACCAAGCGGTAGCGATCATTAGGAACAAAATCAAAGGCCCAGCTGGAGCCTTACTAGTGTCTCACAACACTGTCCTAAATTTCGATGCAATACTAGCTAGGCTAGATTGCACATACTCGGACATAACATCCTTGCGCTTGCTGAGACAATGTTTGGAGTTAGTTACGCAGGGCGAAATGTCCCTGATGCAATACTACGATGACGTCGAAAAGAAACTCACGCTCGTAACTAACAAAATTGTAATGTCTCACGACCAAGAAGGCGCGGATTTGCTCAATCGGGAGGTCAGAGACGACGCCCTGCACGCCTTTATCTCCGGTCTTAGGAAGCCGTTGAGAGCGGTTGTGTTCCCTGCACAGCCAAAAGATCTACCATCCGCTCTGGCCCTTGCCAGAGAGGCAGAAGCTAGCATTGAGAGAAGCATGTTCGCGAACTCTTACGCTAAAGCCTTGCAAGACCGAGCGCAAATTGCTGAAAGTAACAAAAACCGTGCCCAAGGCAAACAAACCAGATTTAACAAAGATGAGCAAAATCAGGAGAGAAATCCCCATTTTTTGAAACGCCAAAAGGGCGGTCCCCAACCCCCGGCCCCTAAAGATAATCAAACTGAGGCTCCACAGCCCATGGAAATTGACTCTTCCTCCAGATTTAGACAAAAAACCGACTACAGCAAGCGTCAGGCTAATGAGTCCAACGCACCAAAACGCAAGAATTCGTCAGACCGTTCAACAGGTCAAAGACGACAACGCGTTAACAATGTCGTACAATCAGATTCCAAAGAAGCCGTAACTGAATTCGAGAAGGCGGCCAAAGAGGCAGTTGAAGAACTAGAGAGTGAGAACGAGTACGCACCTGGTGACGACTCGATCAATTTTTTAGGGAACACTCCCGGCTTCCGTACATTGAACGACGGTTGGCTGGGAGAACTCTGAAGATGTTGATTGACACTGGCGCGGCAAAAAATTATGTGAAGCCCTTAACAGAGCTAAAGACCATAACGCCGGTCGCCAAGTCATTCTCGATAAACTCGATCCACGGGTCTACCGAAATCAAGCGCAAATGCTTGATGAATATTTTCCAACATACCTCCCCGTTTTTTCTCCTCGATACCCTAAGTTCTTTCGACGCCATCATAGGCTTCGACTTGCTAACACAAGCCGGAGTCAAATTGAACTTGGCAAAAAACACTCTGGAATACCAGAGTACATCCGAAAAACTCCAGTACTATCAATGTGCTGATGTGAACTTCACCGATGTCAACGACATCGTAGTCCCCCCTTCCGTAAAGAAAGAGTTCAGGGACATGATACTCAGAAACAAAAGAGCCTTCTCAAATGCAGACGAAGCTCTCCCTTTTAATACTGCTGTTATCGCTACAATCCGAACAGTAGACAACGAGCCTGTGTATTCAAGATACCCGAGTCTCATGGGTGTTTCTGACTTCATAAACAAAGAAGTCAAACAATTACTGGACGATGGCATAATCAGGCCATCCAGATCGCCTTACAACAGCCCAACATGGGTGGTTGATAAAAAAGGCACTGACTCATACGGTAACCCAAAAAAAAGGTTGGTAATCGACTTCAGGAAACTGAACGAAAAAACCATACCGGACCGCTACCCCATGCCGAGCATCCCCATGATCTTAGCAAATCTAGGAAAGGCGAAATACTTCACTACCCTCGACCTAAAGTCGGGGTACCATCAAATTTACCTTGCGGAGCATGACCGCGAAAAGACTTCATTTTCAGTAAGCAGCGGCAAGTACGAGTTCTGTCGCCTACCATTCGGCCTGCGCAATGCAAGCAGCATATTCCAAAGGGCAATAGACGATATCCTGAGGGAACATATAGGAAAGATTTGCTTTGTCTATGTAGACGACGTCATAATTTTTTCTAAAAACAAAACGGAGCACCTTCAACACATTAACATTGTGTTAAAATGTCTAATCGACGCAAACATGCGTGTAGGCCCCGAAAAGACTCGTTTCTTCAAGGAAAGTGTCGAATTCCTGGGTTTCATTGTAACCAAAGACGGAGCAACATCCGACCCCAAAAAAGTTAAAGCCATTCAGGAATTCCCTGAACCAAAGAATGTCTACAGCGTTAGGTCCTTCTTGGGGTTAGCCAACTACTATAGGGTCTTTATTAAGGACTTTGCCGCTATAGCGCGTCCGATATCGGACATACTTAAAGGGGAAAATGGTTCAGTTAGTAGGCACGTATCAAAGAAAATCTCTGTTGAATTTAATGAAGTTCAACGCGATGCATTTCACCGTCTGCGGAGTATTTTGGCATCAGAAGACGTCATGTTAATGTATCCAGACTTCCAGAAACCGTTCGATTTAACCACTGATGCTTCGGCCAGTGGAATTGGCGCGGTTCTTTCCCAAGGCAATAGGCCAATAACAATGATTTCTCGCGCCTTAAAACAGGCCGAACAAAACTATGCCACTAACGAAAGAGAATTGCTGGCCATTGTGTGGGCTTTAGGCAGATTGCAGAACTTTCTGTACGGTTCTAGGGAAATTAACATTTTCACGGACCACCAGCCGCTCACGCTCGCTGTGTCGGACAAGAACACGAATTCCAAGATTAAAAGATGGAAATCTTACATTGACCAGCACAATGCCAAAATGTTTTATAAACCGGGCAAAGAGAATCTGGTGGCGGATGCCCTTTCAAGGCAAAACATTAATGCTCTGCAAGATGGGCCCCGTTCGGACGCTGCAACCGTTCACAGCGAACTTTCCCTGACCTACACGGTCGAGACAACAGACAAACCTTTGAATTGCTTTAGGAACCAGATTGTCCTAGAGGAATCGCGTTTTCCGCTAAAGCGAAACTTGTTGCTGTTTCGCAGCAAAACACGCCACTTGATCAGTTACACTGACAAGAGCACAATTCTCAAAACCCTCAAAGAAGTTGTGAATTCTGGAGTCGTTAATGCAATACATTGCGATCTTCCCACGTTGGCAAGTTTCCAACACGACCTGATTTTGTATTTCCCTGCAACCCAATTCTGGCATTGCAAAAATCTTGTGCAAGATATAACGGACAAAAACGAGCATTGTCAGGATACCTTCGGGAAGTCGCTGACCATTCCCAGCTATGAGCAGGGGCATAGCTAGCCGGACAGGCTGAAAAATTTTCCCCCACCGTGTCGGTGATTTCCCAATACTTTTCTCTTTGTCCTATCCACTTAACACTCTTTATCTAACTTACATTGCTTTACTTTATTAACAATTTTCTTACTTTCTTTTTTCCTATTTATTGTATTTTCTTTATTAATTTAGCAAATTAAGATTATTTTTAATTTCACTTGAGATCACTTTTTTCCTACTTACAACCTTCTGCTTAGATGTAGGCTCTAATAGCGTCACTGACAAAATTAGCTGTGAAAAGGGGCACAGCTGGCCGGACTGGCAAATAAAACACCTCCATCGGTCGGTGATGCTATTTAGAAAATTGTATCCTTTAACTAGGCTTTTAGAATATACTTATATTGTACAACCTTTTGAATAATGAGGAAGACACTCGTTTTGTCGACCATTAATAAATAAATAAATAAATAAATAAAAAATAGAGTACAACAAAAGTTTGCACTCAGTAACCCTCGAGAAACCAATTGAGGTCGTTCATGCAGCAGCTTCTGATCGTCGCGGGAACGTCAAAAACAGGCTAATTAAGGCACAGCAAGACAATATCAAAAGGTGCAATGCATCCAGGCAAAACCGCGTTTTCGAGGTAGGAGAAAAGGTGTTCCAGAAGAACAACAAGAGGCTAGGGAACAAGTTAACTCCCTTATGCTCAGAACAAAAGGTCGAAGCAGACCTGGGAACGTCTGTCCTCATTAAGGGGAGAGTGGTCCATAAGGACAACCTGAAATAAGTTTTCCTCCACAATTAGCTAGTAAGCCAACTCAGAGTTTAAACACCGTCTTATATTGTTCGTCCATTTCAGGTTTCCACTCACTTTGCTTGTGGCACTAGCAGCGGTAAATGCTCGGATCACCGACTTCTCGCATGCCAACTACATTCCGGTCTTAGACGGGGAAGTACTGGTGTTCGATCAACGTAGCTACTTGAGGCACTCAAGTAACATTTCCGAATTTGTTAGTATGATAGACGAGACGGAAAGACTGTCCGATTCCTTTCCACAGTCGCATATGCGCAAACTACTAGACGTAGATACAGATCACCTTAGAACATTGTTGTCCGTTCTTCAAGTGCATCACAGATTTGCACGAAGCCTCGATTTCTTAGGCACTGCCTTGAAGGTTGTTGCTGGCACCCCTGATGCTTCAGATTTCTTAAGGATCCGCGTTACAGAGACGCAGTTGGTGGAGGCTAACTCCAAACAGATACTAATAAACTCCGAAACTCAAAAACAAATAAACAGACTAACGGACACTATCAATAAAATTATCAGTTCCCGCAAAGGCGATTTGGTTGACACTCCTTATTTATTCGAGACCCTGTTGGCAAGAAATAGAATACTGAACACAGAAATTCAAAATTTAGTACTCACCATAACGTTGACAAAAGCAAGCATAGTAAATCCTACAATCCTTGATCATACCGACCGGTCTCCGTCTACCCCGTTTCACACCAACAAACCATTCTGCGACTCGACAAAGACACTTTGGCGAAATGCGAAAAGGATACCTTTGCAGTTACTGGATGCACCGTAACTACACATAACACCTTCTGCGAACGAGCACGGCGCGAAACCTGTGCTAGCTCCCTTCACGCGGGAAACATCGCCAACTGCCACACTCAACCTAGCCACCTGAAAGCGATAATGCCTGTGGATGACGGCGTCGTGGTTATCAACGAAGCGACAGCGCGCGTCCGAACAGATGATGACGCAGAGGTAACCGTCTCAGGAATCTTCCTGATAACTTTCGAACGGTCTGCAACTATCAATGGCACAGAATTTGTAAACCTGCGCAAATCACTAAGCAAGCAGCCTGGCATCGTGAGGTCACCACTCCTAAACATCATCGGACATGACCCGGCACTAAGCATACCACTTCTGCATCGTATGAACATCAACAACTTGCTATCAATTCGAGATTTCAAGGAGGAGGTAGTTGCGGCTGGCTCGCCTAAAATCTGGTTCGCGATTGGTGCGGTCCTGAATGTCGGACTAATTGGCTCATTCTTCCTTTTCCTGGTGCTAAGGAAAAGACGAGCCTCCATGCAGATGCAGAAGGCGATTGACAGATACGACATGCCCGAGGACGGTCATCATCCTGAGGGGGGGGTAGTTAACAACTAAGCATAAATATATTGCCCTAGCAACTAAGTAGCTTCGTATTAACAATGCTGACGCGCCAGAACTGAGTTCAGCGCTCTGCGCTAAGAACGGCCAGCAGCGGTAAGCTGACACTGCATGGAATGCTGAGTCGGCTTGCCGACCATGCTTTGATGGCGTGATGCATTGAGGCTTAGGGTATTTGTATAATTTGCTTGTCCCCTAGTTTTAGTTTTATATGAGGCGCACAACACATAAGTCGCTGAAATAAATATACTGCTCCGGCATTGCCGATAAAACATATCTTTCGTTATTGTCTGAGCCCAAGGCCAGCAATGGAAGCCAACTTCAAAACATAATCTTCAGTAATATTACTGGATCAAGGATAACTATATTTGGATTAAGGGCAGCGCGGGATCAACGCAACTTACCCAAGATAACATTGTGTTACATCACAGAACATACATCAATTGATAACTTGTACGTTTGTGTTGTGAGGATGTGCGCACAAGTAGATCGCAGCGTTTGTCGCAAGCCAGAGGTTATTTCTTCAATTGTGTGCCTTTTGCGCCTGTGGTAGCAATAGGCACTCACATTTAAATGCTTTATCATGTATATCTTCGTCCAGTCAGGCAATATGAGAATAATTTTATCAAATTTTATTAAATACACAATTAATTGACATAAATAAAATATTTATATTTATTTTCTGTTTACTATAAGGACCTATTTTGCTTAAAATACAATTTGTATAATTTGCTTGTCCCCTAGTTTTAGTTTTATATGAGGCGCACAACACATAAGTCGCTGAAATAAATATACTGCTCCGGCATTGCCGATAAAACATATCTTTCGTTATTGTCTGAGCCCAAGGCCAGCAATGGAAGCCAACTTCAAAACATAATCTTCAGTAATATTACTGGATCAAGGATAACTATATTTGGATTAAGGGCAGCGCGGGATCAACGCAACTTACCCAAGATAACATTGTGTTACATCACAGAACATACATCAATTGATAACTTGTACGTTTGTGTTGTGAGGATGTGCGCACAAGTAGATCGCAGCGTTTGTCGCAAGCCAGAGGTTATTTCTTCAATTGTGTGCCTTTTGCGCCTGTGGTAGCAATAGGCACTCACATTTAAATGCTTTATCATGTATATCTTCGTCCAGTCAGGCAATATGAGAATAATTTTATCAAATTTTATTAAATACACAATTAATTGACATAAATAAAATATTTATATTTATTTTCTGTTTACTATAAGGACCTATTTTGCTTAAAATACAATTTGTATAATTTGCTTGTCCCCTAGTTTTAGTTTTATATGAGGCGCACAACACATAAGTCGCTGAAATAAATATACTGCTCCGGCATTGCCGATAAAACATATCTTTCGTTATTGTCTGAGCCCAAGGCCAGCAATGGAAGCCAACTTCAAAACATAATCTTCAGTAATATTACTGGATCAAGGATAACTATATTTGGATTAAGGGCAGCGCGGGATCAACGCAACTTACCCAAGATAACATTGTGTTACATCACAGAACATACATCAATTGATAACTTGTACGTTTGTGTTGTGAGGATGTGCGCACAAGTAGATCGCAGCGTTTGTCGCAAGCCAGAGGTTATTTCTTCAATTGTGTGCCTTTTGCGCCTGTGGTAGCAATAGGCACTCACATTTAAATGCTTTATCATGTATATCTTCGTCCAGTCAGGCAATATGAGAATAATTTTATCAAATTTTATTAAATACACAATTAATTGACATAAATAAAATATTTATATTTATTTTCTGTTTACTATAAGGACCTATTTTGCTTAAAATACAAAAATATCTAAGTCGTATTTCTGCAAGGGTAATTCATCATCGGCTTGTCGAAGAATTTAAGAAAAGACTAAAAATTGACGCACACTCTTTTAAGTAAGCAGTTGAGTTAAATTATTAAAGGGTTTGGCCTGTTCATGTGCAAAATTGCTATTTTCCATGCTTGTTGTAGGGGTAAGGGTACCTGATCGCTGGCATGTGTGGATGATAACTTTTTGGGTCGGCCAACCACGCACACCAACACACTTTTCTATATGGATGGAAGCATTAATGCGTTTGTGTGCGTGCCTGCCTGCCTGCCCGATGCAAATTTTATCAAATTTGAAGTTTTTGGCATTTGTGAATTTCGAGCTCTACACACAGACACATATCCACACCCACTCATGTGTGCGAATGAGCTGATCAAAGGTTTTGTCGTGAGGCAGAGATATTTTTTATCAATGCTTTGCCGAAGGCAGGCTGGCGACTAACTTCGTAGCCCGTGTCAGCATCAGCAAGCCGCGACTTCGGCATTCGTTCGTATGGTCTTTGGCGATCGAACAACCAGTCGGTAGGTACGAAGCCTCAAAGGCCAGATGAAAGGCAAGGCTAGAAATTTTGCGTCGCATTCAAATGTATGGGCGTTACTCATCTTAGTGTTTATATTTTCTTTGTTTTAACTATGATGAGCGAATAAGAGAAAAGAGAATGCACTATCCTTAATGGCTCAACAACATTTATAAAAGAAAAATGTGACGACTAACATAATAATTTTTATAGTTATTTGTGGTAACATTTAATGCATGCGTCTGAGCGTCCAGTAAAATAAATTCCACATTGGCGTCCAGACGAATGAGTTCAGGTTATGAACAGATTATTAATCTCCTGTACACTCTGTAGAAATTGTAGCCAGGGTTTTGTTTAAATCCAGCAGCTGCTGCGGCACATGAATAATCAGATCAATACACCTTATGCTCCGCTTCCTTCACCGATCGCTTAACTACGGTCAATCATCATTAATAGGTACTCCAAAGTCCCTTTTCTTTTACTTAATTACAAATTAATCCACAGCAGAGATAACAAGAAGCGTACTTACGAAAGGATGTGTGCCTTAAAACTATGCCTATTCGGACAATTTTTAATTCCTCAATTGGATACAAAAAAGGAAAACGCACGTGTAAGTTTTGTGCAACCGTATATTAACCTTCAAAGTACAATTTCATTATTTATTGCAGTTGTGCTGTTATTGTATTGTTAACACCCATAAAATGCGATTGCATCGTGTGTCGCATAAGAAACGTAAAAACTTGTTGACTTGACGCAAAAACCTATTAAAAATGACACGGTTATCACGGTTGTCGTAAAGTTTAAAATATGGCTGCCATTTAACAGTATGATATATAATATTGCCAGGTTGTTTTTTTGCATTAACATAGGATGTTATGAGAGAAATAGAAAAATGAGAATTTCTCAAAATCTGTACCGATGATTTTAATGAAATAAATAGCAAAATGATTGATAAATCGTGCTCTATATGCACAACTACCGTGCATTTGGGGCCGCGTTCGTAGAAATTAAATAATAAAGTTTAAAATATGGCTGCCATTTAACAGTATGATATATAATATTGCCAGGTTGTTTTTTTGCATTAACATAGGATGTTATGAGAGAAATAGAAAAATGAGAATTTCTCAAAATCTGTACCGATGATTTTAATGAAATAAATAGCAAAATGATTGATAAATCGTGCTCTATATGCACAACTACCGTGCATTTGGGGCCGCGTTCGCAGAAATTAAATAATAAAGTTTAAAATATGGCTGCCATTTAACAGTATGATATATAATATTGCCAGGTTGTTTTTTTGCATTAACATAGGATGTTATGAGAGAAATAGAAAAATGAGAATTTCTCAAAATCTGTACCGATGATTTTAATGAAATAAATAGCAAAATGATTGATAAATCGTGCTCTATATGCACAACTACCGTGCACTTGGGGCCGCGTTCGCAGAAATTAAATAATAAAGTTTAAAATATGGGTGCCATTTAACAGTATGATATATAATATTGCCAGGTTGTTTTTTTGCATTAACATAGGATGTTATGAGAGAAATAGAAAAATGAGAATTTCTCAAAATCTGTACCGATGATTTTAATGAAATAAATAGCAAAATGATTGATAAATCGTGCTCTATATGCACAACTACCGTGCATTTGGGTCCGCGTTCGCAGAAATTAAATAATAAAGTTTAAAATATGGCTGCCATTTAACAGTATGATATATAATATTGCCAGGTTGTTTTTTTGCATTAACATAGGATGTTATGAGAGAAATAGAAATATGAGAATTTCTCAAAATCTGTACCGATGATTTTAATGAAATAAATAGCAAAATGATTGATAAATCGTGCTCTATATGCACAACTACCGTGCATTTGGGGCCGCGTTCGCAGAAATTAAATAATAAAGTTTAAAATATGGCTGCCATTTAACAGTATGATATATAATATTGCCAGGTTGTTTTTTTGCATTAACATAGGATGTTATGAGAGAAATAGAAAAATTAGAATTTCTCAAAATCTGTACCGATGATTTTAATGAAATAAATAGCAAAATGATTGATAAATCGTGCTCTATATGCACAACTACCGTGCATTTGGGGCCGCGTTCGCAGAAATTAAATAATAAAGTTTAAAATATGGCTGCCATTTAACAGTATGATATATAATATTGCCAGGTTGTTTTTTTTCATTAACATAGGATGTTATGAGAGAAATAGAAAAATGAGAATTTCTCAAAATCTGTACCGATGATTTTAATGAAATAAATAGCAAAATGATTGATAAATCGTGCTCTATATGCACAACTACCGTGCATTTGGGGCCGCGTTCGCAGAAATTAAATAATAAAGTTTAAAATATGGCTGCCATTTAACAGTATGATATATAATATTGCCAGGTTGTTTATTTGCATTAACATAGGATGTTATGAGAGAAATAGAAAAATGAGAATTTCTCAAAATCTGTACCGATGATTTTAATGAAATAAATAGCAAAATGATTGATAAATCGTGCTCTATATGCACAACTACCGTGCATTTGGGGCCGCGTTCGCAGAAATTAAATAATAAAGTTTAAAATATGGCTGCCATTTAACAGTATGATATATAATATTGCCAGTTTGTTTTTTTGCATTAACATAGGATGTTATGAGAGAAATAGAAAAATGAGAATTTCTCAACATCTGTACCGATGATTTTAATGAAATAAATAGCAAAATGATTGATAAATCGTGCTCTATATGCACAACTACCGTGCATTTGGGGCCGCGTTCGCAGAAATTAAATAATAAAGTTTAAAATATGGCTGCCATTTAACAGTATGATATATAATATTGCCAGGTTGTTTTTTTGCATTAACATAGGATGTTATGAGAGAAATAGAAAAATGAGAATTTCTCAACATCTGTACCGATGATTTTAATGAAATAAATAGCAAAATGATTGATAAATCGTGCTCTATATGCACAACTACCGTGGCTACTGTTGGCAAGAAATAGAATACTGAACACAGAAATTCAAAATTTAGTACTCACCATAACGTTGACAAAAGCAAGCATAGTAAATCCTACAATCCTTGATCATACCGACCGGTCTCCGTCTACCCCGTTTCACACCAACAAACCATTCTGCGACTCGACAAAGACACTTTGGCGAAATGCGAAAAGGATACCTTTGCAGTTACTGGATGCACCGTAACTACACATAACACCTTCTGCGAACGAGCACGGCGCGAAACCTGTGCTAGCTCCCTTCACGCGGGAAACATCGCCAACTGCCACACTCAACCTAGCCACCTGAAAGCGATAATGCCTGTGGATGACGGCGTCGTGGTTATCAACGAAGCGACAGCGCGCGTCCGAACAGATGATGACGCAGAGGTAACCGTCTCAGGAATCTTCCTGATAACTTTCGAACGGTCTGCAACTATCAATGGCACAGAATTTGTAAACCTGCGCAAATCACTAAGCAAGCAGCCTGGCATCGTGAGGTCACCACTCCTAAACATCATCGGACATGACCCGGCACTAAGCATACCACTTCTGCATCGTATGAACATCAACAACTTGCTATCAATTCGAGATTTCAAGGAGGAGGTAGTTGCGGCTGGCTCGCCTAAAATCTGGTTCGCGATTGGTGCGGTCCTGAATGTCGGACTAATTGGCTCATTCTTCCTTTTCCTGGTGCTAAGGAAAAGACGAGCCTCCATGCAGATGCAGAAGGCGATTGACAGATACGACATGCCCGAGGACGGTCATCATCCTGAGGGGGGGGTAGTTAACAACTAAGCATAAATATATTGCCCTAGCAACTAAGTAGCTTCGTATTAACAATGCTGACGCGCCAGAACTGAGTTCAGCGCTCTGCGCTAAGAACGGCCAGCAGCGGTAAGCTGACACTGCATGGAATGCTGAGTCGGCTTGCCGACCATGCTTTGATGGCGTGATGCATTGAGGCTTAGGGTATTTGTATAATTTGCTTGTCCCCTAGTTTTAGTTTTATATGAGGCGCACAACACATAAGTCGCTGAAATAAATATACTGCTCCGGCATTGCCGATAAAACATATCTTTCGTTATTGTCTGAGCCCAAGGCCAGCAATAGAAGCCAACTTCAAAACATAATCTTCAGTAATATTACTGGATCAAGGATAACTATATTTGGATTAAGGGCAGCGCGGGATCAACGCAACTTACCCAAGATAACATTGTGTTACATCACAGAACATACATCAATTGATAACTTGTACGTTTGTGTTGTGAGGATGTGCGCACAAGTAGATCGCAGCGTTTGTCGCAAGCCAGAGGTTATTTCTTCAATTGTGTGCCTTTTGCGCCTGTGGTAGCAATAGGCACTCACATTTAAATGCTTTATCATGTATATCTTCGTCCAGTCAGGCAATATGAGAATAATTTTATCAAATTTTATTAAATACACAATTAATTGACATAAATAAAATATTTATATTTATTTTCTGTTTACTATAAGGACCTATTTTGCTTAAAATACAAAAATATCTAAGTCGTATTTCTGCAAGGGTAATTCATCATCGGCTTGTCGAAGAATTTAAGAAAAGACTAAAAATTGACGCACACTCTTTTAAGTAAGCAGTTGAGTTAAATTATTAAAGGGTTTGGCCTGTTCATGTGCAAAATTGCTATTTTCCATGCTTGTTGTAGGGGTAAGGGTACCTGATCGCTGGCATGTGTGGATGATAACTTTTTGGGTCGGCCAACCACGCACACCAACACACTTTTCTATATGGATGGAAGCATTAATGCGTTTGTGTGCGTGCCTGCCTGCCTGCCCGATGCAAATTTTATCAAATTTGAAGTTTTTGGCATTTGTGAATTTCGAGCTCTACACACAGACACATATCCACACCCACTCATGTGTGCGAATGAGCTGATCAAAGGTTTTGTCGTGAGGCAGAGATATTTTTTATCAATGCTTTGCCGAAGGCAGGCTGGCGACTAACTTCGTAGCCCGTGTCAGCATCAGCAAGCCGCGACTTCGGCATTCGTTCGTATGGTCTTTGGCGAACGAACAACCAGTCGGTAGGTACGAAGCCTCAAAGGCCAGATGAAAGGCAAGGCTAGAAATTTTGCGTCGCATTCAAATGTATGGGCGTTACTCATCTTAGTGTTTATATTTTCTTTGTTTTAACTATGATGAGCGAATAAGAGAAAAGAGAATGCACTATCCTTAATGGCTCAACAACATTTATAAAAGAAAAATGTGACGACTAACATAATAATTTTTATAGTTATTTGTGGTAACATTTAATGCATGCGTCTGAGCGTCCAGTAAAATAAATTCCACATTGGCGTCCAGACGAATGAGTTCAGGTTATGAACAGATTATTAATCTCCTGTACACTCTGTAGAAATTGTAGCCAGGGTTTTGTTTAAATCCAGCAGCTGCTGCGGCACATGAATAATCAGATCAATACACCTTATGCTCCGCTTCCTTCACCGATCGCTTAACTACGGTCAATCATCATTAATAGGTACTCCAAAGTCCCTTTTCTTTTACTTAATTACAAATTAATCCACAGCAGAGATAACAAGAAGCGTACTTACGAAAGGATGTGTGCCTTAAAACTATGCCTATTCGGACAATTTTTAATTCCTCAATTGGATACAAAAAAGGAAAACGCACGTGTAAGTTTTGTGCAACCGTATATTAACCTTCAAAGTACAATTTCATTATTTATTGCAGTTGTGCTGTTATTGTATTGTTAACACCCATAAAATGCGATTGCATCGTGTGTCGCATAAGAAACGTAAAAACTTGTTGACTTGACGCAAAAACCTATTAAAAATGACACGGTTATCACGGTTGTCGTAAAGTTTAAAATATGGCTGCCATTTAACAGTATGATATATAATATTGCCAGGTTGTTTTTTTGCATTAACATAGGATGTTATGAGAGAAATAGAAAAATGAGAATTTCTCAAAATCTGTACCGATGATTTTAATGAAATAAATAGCAAAATGATTGATAAATCGTGCTCTATATGCACAACTACCGTGCATTTGGGGCCGCGTTCGCAGAAATTAAATAATAAAGTTTAAAATATGGCTGCCATTTAACAGTATGATATATAATATTGCCAGGTTGTTTTTTTGCATTAACATAGGATGTTATGAGAGAAATAGAAAAATGAGAATTTCTCAAAATCTGTACCGATGATTTTAATGAAATAAATAGCAAAATGATTGATAAATCGTGCTCTATATGCACAACTACCGTGCATTTGGGGCCGCGTTCGCAGAAATTAAATAATAAAGTTTAAAATATGGCTGCCATTTAACAGTATGATATATAATATTGCCAGGCTGTTTTTTTGCATTAACATAGGATGTTATGAGAGAAATAGAAAAATGAGAATTTCTCAAAATCTGTACCGATGATTTTAATGAAATAAATAGCAAAATGATTGATAAATCGTGCTCTATATGCACAACTACCGTGCATTTGGGGCCGCGTTCGCAGAAATTAAATAATAAAGTTTAAAATATGGCTGCCATTTAACAGTATGATATATAATATTGCCAGGTTGTTTTTTTGCATTAACATAGGATGTTATGAGAGAAATAGAAAAATGAGAATTTCTCAAAATCTGTACCGATGATTTTAATTAAATAAATAGCAAAATGATTGATAAATCGTGCTCTATATGCACAACTACCGTGCATTTGGGGCCGCGTTCGCAGAAATTAAATAATAAAGTTTAAAATATGGCTGCCATTTAACAGTATGATATATAATATTGCCAGGTTGTTTTTTTGCATTAACATAGGATGTTATGAGAGAAATAGAAAAATGAGAATTTCTCAAAATCTGTACCGATGATTTTAATGAAATAAATAGCAAAATGATTGATAAATCGTGCTCTATATGCACAACTACCGTGCATTTGGGGCCGCGTTCGCAGAAATTAAATAATAAAGTTTAAAATATGGCTGCCATTTAACAGTATGATATATAATATTGCCAGGTTGTTTTTTTGCATTAACATAGGATGTTATGAGAGAAATAGAAAAATGAGAATTTCTCAAAATCTGTACCGATGATTTTAATGAAATAAATAGCAAAATGATTGATAAATCGTGCTCTATATGCACAACTACCGTGCATTTGGGGCCGCGTTCGCAGAAATTAAATAATAAAGTTTAAAATATGGCTGCCATTTAACAGTATGATATATAATATTGCCAGGTTGTTTTTTTGCATTAACATAGGATGTTATGAGAGAAATAGAAAAATGAGAATTTCTCAAAATCTGTACCGATGATTTTAATGAAATAAATAGCAAAATGATTGATAAATCGTGCTCTATATGCACAACTACCGTGCATTTGGGGCCGCGTTCGCAGAAATTAAATAATAAAGTTTAAAATATGGCTGCCATTTAACAGTATGATATATAATATTGCCAGGTTGTTTTTTTGCATTAACATAGGATGTTATGAGAGAAATAGAAAAATGAGAATTTCTCAAAATCTGTACCGATGATTTTAATGAAATAAATAGCAAAATGATTGATAAATCGTGCTCTATATGCACAACTACCGTGCATTTGGGGCCGCGTTCGCAGAAATTAAATAATAAAGTTTAAAATATGGGTGCCATTTAACAGTATGATATATAATATTGCCAGGTTGTTTTTTTGCATTAACATAGGATGTTATGAGAGAAATAGAAAAATGAGAATTTCTCAAAATCTGTACCGATGATTTTAATGAAATAAATAGCAAAATGATTGATAAATCGTGCTCTATATGCACAACTACCGTGCATTTGGGTCCGCGTTCGCAGAAATTAAATAATAAAGTTTAAAATATGGCTGCCATTTAACAGTATGATATATAATATTGCCAGGTTGTTTTTTTGCATTAACATAGGATGTTATGAGAGAAATAGAAAAATGAGAATTTCTCAAAATCTGTACCGATGATTTTAATGAAATAAATAGCAAAATGATTGATAAATCGTGCTCTATATGCACAACTACCGTGCACTTGGGGCCGCGTTCGCAGAAATTAAATAATAAAGTTTAAAATATGGGTGCCATTTAACAGTATGATATATAATATTGCCAGGTTGTTTTTTTGCATTAACATAGGATGTTATGAGAGAAATAGAAAAATGAGAATTTCTCAAAATCTGTACCGATGATTTTAATGAAATAAATAGCAAAATGATTGATAAATCGTGCTCTATATGCACAACTACCGTGCATTTGGGTCCGCGTTCGCAGAAATTAAATAATAAAGTTTAAAATATGGCTGCCATTTAACAGTATGATATATAATATTGCCAGATTGTTTTTTTTGCATTAACATAGGATGTTATAAGAGAAATAGAAAAATGAGAATTTCTCAAAATCTGTACCGATGATTTTAATGAAATAAATAGCAAAATGATTGATAAATCGTGCTCTATATGCACAACTACCGTGCATTTGGGGCCGCGTTCGCAGAAATTAAATAATAAAGTTTAAAATATGGCTGCCATTTAACAGTATGATATATAATATTGCCAGGTTGTTTTTTTGCATTAACATAGGATGTTATGAGAGAAATAGAAAAATGAGAATTTCTCAAAATCTGTACCGATGATTTTAATGAAATAAATAGCAAAATGATTGATAAATCGTGCTCTATATGCACAACTACCGTGCATTTGGGGCCGCGTTCGCAGAAATTAAATAATAAAGTTTAAAATATGGCTGCCATTTAACAGTATGATATATAATATTGCCAGGTTGTTTTTTTGCATTAACATAGGATGTTATGAGAGAAATAGAAAAATGAGAATTTCTCAAAATCTGTACCGATGATTTTAATGAAATAAATAGCAAAATGATTGATAAATCGTGCTCTATATGCACAACTACCGTGCATTTGGGGCCGCGTTCGCAGAAATTAAATAATAAAGTTTAAAATATGGCTGCCATTTAACAGTATGATATATAATATTGCCAGGTTGTTTTTTTGCATTAACATAGGATGTTATGAGAGAAATAGAAAAATGAGAATTTCTCAAAATCTGTACCGATGATTTTAATGAAATAAATAGCAAAATGATTGATAAATCGTGCTCTATATGCACAACTACCGTGCATTTGGGGCCGCGTTCGCAGAAATTAAATAATAAAGTTTAAAATATGGCTGCCATTTAACAGTATGATATATAATATTGCCAGGTTGTTTTTTTGCATTAACATAGGATGTTATGAGAGAAATAGAAAAATGAGAATTTCTCAAAATCTGTACCGATGATTTTAATGAAATAAATAGCAAAATGATTGATAAATCGTGCTCTATATGCACAACTACCGTGCATTTGGGGCCGCGTTCGCAGAAATTAAATAATAAAGTTTAAAATATGGCTGCCATTTAACAGTATGATATATAATATTGCCAGGTTGTTTTTTTGCATTAACATAGGATGTTATGAGAGAAATAGAAAAATGAGAATTTCTCAACATCTGTACCGATGATTTTAATGAAATAAATAGCAAAATGATTGATAAATCGTGCTCTATATGCACAACTACCGTGCATTTGGGTCCGCGTTCGCAGAAATTAAATAATAAAGTTTAAAATATGGCTGCCATTTAACAGTATGATATATAATATTGCCAGGTTGTTTTTTTGCATTAACATAGGATGTTATGAGAGAAATAGAAAAATGAGAATTTCTCAAAATCTGTACCGATGATTTTAATGAAATAAATAGCAAAATGATTGATAAATCGTGCTCTATATGCACAACTACCGTGCATTTGGGGCCGCGTTCGCAGAAATTAAATAATAAAGTTTAAAATATGGCTGCCATTTAACAGTATGATATATAATATTGCCAGGTTGTTTTTTTGCATTAACATAGGATGTTATGAGAGAAATAGAAAAATGAGAATTTCTCAAAATCTGTACCGATGATTTTAATGAAATAAATAGCAAAATGATTGATAAATCGTGCTCTATATGCACAACTACCGTGCATTTGGGGCCGCGTTCGCAAAAATTAAATAATAAAGTTTAAAATATGGCTGCCATTTAACAGTATGATATATAATATTGCCAGGCTGTTTTTTTGCATTAACATAGGATGTTATGAGAGAAATAGAAAAATGAGAATTTCTCAAAATCTGTACCGATGATTTTAATGAAATAAATAGCAAAATGATTGATAAATCGTGCTCTATATGCACAACTACCGTGCATTTGGGTCCGCGTTCGCAGAAATTAAATAATAAAGTTTAAAATATGGCTGCCATTTAACAGTATGATATATAATATTGCCAGGTTGTTTTTTTGCATTAACATAGGATGTTATGAGAGAAATAGAAAAATGAGAATTTCTCAAAATCTGTACCGATGATTTTAATGAAATAAATAGCAAAATGATTGATAAATCGTGCTCTATATGCACAACTACCGTGCATTTGGGGCCGCGTTCGCAGAAATTAAATAATAAAGTTTAAAATATGGCTGCCATTTAACAGTATGATATATAATATTGCCAGGTTGTTTTTTTGCATTAACATAGGATGTTATGAGAGAAATAGAAAAATTAGAATTTCTCAAAATCTGTACCGATGATTTTAATGAAATAAATAGCAAAATGATTGATAAATCGTGCTCTATATGCACAACTACCGTGCATTTGGGGCCGCGTTCGCAGAAATTAAATAATAAAGTTTAAAATATGACTGCCATTTAACAGTATGATATATAATATTGCCAGGTTGTTTTTTTGCATTAACATAGGATGTTATGAGAGAAATAGAAAAATGAGAATTTCTCAAAATCTGTACCGATGATTTTAATGAAATAAATAGCAAAATGATTGATAAATCGTGCTCTATATGCACAACTACCGTGCATTTGGGGCCGCGTTCGCAGAAATTAAATAATAAAGTTTAAAATATGGGTGCCATTTAACAGTATGATATATAATATTGCCATTTTTTTTTTTTGCATTAACATAGGATGTTATGAGAGAAATAGAAAAATGAGAATTTCTCAAAATCTGTACCGATGATTTTAATGAAATAAATAGCAAAATGATTGATAAATCGTGCTCTATATGCACAACTACCGTGCATTTGGGTCCGCGTTCGCAGAAATTAAATAATAAAGTTTAAAATATGGCTGCCATTTAACAGTATGATATATAATATTGCCAGGTTGTTTTTTTGCATTAACATAGGATGTTATGAGAGAAATAGAAAAATGAGAATTTCTCAAAATCTGTACCGATGATTTTAATGAAATAAATAGCAAAATGATTGATAAATCGTGCTCTATATGCACAACTACCGTGCATTTGGGTCCGCGTTCGCAGAAATTAAATAATAAAGTTTAAAATATGGCTGCCATTTAACAGTATGATATATAATATTGCCAGATTGTTTTTTTGCATTAACATAGGATGTTATGAGAGAAATAGAAAAATGAGAATTTCTCAAAATCTGTACCGATGATTTTAATGAAATAAATAGCAAAATGATTGATAAATCGTGCTCTATATGCACAACTACCGTGCATTTGGGGCCGCGTTCGCAGAAATTAAATAATAAAGTTTAAAATATGGCTGCCATTTAACAGTATGATATATAATATTGCCAGGTTGTTTTTTTGCATTAACATAGGATGTTATGAGAGAAATAGAAAAATGAGAATTTCTCAAAATCTGTACCGATGATTTTAATGAAATAAATAGCAAAATGATTGATAAATCGTGCTCTATATGCACAACTACCGTGCATTTGGGGCCGCGTTCGCAGAAATTAAATAATAAAGTTTAAAATATGGCTGCCATTTAACAGTATGATATATAATATTGCCAGGTTGTTTTTTTGCATTAACATAGGATGTTATGAGAGAAATAGAAAAATGAGAATTTCTCAACATCTGTACCGATGATTTTAATGAAATAAATAGCAAAATGATTGATAAATCGTGCTCTATATGCACAACTACCGTGCATTTGGGTCCGCGTTCGCAGAAATTAAATAATAAAGTTTTAAATATGGCTGCCAATTAACAGTATGATATATAATATTGCCAGGTTGTTTTTTTGCATTAACATAGGATGTTATGAGAGAAATAGAAAAATTAGAATTTCTCAAAATCTGTACCGATGATTTTAATGAAATAAATAGCAAAATGATTGATAAATCGTGCTCTATATGGACAACTACCGTGCATTTGGGGCCGCGTTCGCAGAAATTAAATAATAAAGTTTAAAATATGGCTGCCATTTAACAGTATGATATATAATATTGCCAGGTTGTTTTTTTGCATTAACATAGGATGTTATGAGAGAAATAGAAAAATCAGAATTTCTCAAAATCTGTACCGATGATTTTAATGAAATAAATAGCAAAATGATTGATAAATCGTGCTCTATATGCACAACTACCGTGCATTTGGGGCCGCGTTCGCAGAAATTAAATAATAAAGTTTAAAATATGGCTGCCATTTAACAGTATGATATATAATATTGCCAGGTTGTTTTTTTGCATTAACATAGGATGTTATGAGAGAAATAGAAAAATGAGAATTTCTCAAAATCTGTACCGATGATTTTAATGAAATAAATAGCAAAATGATTGATAAATCGTGCTCTATATGCACAACTACCGTGCATTTGGGTCCGCGTTCGCAGAAATTAAATAATAAAGTTTAAAATATGGCTGCCATTTAACAGTATGATATATAATATTGCCAGGTTGTTTTTTTGCATTAACATAGGATGTTATGAGAGAAATAGAAAAATGAGAATTTCTCAAAATCTGTACCGATGATTTTAATGAAATAAATAGCAAAATGATTGATAAATCGTGCTCTATATGCACAACTACCGTGCATTTGGGGCCGCGTTCGCAGAAATTAAATAATAAAGTTTAAAATATGGCTGCCATTTAACAGTATGATATATAATATTGCCAGGTTGTTTTTTTGCATTAACATAGGATGTTATGAGAGAAATAGAATAATGAGAATTTCTCAAAATCTGTACCGATGATTTTAATGAAATAAATAGCAAAATGATTGATAAATCGTGCTCTATATGCACAACTACCGTGCATTTGGGGCCGCGTTCGCAGAAATTAAATAATAAAGTTTAAAATATGGCTGCCATTTAACAGTATGATATATAATATTGCCAGGTTGTTTTTTTGCATTAACATAGGATGTTATGAGAGAAATAGAAAAATGAGAATTTCTCAAAATCTGTACCGATGATTTTAATGAAATATATAGCAAAATGATTGATAAATCGTGCTCTATATGCACAACTACCGTGCATTTGGGGCCGCGTTCGCAGAAATTAAATAATAAAGTTTAAAATATGGCTGCCATTTAACAGTATGATATATAATATTGCCAGGTTGTTTTTTTGCATTAACATAGGATGTTATGAGAGAAATAGAAAAATGAGAATTTCTCAAAATCTGTACCGATGATTTTAATGAAATAAATAGCAAAATGATTGATAAATCGTGCTCTATATGCACAACTACCGTGCATTTGGGGCCGCGTTCGCAGAAATTAAATAATAAAGTTTAAAATATGACTGCCATTTAACAGTATGATATATAATATTGCCAGGTTGTTTTTTTGCATTAACATAGGATGTTATGAGAGAAATAGAAAAATGAGAATTTCTCAAAATCTGTACCGATGATTTTAATGAAATAAATAGCAAAATGATTGATAAATCGTGCTCTATATGCACAACTACCGTGCATTTGGGGCCGCGTTCGCAGAAATTAAATAATAAAGTTTAAAATATGGGTGCCATTTAACAGTATGATATATAATATTGCCAGGTTGTTTTTTTGCATTAACATAGGATGTTATGAGAGAAATAGAAAAATGAGAATTTCTCAAAATCTGTACCGATGATTTTAATGAAATAAATAGCAAAATGATTGATAAATCGTGCTCTATATGCACAACTACCGTGCATTTGGGTCCGCGTTCGCAGAAATTAAATAATAAAGTTTAAAATATGGCTGCCATTTAACAGTATGATATATAATATTGCCAGGTTGTTTTTTTGCATTAACATAGGATGTTATGAGAGAAATAGAAAAATGAGAATTTCTCAAAATCTGTACCGATGATTTTAATGAAATAAATAGCAAAATGATTGATAAATCGTGCTCTATATGCACAACTACCGTGCATTTGGGTCCGCGTTCGCAGAAATTAAATAATAAAGTTTAAAATATGGCTGCCATTTAACAGTATGATATATAATATTGCCAGGTTGTTTTTTTGCATTAACATAGGATGTTATGAGAGAAATAGAAAAATGAGAATTTCTCAAAATCTGTACCGATGATTTTAATGAAATAAATAGCAAAATGATTGATAAATCGTGCTCTATATGCACAACTACCGTGCATTTGGGTCCGCGTTCGCAGAAATTAAATAATAAAGTTTAAAATATGGCTGCCATTTAACAGTATGATATATAATATTGCCAGATTGTTTTTTTGCATTAACATAGGATGTTATGAGAGAAATAGAAAAATGAGAATTTCTCAAAATCTGTACCGATGATTTTAATGAAATAAATAGCAAAATGATTGATAAATCGTGCTCTATATGCACAACTACCGTGCATTTGGGGCCGCGTTCGCAGAAATTAAATAATAAAGTTTAAAATATGGCTGCCATTTAACAGTATGATATATAATATTGCCAGGTTGTTTTTTTGCATTAACATAGGATGTTATGAGAGAAATAGAAAAATGAGAATTTCTCAAAATCTGTACCGATGATTTTAATGAAATAAATAGCAAAATGATTGATAAATCGTGCTCTATATGCACAACTACCGTGCATTTGGGTCCGCGTTCGCAGAAATTAAATAATAAAGTTTAAAATATGGCTGCCATTTAACAGTATGATATATAATATTGCCAGGTTGTTTTTTTGCATTAACATAGGATGTTATGAGAGAAATAGAAAAATGAGAATTTCTCAAAATCTGTACCGATGATTTTAATGAAATAAATAGCAAAATGATTGATAAATCGTGCTCTATATGCACAACTACCGTGCATTTGGGGCCGCGTTCGCAGAAATTAAATAATAAAGTTTAAAATATGGCTGCCATTTAACAGTATGATATATAATATTGCCAGGTTGTTTTTTTGCATTAACATAGGATGTTATGAGAGAAATAGAAAAATGAGAATTTCTCAAAATCTGTACCGATGATTTTAATGAAATAAATAGCAAAATGATTGATAAATCGTGCTCTATATGCACAACTACCGTGCATTTGGGGCCGCGTTCGCAGAAATTAAATAATAAAGTTTAAAATATGGCTGCCATTTAACAGTATGATATATAATATTGCCAGGTTGTTTTTTTGCATTAACATAGGATGTTATGAGAGAAATAGAAAAATGAGAATTTCTCAAAATCTGTACCGATGATTTTAATGAAATATATAGCAAAATGATTGATAAATCGTGCTCTATATGCACAACTACCGTGCATTTGGGGCCGCGTTCGCAGAAATTAAATAATAAAGTTTAAAATATGGCTGCCATTTAACAGTATGATATATAATATTGCCAGGTTGTTTTTTTGCATTAACATAGGATGTTATGAGAGAAATAGAAAAATGAGAATTTCTCAAAATCTGTACCGATGATTTTAATGAAATAAATAGCAAAATGATTGATAAATCGTGCTCTATATGCACAACTACCGTGCATTTGGGGCCGCGTTCGCAGAAATTAAATAATAAAGTTTAAAATATGACTGCCATTTAACAGTATGATATATAATATTGCCAGGTTGTTTTTTTGCATTAACATAGGATGTTATGAGAGAAATAGAAAAATGAGAATTTCTCAAAATCTGTACCGATGATTTTAATGAAATAAATAGCAAAATGATTGATAAATCGTGCTCTATATGCACAACTACCGTGCATTTGGGGCCGCGTTCGCAGAAATTAAATAATAAAGTTTAAAATATGGGTGCCATTTAACAGTATGATATATAATATTGCCAGGTTGTTTTTTTGCATTAACATAGGATGTTATGAGAGAAATAGAAAAATGAGAATTTCTCAAAATCTGTACCGATGATTTTAATGAAATAAATAGCAAAATGATTGATAAATCGTGCTCTATATGCACAACTACCGTGCATTTGGGTCCGCGTTCGCAGAAATTAAATAATAAAGTTTAAAATATGGCTGCCATTTAACAGTATGATATATAATATTGCCAGGTTGTTTTTTTGCATTAACATAGGATGTTATGAGAGAAATAGAAAAATGAGAATTTCTCAAAATCTGTACCGATGATTTTAATGAAATAAATAGCAAAATGATTGATAAATCGTGCTCTATATGCACAACTACCGTGCATTTGGGTCCGCGTTCGCAGAAATTAAATAATAAAGTTTAAAATATGGCTGCCATTTAACAGTATGATATATAATATTGCCAGGTTGTTTTTTTGCATTAACATAGGATGTTATGAGAGAAATAGAAAAATGAGAATTTCTCAAAATCTGTACCGATGATTTTAATGAAATAAATAGCAAAATGATTGATAAATCGTGCTCTATATGCACAACTACCGTGCATTTGGGTCCGCGTTCGCAGAAATTAAATAATAAAGTTTAAAATATGGCTGCCATTTAACAGTATGATATATAATATTGCCAGATTGTTTTTTTGCATTAACATAGGATGTTATGAGAGAAATAGAAAAATGAGAATTTCTCAAAATCTGTACCGATGATTTTAATGAAATAAATAGCAAAATGATTGATAAATCGTGCTCTATATGCACAACTACCGTGCATTTGGGGCCGCGTTCGCAGAAATTAAATAATAAAGTTTAAAATATGGCTGCCATTTAACAGTATGATATATAATATTGCCAGGTTGTTTTTTTGCATTAACATAGGATGTTATGAGAGAAATAGAAAAATGAGAATTTCTCAAAATCTGTACCGATGATTTTAATGAAATAAATAGCAAAATGATTGATAAATCGTGCTCTATATGCACAACTACCGTGCATTTGGGGCCGCGTTCGCAGAAATTAAATAATAAAGTTTAAAATATGGCTGCCATTTAACAGTATGATATATAATATTGCCAGGTTGTTTTTTTGCATTAACATAGGATGTTATGAGAGAAATAGAAAAATGAGAATTTCTCAACATCTGTACCGATGATTTTAATGAAATAAATAGCAAAATGATTGATAAATCGTGCTCTATATGCACAACTACCGTGCATTTGGGTCCGCGTTCGCAGAAATTAAATAATAAAGTTTTAAATATGGCTGCCAATTAACAGTATGATATATAATATTGCCAGGTTGTTTTTTTGCATTAACATAGGATGTTATGAGAGACATAGAAAAATTAGAATTTCTCAAAATCTGTACCGATGATTTTAATGAAATAAATAGCAAAATGATTGATAAATCGTGCTCTATATGGACAACTACCGTGCATTTGGGGCCGCGTTCGCAGAAATTAAATAATAAAGTTTAAAATATGGCTGCCATTTAACAGTATGATATATAATATTGCCAGGTTGTTTTTTTGCATTAACATAGGATGTTATGAGAGAAATAGAAAAATCAGAATTTCTCAAAATCTGTACCGATGATTTTAATGAAATGAATAGCAACATGATTGATAAATCGTGCTCTATATGCACAACTACCGTGCATTTGGGGCCGCGTTCGCAGAAATTAAATAATAAAGTTTAAAATATGGCTGCCATTTAACAGTATGATATATAATATTGCCAGGTTGTTTTTTTGCATTAACATAGGATGTTATGAGAGAAATAGAAAAATGAGAATTTCGCAAAATCTGTACCGATGATTTTAATGAAATAAATAGCAAAATGATTGATAAATCGTGCTCTATATGCACAACTACCGTGCATTTGGGTCCGCGTTCGCAGAAATTAAATAATAAAGTTTAAAATATGGCTGCCATTTAACAGTATGATATATAATATTGCCAGGTTGTTTTTTTGCATTAACATAGGATGTTATGAGAGAAATATAAAAATGAGAATTTCTCAAAATCTGTACCGATGATTTTAATGAAATAAATAGCAAAATGATTGATAAATCGTGCTCTATATGCACAACTACCGTGCATTTGGGGCCGCGTTCGCAGAAATTAAATAATAAAGTTTAAAATATGGCTGCCATTTAACAGTATGATATATAATATTGCCAGGTTGTTTTTTTGCATTAACATAGGATGTTATGAGAGAAATAGAAAAATGAGAATTTCTCAAAATCTGTACCGATGATTTTAATGAAATAAATAGCAAAATGATTGATAAATCGTGCTCTATATGCACAACTACCGTGCATTTGGGGCCGCGTTCGCAGAAATTAAATAATAAAGTTTAAAATATGGCTGCCATTTAACAGTATGATATATAATATTGCCAGGTTGTTTTTTTGCATTAACATAGGATGTTATGAGAGAAATAGAAAAATGAGAATTTCTCAAAATCTGTACCGATGATTTTAATGAAATAAATAGCAAAATGATTGATAAATCGTGCTCTATATGCACAACTACCGTGCATTTGGGGCCGCTTTGCATTACATAGGATGTTATGAGAGAAATAGAAAAATGAGAATTTCTCAAAATCTGTACCGATGATTTTAATGAAATAAATAGCAAAATGATTGATAAATCGTGCTCTATATGCACAACTACCGTGCATTTGGGGCCGCGTTCGCAGAAATTAAATAATAAAGTTTAAAATATGGCTGCCATTTAACAGTATGATATATAATATTGCCAGGTTGTTTTTTGCATTAACATAGGATGTTATGAGAGAAATAGAAAAATGAGAATTTCTCAAAATCTGTACCGATGATTTTAATGAAATAAATAGCAAAATGATTGATAATCGTGCTCTATATGCACAACTACCGTGCATTTGGGGCCGCGTTCGCAGAAATTAAATAATAAAGTTTAAAATATGGCTGCCATTTAACAGTATGATATATAATATTGCCAGGTTGTTTTTTTGCATTAACATAGGATGTTATGAGAGAAATAGAAAAATGAGAATTTCTCAAAATCTGTACCGATGATTTTAATGAAATAAATAGCAAAATGATTGATAAATCGTGCTCTATCTGCACAACTACCGTGCATTTGGGGCCGCGTTCGCAGAAATTAAATAATAAAGTTTAAAATATGGCTGCCATTTAACAGTATTATATATAATATTGCCAGGTTGTTTTTTTGCATTAACATAGGATGTTATGAGAGAAATAGAAGAATCAGAATTTCTCAAAATCTGTACCGATGATTTTAATGAAATAAATAGCAAAATGATTGATAAATCGTGCTCTATATGCACAACTACCGTGCATTTGGGGCCGCGTTCGCAGAAATTAAATAATAAAGTTTAAAATATGGCTTCCATTTAACAGTATGATATATAATATTGCCAGGTTGTTTTTTTGCATTAACATAGGATGTTATGAGAGAAATAGAAAAATGAGAATTTCTCAAAATCTGTACCGATGATTTTAATGAAATAAATAGCAAAATGATTGATAAATCGTGCTCTATATGCACAACTACCGTGCATTTGGGGCCGCGTTCGCAGAAATTAAATAATAAAGTTTAAAATATGGCTGCCATTTAACAGTATGATATATAATATTGCCAGGTTGTTTTTTTGCATTAACATAGGATGTTATGAGAGAAATAGAAAAATGAGAATTTCTCAAAATCTGTACCGATGATTTTAATGAAATAAATAGCAAAATGATTGATAAATCGTGCTCTATATGCACAACTACCGTGCATTTGGGGCCGCGTTCGCAGAAATTAAATAATAAAGTTTAAAATATGGCTGCCATTTAACAGTATGATATATAATATTGCCAGGTTGTTTTTTTGCATTAACATAGGATGTTATGAGAGAAATAGAAAAATGAGAATTTCTCAAAATCTGTACCGATGATTTTAATGAAATAAATAGCAAAATGATTGATAAATCGTGCTCTATATGCACAACTACCGTGCATTTGGGGCCGCGTTCGCAGAAATTAAATAATAAAGTTTAAAATATGGCTGCCATTTAACAGTATGATATATAATATTGCCAGGTTGTTTTTTTGCATTAACATAGGATGTTATGAGAGAAATAGAAAAATGAGAATTTCTCAAAATCTGTACCGATGATTTTAATGAAATAAATAGCAAAATGATTGATAAATCGTGCTCTATATGCACAACTACCGTGCATTTGGGGCCGCGTTCGCAGAAATTAAATAATAAAGTTTAAAATATGGGTGCCATTTAACAGTATGATATATAATATTGCCAGGTTGTTTTTCTGCATTAACATAGGATGTTTTGAGAGAAATAGAAAAATGAGAATTTCTCAAAATCTGTACCGATGATTTTAATGAAATAAATAGCAAAATGATTGATAAATCGTGCTCTATATGCACAACTACCGTGCATTTGGGTCCGCGTTCGCAGAAATTAAATAATAAAGTTTAAAATATGGCTGCCATTTAACAGTATGATATATAATATTGCCAGGTTGTTTTTTTGCATTAACATAGGATGTTATGAGAGAAATAGAAAAATGAGAATTTCTCAAAATCTGTACCGATGATTTTAATGAAATAAATAGCAAAATGATTGATAAATCGTGCTCTATATGCACAACTACCGTGCATTTGGGGCCGCGTTCGCAGAAATTAAATAATAAAGTTTAAAATATGGCTGCCATTTAACAGTATGATATATAATATTGCCAGGTTGTTTTTTTGCATTAACATAGGATGTTATGAGAGAAATAGAAAAATGAGAATTTCTCAAAATCTGTACCGATGATTTTAATGAAATAAATAGCAAAATGATTGATAAATCGTGCTCTATATGCACAACTACCGTGCATTTGGGGCCGCGTTCGCAGAAATTAAATAATAAAGTTTAAAATATGGCTGCCATTTAACAGTATGATATATAATATTGCCAGGTTGTTTTTTGCATTAACATAGGATGTTATGAGAGAAATAGAAAAATGAGAATTTCTCAAAATCTGTACCGATGATTTTAATGAAATAAATAGCAAAATGATTGATAAATCGTGCTCTATATGCACAACTACCGTGCATTTGGGGCCGCGTTCGCAGAAATTAAATAATAAAGTTTAAAATATGGCTGCCATTTAACAGTATGATATATAATATTGCCAGGTTGTTTTTTTTGCATTAACATAGGATGTTATGAGAGAAATAGAAAAATGAGAATTTCTCAAAATCTGTACCGATGATTTTAATGAAATAAATAGCAAAATGATTGATAAATCGTGCTCTATATGCACAACTACCGTGCATTTGGGGCCGCGTTCGCAGAAATTAAATAATAAAGTTTAAAATATGGCTGCCATTTAACAGTATGATATATAATATTGCCAGGTTGTTTTTTTTGCATTAACATAGGATGTTATGAGAGAAATAGAAAAATGAGAATTTCTCAAAATCTGTACCGATGATTTTAATGAAATAAATAGCAAAATGATTGATAAATCGTGCTCTATATGCACAACTACCGTGCATTTGGGGCCGCGTTCGCAGAAATTAAATAATAAAGTTTAAAATATGGCTGCCATTTAACAGTATTATATATAATATTGCCAGGTTGTTTTTTTGCATTAACATAGGATGTTATGAGAGAAATAGAAGAATCAGAATTTCTCAAAATCTGTACCGATGATTTTAATGAAATAAATAGCAAAATGATTGATAAATCGTGCTCTATATGCACAACTACCGTGCATTTGGGGCCGCGTTCGCAGAAATTAAATAATAAAGTTTAAAATATGGCTTCCATTTAACAGTATGATATATAATATTGCCAGGTTGTTTTTTTGCATTAACATAGGATGTTATGAGAGAAATAGAAAAATGAGAATTTCTCAAAATCTGTACCGATGATTTTAATGAAATAAATAGCAAAATGATTGATAAATCGTGCTCTATATGCACAACTACCGTGCATTTGGGGCCGCGTTCGCAGAAATTAAATAATAAAGTTTAAAATATGGCTGCCATTTAACAGTATGATATATAATATTGCCAGGTTGTTTTTTTGCATTAACATAGGATGTTATGAGAGAAATAGAAAAATGAGAATTTCTCAAAATCTGTACCGATGATTTTAATGAAATAAATAGCAAAATGATTGATAAATCGTGCTCTATATGCACAACTACCGTGCATTTGGGGCCGCGTTCGCAGAAATTAAATAATAAAGTTTAAAATATGGCTGCCATTTAACAGTATGATATATAATATTGCCAGGTTGTTTTTTTGCATTAACATAGGATGTTATGAGAGAAATAGAAAAATGAGAATTTCTCAAAATCTGTACCGATGATTTTAATGAAATAAATAGCAAAATGATTGATAAATCGTGCTCTATATGCACAACTACCGTGCATTTGGGGCCGCGTTCGCAGAAATAAAATAATAAAGTTTAAAATATGGGTGCCATTTAACAGTATGATATATAATATTGCCAGGTTGTTTTTCTGCATTAACATAGGATGTTATGAGAGAAATAGAAAAATGAGAATTTCTCAAAATCTGTACCGATGATTTTAATGAAATAAATAGCAAAATGATTGATAAATCGTGCTCTATATGCACAACTACCGTGCATTTGGGTCCGCGTTCGCAGAAATTAAATAATAAAGTTTAAAATATGGCTGCCATTTAACAGTATGATATATAATATTGCCAGGTTGTTTTTTTGCATTAACATAGGATGTTATGAGAGAAATAGAAAAATGAGAATTTCTCAAAATCTGTACCGATGATTTTAATGAAATAAATAGCAAAATGATTGATAAATCGTGCTCTATATGCACAACTACCGTGCATTTGGGGCCGCGTTCGCAGAAATTAAATAATAAAGTTTAAAATATGGCTGCCATTTAACAGTATGATATATAATATTGCCAGGTTGTTTTTTTGCATTAACATAGGATGTTATGAGAGAAATAGAAAAATGAGAATTTCTCAAAATCTGTACCGATGATTTTAATGAAATAAATAGCAAAATGATTGATAAATCGTGCTCTATATGCACAACTACCGTGCATTTGGGGCCGCGTTCGCAGAAATTAAATAATAAAGTTTAAAATATGGCTGCCATTTAACAGTATGATATATAATATTGCCAGGTTGTTTTTTTGCATTAACATAGGATGTTATGAGAGAAATAGAAAAATGAGAATTTCTCAAAATCTGTACCGATGATTTTAATGAAATAAATAGCAAAATGATTGATAAATCGTGCTCTATATGCACAACTACCGTGCATTTGGGGCCGCGTTCGCAGAAATTAAATAATAAAGTTTAAAATATGGCTGCCATTTAACAGAATGATTTCTTCATTAACAATTTTGCATTAACATAGGATGTAAAGAAAAAATTGGAAAACTGCATTTTTTTCATAAACTGCGCTATTAAGTATTACTTAATACTTCTCATATAATTTTTTTTGACTTTTTAATTTAATTTACTTTGAGTCCTTCCCATTTTTTCATGATTACATATAATTCAAATTGAGTTGGTTCCCGCTCAGTTCTGTACAAAATTGTTCAACACTGATGCCAGGCAGTGATTCAGTTCACGTAGGAACTAGCAGTTCGATAGACTTTTTTAATTAACTATATGAGGTTGGCTTACAATTAATTAATTTTCTCAAAATCTGTACCGTCCATTTACTTAAAATTAGTGCCTAAAGCTTCTTAAAATATGTATCTACAATAGGGTATACCGTGCATTGAGGGCCATTGTCTCTGAGCTAAGAAATAAGGGCTCGAAAACAAGGTTGATTTTTTGCGGTCATTTTATATGGGGCTGACTTGGGGGTTGTTGCACTCTTTTCCAAATATCTTAAAAATGGTACCGACGATTTTAATCAAATTTTCACAGTTGGGTAGGAGAAACTATAGGCTTTGATTAAACCGATTCTTTTTCCGATACCAAGTACCAAAATTCGACGCTAACTCACCGCCGCTAATTTGACGCACATGCGGTGACTTAGCGTCGATTTTTGGTACTTGGTATCGGAAAAGGAATCGGTCCCCTTTAAATGAATTTATTTATGTTTTTAAGCACAGAACCTAATTAATTTAAATGCAGAATTGTACAAAATTAAATTATTTACTGCCTACATTCATTTGATTTTGAATTTTGAATGGGTAACCAAGGGGTTGGCAACCTTCTTTTGGAGCCCTTATTTCTTAACTCAGAGACTAGGCCCTCAATGCACGCTATACCCTCTTGTAGATACATATTTTAAGAAGCTTTGGGCACTTATTTTAAGTAAATGGACGGTACAGATTTTAAGAAAATTAATTAATTGTAAGCCAACCTTATATAGTTCATGCATAGTCTATCGAACTACTAGTTCCTACGTGAACTGAATCACTGCGTGGCATTAGTGTTGAACAATTTTGTACAGAAAGGGCGGGAACCAATTCAATTTGAATTATATGAAATCATGAAAAAACGGAAAGGACTCGCACGGTAGTTGTGCATATAGAGCACGATTTATCAATCATTTTTCTATTTATTTCATTAAAATCATCGGTACAGATTTTGAGAAATTCTCATTTTTCTATTTTTCTCATAACATCCTATGTTAATGCAAAAAAACATGCTGGCAATATTTCAACATATTCGAAATGGTGGCAATATTTTAATTTATTATTTAAATTTAACAATGTACGTGTGTGACTTTATGATGGCTGATGTGCCACAGAAAAAAATAATAATAATTAAGCACCGCCAGCCCTAGCACTGTGCTGCGCTCAAAAATAAAGTAGAGCAGCAACAACTTTTGTTAAGGGCGCAACAAAAGAAGATGAAATTTTTGGAAAAAGAAGTGGCGAAATTGTGGCAGCATGTGACGAAGCCGTCGAGAATGCAACAGATGCCGCAGATGCAACAGCCATTGCGCACACACGAATGTGTGCGAATGAGCTGATCAAGGGTTTTGTCGTGAGGCAGAGATATTTTTATCAATTGGTGCGTAAATGTGGGCGATTGGCACGGTCTTTGTTTTTGTGGCATGCCTGCCGTGGGCTTGCAGCCGCAAAAGGCACAAATGTATAAAAAGGCAATGAGAATGGTATGAATCCAGACGCATGCTAGACATTCTAATAATGTCAATAAATTCATAAAAGAATTACTTGCATGTTTTCCAAAGTGCAATCAAATTATCAAAGTGCAAGCGAGCGACAAGTGCGATCCACCCAAATTTACGCACCCATTGATAAAAATACATATCTCTGCCTCACGACAAACCCTTGATCAGCTCATTCGCACACATAAGTGGGTGTGGATATGTGTCTGTGTGTAGAGCTCGAAATTCACAAATGCCAAAAACTTCAAATTTGATAAAATTTGCATCGGGCAGGCAGGCAGGCACGCACACAAACGCATTAATGCTTCCATCCATATAGAAAAGTGTGTTGGTGTGCGTGGTTGGCCGACACAAAAAGTTATCATCCACACATGCCAGCGATCAGGTACCCTTACCCCTACAACAAGCATGGAAAATAGCAATTTTGCACATGAACAGGCCAAACCCTTTAATAATTTCACACAACTGCTTACTTGAAAGAGTGTGCGTCAATTTTTAGTCTTTTCTTAAATTCTTCGACAAGCCGACGATGAATTACCCTTGCAGAAATACGACTTAGATATTTTTGTATTTTAAGCAAAATGGGTCCCTACAGTAAACATAAAATAAATATAAAAGATAGAGCATTTAAATGTGAGTGCCTATTGCTACCCCACAGGCAGAGTAGGCACACAATTGAAGAAAGAACCTCTGGCTCGCGACAAACGCCGCGATCTACTTGTACGCACGTCCACACAACACAAACGTACATATGAATGTTTGTAGATCTCGGGGTTTTGTAGGAAGCTATACAGGGAGAAAGAGATGGATGCAAATGCACGAAGCAATGAGCGAGAGCGGGGCACATGCATACACATATATTTTTGGGCTGTAAGGATTTAAAAATGGCATACATACATATATTAAGAAAACGCATCATTATCCGCGACGCTGTGCGCTGAGCGAGATGCGGCTTCATAATGAACGTTCGGCTTTTGACGCCGGCGTTCGGCTGCCACTCTCAGCACTCTTACCCTGTCTGGGCACACTTAAATGGTTCGCAGGTACCATTGGGTTCGCTTCTTTTCGATTTTTTTGTTTCGATAAAAAGGGCCATTTGGTATGTCTATACATTGTATGGTTAGTGACAACATTCAGCAACCCGGTGGCGGGGTTATCGGAACTATCAAATTTCGTATTCTTGGCAAAAGATACCATAAAATTAAGATTTACGCCGGGAATGGAATACTTGTGAAAAACTAAGTGGAATATAAACCATTCTGACTCATTTGCACGTTCAATAACTATCATACTTACACAGCTAATTTCCAAACATGCATCGGCAAACCACCACGAACTATCGAAAATATGTACAAATATTTCAACCAGTATTTGCACAAATTGTTTAATCTTTTGGCAAAATCATAGTTAAGTAGTAAAATAAAAAATGATATTAAGGTTTCAAGTAAATAGGACTTGGGCAACCATGTTCAAATGGTTTTAACATTACTGTTGATGACAACGAAAAACCACCCCAAACCAATACGGAAATATTCATACAAATCTGTTTAGTTGGTACTGTGAAATTTAAATATCAATAATGGAAAATAAACTAGTTTAAAAAATATGCGATATTCTAAACAAATCTTTTTTAAAGTGTAAGTGTAGTGATTTAAAAAATCGAATCAGTGAAAACAAATACACATACATGTGACAATGTCTTGTTTTTTGGTATTAGCAAAAGTGGCACAAATTCGTATATATATGTATATGTGTATAGGGTGTTCACTCTCCACCCACTAGGTTGTGTGTGTGTGTGTGTTATGCTTAAATGCCGTAGATAGCAAATTTTAGTTAAAAATATGTTGAGGGCTTTAGTATACTTTCATTATTGACAATAGGGGAAGTCAGTAACTAAGTTTTTTCGCATTGAAGCATACAGTCCCCGAGCTATTTCGTTTTCCACCCTTATTAGTAACACATGGCTAAAACTGGTTCAAGGCGGGTTGGGGTTCCTCGGGTTTTGGCTATTCAGTGCGAACGCACTTTTAGTCCCCTACACCCAGCATACATTGTAAACATGTCGTGGCATACCGACATGACGGCCACTTCTTGTACAGTATATATTTATGCATATGTACATATGTATGTGTACATTGTATATATACATGTTTATTTATATTTATATGTATATATGCATATGTATATATATATATACATGTATATGCATATGTAGCTATATATGCATAAGTATGTATATGTATTGAAGATGATATTTGAAAAAACCGTAACTATTTTGCCAAGAGAATTTTTTTAGATATCTGATTTTTAAAACGATATGTATAAATTCTGATCTATAATGATATATGAACCCGCCGAACGAGGAGGATTTAGTTTATTTTTGCATCCAATTTGGCATTTAAAATCTCGTTGTTTATTCGCAGATTAATAAGTCCTTTAAACCGTCTTAAAGTTTAGATAGCGAAAAAGTTAATTTGTAAATAGTTTTGATGGTTACAATTAGAAATGCAAAGGCTGCACATAAAATGTGTAATATACAACTACTACATATGTATTCTAGTTAAAGTGTGAATATTTTAGCAAAAAGATTCACCGTGAATATTTTTTAGGGCCCGTCAAAACATTTAAGTGATCAACCATTTACTTGGCCATGATAGACCCAAGCTCTAGTGAAGAAGAGGGAGACGAAGAAACCGTCGCAAATTTGCCAAATAAAGGACGTATTGGAGCTCCACAGAAAACGGTCGTACCTGTAGCCGCACCATCAACATCAACAGCAGTTGCAACCATACCTATTACTACATCCGGTCCTAATACCCATAATGGCGATTTTCAATCAAACCAAAGACCATCAAATACTTCTGGCGGAAAAAGTCGATTTGATGGCAACGAAGGAGGAGTAGGATCAACAAAAAATGATCAACACCAATTTGGGACTGAAGGAGGCAGCCTTGAAGTTCCCAACAATGTAATTCCAAGGTAGTGTGAAAACTCAAAACAAACTTGTGTACAATAATGAAAACCATGCCTGTAGAAAACTCAGTGCACTGTTATCGGTAAATGTATTTTTGGCTTGCAATTTTATGGTGCACTGATTTATTTATTTACATACATACAAGTATATATAAACAAGTAAGAGTGCTCCAGTCCGCACTGCAGTAGCATTCAGAAAAAAAAACACACCTATATCAGTTCCTTAGTTTAAACAATCCAAAGCTATTCGAAGCAAATTTTGATTTCACAATCTCTTCCGTATTTTCTTTACTTAATGAGCGTGTTTCAATAATATCATCTTCTTCTATTTCTACAATACGCTATGTTTTTTGTAAGTTTAGGTAAGCGATTTTTAAACAAATTATTTAATCACTGTCTTTTTTTTTTATTTGGACACGCAAGGAAAAGGGTAATCATTTACTATAGGCTCTTCATAAAGTGAGACAACAAGCATAATATATAATATACAAATTGATTACTTGTCCGCATAGCAGGATGTAATAGTAAAATATGAATATGTTAGTAATATCAAAGACAATATAAGAACTAAGATGAGTAATGCCCATACATTTGAGTGCGTCGCAAAATTTCTAGCCCGGCTTTCCCGCATTCGCCAGCCGACTGGCTCTTCGTCTCTAAAAGGCAGACGAACGAATGCCGAAGTCGCGGCTTGTTGACAGTGTTGCCAAGATTTTTGCCAGTCAAATCTGGTTATCTTAGGATTTTTATACCCTGAACCCATTAAAAATGGGTAAAAGGGTATATTGTATTTGTGCAAAATCCAAATGTATGTAACAGGCAGAAGGAAGCATCTCCGACCCCATAAAGTATATATATTCTTGATCAGCACCAATAGACGAGTCGGTCTAGCCATACCCGTCTGTCCGTATGTATGAACGCAAAGATTTCAGAACCTATAAGAGCTAGGGACTTGAAATTAGATGTTGGTGATCCTAATGCCTGCGCAGATCGAGTTATTCCGATAATCGATAACTTACTCCGTTTCCAAGCAGTCGATAAAAATCGATATCGATATCCTGTTTTATATATATATATATATACATTTGATGTTGGAAGAAGGGGAATCAGAGTATCCCCTAGTCAGGAGGTCCCGACTAGAAGCCCTTACTTGTTACTCTTTACTCTGTAAAGTTTCGAGATCGAATTCATTTTCATTCAGACATTTTATTTGAAACGGGTCTTACACTCTTTGATTTTAAAAATTCCTTTCGCAACTATGGTATTGGTTATAAATTAAATGCGGTTTTATGAAAGTTTTTTTGTTTTTTATCCGATTGGTTTCAAAACAATATTCAGAGATCTTTGTGAATATTCATTTAAGACATGTTTAAAACCTTTCGCAAAACCTATCCATCTCTGATGATAAATGTGGCGTTCTCATGGCTGTATCGGTTGTAAGTAATTCGCAAAGATCCCAAAGAAAAAAAGTAGGAGACTCTAGTCGGAAGTTGCCGACCAGGGGATACCCTGAACCCTCTTCATTCAACACCAAATGCAGCTAGCGATACGAGCTCGTTTGCTTTGGCAGTAATAAAAATAAAATTAAAAAAAAATAGATTCTTCAATAAGAGACATTCTTGTAAGAGACATCGATATAGCAGCAAATTGCTATGCTGTTGATAGAATTCAAAGCGGTTGCGCATGAATGTGTGTGTGTACATGTATGCAGTATTCTCTGAATTTGCGCCAGCTGCCCCATCCAATTGCGGAAATGCTTCCTTTTGCCTGTTACATACATGTGCTTCTAACCTAGTTTCAATGGGTTCAGGGTGTAATAAAGATGCGCATGTTTTGAGATCTTCGCGTTCATACATTCGTACGGACTCGGGAAGATCAACTTAGCTATTGATGCTGATCAAGAATATATATGTACATTATTGTGTCGTAGATGCTACTTTCTGCCTGTTACATACATTTGCACAACTACATATTCTATCGCACAATAAGATCTGCTGATCATCCAAGAGGAGCGGATACTGTAAGTAAAACACGTCTAAATTTTTACGAACATCTCTGGTTTTGAAGCCGATCGGATGATAAAAAAAAAAACAACAAAAACCGTTTAAATTAGGTCTATGTAGCGCTTTAAGTTTAAGGGTGATTGGACGAAACCTGAAACTTCGCCTTTTGGGTATGTATTTATATTTTCCTCAACGTAAAAAACGAATCAAATTAATATTCCATAAGTGTGATACACGTATCTAATTAATTTTCTGCACGGATGGTTAAAAAAACATTTTACCACCTTTTCCGCCAATTTACCACTGTTGCGATTGGAACTTTTAAAATCGCTAACACATTTTCAACATAAAATTATATTATGAAATATTGTGTGCCTTAAGATGTTGCGGACACAAAAAGGGCTACTAAAAACCGAAGTTAGCGCCATTGAAGAACATGCTCGCGTCAAATGCATAAATCGACCTGTGCGCACATCCACACAATACATGCAGATGTATGTTTGTATGTAGATCTCGAGTGCAGTGAGAACGAAATGCACGCAAGATCACAAAGCAACAAGCCAGGGCGAGGAACACTGCATACCGTTAACACATGTGTCTCTGGGCTGTAAGGAAACCAAAACAAACATACATATACATATACGGGAATTGTGCATTGATCGAGTTACGGCTTGGCACTGATCATTCGGGACTCGGCTCGGCTCGGCTGACACTCTGAGCAGTATTATTCTCTCTGGGCATAACAAAATGGACGCAAGCACTCAAGGGGGTTCATTTGCAACAGAAATTGTGTCAACCACTTATGTATATTATAGTATACAGACTTAAAGTCCAACTGTATATGTTTCCATCGAGGCATAACACAGTTGATGCAAAGACAATATAAACACTAAGATGAGTAACGCCATACAACAAAATGCTACTATGCAGCTTGATTTTTTGAAAATTGAGAACGAAAACGAAATACAAAATAAATTAAGGAAATAAAAGTGCAAATTTGTTGTTTTCAAAGATACATTTAATTAATTTTTATTTTATTTTTTTTTGTTCGAATTATAAACACCGCGAGGAGGCCATTATAATTATAATGGGGTCAAAACTAAATATGACCTTCGAGTATACTTAAAATGTAATTGTATTTTTTAGCACTCTTTTATTTCTTTATTGGAGAATGAAAATAATATTAATTTAATTTAAAGAATATATGTAAATATTTGCATCGACTTAGAAATACATATTTCGGAGTCAACCTCAGTACACAAAATGCATTCATATATCAACACAAATTTGGGATAGGTCATGATCTGCGCTAGAAAACTAACAAAATTAATTTCTTGCCAGCTGAAGCCAGAGCAGTGAATAACAACACATACATACATACTTTAAAGTTATTATGCATGTATAATTCACGCATAAAACGAAAGGTGCACGCACGCTATTGGCTGAGACAAGAACTTTTGTCGAGCAT
Organism: Drosophila virilis; assembly: GCF_030788295.1. NCBI lineage: Eukaryota > Metazoa > Arthropoda > Insecta > Diptera > Drosophilidae > Drosophila > Drosophila virilis. The sequence continues at coordinate 547,836 of NC_091548.1, forward strand.
ACACTGTCCAGAAAGAAAAGTGAAATCAATCTATGTGTGCTATTTTCTTAACATAGTTATTGCGCAAGAAGCGCCTTGTGTAAAAATTATATAAGTTCTTAAATTTTCGTGTAAAATTAATCGTTAATATATAGGTTAAAATATCATTTAAATAAAGCATGCATTTCATGGATAAAGCACAAGCACTTTGCGTCGATCGTAAGTTCTAAACTTTTTTGCTCAATGTACTTCGAAAACGAAGCGACGCAAAGCATCATCGACCAGCTTTGCTGAAGGCAGGCTGGCGACTAACTTCGTAGCTCGTGTCAGCATCAGCAAGCCGCGACTTCGGCATTCGTTCGTCTGGTCTTTGGAGAACGAACAACCAGTCGGCAGGCATGCCGTACGAAGCCTCAAAGGCCAGATGAAAGGCCAGGCTAGAAATTTTGCGTCGCATTCAAATGTATGGGCGTTACTCAACTTAGTGTTTATATTGTCTTTGGTTGATGGAATAAATAATAATACCCTCTGCCAGGGTTAAAGAGAGGATTGAAATTTATTTGAGGAACTTTGCATTTTTGTTAGACCATTAGTTTGCCAGTTAAAGTTCAAAATCATGTTACGACAGATCGTCAGGGCGATTTTATAATCAAACACACTCGCCTAGAACACTCTTACTTGAGCTTAACTCATTTATTAAGATAAAATGAAATTAGACTTTATTTTCACCTTACATTTATGTTCCACATCAAAATTATTTTAATTGCAAAAATTAACTCCTTTTAATATTTTTTCGGCTCTACGTTCGTCCAAATCTTAAACACATGCACATGTATGTACATATCAACAAAAATAAATACAATCAAACTAATTGGCACATCGTTTATCTGAAAAACAATAATAAAATACAACAATTCCAAAATGGATTGCATCTATAACTCACACATGCATCAAAAATAAAAAATTTGTTTAAAAACATAATTTTTTTTATGTTTACTATATATATATATATATATATATATGTATGTGAATATATATTGGAGTACATAAAAATTCATGTGACGCATTTAATATAAATTCCATCGATTGTTGAGTCGATGGTTTGTATTTGCACCTGAATTGGCCATTCCCGACAACTACTACCTATATAATCTGAACCAAAACATCCATAACGACCATCGATTTCATCATCATTGCCAATACATATTTTAACATCTGAACACGAATACAAATCACATGGTCTGTGGTTGTTCGGTTTAATTTTGGCGCATAGAGCGAGGCCAACCCATAAAGGGCACGGCGGTAGTAAAATTATAATTCAGCAATTGTGCCCGGCAACAAAGTCAAGTCATCAGCAAAGTCAACACCATTATGAAAATCAACATCACCATTACAACTATCAAACTGAAATATCATCCCCGCACCCAAATTTCCACGGTCAAAAGGCTGCTGCTGGCGGTGTAGCTAGTAGTGCAAGTGCATTCAATGTGTCAAGAATTAAAGCTCCTTCGCACCTTTTGAGCACTAACAGCAGCAGTGGGCGCTCGCAGTTAGAGGGCCCCTTTCAGAAGGTAACTCAAAAAAATAATAATCAAACGTTGCTATCATCGTCTAGTGGTATTTCGCAAGAAACACTGAGCCAAAGTGTCGGATCATCGCGAGCTAACTCGCTGCCACGCCCTCTTTCGCCATCACCATCTACTGCAAGCGATAAACATGATGGAGGCGATCCACATGTAAGTAGGATGATAAAATCAATTTTTATTATTTTATATTTTATTTATTATAGTATATCATTACTTCAGGCAGGCTTTACATTTGCTTTCGTTATATCTTTCAAACTTATCTTTCATATTAGCGTTTACATACTAGGCTTACTAAGTATCGAATGAAATGTGTTAATGTCGGAACCATCCGGCAGAGTTAAGTTAGAGTATTTTTTTGATTAGAAGTTAATAAAAAATCTTGTGTTTTTCATTAATATGCCCATAAGAACTGAACTTCTCAAACATCTATATTTTTGTAATAGGAGAAACACGAGCGCGAGGAGGAGGAACGCAAACGCCGTATTCAGTTATATGTGTTTATATCGCGTTGCATATCATATCCATTCAATGCAAAACAACCTACGGATATGACTAAAAGGCAACCGAAAATAACAAAACAACAGCTAGAGATAATAACACAACGATTTCAGGTAAACCTATTAAACAATCTTCAGATAACTATAACTAGCATAATGGTCTAATAGCTAAGAGATATGATCGCAAGAAAGAACACTCAGCTTCAGGTGCTGCATATTAGAGATCATGGCAATTTAATACATTTTCTGCTGCCCTTTTTTGTTGGATGATAGAGTAGCTCAATGGTCAGAAGCACACTAAAGCGGGCTATTTCACAAGTCAATGTTGATTAGTTTACATGGTGAAGAAGTGATTGTCCGCTGTAAAATGCTAGATCCGTATAAACTGTCCAGCCTGCTTTTAAAAATTGAAACTTGGTAAAATTGAAAAAAGATTGCTTAAGTCGAACCGACTAAGATGTACCCCACAAAAAATGAGCGTGGATGATGGGAGAGTCTACATTCTAAATTGGAATTCTGACCGTTTTTTTTCTTGAGCAGATCGAAAACTCTGGGTTTAGGGATTAGAAATATAAAATATGTATTCTCGTTTCTCTTACGCACATTCGCTTGAATAGTAATTAAATTGAAATGGAATAATTTAAAATATAACTGATTTATGTTTTCAAGGCGTTTTTGAAGGGTGAAACGCAAATAATGGCTGATGAAGCCTTTCAAAATGCCGTACAAAGCTACCATGACGTATTTCTAAAATCGGAACGAGTTATGAAAATGGTTCAGTCTGGAGCATGTTCGCAACATGATTTTCGCGAAGTTTTTCGCAATAATATTGAGAAACGTGTAAGGTAAGTACTTAGCACAACACACCATAAGAATTTATTGAAGTTCGTACTTTATGTAATACTATTCCTTAAAGATCCTTACCAGAGATTGACGGACTAAGTAAGGAAACTGTATTGACATCTTGGATGGCAAAATTCGACATAATCCTCAAGGGTAGTGGCGAGGAAGATACAAAACGCCCTTCGCGCATGCAACAATCTTTGAATAGTGAGCTGATTCTCTCCAAAGAGCAACTTTATGATATGTTTCAACAGATTTTATCTGTGAAAAAGTTCGAACATCAAATCCTCTTCAATGCCTTGATGGTAAGCATAACTTATCGTTTTATGGAGCATTAGGCGTATGTACCAACCCCATTATGTACTTATTATGAAACAAAAACGAAACCGAAAATCTTGTGCCCTCTCGATAACTAAAAGAACGTAAAATGAAATGTGCCATTTTTGTTCGTATAGTGTGTATATGCATACATCAGAATTCGATTGTGCTGTTCTTCACTGCAGTCGCTACCAAAAAATTATATAATTATTTTACATGCGTCAACCATTACTGACCAAAACATATGTTTAAATATTTTTAGACGTAGATCCTGTCAATGCCCGCGCCGTTTGACTTTATTTCTCGTGATCGATAACTGGCCCCGTTTTTCAGCAATCGACAGGAATCGATTGGTTTTAATAGCAAGTCATCAAATCTGATATGTAGCTTTTACCACTAACCTGGTGCGATAGCTTTAAATTAAATAAATTAATTTATTGAAACTACACACCAAATTAAGCCACAATTTAATGCAATTATACTTGGTTTGCGTAACTGACAACTTCACCATACCATATACAATAAAGCCTTATACCCATTTTTAATAGGTTCAGGGTATAAAATGGATCCGACTATTGCATGCTTTTAGGATTTTGGTTTTATTTTGTCAAACCACTGGCCAACGTCAAAAGTGGTTTCAAGTTGAGACCCAATTAAAAATTACCCAAAACAACCCATATTCCAATCAATTAGTTAAATAAGGTGAAGAAAAAGTACGTGAGGGTGACTCCTTGGCTATAAGTTCTCGCGTTGCTAAAATTCCCTGGCTACATGAGCTGGAGTGCCAACAAGCTACGGAGTACACTGTCCAACAAGATCAAGGGCAATACTTAGGAAATTAAAGAAATTGGTTCGAGTCTGAGCCTTGCCTACCGGAGGACAATATGATCATTGGGTTCGCCGATGACATTCTGACATCTTGTGACGATGGCTAAGAAACTTGACGATGTCACCATTAGAAGGAGTGCGGCCATTGATAAATTAGTTGCTTAAAAATGGAGATAAAAACAAATAGAATATCAATTGCAATTATATCGTATGCCGTGCTCTGTGTATTTGCTAATAATTCAGTAAAGTTATTTTTTCATTGAAAGGAAAATCTTGGTATGACTGTGGTTGAATGGAATTGCAAAATTGGAGCCGATACAGGGAACTAACTTTACTATTGCAAGTGCATTTTGTGTTGGTAGATAAGGTTTAGGACACTCCCGACTAGAGCACTCATTTATATATATATATATCTTGTTAGTAAGATTGGAGAAATTGTATGCTCAGGGATTCAACTGTAGAATTATATTCCTTTTATTCATAAGTCTGCATATATTTAAAGGTAATTATTTTTTTTTGTACAACTTTACTAGCTCGATTCTGCTGATGAGCAAGCTGCGGCCATCAGACGAGAATTGGATGGCCGTATGCAGCGTGTGGGAGAAATGGAGAAAAACCGAAAACTTATGCCAAAGTTCGTGCTTAAAGAAATGGAATCCCTTTACATCGAGGAATTAAAATCTTCTATTAATCTACTGATGGCGAATTTAGAATCACTTCCGGTATCAAAAGGGAATATGGACAGTAAATATGGGCTACAAAAATTGAAACGTTATAACCACAGGTAGGGCGATCAATCCACAATATCGACCTTTAAACAAGTACGAATTTAATAGTGTGTCTTTATATATTTATATATATATCTCTCTCTCTTCCTCGTTTTGATAAAACAATTGCAGCACACCATCCTTTTTGTAAGTTCTTTTTATTTTGCAGCTTAAGATAAGTAGGTTAAAAAAGTTGCCAGTAGTTCAGGGTTAAAACGTCGTCATTATCTTCAATTCGTGTCTTTTTTCATAACTTTATGTATGCTTAGAAAAATTCATAAAGATGCATAGTTATGAAAGATGCATAAACATATATAAGGTGTTAGAAATCTGAGTTTTTTATATTGGTTGTTATATGTGATGTACAAAGGTGGATACCTAGGAGGTTTTGAATAAACAAACAAATGAATCAACTATCGGATTTTACACTCCCTGACTGAAAAGTTGGGGTCTAAATATGTATAGCATAAAGTTTTCGTCGGATCATTCACGCCAAATAAAAAAAATAAAAAACATTCAAACCCTAGTTTCTTAAATAATTCTGTTAAAGAATCAATGAATAGAAACAGGAGAGAATTTATTTGTATTTCAGTAGTAGTAACGTGAGACTATTGAATTAATAAGCTAAAAATAAGCAGCTTAATTTTCATATGTATATATTCGACCATTAATATGTTTACAAAAATGTATGGAATTAATTTTGTTGGTCATTTATATTTTATAATAAGAAAAATGATTCTGCGTTCCCATGGATCCCTTTCCAAGCTAGAAGGTGACTCAGAAGATGGTACTACACAGTTAACCAAATTGGATGTTGTACTTACTTTTCAATTGGAAGTAATTGTAATGGAAGTAAAAGGCCTTAAATCTTTAGCCCCGAATCGGATTGTGTACTGTACAATGGAAGTTGAAAATGGGGAAAAGCTTCAAACTGATCAAGCCGAGGCTTCAAAGCCTATGTGAGAAAAATTCCTTGTGCAATTGGTGGCAATTTCGCTAGATTATCTTTATTTTCGTATACAGGTGGGATACTCAGGGAGACTTTACTACTACTCATCCTCTGCCTGTTGTAAAAGTAAAGCTGTACACAGAAAACCCTGGAATGTTGGCGCTGGAGGACAAAGAGTTAGGAAAAGTTACCATTAAGCCTACACCACTTTCTTCCAAAGTGAGCTATATTCTAAGAAAGTACACGTTACTGGATTTCAATTAATATTTTGTGTCTCTAAAGTCACCTGAATGGCACCGTATGATCGTTCCCAAAAATCTGCCAGACCAGGATGTACGGATCAAAATAGCATGCAGACTCGACAAGCCATTAAATATGAAGCATTGTGGGTATGTAGAGGAATACGACTATATTAATATGGTATATAACTAAATATAAATAACTTGGCGTATACAATACAACCGTAGGCATCTTTTCGCAATTGGAAAATCTGTATGGAAAAAATGGAAGCGTCGTTACTTTGTTTTAGTTCAAGTCTCTCAATACACATTTGCAATGTGTAGCTATAAGGAAAAAAAATCAGAGCCGTCCGAGATGATGCAGCTTGATGGATATACAGTCGATTACATTGAAGCTGCTAGTGGTATATGCAAAAGAATCGTATTATTATCATCTTGCTGATGTTTTCTCATATTTTGAAACATGTATCAATGTTTTCAAAAATTTGTTTTTTTTTTTTGTATTTCATAGCCAATCTCATGTTTGGTATCGATTTGAATGGTGGCCGATTTTTCTTCAATGCTGTGCGGGAAGGAGACAGTATTGCATTTGCATGTGACGATGAAAATGAGTGTAGCCTCTGGGTGATGGCAATGTATAGAGCAACTGGTCAGTCACACAAGCCCACGCCACCTATTACACAGGATAAAAATTCGGCTATGTCTAAAATTCAAGGTGGTAAGTTACCAGATTAAAAAATGTAATATAGCTCTACTCGAAGGTTTACATCTAGGAGTTCAGCCTTACTTTCCTCCTTATTAAAATATGTATAACATTATTGATCAGGGTTGACTTTCCAAAGAGGGTGAAAAAAGCATTTGTAACTTGTTTGATTAAATCCGATTTTTCGCCGGTTCTTAAAACTAGCCATACTCAGTCCATTAGTTTTTGCTCTTATTACATTTTATGCTGTCATAGTATAATTCTTTGGTTAATAACACATTTTATGTATATACTAGCGGGTATAGCCCGGCCTTGCCCGTGGCACGTATAAAATAAATGTTCTCAAAAAGCTTTGAAAACAATTTTAAAACTAATCGGACGGTAAACAAACAACTTTCATACAAACGTTTTCCGTCAATTTACCACTGTTCCGAGTGGAATCGTTAAAACACATATTCATTAAATTTGTATGTATAGCTTTAAAAATATTTGTGAAGGAAATCGGAAAAAATTAAAACATCACCAAAAAAATCCATGAATTTCACTTTACACCGAGGATGCTTTGATTCTGGGAAAAATGTAAAACACGTCTCAAATTATTTTCCATATAGATCCTTGAAAATAAATTTGAGGGCGAAACGTCATCCACCAAATCTTTGAACCCCATTTCCACTAAGGAGGATCACATATTTGTAAAAGTGTGAAACACCCCTGAAATGAATTTGAACAAAGAACTTTTAAATTAAGTTTGAGACCGATCAGATGGTAAACAAAAAAGTTTCGTACAAACGTTTTTCGTGATTTTTCCATATCTGCGGGTGGGATTTCCGAAAATCCGTCTTAACGTGCTCTAAGGTGCACGTTAGGTAACTACAGTGAAAATTTCAGCTCTTTAGCTCTTACGGTTTGGGCTGTGCGTTGATCACCAATCAGTCAGTCAGTCAGGACAAAGTTTTATATATGGAGGTATAAATAAATGCGACTTTTTGAGGCTATCCATATCTACATTTCAGTTCGTATACAAACAGGGTTCGCGTTTCGCCCAATTGATAGAATTGTTTGCTGTGATAGTTTGCATTCTATGGTCAATAATATATTGTGTACACATAATTTAGATGCGGATAAAGCACGCAAACATGGAATGGAGGACTATATAAGTGCGGATCCATGTACTTTCGATCATGCTAGTTTATTTAAGACGTTACAAAACTTAACACTCGAATATCGACTAAATGATCCATACGCATCTCTGGTAAGCTATTTAATTTCAAATAAAATTTATATTTCGTTTATATGTGTATGTTACTTCATATTTTATAGGGATGGTTTAGTCCGGGACAAGTCTTTGTTTTGGACGAGTATTGCGCTCGATACGGTGTACGAGGGTGCTACAGACACTTATGTTATCTTTCCGACCTTTTGGATCGTGCTGAGAAACAGCACATGATTGATCCCACATTGATTCATTATTCGTTTGCATTCTGCGCTAGTCATGTGCATGGCAACAGGTAATGTATAAATGCTTATTTGTGTTTTTAAAAATAGGACTCCATTGACTAATAACAATTTTGTAGGCCTGATGGAGTAGGCAGCATAACCCATGAAGAGAAAGAGAAGTTTTCTGAAATAAAAGAACGTCTGCGCCAGCTTCTTGAGTTTCAAATAACAAATTTTCGATATTGTTTTCCTTTCGGTCGCCCTGAAGGAGCATTAAAAGCTACGCTGTCTTTACTTGAAAGGGTTCTAATGAAAGATATCGTTACCCCAGTACCACCGGAAGAAGTGCGTCAAATGATTAAAAAAAGCTTGGAGACCGCTGCTCTTGTAAACTACACACGGCTTTCGGCGGAAGCAAGAATCGAAGGTAACCTATAGATTGAAATTGGCATTGTTCAGTCCATTAATAATACCATATTTATTATTTTCGCAGAGGATCTGCGGGGTGAACTTATTGTACCGCCACCAAAAAAATTAGAGGATTTAATACACTTGGCTGAGCTATGTGTTGATTTGTTGCAGCAAAATGAAGAGCACTATGGTGAAGTAAGTTATCGTCAGCATGAAATAAGATTAGAAATAAAAAATCAATATGTATGGGTTACACGATAGTCTTAGTCAATGTAAGTATAATGCAAAACTTCATTCTGTATTCTTTCACATTTACACAAATGTCGGAGTATATACTCCGTCCACAATCCTGCTACGACTCAACTGTTTTTTTTTTAGGTGTTGTTTAAATGTCTGTAGGCAAATATGTATCTACATTGTAATGAGCAAACAATGTTATGAATATGTGGCAATAAATGTTTCTGTCTATTGGAATGCTCACTCAGATCTCGCAGCACTCCTCCTTATGCATTGTATAATACTGTATTAATTAGCCTATGTACTATTCGTATTAACTAAAATTACTTTTATATTTTGACCTGTTCTATATCTTTATAACACATGTGTGTACTATTCGAGTTTACTTTGTGTCTTCGTATGTATTTATGTTTTTCCCCTTCCTAAACCCCAGCATCCATTGATTATACTTCGTGTAAACATGCATTACCCTGTTTTCACATCAATTTATCTATATCCACATATCAATTTATTTGTACTATTTATTCTTTGTTGATCATAACTCTCTAAGAGGGGCTTACATGCATATTCATATACATATAAGACAGGAATAATAGATTGGATATCTTTGTTTACATTCGGCGAGACGTGAATTACAAATCTGTTCAGACATTGTAATGTTTATTTAATTCATTATTACATTGCAAATTAATAGACTGTTAGCTTTTAAATTTAAAATGTATTATTATTTGAATTATATGGTCGCAACATACATTTTTACCCAACATTCGTATTCAGACCCGAATCCTCAATGTTGGCGTAATGTGTTTCAGTTCTACTAAGATCGAAAATGGCTTTCAGACTGCAGACTTACCTAAAGCACTTATTATAATTAAGAGCAATATTAATATCAACATTTGCTTTAATACTACAATAGCCACTAATTCATTTATATATTAATAAAAAAATACATGCATGTATTTAAATTGCGGAAGATTTCAGTACGTTATATAACATTTGTTTGATTAAAAAAAAACTATTCAAATACAGATGCGTGCACATGCCATTGATACCGATTTAATTCTTGTCCGCCAATATTAACAAGGGTCGAAGTACATCGTCTAAAGGAAATGTGTACTTGTCTCTATGTTATAATATTGTACAATTATAATTCGCAAATGCAATTCTAAATGAATTTTCGTAATTTAGCAAAAACGAAATGCATTGTACTTTACTAACGTTATCAAGATGAGGATTTCGAACCATCTTGGATTAATATTCTTGAGTAGTATGTAGCTATAACTCGTATGTAGTACATTTGTATTTGTATATACTCGATTTACACATATAGCTTCGCAAACACGACAAAAAGGAAAAACTTAAAACAATAAAGGAAGGCGGCGATGGCACAGGCACAGGCACAGGAACCATAGACGGTCGGGTCGATGCTGCTTCCACTGTTGCTTCCGCCACTTCAAACATGGACCAGGCATCATCGAAAGGCACATTGGATGTCGCTGCCGGTATCTCTGACGGACCGCCCCCATTTCGTTACTGTATGCCCACACATGCGGTATACACATCGCCAGTACCAACGGCACGTACTCCTCTTAATACCTGTACAAATCAAGATTTTTTTTCTCACAAGAACCTCGTAAGATAGACAACATAACAATCCCATATATGAACACAAATATTTACATACAAACATCAACTTTCATAAAAATACATATTGACGCATACACATATGCTTATTTTAATTGCGTATATCTCAGCATCTTACACCAATAACAAATCATACAGAAATTTCGGCATTTTTACATATTTGCACTGCGACATCAGCCTATAAAATATTATGAAAACAATGAATTGTTTATCTCAAATGGAAAAATATTAAAAACTATATCATATTTCACAATAAATCGACTCTCTAAGAAAAATATTGGATACAAAAAAGAACATTATTACGACAAATGGATTTTATCAAATCATATCTAGAGTAGTGAAAACAGCAACGAACATCTGCCATGGAACTGCCAAAAATTGCTATTGCTATATAATGATATTATTGAAATTAATAATTGCACTTGCTATATAATGATATAATATTAATTTTCTATATATTTCTATATTAAGCAAAATTTGCATACAATTTATGATACTGCAGAACGATGATGCAAACTGAAAGTTGTTTTTTTAAGAAACAAATTTTCAGAAGCTACATTGCATAAGTAGTCGATAGTATTAATATTACTTATGGTTTTCTCTAAAATGTAGATTCTAAGTGGTGTTGGCGATGTTTTCAGCTTTGTGAGTTAAATTTCTTTGCATATATACATACAATAATATTTCAAAGAGAGAGTCGATAAGTATAATAATATAATAAAATGTTAAAGCTTGTAAAAAGAGTACCAGTAGTAACTAGAAAGATAGGGCCTGGTATTCTAAACATGATCATAATTTAAGTTTATGATTCAAATTCCGGTTTCCCAATTATTATTTGTAACATTATGTTGATGTACATACACTGTATATATTTCGTAATATTTGCTTGATCTTATTGTGATCGACTTACATTATCTAAATGCATGTAACAATGCCAGCCAAAAATGGCAGAGCATGACTCAGAAATGTATATGGCTTGTTAACCGACACATCGTACAGAAGTATTTACTTCAGTTGCTGTTATCCATTTAATAGGTTAATACTCAATACTTTTAAATATCCTCTTTCTCTCTCTGACTCTTTGTCTCTCTCTTTGTATCTTCTTTGTCTATATTTCACTGGGCACTTCGGATTTGAGGCTTTTACTTAAGTAACAAATTTCGCATCCATACTACAGAACACATTTGCCAAGTTTTCCAAAGTCTGGGTCCTTGACTAGAGAAAAATCATTAGATAATAGATCGAACGCAACATTGTTTTGAGGTTACAAAAATAGAAAAAATATATATAAACAATGTCTCCCCAATGAAGGCCTTAAAGTGTTACATATTCGATGTTTACATCTTGAACAAATGCCCAAAACTGTTTGCATTACATTATATACATTTTGATTTTTCCGCGATCTTCGAAATGGCAGCAATTGGGGTGGTACAACAACTTTTCCCGATTCCAAACTATTATACTACCAATTTTTGAATACCATTGCAGACATACAAGGAAAACAAAGGAATTAGTGTGTTTCGTAAAAATATCCTTGACAAGGATTCATTAATATTCGACTGATACGTTCTTTACCCTTATTACAAGTCAGTGTAGTCAGCGGGCAGACAAAAGAAAGAAATTTAAAAACATAATATAAGCTGGAAGACGATTGTGAAATTTAGTTTTCAGTCATTTTTCATGAGCCAATAATATAAAGAGCTTTCACCTCAATTTAACAACTTTTCAAAAGCAGATACTTAATGATAATATTGACGATAGTGGTTTCCAAAACTGCATGTGTGTCGTACTTAGGATCCTAAATTTCTCTTATGGTGATTACGCTTACCTCCTAGGTATAGTACCTATGAAAAATGAATAATATTTAATAAATATGTTTCAATAACCAATTCTATTTTCTTTAAAGTCACATCAATACATTTAAATACTTACATGTGAACCAAATGCACGCACTCATTCCTTTTGAGCACAAAAACAAAATCCATTATCAAAGAGGAAACACTTGCAGAAAATGTTTCTGTTTGTGTTTGACTGTCGGCTCAATTACTTAAATGCGTTTTAGTGCAAGGTGATGATCTATATATACCTGTATTTAAGGCTGTCTGAAATATGGTTTACTTACCGCAGGGAGTTGGTTCGAAACGTAAACCGAACCATCAACCTTTTTAACATTTTAAGAAGTTGTCCTCGACTGCGTGTTCGGTTTATTTTCATTACCACTACACTTCATTTATCCGTTGATTACTGGGTATAAATATATAAATATTTTCCGTATCTTTAATTTTTTCAGCAGTTCAGTTAATATGTATAACTTTTTTTTCATACAAACACCTGAAAATGTTCTCTCCAGAAATTTAATCGGGTTTCATTAGAAAATAAGCTTAATACTATATTTTTATGTTAACCATTTATTAGATAAATAAAAAAATGTCTGCAAGTGTGTAAGTATTTCGGCTTACCGAAAATACGTAGAAATAGTTATAAATTTGTATCAAGTTAAAGTGGTCATGACTGCGAAGATAATTATTATTGTCTGGCTTCATAGACCTTGCTTCTTTTTTTTTCATGTGCAATATTCATTTTAAATAGATATATTTCATAATATAACAATCCAATATATATATAATAATCGTCAAAACAACAATATTAACCGCTTTTCGTTATTAAAATATATTTAAAATAAGAAAGAGCTTACATTGTCCAGTAACTTTACAACTTGAAGTGCATTTGTTTTTTATATTGACTTTATTGTTTTTATCTATAGGCGTTTGCTTGGTTCAGCGATCTACTGGTTGAGCATGCGGAAATATTCTGGTCTCTTTTTGCAGTTGACATGGACCGAGTTTTGTCCGAGCAAGCACCAGATACATGGGACTCATTCCCACTATTCCAAATTCTTAATGATTACTTAAGGTCTGATGGTAAGTTTTGAATAGATTTATTTTTTCTAGAACTAAACATACATATGTTTCATAATAGTCCTATGAGCTACATGCATATGTAAAATGTTTTGTTTTTCATTTAATATAGGCTAATTTAGAATATTTATTTATTAATATGACATAATGAACCTTATCAAACAGATAACTTGCGAAATGGACGGTTTCACCAGCACCTGCGTGATACCTTTGCACCGTTGGTGGTGCGATACGTGGATCTAATGGAATCCTCAATAGCTCAATCGATTCATAAGGGCTTTGAGAAGGAACGTTGGGAAAGCAAAGGGTAAGCGGTCCCATCACATTCCACAATTAAAATTACCAAAATCGCATTCAAGGTCTCACATAATCAAATTAAAGAGTCGATTGTAAATGCATAGATACATCATTAAATCTACAACACAGTTGACAAGAACATACTAAAACGTCAAAATTGTTTCAAAACTAAAAAAACCAAGCAGCATTTTGTTTTTGAAAATATACCGATCGATAAAACAAATATGTACAAATAGCAATGTATTTATCCAGCGGACCTAACTTTCGCAAATAATATCGCATATTGGCAAAATGCCAAGCCTAACCCAGACAAGACTCTCGCAATGAAATCGGAAAACAATAGCACTATGATGTATATTTCGTTCAGTTTTTGGTGAAAGCGAAGGTTTCATTAACGATAATCGCAAGGGCTAGCGAGCCTTTGGTGAAAAGCTGTCCTGTGACACGTTGACAATTCAATATATTACACTACATATTTTTACATATTATTTATATAATATATAAATTCTTATTTCAATATGTACGAGTGTTTTGCGATACAAAATATCCCACCCGTTCCCAGCGCATATACGAGCACATTTCAGGGCATTTTATGAGACGCTCGCAAAAGGCTTTTATGTTGATCCGCTGGGTATTTATAAATGCAAATAAAATATACATGGAATTGCCTTCATTGCAAGAAAACAAATTTTTAAAATGATATATTTTCCTCTAAACTGTCCTAACTGGCTGACTGATTGGTTAATAAACGCACAGAGTTAGAAAGCTGACACTTGAACTTTAAGTAATTTATATGATGAGGTCATGGAAATTTTACCGACATGTATGGTAAATTCATGAAAAACGTGTACAAATTGTTTGTTAATTATCCGATCGGCTCTAAACTTATTTTCGAAATCGACTAATTCTGGAATTAAAGGAAGTACGTGTACATTTACATGCACCAGACACAGCTGTGTTATACCCACTAATATATATCACTCATGCAAAACTTTATTTAATAATTATTTATAATAGTTTGTTATATATAATATTGATGTGTCTATGTGTGGGTGAGTTTCTCGTAATTTATGTTATTCGATGTTGAAATGGGCTTACGAATTGATAAGCGTAATTAGGCTTGGTACGTAGGTTCATCCTCTGTTCCTTGACTCATTTCATATTTTAAAATTCAATATGCCGCTCATATTTTCTATTTCCATATTTCTGTGAAAATTTAGGATAAACGCTGCTTTGAATCCAGCCGCATTAAACAATGCCGCCCAGGCGCTAAACACGGCAGCTCTCAACCCAGCGGGGCTGCTGAGCGGCAAGAAAGATCAAGTCAATTTTTATGTACCGAAGCTACCAAGGCGCACAGCTGCACCTGCGGCAGCCGCTGATGAAATGAGGTTTTTAAATGATGCACCTACCTAAGAAACTTACGTAGCCACACCCTGAAAATATGTTCTCTTTGCATTTTGTTGTTTTCTGCCAATTATCATGCATTGCATTACCCAAGAGTTGATTTATCTAGAGCTTTAGCAAGCATAATTCATATTTATGCATTTCACTATAAAATTGAAATACATGCAAATGTAAATTAATGTTCATTTTATATGTAATGCTAACGATTAGAAATTTAATAATTATAGCTTTAATAATACTACTTATAATTACTGCCACCTCCACAACTATCACCACCACGACTACCGATGAAGAGTTGCTTCCTTAATAGTACCATATACATACATACATACATATGCGCATATCCGAACTGACATACAAACATATATATGTATATATTTTATGGTTCTTTTTATTTTCTGTTTAGCCACATTATGTGTCGTTCGAGAGCGAAACACTAAATTTATATATTCCTTGTTCCGGAAAAATGGGATTTATATTAATTATACAAATTTGGAGTTCCCTTGAAATTCTTTATCGTGAGTTCCAGTAATATGGCAGATATGCATGTACTTAGTGCAATTACAATAAAAATTTTCGGCTTCATATGGTGCAAGCTTATTGCCTGACTAGCAATTTCCCTGTGCATATTATTCATTTGCATTAACTTAGACACACAAAAACAGCCGTACTAACACGAAAGGTTTGCCCCCTTATACTAACTACTCTAGGTCCAATATATCAACTACGTTTATTGTCTAATAAGCTATATTCCATTAAATACATTTGCTAAGACTATTTTGCTGTTTTCTTTTCATGAAGCGGAAGGAGATATCCAACATGTGGAATATATATAATCTGCATTTTTTTTTTATACTAGAACCTAGATCTTATATTTTACTTTTTATTGCCTTTAGCTCTTTTAATCACAGAGATATGATTATAAAAGTGCGACCAAGATTCGATACATTGATTTGAGGATAAAAGGAGTTATCGAAAAACAAAAAAATTTACGTACGGTATTCGAGCATCTTATAGTTATAGATATCACACGCAGGTAGAGACTGGCGGTGGTGCCTTTTTTTATGAATTCGGGGTTTCCTTGGGACATCTGCATTTGTGTTTACAACGATATTATTATAAGCCTATAAGCTTAAATGATATTTGATTTATATACGCTTTAATTAATATAAAATATAAGTTCATAACAGAATGTGGCACTATAAATTTCAGTAAATAAATATTAGCTATTTATATTCTTCACATTGTGCGTGCGCTTATTACCTATAATCTTTGTCAATATAAAAATCACCACAATGGCAATACTACACCTTTAATCAGTATTAGCAATTATGTAGAAAAGCATCCCTTTCAAATTTTTGTAGTTGCATTGCTTGCTTGAAGTTAATCGCCGATATTTGTAATTATATTATTATTCTATTGGTTGCATTATGCTCAAATAAAATAGATGCTGAGAATTCAATTTCGATGGATATTATGTGAGCGTTAATGGATGGGCGAATTGAATCGCTAATTAAATTATATTTCCAAGCAAAATATATGGAATTCAATTTTTTTATAATCTTAATAGTCAAGCTCCCTTATCTTTTTATAAGCATTGCAAATATTTTTCCAAATAACCATTCCTTGTACTTTTCGAGGGTAGTTATATTAAAGACCGTATATTATTCACTTATTTTGGGCAAATCTTTAAAGAATTATTTTCGTATACCGATACTTTTAACTTTATAAATAATACTAAATTATTTAAAGTAAAGATGAAAATCCCTTTATTAATACAATAGTTTAAAGGGCTTTGACCTCACTGAATGTTATTTGAAGTTCTTCCATTCTTTTTTATAAATTTCCCCTGAATCAACAGGAATTTCTCGAGGAGGGTCGATATTTGTGAACATGTCTTCCCAATTATCATGCTGAGCTTATGTATTGAAAGACAAACGTCCTTTTATTCGCGTTTTTTTTTTTGCGATGCATCTTAAGATACATGTCTTATACCGTTGGCTTCTTGAAAAATAGGTTGCGAACCAAGTTCGTTTTCTAAAAACTCAACCAAAACTCCATCCAAAATGTTGACATAATCTGTCGACTTTATTTCGGACGTGATTGTGCATATGGTCGCAATTGTAACCTAGCTTTCTGATAATAAAATTAATAATAATTTATATGATTATGTACGTATATAAATATGTATAGTGTATAGAGAGATTGCTCAAGTAAAATATATCGTTACATGAAATCTAATAGTAAATATTAATAATAGATTATAAATAATTTGATTGTCTTCCCCATTTTTTATACGCACAGAAATGGTTGTGCAACTTCCGAAGACCTTTTCTGGAAACTAGACGCACTGCAATCCTTTATTAGAGATCTGCATTGGCCAGATGCCGAGTTTCGTCAGCATTTGGAGCAGAGACTGAAGATGATGGCTGTTGATATGATTGAGCAGTGCATACAGCGCACAGACTCTTCCTTTCAGTCTTGGTTAAAAAAAAATGTTGCCTTTATATCGACCGATTATATTATACCATCAGAGATGTGCGCTATGGTAAATGTGATATTAGATGCTAAAAACCAAAGCTTTAAATTAACCACCATCGATGGTATCGATCTGGTAAGTAAATTTTTATGATGTTGTATGATGTATGTTCTTAAATATAAACTACTACTCAATAACGACTAACCTACTTATACACTAAATTAATGATTATTATATCAAAATAAAAAAACAGTACAAATTCCACGCAAAAATCGATGATCAAATCGACAAAGCGAATGTAGCGATGACACAAGGATTAAGTGGCAAACTTATGTCAGTGCTAGAGTCGACTTTGTCGAAGTTGGCGCGTTACGATGAAGGTAGCCTCATTGGCTCGATTCTTAGTTTTACAAACGTGTCCAGCTCAGGAAAAGATCTGGGACAAGGCTATGTGAATTTTTTTCGTAACAATATGGATCAAATACGCGGCAAGATAGGTGATGACCTATGGACACTGAACTTCTTTGAGCAGTGGTACTCTCAGCAAATAAGTATGCTCTCCAGCTGGCTATCAGAACGTTTGGACCACGCCCTACACTATGCACAGGTCACGTCTATCTCTCATATTATAAAGGTAATACTAAAACGCTACTACTTCGTACAAAACAAGATAAGACTGCAACCTTACTCATTTCTGGTCGACTCATTAGGGGCCCAAATGACGAAAATAATTTGAACAAAGTGGAATCTGTCTCATTTTATTCAAATGCGTATCAATTTAACACTAGCCCTTTACACTTTAGTTCTTTCTAAATTGTTAATATTTGAAGTAGTTTAATTTGTAAGTATTCAAAACTATTACATTTATTTTTGCAGTTTCCTCGATATAAACAAAATGTTGCCTGTCGCTTTTGAAGCTGAAGAGTAGCAGCATTTTGTAATGAAAGCTTACAATCTGGCAGCAACCCAAAAATCCAGCTTTTTAGTTATATTTAACTAATATAATCATATTATACTGTTCAATAATAAGTCATCCATAGTCAGCCAAATTTCCGAGCTTTATTCCTTAAAAATAATTACCGTCAGTAGACTTCAATATGCAAAATCTCTTTTAATGCTGTCGATATTTTTTTAAATTAAGGCTACAAACCAATTCAAATATACATAATTTTTTTGTAACTTTTAATAAAATCTCAATCGAAACCAATTTTTTGCTCAATAAGTATAAAAAGCTTACGCCCCATTTTGGTAAATACCTACTTTGTATTTACAATTTAAACAAGTAAATGGTTCTAGTCGGGAGCTCCTTCTACCTGTTACACACATTTACATTTTGCACAAATAAAATATACCCTTTTTACCCATTTTTAATGGGTTCAGGGTATAAAAAAAATTTGGGATTTTGTAACCAGATTCATTAACAGGCGTATGAGCTAAATGTAAAAAAGCCCAATCATAATATATTATACTGTTTTTTAATAACGATACCTGCTATACGCGAAGGAAATCTTATTTGTCCGCTAAGCCAGCTATGCCCCGATTCACAGAGTCGTAATAAGCCTTTATAGTTCAATGGAATATGGTAGTCAGTCATAAATAAGTAAAATAATTTAATTGTTTGTGGGCATAAAGAAAATGCCTCCTGCTGCCTGCTGTATAATCAGATATGCAGAAAACGTATATAAGCTTTTTTCATCCATTACATGTTTTTCAGGATTCTTTATAGCTATATTTTTTTAATTTGATTTAAAAAAATTCAATATTTGGCTTTCCCAATACTTTGCAAAAGTTATGTTGCATCAGAAATCCAATATCCAATTTAGTTCTGTTAATGAGAACTTTATCTAATAAAATAGTTGCTACAAATATTGTTTACATTGTATCAACAGAAAATTTATTCAGACTTTGAGCTTCAAGGTGTTCTCGAGGACAAGCTAAATTCTAAAGCATATCAGACAGTTATACAACGAATGACTGCTGAAGAGGCAACCTGTGCGCTGAGCATGCCAGAAGGCACCGATGGTGATGAGTAAGTAGGGTCGATGGACATAAAAGTACTTTGCTAATTATTGCTCTATTAATCAACAAAGAAATTGTGACGATATCCGCAACGGTGACGAAGAGGATGGTGGAGATGATTCTGGCGCTCACGCAGCGCGGAGCCTCCCAAAGCCAAAGACGGGAGCTGCCCAAGCTGCGGCTGTCACCAACGTAGTCGCTGGTCGGGTTGGTAATTTACTTGGTAAAGGCATTGGCGGACTTAGCTCAAAGCTGGGAAGCGGCGGTTGGTTTTGAATTTTAAAGGAAACAAAGTGGCCATCCAGGATGAAATCACATATTGACGTCCAACTTCTGATGGCAGCTTCGTAGCTATTCTGAGCCAAGTCCACTGTCGTATCAATAATTCTTCGACAACAATAATAATAGATATCAATAATACAATAGTCCGTGAATGTAAAGAAGATCTTTAAACACTAGCTTTTAAATACAAATATTATTAAAAAAAAACTCGATTATGGAGAGCGTTGTAGCGGACATATTTAATTATTTTATATAAAAAATCAATAATTTCGATTTGAAAGGACAGTTCTTTCTGGTAAGAATTATAAGCACTATCATTATCTAAAATAATTTGATCTTAATCGAGTTAAAAATCAATACTTACATTTGCAAAACATAATTACCTCTTTAATAATATTACACGATAATTAATGAAAACTATTATTAATTATTAATTATTGGTACATGCATATTTCTTCATCAGACGCGTTGCTGGTATGTACAAGGAGTACGTAAAAATAAACCAATCAATAAATTGTACACTTTAAAATATATTTTCCACTCTTCCAATTAATAAAAGCTTATTATGTGCAATGTTTAGATTAAGGCCTTAAGAAATATCTCAAAGTGTATTTTATTTGTTCATCAGAATATTTGTTTTATGCTTGCGAAGGTAGTCACAATTTGTAGATGTTTATATTTTATTTAAATTAGCAAACCGAACAACCATACATTAAAACAAGTCTCTTAATTTTGAAGCTATTTAATAAAACCTTTTTTTGCTGCAGATAATAAATAAATATGTTAAAGTAGACCGAATCGGACTACTATTTCATATAACTGCCAAAAAACTTTGTTATTTTCAAGGTATTTTAGCGAAATAAACCAACTCCAAACCTAACTAAGCTCGTAATATATGAGTAAGTACTAATCAGATTCAGACAACTGTTTAATACAAATAAGTACAAAGCTATTATTGTATAAACACATGTTTGTCAGGGTATCAAATAGTCGGAGCTCCGAAACTACCAAAAGACCGTTATAGTGAATTTAAAAATATATTCTTTTCTTTATAAAATTTGTAAGAGAATTACGTTTAACTTAATAGCTTAGACCCTAATCTATAGAAACATAATCAATGTTCATACGTACTTAATTACATACTAAGTTGGCCTTTACCACAACATTTAATTGAACAATTTTTTTTTTGCAATTGGAAATTGTTCTCTTACTAAGTGCAAGATATGGCTCACGATACAATAGGCTCCTTATCTATCAGATGAATCGACTTCAATTTATATTGCGCTTACGTTTCAGTAATGAAAATAACGTATTTAGTATGTACAAATATTAATCTCTATTACCTTATCTTAAAACAAGCGTGTTTAATCATATAAGAATGAGTATAATAATATAGATGAATTTATATTCCAATACTAAATATTTATGCGTTGTAGCTATGATTACTTTTGTTCAATAAACCAACTTTATGCACATATATAAAAATATACACATGGAATATATATTATATTCAAATGCATACATGAAATGTATATACATATTTATATGCAAATTAAAATTAACGTTTATTCTGAAAAGCACCAGCATAATTATTTTGTATAGTTAACGCGAAGTAAAAAAGAAAATTGTTGCTTGGAAAACTCAACAACAACAACATATAAAAATAATGCTTGACTTTGAGTTGATTAGATTAGAGTTGGGAAACCTCTCTAAAAATTCCTTGTCGTTGAATCTTTCCAAGTATAAGAACTTTGATTGAGAGGATAATTTTCTAGGAACCATCGCCTAAATGTGGCGAGTCATTTTGGCTTATTATTTGGATCTATTTTTGTTAATGCGGGTTGTCTGTGCATTTACAATTTTCTGATAGCATCACCTAAACGATAGACGTGTTTTATTTGCCCGCCGGGCCATTTATGTCCCTTTTGCGCAGCTACTTAATTTTGTTGTGTTGTGTTGTTAAGTAAGTATTAAAAACAATCTTAAAGAGTAAAAGATCATGGTGCACAGAGTCAAATGCCTTACTGATGTCAGTGTAAATGACGTTAATTTCATTTAACCAAAGAAGTAAATTCTTTACGAATCAGACAACTCAATTGTAAAAATGCTGCACATTCGAAGTGATTATTTTTATACCCTGAACCCATTAAAAATGGGTATAAGGGTATATTGTATTTGTGCAAAAACCAAATGTATGTAACAGGCAGAAGGACGCATCTCCGACCCCATAAAGTATATATATTCTTGATCAGCACCAATAGCCGAGTCGATCTAGCCATGTCCGTCTGTCTGTTTATCCGTCTGTATGAACGCAAGGATCTCAGAACCTTTAAGAGCTAGAGACTTTAAATTTTAGATGTAGGTGATCCTAGTGCCCGCGCAGATCGAGTTTGTTTCCGATAATCGATAACTTACTCCGTTTCCAAGCAATCAATAAAAATCGATATCGATTCCAGTTTTATGGGCAATTTTGGTAAATAATAAGAGCTAGAGTCAGCAAACTTGACATATAGCTCCTAAAATAGAATATATATATGCATTTGATGCTGGAAGACGTGGGTTTAGGGTATCCCCTAGTCGGGAGCTCCCGACTAGAACCTCTTACTTATTTCAAATAATTTAGGGGTAGCTAACAGTTTTGCAATGCCCCCGTAATTTTGTATATCAGACTTTCCACCTTACTTCCACCTTACTTCTTTGCAAATCGATGGAAAAACAGAAGATTCAATGGAATTTATAGCTAAAAGGAGAGAGGAGTGTAAAATAATAGGAAGAGCTACATAACTAGAGGAAGTGATAGTCCAATGGTAAGAACTATTATTATAACAGGCGAAAGTAAGTTGATTGGAAAAAGTCTGCAAAGAGTTTAGCATATTCAGATCATTGCTGTCTTTATCCATTTTGAGAGAAAAAGTAAATGGCGTAACGTGAAAGATAATAATTTTCATAGCATTGAGAATTTAGAAGAAAGATGTTCGACTTGGAATATGGAATATTTAGCCACGTCAATTCTTGAACCAGGCCTATTAAGCTTTTTAAAATATTAAAACTTAATGCTTTGCAGGTAGTCGGGGACTTAATCAGGGTGGCTTTAAAGAAGCAGTTGAAGGAATGGAATTAGGAATCAAAACATCTAAGAGGGAGTTCAGGGTGTAATAAAAAACCATTAGTAGCAATCTCTTTATATTTTATTTTATTTTTTTTTTTTATTTTTTATTTTATTTATTTATTAATGGTCGACAAAACGAGTGTCTTCCTCATTATTCAAAAGATTGTACAATATAATTATATGCTAAAAGCCTAGTTGAAGGATACAATTTTCTAAATAGCATCACCGACCGATGGAGGTGTTTTATTTGCCAGTCCGGCCAGCTGTGCCCCTTTTCACAGCTAATTTTGTCAGTGACGCTATTAGAGCCTACATCTAAGCAGAAGGTTGTAAGTAGGAAAAAAGTGATCTCAAGTGAAATTAAAAATAATCTTAATTTGCTATATTAATAAAGAAAATACAATAAATAGGAAAAAAGAAAGTAAGAAAATTGTTAATAAAGTAAAGCAATGTAAGTTAGATAAAGAGTGTTAAGTGGATAGGACAAAGAGAAAAGTAATGGGAAATCACCGACACGGTGGGGGAAAATTTTTTCAGTCCGGCTAGCTATGCCCATGCTCATAGCTGGGAATGGTCAGCGACTTCCCGAAGGTATCCTGAAAGCAACGATTTTATTAGGGGTAGAGACAGTTCAGTAGAGAAAACGTGATGCAAACTATTATAATTTTTACATAGCACGCGAAAAGAATTGTGCATAGCGTAATCTGTTGTGCACGTAGATAGTAATAAGGGGCGATAATTTCTGGTTGGTCTAGCCGGAACAGAGAATTGAAGACGCCCTACCAGAAAAGGAGAATCTATGTCGCCAATAATCAACTTATGTAGAAGGACAACACCGAGAATTGTCCTACGGTTGATTAACGACGGAAGGTTGAGATGAAGCAGTCTGCTGGAGTAGGACGGCAACCGAAGATTAGGGTCCCAATTTAAACCTCGTAAGGCAAAAAGCAGAAATTGCTTCCGAACAGATTCAATACGATCCTGGCTGTTGTTATACTGTGGAGACCAGATGCAAGAACAGTATTCAAGGATAGGGCGAACAAGAGAGATGTACAGAAGTTTTGTTATAAAAGGATCGTTAAACTCTTTAGACCATCGTTTAATGAATCCAAGTACACCTTTTGCCTCATTAACAATGGTATCTATATGAAGATTGAAACAGAGTTTAGAATCAAAAATAACGCCTAGATCCTTAACTGTTAGTATACGTTGCAAAGGGATATTGTCGATTGTATAACTGACAAGATAAGGTGTAGTACGATTAAAAGTCATAAACATACACTTTGAACAATTTAGATGCAATTGATTGGCCGAGCACCAAAGTTGCATAGCGTTTAAATCGTCTTGTAGACGAGAATGATGTAGGGGGTTAGTGTATGATAGAAAAAGTTTGACATCGTCCGCATACATGAGTGCACGGGCATGTGATATAACAGAGGGAAGATCATTTATAAAAAGTGTAAAGAGTAAAGGTCCAAGATGACTACCTTGAGGAACACCAGAAGTAACGTGAACCCTTTTAGAGGTAGTCAACCTCAGTATTACTCTTTGGGTCCTACCTTTTAAATAAGAATTAATCCAAAGTAAAAGGGACAGAGGGAATCCTATTCGGTCAAGTTTAAAAAGTAAAATGTCATGGTGCACAGAGTCAAACGCCTTACTGAAGTCAGTGTAAATGACATCAGTTTGCATTTTCGAAAGGAAAGCATCATTTACCAAGGAAGTAAACTCAAGCAGATTGGTCGTAGTTGACCGATTCTTTACGAATCCATGTTGAACAGGGAAAACAACTGATTTGCAGAAATGCTGCAAATTCGAAGTGATTATTTTTTCAAATAATTTAGGAATAGCAGACAGTTTTGCAATGCCCCTGTAATTTTGTATATCAGACTTCCCACCTTTCTTGTGAAGAGGAATGATATAAGATTCTTTCCAAAGAGATGGAAAGACAGAAGTTTCAAGGGATAGATTAAAAAGCTTTAGCAATGGATAGAAAAGGGAAGAACTACACTCCTTGAGTAGACAACTAGGAATATTGTCCGGCCCAGGAGAGTAAGAAGATTTTAGAGAGTTTATAGCTAATAGGAGAGGAGTGTGAAATAATGGGGGGAGGTATAGAACTAGCGGAGGAAATAGTATAACGGTAAGAATTAGTATTAGGACAGACTGAAGAGTAAGTTGATTGGAAAAAATTAGCAAAGAGGTTAGCAGAATCAGTGTCATTGCTATCTTTATCCATCCCAAAAAAAAAAGAAGATGGCAAACTTGAAGATTTACGCTTCAAGTTTACAAAATTATAAAACTGTCTCGGATTTCGGGCGAATTGCCTTTTACAACGAATTAGATAATTCTCATAGCATTGAGAATTAAGAAGAAAGAAGTTCGACTTGGCTATGGAATATTTAGCCAAGTCTGTACACGAACCAGACTTTTTAAACTTTTTAAAATATTTGGATTTTACATTTTTTAGTTGTGATAATCTGGGAGTAAACCAGGGTGGTTTTGAAAAAGTAGTCGAAGGAATTGACTTGGGAATACACACATCTAACAGGGAGTTTAGGGTGATATACAAAGAATTAATGGCTGTATTCATATCAACTGAGTCATATAAGAAAGACCAATCGGTTGAATAAATAAGCTGATTCAGCAAAAAATAATTTCCTTTGCGAAAGCAATAGCGGGGCTTATTGGCTGATGAGCACGAAATGAAAGGATTACAATTTAGCATTGCAATCTCTAAAGTTGGGTGATAGACATCCTCAGGAAGAGATAAAGGAGGGGACCTAGACACATTAGAAATAAGGTAGTCGTTAACAAATACAAGGTCAAGTGTTCTATTCATATGATTAGAAATTGAATTGATTTGAAACAACGAAAGATCAAGCATGCAGTCTAAAAAATCGTGCTGTGCTGAGGGCACTAGATAATTTTCAGCAGTGAATAATGACCAAGAGATGTTCGGCAAATTAAAATCACCCAACACCAATAATAGGTCATTATCCCGCACGTGTGAAGAAACTTCTTTAATACAAGTAATATGATTCATATAAACTTGAATATCAGAAGAAGGTGGGACATAAGAGCATGATACATAGATATTCCGTGTAGGAAAAGACACCTTAACTGAGACAATCTCAGCGTCAGTAGGCGTACTAAAACAGAATAGTTCAGACTGGAGAGTGGCTTTAACGGCAATTAACACCCCACCACTTCGAGTCGGCCGATTATTTCTAAACAAAATAAAGTTATTCGGTAATATCTCAAAATCAGATATGGTTGAGCTTAACCATGTTTCTGAAAATGCTATTATGTCCGAATCGAAGGAAGTGCTGGCAATAAAAAGATTTTTTAGCTTTGAAGTGAGACCTCTGACATTCTGATAATGAATAAAAATTTGGTCAGAAGATGAAGCTAGTTTTTTGGGGCAGAAATGGTACCCTGTATTGAAGGGACTGGAAGGGTGACAGGCTGGTTACGCTTTTTAGACTTGAACTCATGAACAATCATGTGTGGTGGCCAAAATTTGGGATCACAAATGATTGGGAACATATCATGTGAAACATTTATTTTGAATGATGATATTTCACGAGGGGTGGAGAAATTAAATTTAGTTATTGACACGCTAGCAGAAGATTTGCTAGCAATATAGGCTGCCAATGACTCAGAAGTGGTGTCCGACGAAAGTCGAGACACAAAAACTTGCCTACGAGGGGCAACTACCGTTAAAGTAGGCGCTGATGGGGCTGTAGGTAATACAGGAGTTGGAGGAACTAACGAGGCACAATGATTGTTTTTAACAATCTGGGAGCTTGGAGAAGGCGATAAAGACAACATTGGAGATACCTCCAAGTAGCTAGGAGCAACAACTGTTTGTCCTGACTGACTGACTGACTGATTGGTGATCAACGCACAGCCCAAACCGTAACAGCTAAGATAAGACAGGGATTCGGGAAATTCCACCCGCAAGTATGGAAAATCGCGAAAAACGTTTGTATGAAAAATTTTTGTTTACCATCTGTTCGGCCTCAAACTTAATTTAAATGTTTTTTGTTCAAATTATTTTAGGGGTGTTTTACACTTTTCCAAAAATGTATTCCTCCTTGGTCGAAATGGGGGTCAAAGATTTGGTGGGTGACGTTTCGGGCTCAAATTCATTTTTAAGGATCTACATAAGAAATCATTTGAAACGTGTTTCCCATTTGTCGCAGAATCAAAACATCCTCGGTAGAAATGCGATTCTACGATTTTTTTTGGTGCAGTTTTAAGTTCTGTCCGATTTGCTTTAAACTTATTCTTAAAGCTCTACATAAGAACATAATTAATACGTGTTTCAGCAATTTGGAAAATTCTACCCAACAGCGGGTAATTAGCGAAAAACGTTGGTATGAAATTTTTTTGTTAACCATCGGATCGGCCTCAAAGTTATTTTCAAAGATCATTGCTAAAATTCATTAAAGGGGTGTTTCACACTTTTCGAAAAATCCATTCCTCCTTGGTGGAAATGGGAGTCAACGATTTGGTGGGTGGCCTTTTGCCTTCAAATTCATTTGCATAGATCTACATAAAAAATCATTTGAGACATGTTTCAGATTTTTTGCAAAATCTAAGCTCGTTCGGTGAAAAGTGCATTTTAAAGTAATTTTTTGAGATCATCAAACTTATTTTCCAAATTCTATATAAGAATATAATGAAAAAGTGTTTTTAGCGTTTGGGAAATTCCACTCGAAACAGTGGTAAAATAAAATGAAAATGAAAAAATGAAAAACGGAAAACGTTTGTATGAGAGTAGTTTGTTTACTGTCCGCTCAGTTTCAAAATCATTTTTAAAGCTATTCAAGAACATTGATTTTATTACATAAGTGCCACGAGCAAGGCCAGGCTATATCCGCTAGTATTTATATAAATCGAGTAATGTAAAAAGACCAATTGGTTGCAGGGGTACGTTGATTAAGCAAGGAAAAGTTTCCTTTGCGAAAGCAACTGCGAGCTCATTGGTTGATGAGCACAAAATGAGAGGATTAAAATTGAACATTGCAACCTCTTAAGTAGGTCGTCAGGAAGAGATAAAGGAGGGGACCGAGACACATTAGCAATAAGGTACAAGATCAAGATCAAACGATTTGAAATTGAGGGTACTAGATAATTTTAGGCAGTGAATAATGACCAAGAGATGTTCGGTAAATTAAAATTTCCTAACACTTTAAATAGGTGAAAAATTTCTTTAATACAACTAAAATCTTCATAAAAATTTGAATGTCACAAGAAGGAGGAACATAGGCGGACGCATAAACACATTTCTGAAAATGTGAAATTTTTGCAAAATGTATGAAATGCAGCCTGTGCGTTTCCCCATAAGAAAAAAAAACATATTTCACGCATCTTTAACAAGGCATATTTTTGAAAAATGTGTAAATTCTCCCCGAATATTTCGTGTTTTTTATGATTATTTATTTATTTATTTATTATTCCTCATTATTCAAAAGATTATATAAAAGATAATAGAATTATATGCTAAAAGCCTAGTTAAATAATACAATTTTCTAAATAGCATCACCGACCGATGGAGGTGTTTTATTTGCCAGTCTGGCCAGCTGTGCCCCTTTTCACAACTAATTTTATCAGTGACGCTGTTGGAGCCTACATCTAAGCAGAAGCACTAACCAAACAACGTATAGACTGGACATCACATACATACAGCCACTAACCAAACAACATATAGACTGGACATCCCATACGAATAGCGTTGTCACAAAAAGTATCGGAGGCATCTGGTCCAAAATCGAGAGTAAGGGAGTAAAATATACATATGATGTATTTTTGAACCGCTTACTCTACAGGAAAGTACTTGGCGCACTCTCTTCCATATGATTTGTGCGATAGAACGGCAACGCTGTTAACTTTTATCTCGCTCGCATTTACTCTCAGCCAACAATGCTCTCTCTTTATGTTTAAGGATCGTTTAAATGTGTGTGTGTGTGTATTTGTCCGACGAGCAAAACTGCGCACAAATTCAATTTTTCTCAAATGCTGAGGCATTTCTACCCTTTCTAAGTATGAAATAGAGAAAGGGTTTGCTACGTCGATGCGAAATGCTGGCATTTTAGTTTGCTATCGTTGGTAAGGGTACCCAAGCGTTGGCATGTGTGCATTTAAAATATTTTGGACTCGCTATTCACGCATACTTGTATATTTTGTATATGAATAGAAGCATTTATGCGCTTGTGTGCCTGTTGCTTGCCTGTCCCCGATGCAAATATAACAAAATTTTGGGATTTCTTATTTTCGACCTCTACACATAGACACACACATACAAATGTTTGCGAATGGACGGATCATGGGCGCAAAGAAAATATCATTATGGGCACGCTTCTCTTTTTTATGATTTTGATGAATGAAATTTGTGTAAAAATAAAAATCTTTAAAATATTAGAATATACCAAATATAAAAAAGGAACGATTATATATTTATAGTTTTAATAATTTTGGTGATCAGTCACTTGACCTCCAGATGCAGGGGCTTGCCAAAATTTATGTTAATGTTTCTAAGCCACAACGCCCACAAATTAAAGTACACATGGTTCTTTCTCTTGTCAACATGTTTTTGTTTTTATTAAACCTTATTGGTTTTTTTGTAATTTATTTTTTTCAATACATCAAATTATTTACTAGGCTTATGGTTGCTTTTTCTTCATATGTAAATCTTTACTTTATTTTGTGTTGCTCCGTTTTGATTTATAGATAATGTAACTACTTGTTTAGGTTAAGTGTGTGTGTATATAACATTTAATATGTACGTATATAAGTATATATAAATACTTTAAAATCTAGATATGTGTATATTATTAATATTAACCTCTACTATTTATGCCTACTTACAGTAAAAGAGCTACTAAAAACAAACGGAACAATTAACCAATCTGTGATATTAATATTGACTTAGCTTACTTTGAATGCAAATCATTTATTCGTACTTATTTCATACTTCTCTTTCGTGCATTTTAAAAATACAAATGTACATACAAACAAATCAAGGCAGCCAACTAACAAGTATCTCATCCAGCAATGCATAATATAAATTGAAATGAATTTGTTCTTTTATATTTATAATTTCAGTGAGTTATTCATACATAAATATGTATGTATGTGTACTTCTTAATGTGTTTTCATTTTCACAATTTTCAACAGAGATGCACATTGTCCTGATATTATTATATTATAATTAAATGTTGTCTATAAGAGAAATTATTGATATACATATTGAATGCCATTCACTAATCTGTATTTGAGTACTGAGTGGCTCGAAAGCTAATAGGGAAAGAATATAGAATATAGCGAACTCACTATTTGTCGACAGATAACAAGCGTCAATAGGTAATCCACGAAGCACATATGCATTTTAGCTTCAAATCAGAATTGCACAGTAGAATATCTATTTCTGATGTGTGAAGTTACATAGGAATATGTACATGTATTGTACATACATGCAGCTTTTGAAAATTTTGCACTTATATGTAAACGAAGAAACTGTCCTACAGAGAAGCGAATGTACAAAGGTATGTGAGTGTGCATGTGGGGGCCATTCCGACATACATACATGGTATCGCTTAGCAGGCTTTGATTTGATAGTCTCACAACATATTTGTTTAAAGTGTCTGTTCTCCAGAGATACACAGTATATACGCCTATGCACATTCAGGTTAGTGAGTTGTATGTATGTACATCGTTGCACATTGAAAAGTAAAGGCATTTGTGGATTTGAGCGTGGACTTATAATAATATTATATTGTATAAAAATTGTGTTGAATGTAAATTAGCATTTAAATAATAACTTAATTATGCGGAAACGCCAAATAAGAAATGCGCGCACATGTTGAAGTGCAAATTAATGTTAACATAAAGAATATAAGTCAATAAATAAAACTGTAAATATTGCAAAACGGTTTCATATGCACTATTTACTAGGTAAACATTTAAATAAAAACACAGAAAACTGGAAGCATAGTTAACGTAAATTAAATATAATATTGATTTTTGTTTTTAGAATTTTTTGTTGATTAGAATAATTACTAAAGCTAGCGTTCACTTTGCAAATATATATATAAATACAGACATTTATAGATAGGTGTGTACATAAGTAGAACTATACCTCAAACCATTTTTCAATGTCTGCGTGATTGCGATCCTTTCGACTGCATACACGTTTTATTACCTTTGACCTGTGTCATCATAATGTTTGCCAGTTAATAATTACATTTACACATGTTTACATAAATATGTTAGGTTCCTTTTGCGTGTCTGCCTATGTACATAGTGTTGTATGTCTGTAAGTAATTCGTGCCAAGTACATACATACATATATACTCGTATTGACTTAAAACACGTGTGCTTACATATGCACATACACATAAGTGCATATATATGTATGCGTGCGCACGTATGTATTCTATGTACATATGTTATTAATTTAAATATGTATTAACAGTCTTTTTATAATTGGCAATGGCTTACACATTGTTGTGCTTACACTTACATATACATATATATATATATATATATATGTACATACACATTTCCTTAATATCGCATTATTTAATTCACATTATTATTTATACTTCTGTACTAAATGTTTGGCTTGATCGTCCTCCACACTATATATTTAAATCAACACTGTTTGTACACGTGCATGTTGAATATATATATATATTTACATATTGATTTAACTGTGTATGAAGGTTTATGCTCATATTTCGTACATATCATTTATATAAAGCAATATTCAAGTTGAACCTGATATTGATAACTATTAATTTAATGTCTGAATATTGTTATCATACCGATTCTTAAGCACCCAAATATCTATCTGAACACGCTCATACATATAGGCGAATTACATATATAAGACAAATATGAAATCTCTGCTACATAATGCAGTTTAATGATGATTACCCTATAAATCAAATAAAAAATATCTTTCAAATTCTATTGAAATGGGCTTACAAGTTTCTTGACCTTCGGGTGTACCCCGATCAACTTAAGTGTTCTCGCATATTTTAGAGATAATCTGTGTTGAATACTTTTGACTTTCTTGGCGGGAACAAATTGGTACAAATTCGAGGTACATTTTTTTTGTTAGCAAGTGTCAGTTACTCATGTCTTCATTTATTCTTGGCTATTTTAATAATCATATTAAATGCTGTTTTAATATTTTTGAATTACCAAACCAGAACTTGTTTTGTTAAAGAATCGAAAATTAATATTTCTGCCCATTTAATTTTATAAATATAGTAGACATGCAGTATAGTATGCAGTATATAGTCATATATGTAAGTAAGAAGATTACTATACACTATGCATATATATACATATACATACATACAGTATAGCTATCAGGTCCAATTTTTAATAAATTCGTACGTTTTGTCTTAAGTTTCTTCTTTGTACACACATACACACTGCCAGATATACATACATACATACATGAATAGATTATATTCTTTAACAATCATAAAATAATACTGTGTTTTATGCGAATTTTGTATTGAAAACAAACTCTGATACTCCTCATGATTGATTTGTATAAATCAACCCTATGTTCTTATCATTTTCTTTTCTCTATTTTATATTTTATATTTGTTCTCTAGCATTGTGAATATCCATGATGCATAAGGATTGACTACGTAGTTATTCATAGAAATCAAAATGTCCGTTATTTTAAATTATTGGAAATTAAACTATTTTTATACCCTGAACCCATTAAAAATGTGTATAAGGGTATATTGTATTTGTGCAAAATCTAAATGTATGTAACAGGCAGAATGAAGTATCTCCGACCCCATAAAGTATATATATTCTTGATCAGCACCAATAGCCAATTCGATCTAGCCATGTCCGTCTGTCTGTCTGTCCGTCCGTCCGTATGTATGAACGCAGGGATCTCATAACCTATTAGAGCTAGAGACTTGAAATTTAGATGTAGGTGCTCCTAGTGCCCGCGCAGATCAAGTTTGTTTCCGATAATCGATAACTTACTCCGTTTCCAAGCAATCGATACAAATCGATATCGATATTCTGTTTTTTGGGCAATTTTGGTACATAATAAGAGCTGGAGTCACCACACTTGACATATAGCTTCTAAAATAGAATATATATATGCATTTGATGTTGGAAGAAGATTGTTCAGGGTATCCCCTAGTCAGGAGCTCCCGACTAGAACCTCTTACTTGTTTTTTAGTTGGTTGTTTTTCTATTGGTAAAATGGTATGGAAATGTAAGTTCTTTTAAAACTATTTTCCAAATACTACGTATTTTATACTTCTGCCTTTTGAATTATTTAAATAAAAGTATGATTTGCATAACATTAAGCTGCGTTATAATGGCTTTTTCTTTGACCACCCCTCTAATGAATTTGAACAAAGATCTTTGAAAATGGGCTTGAGTCCGTTCGAAGGGCAAACGAAAAAGTTGGAATTTACCGAAACGTACATTCCATTACGTAAGTTAAGTCTAGCTCTCAAGATCTTAGTGTCGGGGAAAACACTTTTTTCTATAGAGATAACATAAATTTCAATTGGGTGCTGGATAACTCCCCGCGTCGGAAAATCAGCCGCAGTACTCTTACTTGCGCTGAAACCTAAAAGTTTAGTTTTGCAATTGGCCTGTAATTTCTAATGGATTATCCGAAATATATTTATGCTTGTATGTATGTGTGTATTATGTATGTATGCACATTTACACTCAATGTATATGTATATTTTGATAGCTACGAAAGCTCAACTAAACTTTGTGGGGTTGTCTTGACATGACATTTCACCATCACCAGATCTCGTGGCACACTCGAACTAAGAACTTGTATACGTTAAATTCAAATGCTTTTCGATAATTGTTTGTTGATAAGTATGTTATATATGTATGTATATATGAAGTAAGGACTTTTGGCACTAATCCAATAATGGCCACATGTTTCTTGTTACAACTATGGCGATGGTGATGAGCGCTAAATGGCGATCGAGATGGTTCTTATTGCACGTTGGGCCAACTTTAGCTTTAGCTTTATTAGGTAGTTGGCTGCTCCATATCTTAATGACTAAGGCATGGACATCAGGGCGGGACGAGGCTCTATTAATTGTTACTTTATTCACATATACTGGATTGCCAGACTGCTACGAAACACTAATGGCTCCAGTTTCGGTTGCGTTGGGAGTTGCGCTATTTCCGGTCGCTGCTGGGGAATCGGATGTATTGCGGCGTTTCATACTATTCAGGGCGGGCGTGTCAATCGGTTGCACGACTGACCCGATGCTGCTGCCGCTGCTGCTTGTGGCTGACAAATGGTTGTTCAACTGTTGCTGGAAGTGTTGACTAAAGCTGCTGCTGAAGAGCGCATGATGCGGATGAGGATGCGGATGCGGGTGAGTGTGCGTGTATGGATTATGGGCCGCGTTATGGCGCAAAATAACTGAAGCTGATTGCGGGTCGCAGCTGCCGAGTATCACAATGTTATTATCCTCTCGCCGCTTGGTCAACTGATTGATACTCAACGGATTGTTAATGTCACGTGGGTTAGCGCCAATCGGGTTGCGATGTAAGCTTGTTGCTGGTCCAGTAGCCGGCGCCGGCGCTGATACAGATGCTGCAGCATTTGGTACTATTGTCTTTATGCTGCCACCCGCTGTTACAGAGCCCGTATAACTGTTGAAGCCATTTGTTGCCAAAGATGTTGGAGTGCTGCTGCTGCTGCTGCCGCTGCCACTGCTTCCAGCGAGGCTTACAGCAGCCAGGTGGGTGTGCGATTGGAATAGTTGCTCTGGATTACTGCCACATACGGGTAGAGTAAGCCCCATGCCTAGATGGCTAAAGCGGGTGCCAAGCATCATGGCGCGCTCACTGACAGAGGTCGGCGCTGTTCCGGTCGCAGACGTCACTGGCGACGCTGTGCTAGAGGTATTAGGTGTGTTACTAATGCTACATGTTGATCCGCTGCTGGACCCAGTCCCAGACCCAGGCGCTGATCGTGATTGACTGCTCGACGCTGCCTGCTCATTGCTGTTGTTAACAGGGAGAGGGCCTATATTGCTGGTTGCAGAAGGTAGAGCGGGCGTTGCTGGACTAGTTAGCATGTTCATATTTAGTGGACTGGCCAGGCTCGTCGTTGTCGAGGGACTTTGCACACTGGACAGTCCGCTCAGGCACCCGGGGCTCGACAGCGACTGGCTCATTGACTCTGTGTCGTCGTTGTCGGCCATTTTATTTGTCTCGGTCTCATCCCCGCTGCCACAGCTGGCACCACCCAATTCCTCGTCATCGTCGTCATCATCACTCAACTGGCTCATATTGCCAGCATCATCCATGCCGCTACCGTTCGCCAGCGCGCCGTTTCCATGTAATGCCTCCATGTAGCGAATGCATTTCTTTTTGCGTCTGCGGGATTAAAAGAGACGTATATAATAT
Source organism: Drosophila virilis (assembly GCF_030788295.1). Lineage (NCBI taxonomy): Eukaryota > Metazoa > Arthropoda > Insecta > Diptera > Drosophilidae > Drosophila > Drosophila virilis. Next base: position 583,232 of record NC_091548.1, read on the forward strand.
ACATTATTAGTTACATAAAAATGGGAATTGAAGCATTGGTAAATGTGGTATTGGCAAATATGAAGGCATTCCACAACATATGCAGAAAAGACCATTTACTTAATAAGTGCATGCACACGGTGCGACCGGGCCTTAAGTATCATTGAATAAGCTAATGATCGTGCAAAAACATATTTGAACTGAAGATATTACATATTAAACGAATCAAGTGCATAGAACTTCAAATTAAGAGAGCGGGCCACTGTTAATTAAGCAGGACTGAGAGTAGATTTGAAGGTCAAAACGGCGCCAATATCTCTATTTTCTTTTCAACCTGGCGATTGGCATTCAAATGTCAATTTTATCATATATCGTTTTTATTGATGAATTTATTATATTTAACAAATTTAACTATTTTTTGATTCGGTTATAAAAAACCTACACAATCATAATTATAATAATGATAGTAATAATAAGCTTTTGTTAGTTTATTTATTTGTTTATTGATAAATAATTAAAATTTACCAATTAATTCTGTACTAATTATTTGATTTAACTCAAATTGTTCTTGATTTTTTGTAAATATAATATAAAGGGGAATAACATTACAATAAATCAAAATCTTTTAATTTTTCAGATAGGTCAAACCAAAAAAATAAACGTTCCAGAACTCTCCACAATACCTCAAGCTATACAACATAAATTTTGAATTATAAAATAGTCATATGTTGGCTGTAACTGACCATTTATACTTAACTCCTCAAATTGATGATACATTAATAATGGATTATTGCTGCATGCACGAATCATAACAAAATCAGAAACTTCGAATTATTTAAACATAAATATTAAACAGAATATATATATATATCACGAGGGGTTCTAGTCGGGAGCTCCCGACTAGGGGATACCCTGAACCCTCTTCATCCAACATGAAATGCATATATATATATTCAATTTTAGAAGCTATATGTCAAGTTTGGTGACTCGAGCTCTTATTATTTACCAGAATTGCCCATAAAACTGGATATCGATATCGATTTTTATTGATTGCTTGGAAACGGAATAAGTTATCAATTATCGGAAATAAATTCGATCTGCGGCACTAGGAGCACCCACATCTAAAATTTCAAGTCTCTAGCTCTTATAGATTCTGAGATCCTTGCGTTCATACATACGGACAGACGGACAGACAGACAGACGGACATGGCTAGATCGTGCTGATTGGTGCTGATCAAGAATATATATACTTTATGGGGTTTGAGATGCTTCCTTATGTCTGTTACAAACATTTGGTTTTTGCACAAATACAATATACCCTTATACCCATTTTTAATGGGTTCAAGGTATAAAGGTATAAAAAGGTATCTAGTATATAATACTTATATAATATAATATATCATGATATACATTATTATATATGTATATAATATTTAGTACACAATATATAAAAAGCACACCAAAAAAAATTTTTTAAAGTATGGAAGTTAATAGATTCAAATAAATTTAGAGGTCATTCTATTTATTATTTGGGTACTTATAAATACTAATTGCCAGGCGATTGACTTTTTCAATTTAACAAAACTAATTGAAATCCGAAATCAATCTGCCTTACGATTTTGATTACGCTTGTAATTTACAAAATCGATATGGGCAATGGTAAAGTTATACTGATAATCTGACGCATATTTGAATGACCGTAAAAATAAGTAAATAAACTATATTTCAAGACGTATGGTATAAGCATATAAATTAAAGCATCAGCATTTCCGATAATGCACGTTCCAGTAAGGCATGCATAGTAATAATTTATCTGCAGACATTTCGTAATGTACTAACAAAAAACAAATAATAGGTTTAAACGGGTAACTGAAATGGTAGAATTAGCAATCAATACACTTAAACGTGTTCATCGCAGTCAATAATACGTAATAAATCATCAGTTACATTAAATAATGGTTAAAGGGCATAAACGATTGTGGTTCAATAAACATAACAATGATACAACATTTAAAAGAAAAGCCAGTGTCGCCGTTAAAAGGACCATGTTCACAAAGTCAAATAAAAAAGACAACAAACTTCAAAAACAACAACAACAACAGCAACAACAGCAACGACAACAATAACAAACAGCTCTAGCAAAAATTTTAAATTGAGCTCGGTTTAAGTACAACACATTTAAATTATCAAAGATACATTGCATATATACATATACATATACATATACATATACATATACATGTACATATAAGCGCATGTATATGTACATGCACATCAAATAATATTCCCTACAATCAATATCCAAATTTTATCAAAGGCCACAAGTGCCGAAAATTATATTCGTATATGATCAAAATCAATATATTTACATTTAATTTTATTATTAAGCGCTTACACAGGTAAGCAATGTTCATACACAGAATTAACTCAGTTTCATTTATATACATATGAAATATTTTTATATTTAATATGATTTCCTAGTCCTTAGCACCATTGCATGCCGCATTAGCACAGTTACAGTTGACTTAACAAGTCGCATTATTCTTTCCAATTTGTTGTGCACAATATTATTAACCTACTTTAAAAATAAAAATTGACTAGATCAACAACTCTTTACTCAACGTCCAATGGAAAGGAAATGGAAACGATACAATAAGATAAGAGAAAAAAAATAAAATAATAGAATAATATCCATTTAATGCTCATTTAAGGCAAATTTCATATTTTTAAAATGCAATTGTTATAATTCATTTATGTACTAATAATAACACTAAGAGTCTTTGGCGAAAGATGGAATATATAAAAGTTATTTATAAATTTGAAAACTATCTGACTGAATCATCTGATTCAACGTGATCCAACACGATTCGCTTGGACAAACAATTGTTCTCTCACATATTTATTATCAATATATGGTTGTGATATAAAGGACCATTTGATTTGATTCTTCTCTCGAATCATTGCACGTGTTATCAAAATTATAAAACAAAATAAAAATCCGCTTGGAAAGTAAATTAACATTTGTTAGTATTTTTATATCTTGACGATTTTTGCTGGGATTTAGAAAGCTGTTTTCGGGCTCTAAGTGTATTTTTTTGGGTACTCTAAAAAAATGTAATAATAAAAATGTCATTTGTTATTACAAATTATTGCTAATGCGGCTTAATGCTAGCTTTTTGCAAAGACTATAATTATTTGAATATGTTGTTTGGTTAATTGTAATGCAAATTAGAATTCACAGAATTATTTACAATAATGTATATGTAAATGTACGTTATTTACTGGCATTTATGCTGAGTCGTACGCCTGCCTCTTGTTTGGGCTGCAATGGAGTTTAGGATGCAGGTTGTTGTCCGGGAGGTTGCCTGCTTATTTTCGCCGCGGTCTGCCATCGTTTTTACAAATTTACATAGGTCGGGGGTGCTTGCGGTGACAGTTGCTGTGTGCTCGCGGCACCGCCAGTCGCACCGCCTCCAACACCACCCCCTCCACCACCGCCGCCGCCACCACCAGGTTGTGTACAGGCGCCACCATTGGGAGGTGCTGCCGATCCGTTTCCGGTATTGCTGGGCATCATTTGCAAGTGTGTGTGCGTGTGCGAAGACGATGTAGATGACGATGAGGAACTTGATGACGAGTTTGGCAGCATGACAGTAGCCCCCACCATGCCAGGCGTCAGCATGCCGACACTTATGCTATTGACACCCGGGCCACTGACAATTCCGCCAACGGTACTGTTGCTAGCCGAAGAAATGACGCCCAAACCCACACTGGGACTGAATTAGAAATTCCAAAATGTTATTTGGTTAAGCAATAAGAAAATAACGGTAATTATATTCGTCAACATTTCGTTTACTCATAAAAAAAGGCATATTGTTTGTATGTGTGCTTGTTTGTACGTGTGTGTATTTTGAATTTGTTTATTAAGGATCATTTAGTTCTAATGCCAGAACCATAATTGAACGATCACCTAACACGCAAAGCTCTATTATATATTATTTTAAGTCCTATAACGATATTCGGCTTTCTTTTTATAAAAATAATAGCTCGCAAGAATTTAAGATGAGACGCATAAAAACTAGAAAATCCAGAGTAAAATAAGAAAGTAGTGAAAAACAAGTATAATATAATTCTGGTGGTAAGCCGATATTTTTTTTACTATTTTGTGACCTTTCTAATGAAATGGAAAAAAATAGATAAAGCATTAATTATGTCCTTTAGACACAGTTAAAAATAAAATAGCTTGGGAAATAATCAATTTATATTACAAAAAATTAAAAACAATCATGAAAGTAAGGATTCGAAACCTTTGTTGAAGGTAGTAAGTGCTGAGTTTTAATGAGAATATATTGAACCGATGTTTCATATGGTAGCTATATGATATAGCAGTCCGATTTTGACAATATTTTGGGTATATACGAAAGGAGCATACCAGGTGAAACTTTTCGGCCGGTTCCGACACATGTACTGCCCGCAACAGTAAGATAGAATGAGAGACTAGTTCACATAGATCCAGACCTCGGCTGTTAATGTGATCTAGCGTATATATACTTAATGAGGGGCGGAAATGCGTCCTTCGATCTATGATAAAATTGTATTACCATCAACAAAGATAGTAAATACTCAACAAAAGGTTCTAGTCGGGAGCTCCCGACTAGGTGCTACCCTCTACCCTCTTCTTCCAACATCAAATGCATATATATATTTTATTTAAGAAGCTATATGTCAAGTTTGGTGACTCCAGCTCTTATTATTTACCAAAATTGCCAAAAACAGGATATCGATATCGATTTTTATCGATTGCTTGGAAACGAAGTAAGTTATCGATTATCGGAAACAAACTCAATCTGCGCGGGAACTAGGAGCATCTACATCTAAAATTTCTTCTAGCTCTTATAGGTTCTAAAATCCTTGCGTTCATACGTACGGACGGACGGACGGACAGACAGACGGACATGGCTAGATCGACTCGACTATTGGTGCTGATCAAGAATATATATACTTTATGGGGTCGGAGATGCTTCCTTCTACCTGTTACATACATTTTGATTTTGCACAAATTCAATATACCCTTATACCCATTTTTAATGGGTTCAGGGTATAAAAATCGATTGCCAGTTTAATAAATTTCTCATTAATAAACGTATATTGGGACATAAAAAAGAAAATAGAAAATTTTGTACGATTTTTAAAAACACTATTTTTGGAATATATATATATATATATATATATATATATATATATATATATATATATATATATATATATATATATATATATATATATATATATATATATATATATATATATATATAAATAATTTAAAGCGATTGGTCAGATTGGAAGTTTATCTTCAAAGTTTCTGATTCTGCAATAGTATTTCTTCAAAGTTAAGTTTACTTTAGATGGCAAAACTTTAGGTTTCAAAATAAACGATGTATTTTTAAACCCTACATTTGCTTTTAGCTTTAGGTTTATGTGTTACTGCTCACTGTTGTCATATACTAGGAAATAATAAAAAAATATCAATTTTCGTAACTGTTTCTACTCTTCAAAGTAAAGATGGAATCTGGAGGGGATCGCGACAAAAAATTGCGGGGTGGGCGCTAGAGGTGGGCAAGAGTTTTGCATGCTCAAAATCTTTATGGATCGGCATGGTTTTGTAATAAGGTCTCTATAAGAGGGTCCTTATATATAAATAATCTTTTAGATATAATCTTGCCATTTGGAAAATATATGATAAGAGCATTGAAGTACGTAGTTGCCGAGTTTGGTGAAAATATTTTGAAAAACATAATATTTTGCTTCACCCAAAATAAATTGTTGGCCGTTTCTTCCTATTCAGCTGTATGTTATAGTATTGCCATTTTTCTAAGCACTCGGGTCGGGTCAAGAGAAGTTTTCTTACAAGAACCTTATTTTCCACTAATCGTTTCTACAGCAGCTACATACAGCGGTCCGATCCGACAGATATACGGAAACTAAGAGACTAGCTTGCATAGGAACAGAGAGGCGGGCAGATGGATATCGACTCCGTAATTGATATCAATAATATATATATGTATATATCTTATAGAGTCGGGAGTGTCTTCTAATTAAATCGCCGTCTTCAAGGGTATAAAAACCACGAGCGAACGTAAAAGTTGAACTGATCTAAACACAAAGAGGTCCAGTCGAGCAGATACCATTTATCCTTTATCCATTATCCTTTTATAGAAAACATACACAAAAACATACTCTCATTCTCGGGAAAACTTGTTGTTCTTAGGAATAAAAGTATAAATGTGGTAAAAACCAAATCCATATTTAGGGTATACGCCCAGAACAAATGTATATAACAAGCAGATAGAACGAAGTATCTCCAAATGGTTTACATATTCTTAGTCAGCATCAAAAATATGAGCTAGAGGCTAGAAAATTTAAACAAAGGTTCTCTTACTGTGGAATTTGGTGATACTATATCTTAGCACCTAACAGAACAGGATTTTGATATTAATTTTTGTAAATGGGACAATTTATCGATTAGCGGAAACAAACTTGTACAGCGCGGGTACTAGGAGGACCCACGTTTAATTCAATTGCAAGTCTCTAGCTCTTATAGGTTCTGAGATCCTTGCAGACAGTCGGATATGGCTAGATCGACTCGGTTGTTAATGCTGATCAAGAATGTATGTACTTTACGGGGACGAAAATGCTTTCTTCTGCCTGTTACACATATTTGCACAAAACCATAATATACTTTTCACCCATTTTCAATACATTCGACCCAAAGTTAGTGTTGGTGAACGAAGGTTCAGAGTATCCCCAAGTCGGGCTCTCCCAAGTAAAGAGACTTGCGATATTTCCCAGACTGACTGAATCGAAGTTTTTTGCTACAAATTTTTCAACCAAACAAAATCTCGTTCATTCAACGATTGACCCGTAGTTTTAATGCGTGAAAAAACTATTTTTAAATGAGTTTGATGTCGATTGAATGGTAAAGGGAATATTTTCATGTCCGGATATTAGCTTTTTCCCATACTTCCAGGTGAACTTTGCGAAATATCGCATTAGCGTGCCCCTCCATCCCATACGGGAACTGCAGTACAAATTTCAGCTTGATTCCCAATCAGTCAGTTAGTCAGTCAGGGCAAACAATTTTTTATGCATAGACTACCGAGTATTACCAGATCTTGTCCGTGCACATTTTATGCTTATAATTTTAGATATAAGCTTTTTTTCCAGATTAACCACTCGGAAAATTAAAAACTTCACTTACTATCTTGAGCCCCAGGCATCGATAAAAAAAAATGTTAGCGGATATCAAAAATGATCAATAAGTTGGAGTCAACCTTTTCTGCGGTTAATAGTCGGTCAATTAATTCTCACAAAAATGTATGAAAATGATTCTAAACCGACCCGATTGTGAACAAAAACAGTTTGTCACGATTTTTCTTGAAAAAGCATTTAATTATGACTATGATTTTGAATATTTTGTTTGTTCATTTCCAACGCTCTTTACAAAAAAAATATTTGAGACGTGTTAAACACTTTTTGTAAAAACCAATATAATTTGGGGGAAAATGCGATATAAAGAACTTATTGTATGCGTCTTTTAGCAATATTAGAAATTCCACCCGCAACTGTGGTAAACTATTGATAAACGGTTATTTGATCGCTTCAGAGATTCAAAATAATTTTCAAAAATCTTTTAGGAAGTTAATCTTATAACACTTTTGCCAAATCCACCCTTCTTGATAAACGCGGAACAAAGATTGCATGACCGTAGTTTCAATCTCTGTCCGATCGGCTTCAAACTTATTTTCCAAGCCCTACGAAAATTAAATGATTATGAGTTTCAGCAATTTTCGAAGCTCCCACTCGCAACTGTGGAAATGTGGCAGAGAAATTTAGATATTTTTTGTTTATTATCAGTTTTAAACATAATTGTGAGAAATGGTTTGATACATGCTTAGCAACATTCGAAAGCCTACTTTTCGGCTTCAAGCTTCTATCCACAAGACTTACGTGAGTGGACACTGTTAATTCCTACTTTTCGTTTGTTATTCGATGGTCATTAAATATGTTTTAAAATAGACGTAGAGTTCAAGAGAGGTTTAAATTTTAGGGAAAATAAATAAAAATAAAATAAAACGAAATGCACCCAAGTGCACAAAGCAATGAACTAATATTTTTTTTAAATATATTTTTGTTAATACTCGTATATTCCTTTACCCATTATATATGTAGGTAAAAAGGTGTTAAGCGTGACCATCTAATTTACAAAGGAAAGCTAATCCCTAGTTTTGATTTTTCCTAAGCAAGTGCTGTTTCCTCAAACAACCAAATCAATTTTTTTAATTGATGCATATACTTATATTCAATGGGAAAATACAACATATAAGGTTTCGAAAATCGACAAAAGCTTATTCAAAAGTCATTGCAATTTGGGTAAGCATTGATAAGTGACTAGAGCTTCGAATGAAGAACAGAGTTTGTTTTCAAATTATTTAAGTAGATTTGTTATCGCTGAGAGATATCCACTTTCAATAGATCAACATTCAAATTTGTAAATAATAAATTTGTTGGTCCTGTGCAGGGTGCAGGCAAGAAGGGGGCATTGTAGGTAGGAAACAGCATTAAGTTGCATGCAAATACATTAAATAGTATCGGCCATATATTTAGATTGTGGCCACAATGCCCTTTGTTACTTAATAGTCATTACTGTTAATTATTATCTAGAGCAGGTATCGAATAATATGTGTATTTAGGTGTGAGGTGAGTGTAGAATAATGTGTGATAGATAGATAGTACTTATGTTGATTCATGTGTACATAATTAAATTGATGAGACAATATTTGTTATACCTTCGTCTACTGTACATAAACAAACATATGTACATTTATATTAGAGTTGTATTACATTGCCACTGCGAACTATTTCCTTGAACGTTAGCTGTTAGATTATATTGCTGAATGCAATTTTTTGTCAGTACTATCAGTCTTAGGCTAATATATTAAGTACAAATTATAATAATAATAGATAAGTTCGTTCATACCATTTGAGCAATCGAATTGGGACAAGAGAATTATTGCAAAATGGACAATGAACGAACGAATGTTTGAACTGGACTAATTATCTGCATACACACGACAGTACGCTGTATACTTTGATTCTGTATGTCACATACTTATTTAAATTTAAATAGCTATTATATAAGATATTTAAAAAAAAATGGGCATCAATCAGTTATTCGATTTGAATGCTGGCCATCAAATTTGGACTTCACTTCACTTTTTCCTTAATCATAAGCTTATTACAACTCTAATATGCGTGTACGTATGCATGTCTTCCATGTTTTAGCCACTTATGTACAATCATGCTACTGCGCTTATGTTTAAGTACTTTATTTGGAGCCATTTAGTGAAACAAACTCAGAGAGAGGCGTGCTTAAACGCCAAATAATGAATTGATGAAGCGTAGCCTAGATTATTTTAGGTTTTTTCTTTTTTCTTTTTATACAAGTCTGGGAACTTATTTTGTAAGTTTGGACACGCTGTGACAATTTGAAATTCGCAATGTGAATAACTGATGGATTTCTTATCATAAACGCAGTATGTTATATCTTGAACAAGCTGTCAACTTAAAAGATACATTCAATATATAACCTACCTGCAGGGCTTGCACCATTGATTCTGCTGGTCCAGTCCAAATCGCGCTCGACACTTTTTCATGTTGTTACCTACGGAAAAGAATTTAAGATTGGTTTTGGAGTTGTTGCAATTTAAAGGCACCATAATTTAACATGATCGAGTTGTTAGTTGAGCAACAGAAAGGTAGTTTAAGCATTCATTACAATTATGGACTAAATAAGAACATATAGACACTACAATGACAGCATGATACGAACAAACAATAAATTAATAATGTATAGTTAACCCTTAAACTAGATATAGATTTACAACTTGGCAGTTCCATTTATTTACATTTCATGTAACTTCCGCTGCGAAATGGGCTGATTCTATATAACGACGTTTAAATAATTTTAACCAACGAACATGAACGTCTAAGTTAAAACGAGCTTTGAAAAATGATCGAAGTTCGAAAACGCGAGCCTAACCAAAATATAAATTAAACTTGCGTTTCAGTTTTTCTAAAATTATTTGAATTACTTTAAAGCTAACCTAACCAAAATATAAATTAAACTTGCGTTTCAGTTTTTCTAAAATTATTTGAATTACTTTAAAAATTTATGTAAGCAAGCTACCGAAGAAAACTTGTTCCATTATTTCACACAGTACATGTGAATACATACATATATATATATTTATGCATTTGTCCTTTCTAATATCTTTGGAATTAAATGTCACCTAGAAGGGGCGCAAATGATGTTTTGAATGCGATCTGCTCATGATGTTAATTTGTTGTCACGATAATACTGAAATGTGAATGTTAATAAGGAAATAACCGACCCATACGCCATTCGCCAAATAATGGCAAGGTTTTACCATTAGCATCTGGCTAATATAACTCACATTGGCTAACACATAAATAATAGTTGATTGCTTTAATTGTGTTTGGACAGCATAACTGATTCAGTATGATTTTACACACAATATTCATATACAAATAGTTTCAATTGCGCATGCACTAATAACTAGATGTATGCGAGTACATATGTAGTATAAGTAAACTGTGTACCTATCTATATACTTATACTACATTATAGTGCGTATAAGTAAGCAGTATAAGTACAGTTCAGTCTCGCATAACATAAGTAACAAGTTTACTTATACGTATTCTAAGCCATTTTACTTATAATTACTTCAACTTTTACTGCATACTGTATACACACATGTAAATTACTTTCTACATATGCGACTGTGTAGTATAAGTGCCTCCAATTTATACGTATAATGGTATATGGGAGTATGCAGTATAAGTACTTATACTGAGTGAGTAGTTATAATTATACTGTATGCTGATACTGCATACACACATAAGACTCATTTCAATAGAAAATTATATCATGCAAGCAATTGGATTATAAGACTAGGTAATTGTAATTTTTAATCATAATCACTTATTGACAATCAGACATACATAAATATATAGATACATACATACGATAATGATTGATGAATGAATGTTTGGTTAAATTAATTATTACAAAAAAGTTTCGGTAATGCCGAGAGAGAAAACTGCCTATAAGCAATTTGGAGTTAAGCAAGTAGGATGCAAATTATTTACAGGGCAAATTATTTACTAGGGTGAGTTTTCTACGGATTTCCTAAATCTACTTATTGTCATAAATAAGTTGAGGAAATTTTGCGTTTATTAAACAATCATTTTGATCCATGTTTTCATTATTTTTAAACTTCGTTCCAATCGCAACAACAAGTATTTTTTTTTTTTGGTACTTACACAAATGTGTGTTTTCGTTTATTAAACAAACAAATTTATTATATTAAGATGTAATTGTCTGATTAAATCGTTTGATAATCATTTAACGTATGTCTGGCTGTTTAATTTTGGCTTAGATATTGGTTTGGTATTGGTATGACATAGTACATATGTATCGTACAAAAGTTTAAGAAAATGTATCTAACCTCCTCCGTCGCTGCTCGCATCTTGCTTCCGTTTCCGCTTCTTGCCGCGTGACGCGTTCGTGCGTGAGCTCCAATCGGGATACATCTGCATGTGCAGCTGGCGTTCCCGTCGTGCCAACTCGTAATATTTGGCCTGCTCCTCACGCCCCAAGGCATGCCACTGGGAGTGGGATATATGCGAGGTGTCGCGAAAAAAACAGTGTGTAATAATTGTTGTGTGCAATCGTTGCGAATTTAGACATATTTCAAAAAATCGAATACCCGGATTTTCGTATTTTCGATTTTCGTATTTTGTTTGGTTCGAGGCGATCAATCGAATTGTTTTTTTTTTTTTTTTTTGTATTGGTTTTGTTAGATTTGGTTGCGATATGCGCAAATCAAAATTATGAAAAATAAAGAGAGATAATATGCAATTATACATTAGTCAGTCAGGTGGTTTTTTTAAACGCTAATTATCAGCTATCGGGCACCCGCCAATCTAAACACAGTGGACAAAAGCCGACACCAGCCTGTTTTGTTGGTGTCAGCGAGAATCTTAGTATATGCAGCGGGCGCAAATTGTTCAAAAGCTTTGACGGATCGATCTTGTATACGGTTTCGGGTGCATGCATTCGCCAATTTCAATTTCAAGTCCTCACATACAGATTATTCGGGTTGTTTATATATGATTCTTGTGTTCAAGAATCTATGGAAATGAAAGCATTAAATAAAATGAAATGTTTTTTTTTTGTTTCTACAAATTTTCCTGTTCTCTGCACTCTGATTGCCAATTCAATACAAAAGTATATTGTGTTCGTGTGAGTGTATTATTTTGCCAATTGAACCACATAAGTATGGAAAGCATTAGCCCTAATTGAACGTCCTGCACATCGAAACATGAGTAACTCTACAAAACTACTCTGATTAACAGATATTTGTGTACAAATTATTGTGTTGAAGAAACAAAACTTTCACCTCATTTTGTTGAGTCTCTTCTTCCGATTTGTTCAAACTCTCTAAGTTTTTGAAATATCTTTTCATAGTGGTACTAAATAATCGATTGAATTTTATCAGCATTTTCGTATTCTTTTTGTATTATTAAAACAATAAGCTTTCAGTTTTCAATTCTGAATTTGATCACGAATAGAGGAATTTGAATTTTTACTGGGAAGGAAGCAATTAAATCAAATCGAAATTATTACCAAAATAGCAAACAAAGGTCACAGTCAGTTGGGTCAGGTCAATAGGATTTGAAAAGACGATAGCGAACATTCAAATAGTTGAAATCTAGCCACAGTTTTCACTTTTTTCACAGTTTCAAAATAGATAAATGTTACTCTGAAAATAAAAATGCCAGAAATGTATACAAGCAAAGCTACGGGTTACCGAAGAGAGAGTAAAAGGTACTCTATACGTACTAACATGTTATGTTTAATTACTTTCTATTTCAGGTACACTTTTTAAAGTACACTTTAAAATTGATATCTGCTTAGTACAAATCTAAAGCTAACTACGAAAACATCTAAGATTCTGTCTAGTTTCAAATATGTGATTTTCTTTTAGATTTGTTGTAAATAATGTCGGGTTTTTTCTTTCAGTTATTTTGATGCGTGGTACGAGTTAAATTTATTCTAAGTATTTACACAAATTACATTAATAGTAGGTACATGTTTAATTTAATTTGTTAGTTCTAATTTTTGTGTTAGTAGCAGCTGATTTTAAATGTGTGCTTGTGTTATTGATATTGATATTGTTAATGTCATTGTTAATGTTATTGTTATTGTAATTGTGTTTGTGTTTGTACGTTATGCATGTTTTTAATGAAATTTTTAATCGAAAACGAAAACAAAAACAAAAAAAAATAAATATGTTTGAATGCGGTTAGAGAAGAATAAGAGTGTTACAAATTTGACAATTTTGTGCAATACCTCCCGAATCCGCTGTCGATCTGTCTTTTTTACGCTTTTTCTTTTTTGACACGTAACCGTAGTTATCTCGTGCGCTCCACCCCGGATACAACTCCATATGCAATTGGCGCTCTTGTCGCGCTTTTTCGTAATATTTGCTTTGCTCTTCGCGGGAAAGTTCGTGCCACTACAAAAGTATTATTAATGTTGGGAATCAGTTAGCATTAACTTATAAAACGAGTGTTTTTGCATTGAGAATAATGTCAAGGTGAGTTCAATATGCATATTTTATATATAGTTAATTTCTTTGTGCGAATTCCAATAGTACTTATATACATATGTGTCCGTGTGTCCGTCCGTCTGTCCTTTAATAATCGAAGATTATTTGCGCTAAAGAAGCATTCGCAGCATTAAAAACTGTTCCGGTAATCGAGGCTTGTTTATAAAATGAACCCCCATCATAAAACTTAACCGGATTAACCAGAAAACATGACTTGGCAGCCATGTTAAAGGTAAAGGACAGCATTACGATGGACTATGTAGCTTACCCGTCGCCCCAGTATTTGATTAATCGCCGCTGACTCTTTCAGGGTGCATTCAGCTACAACTTTGGCTCTCATCTCTTTCATGTACAGCATAAATGCGTTCAGAGGTTTCTTGATATGTGGCTTCTTTTTATCATTTGAACTATCTTTACAGTCGTTTGCTTGCGAATTTGATGAGCTTTTGGTATCCAAGTTTCTGAAATTAATCAACAAGCAGAAGTATAATCATTCTCCATTCACAAACAAAAATAATGTACAATTTATTGATAACAAATAAAAACTATAATTCAAATATTCTTGCAGCAGATATAAAAATTGGCATGTGTGTTTTCACATATTACATATATTTCAAATATTTTTTTTGAAGCCAAATATCGGACAAGAATCAATCAATATTGCAAATTATTTAAGTGCAAATTACGTCTTGACAACCTTAGGAATGTCTTATTTCTCTGTTGGCACGAAAGGACACACCTCCGACCAGTAACAACAACCGAGTAGATATAGCTATCTTCTTCTGGATGTTTTTAAAGATTATTAATAAATATCTTCCAAGAAATGATGGAAAAATAAGAAAAACTTTTTTAAATAAATATCTTGACCAAAGTCGCAGACTAAAGCTCTTACACTTTTTATTTTGTGTAACAAAACTAATTTTAAATTTACATTTTTTTTAGCCTCGTTCCAATGCTTAAGTCGTAGGGAGTGTCAGATCCAGCTCCAAGTCCTGATTCGCTTCCACATCCAGTTGCAATTCCAGCCGCCACTGTCAAAGCGCTAAACTGGGCCTTAAACATGTCCGTAATGGCACGTTCCTGGAATGCGGCTACCGCCGCAACGGCTGAGGGTGAATCTTGAATGGGGGCCGCTGCGGCTGAGGCGGAGCCGGAGGCTGACGCGGTTGTCGATGATACCGAGGATGGGCACATTGGCATACTGGCAATAGCGACAACCTTATATGCGTCCCCGTTGAGTTCCTTGGCCGAGTACTCCGGCTGGCAGGTGCTGGCCGATGATGAGGATGTGGGAGTTTCGATGCGTCGCGCATATCTAGATTTTCGCCGGTGGTTATATTTACTCGTGCTCAAAGAATACGATGTGCAGCCAAGCGGGCCCGTAACTGTCGAACAGCTGCTGTTGCTACTTGTTGGTGGTGTGGCTGGCGTTGGAGGGAACGGAATATCGGCCAAGTATAAGGGATCCGAAGTGGCCGACTCTCGATTAAACGGTGCTCTCTGCGTCCCTGGTGATAGATTCAAGACCGAACAGTTCTCGGCGATTTTGTTAGTACTTGAACCAGAGCCAGGCAGAGGCAAGCTGTTGCCACTGCCCATCAATGCATTAATTTTCGCCTGCACCGACGATAACGAAGTATATTCCAAAAGAATTTCGGCGGCAGTGCTGCAGGTGTCACCGTCATCGGCTGGATGAACATTGTTCTTTGGATGCCAAATACAAGCGGGTGATGATGACTCTTTTTCTTCGTCGCTATCACTGCTCGCTGCACTTTCGCTGTGGCCATTCACGAAACCTGGGTCAGATTGTTTCTGTTGACTAGCAGCAGCGGCTGCTGCTTGCTGCAGTATAATATTTTCAATATCTTGCAGTGTACGCAGTTTCTCTGGCGATGAATGTACTTCGGGTTTACTTGAGCAGTTGTTCTCTTGCCTATAGCAGTTTTTTGGGCTAACTTCGGCGGCATCAGTTTTGTTTCTTAACCCTGAATCGCATTCGGCAGACAAGGCAATCGCAGCAAGGGCCATAACATCATGAGTGGGAGAATCGGGCTTGCTGCCAGGAGTAAGGCCTAGTCTCTGCAAGCTCCGTAGATAATAGAGTTCAGCACTGCTCCACTGACGATAAAGACTTCTCACTTGGACCAACATGCCTTCGATTTTCAATCGATTGTTTTCCAATTCGCGTTGTACGGTAACTTCAAGGGTCGAGGTCGAGGTCGAGGTGTTTGTATTGTCATCATCAGGTCTGTCTGCCCTTTCATCTGGCATACTTAGACTATCCTGAAATTGACTGCAAAGTAATGTCAATTGCTCTAGGCCCTTTTTTATATCAAACAATACGTTCTTCTGCTCGCGCAAAAAGAAGCCCTTCGAGCTTGAAGCGCATTGAGCTATTGTGCGTTTGCTTAACTTGCATTTGTCTTTAGTCGATGAGTTCGAATTCGAGTTGTGTGCATCTGTTCCATCTCTCCGGATGTGGTCGTGATCATATCGAACACTCTGTTCGATATCGCTTTGTGTTCGATTATTGTTGTTATCGTGTGATAAGCCAATTGATAGTGATGATGTTGACAATAATGGTGTTGCTTTTGGCTCATTGCTAACGGAAGATTTTCGCAAACCAGAAAACTCCAATATATGTAGCCTACGTTCTCGCTCCTGATCGACCTCCAATGACAAATGGGGCTGATGTAGAAACTGTGCATAAAGCAATTGTGTTGCTAAAAACTGTCTTTGCTGCTGCTGCTGCTGCTGTTGCTGCTGTTGCTGGCGTTGTGTGCTCTTGTGCTGGGAGAGCACTTTATTGTTGTATATGCGCGCCAGTAATGCATCACGATTACAGCTTGTATCCAATTGCTCCCGATTCCATTTGCGCTGAGGGTCCTCCAGCTTTGGCCAGTGCTGGAGCATGTCGTGCTGCTGCCGCAATAGAATTTCCGACATTATTGTGGATGTTGTAGTCGGCACCACCGCATTGCTTGTGGGTGTATTAAATATGTGCTCCATCACATCCGAGTTGACCTTGGTAACTGCCTCATTCGTGGTCTGTTGATGATCAAAGAATTGTGCATTCGGGACAGTTGTTGTTGTCGATGATGATGATGACGATTGCGAGATCGTTTCCATTATATTGCCAACGGGAATGGAAAAGTCCTTCGGCTCCTTATTCTCTTCGGCGCTTTCATTTCCATTTAGGTGCATTTGTCTATAACTATTTGACTCTCTTCTAGGGGATAGCGCTTCTGAAGTATCATCTAATCTGCCGCTTTTACTGTTGCTCTTGGTATTCTTGGCAATTTTATTATCCATAGCAATGCAGGTATTCGAATTATCCGGAGGTCATAGCCTTTCTCGCGCTGCTGTCGATGCCGTTAAATGATTTTAAATACGTTTACATTCACTTCAGAGTTTAATAACTCCACCCATGGTCGAGACATTTAAATTTTGTTTGATACTCCACTCTATTTCAAATATATTTAATGTTTTTATTTCGATTAGAAGACAATCGGAAAAAGATGCTTTAAACAATATCAAAGTTTTATACGTTTCTAGAGTTCACAAAACTAAACTTGTAAAAATAGTAAGCGTTTTGCCGTATTCTAATACCATTAAGCATTCAGTGCCCTAAAAATGGGTACATTGAAAGAGCTGGAAATGTTTTGAAAACTATACTGTATGTAGCTCAGTAAAATGTAATAATATATCCTAGCTGACCCGTTCACAACTCGAATCATAAATACAGAGTATGTGCTGCCATATTCTATTTTGATTCTTTGGGTTTTGGCACAACAAATAAAAATAAATCTATGGGAGAGCCAAATTTGTATTTGTATAGATTCCACTTTGACCTGCTATGATGAATTTTTATTCTTGACCTACACCACCCTCTGCCACAATTGAGATTTACTGAAGTAATTTCCTTGACTGAGTTGTTAGTAAATCTATATTCTTCTCGTGTGGATTTTTTTTTAAATAAAGCCCTCTCACGAGCACAGAAACATTAGCTTTTACTACACACTGTTTACAAGATATAAAGAGTCGATAAGTTTTAGTGTACTCGTGTATTCGCAACTTAGGTAGTGTTTATATTTTGGTGGGATTATTTGACAGGCTTTATACTGCACATTGTCAACAGGGTATGGCGCACTCGGTTGCCACTGACGGCAAGGCAACGTCGTTCTTAGACTCCGGCTCTCGTCATTGAGGCAACAGACAGGCGCACTAACCATAACAACGATAACCCTGTTGCCTGCCTGTTGCAGATTTGAATAAGAGAATATGCACACATTTGATATGTGTATGTACACATGCGAGTATCTCCATCAAAATTTAACAATTTATGTATTTCAATAGCATTTCATATTATGCCTGGTCCAAAATTTCACCGATTATCACACGCTTAACGGGTTTCTCTCTTGCTTTTGTTTTTATTTTCATAATAGGTAGGCACATCCACAAATGCTCCAATTCGACTGAAATAAATTTAATTGTTTTGATGGCATTATAATACAGACAGTTCTCTTGCCGCCGAGTGAGTGGGTTCGCAAGTATCCCCTTGTTGTCTGTTTGTATTGCTGAGTTGATTTATGGCTGATGCTTTTAACGCAATTTAGATGTATATAAGTATGGCATTTTATATAGATACATTTTCTCTTAATATGGCCGAGCATTATTTTCAAACTATTTTCACCAATATACAAAATGATACAGCTGTCCAAATTGAAAATTCAATTTTGAATTTTGTATTATTAATGATTTTGGCACATTATCGCACTCCATTTTATATAGAAATTTTATTAATGGGATATACATCAAATGCAGGTTAAGCACAGTTATTTGTATGAATTGTAGTCGTAGTAGTCCCAAATATGAGTTGTGGAAGGGCACACTCCTTAACCATATACAAATTTCACAGATTTAAACGGAATAAAGCGAGTTTCGGACATCAGGTATATGAGTTTTCAGATTTCTTTGATTTCACTAAACTGTCTGCCCAGCAATTTGACGAATTACTTCCGACTTTGGGGGCTTTTAAGCTAACAATTTACAGTGGTATTCGACTCTATCGCGTTTTTCATCGTCTCTCTCTCCCCGAGAGAGGCCGGCGTGGGCCAATGCAGAGAACGATTGCGCGGTGAGAAAAAACCCATCAAATGTTCTCTTGGCAAAATTTCCAAATGCAACTTATTAGTTCGTTGGGACTAGTAAAACGCAATACGTCGGCTAGTTGAACAGTTGATTTTTCTTAACAATAATATAATAATTCGGCTATAGACCCTATTATAAACGACATTAATTAACACTATATTTAAAAACAATCAACATACGGGTATGTATGCCGTCAATAAATTTTTTTTAACAATAAAGAATATTCTTGTCGTCACCCTGTATCCAACAAGATGTCAAATTTAAACGTCGGGTGGCCTTCTTGATCAAAAAGTATTTAAGATATAGGTCCTTCAAATGATGCTCTGGAACTAGCCCAAAAATCGATATTTATCGAGCATACATTCTAGTTCTTAATGTTTTGGAGATCATCGTCTAAATCATATATTACCTTAATAGGTTGACATGTCCTTTTTTATAAATTGGTTAATAATTGTACGATTTGTGTTTGCTCATTTGGAATGGACACAGAGTACGAAACTTGAAATAATTCACATTTTGAGCGGCTTCAGCATGAATAAGTAAACAGATGTTAGTATCAAATTGGGAGTTATTTGGCAAACTATCGCAATGAAGTATTATCGATAAGCTTCATCAGAGTACAAAATTGGTGTTCGCTACTGTGAGCTGTTGCGCAGCTGTTGCCAGTGGCGCCCTCTATTAAAAGGATTTTTTGTGCTTAAAGAAAAAAAATTTCCCACTAATATTATTAATTTTATATGTAAGTAAATATTTAAACATATTCATAACAAGAGTAGCGACTTTTTATACTAAAATTAAAACAATTAATTTTTTTTTTAGTTTAGCTTACAACAGGACGGACATGATTAGAATGATTTTGTTAGTTCTTATCAGGCATCTAATTACATATCCTATGCATACTCCAACATTATTAGCAAAAAGTTTTCCGATTTAAATAGGGAATAGGCTTACGAATTTGATGATGAATTAGAAGATGTGAATTTGACACAGAATTTAAATAAAATAGGATTAGGCCAATATAGTGGGGAAATTTTACAATCGCTTCGTTTTATTCCGACTTCTCTTTCAATATTAGTTGCAGGGCAAAGCCCCTTAGGGGATGGTTTCTAATGCGCAGACGCGTACTTTGAAGTGGGCCAATAGGAATGTGTACATTTCTGTGATATATATATATATATATATCTATATATATGTGTGTGTTGTATACGTTAGTATGTGTACCCAAGTGGGTTGTGGGTAAATTAAATATGGCGTCTTGAAAGGGCCCACCCAATGAAACATTGGTCTAGCGGTATAGAAGTCTTAATGAACAAGTGTGAAAACATTCGAAAGGAGATCACAAAATACAACAAAATAATATTGGTATACTTATCGTCAGTAAAAAATCTAGCTAGAATAGGTCGGGCGATCAAATAGTATCGCTGTTGCTAAGCTCAAATAATGACTTATTGTTCTAGCTAAGATATATTCAGCATCAAACTATTTATATAAAAATTCAATTTTCGAACTAAAGTTTCTAAGTCAGTTGCATAAACATATATATTACATACACATAGTATTAGCTATTAAAAACGTTGAAGAACGTTTAAATATGATAATGCCTTAAAAAGGAGATTGAAAATCAAAGCTTATCCAACCAAAAATACCTGTTTACAGACAATTAAACAAGTTTTCTCTGAATTTGAAATGTCGGAATCGTCAAGGAAAGAGCGAAACTTTTCTATAATTTTTCTACGCATGTTACCTTGAATATCGATTGTTCGTTGTGGAATCCTGTACGCCGCAATCCTGTTTGGAATTAGACGTCACAATCGATGGATGGGAATTTAAAACGTGGTGAGATGTCGCATGTACGGAAGGCAACAGACTCGGTGAGAATCGAAATGGGAAGTCGCTGCAATTTAAATAAATAATGTATTAATTGTTGCAACCATTGCGTTTTTAGGCATTTCATAATCACCTCGGTAGCGTTGTATTAATTGGTAATGAGGAGGGATAGGGTGTTCTAAAACTAGATGCTGAGTAAACCGACGGCGTGTGCCTGAAAAGAATTAACGTTAAATATAACAATAATTATCAAATTCAAAACCAAGACAAAAACATATTAAAACAGCTGCACAGTTAGATTTGATAGGTTGTTGTTCAGAAGAAGAGACATTAAACTAAACAACTATAAATCTGCTTGAGGTCTGAAGCGTTTTTATCTAGTGGAGCTTCCAATCTTGGACTCAGGTTGATACCATGCATTACTCCCCCCAACTGCTCTGCCCCCATAGACAGCTGCAGCCAATTGCATTCATAACAAAAATATTTTAATGCCCTATTTTAAATGTTATGTGCAATATGCCAACTTAATGTAGTTTCTGTATCAAGAGAAAACGTCACAATTTGTTGGTTATTCCCTTAGGAACCGTTTTTAAACGTAATCTTTGTTTTCATGTGTTCAACCAATCGGAATCTACGTTGTTAGTTTGAATGCTGATCATCTCTATATATAAAACTGTTTTTCCTAACTTATTTACCGACAGATTGGCCCAAAACCGAAAGGAAGTTCTCCGTAGTTAACTCATGTGATGAAAGTGCATGCCAAGATTGGGTTTTGGAAATTTATACAAGTGTGGCAAAATCATGAAAAATTTATGTATACATCTTTTTTGCTTACCATACGATCCGCATGAAGCTCAGTTTAAATAATCTCGGCTTAAGTTCAAACTTTTGAAAAATCTATCCCTCCTTGGGGGAAGGAATGCAGAATTCAGGCTTCCGATTTGCTTAATTTCAATATTGTTCATAAGAACTTAAAGAACACGTGCTTCAGTGGTGTTTCTTTCACCAGCATGAGTGGTAAATTGGTGAAAAATGAAACTATGAAAGTTTTTTTGTTTTCCCCTGCTATCGCCTTTAAAACAATTTTCTGAGATCTTTAGGAAAATTTGTTTGATACGAAATTCACCGTTCCCTAATGGAAAATAATTGTCAAAGGTTTAATGAACGTAAATTCATTTGTCGGCCTCAAGATTCTCACCAGATTCTTGCAAGACCGGAGAACATATTTATTTATATTTAACTATAAATATAAACAATACCAGCTACCTAAAATCGAACTAGACACCCATCCCTACATAATTTCGGTCTCAACATACCTTACCATATTTGCAATACATTCGGTATAATGGGCAGTTGAAATTGTTTTTAATTGTTAATAACTAGCGTCGTTTCCGACAAAAAAAAAAAAAACAATATCAATCGATATCACGTTTTTGAGAAAGTCTCTACCGTTTGAAGATTGTATACATGCATCTTGACAATGTCTTCCTCAGGTTACATAAAAAAAACATTCGAATATTCTAAACGCAATAAGATCTAATTGGGAAAATTTTTTCAAGATCGGTTAAGAGATACAGAAGTTATTAGCGAAGGCGGCAATCCAGGCACAAAGGCTCAAGATTTTCTGTATATATACTCTTTATATATATGTATACTAATGTTTGTATATCGAAAAGTAAGGAGTTACTGCATCATCCATAGAAATTTCAGGGAAAGGAATTTAATTTAGTTTGCATTCAGTAATAAAATTTGAATAGTTTTAATTAATCAACTTACCATGAAGCTACTTGAGACATATCAGGACTTAGCATCGGATAAGGATATTGGGTGGCAGCAAATGGATATAAGGCAGGACGAGTAAGACCTAAAAAGAATATATACAAATACTATAATTAAAAGCATCATTTAAATATAAGAAGTGAGAACATTACAACCGAAATTCATACCACAAGTTTTTCAATTTGGCTGTTACGCAAGTGTTTGTATAAGAAAATAGAAAAAAAAAGATTTATATAAAATACAATTTTCGGCATGTTAGCTAAAACGTCTATAACAAACCCCATAGATTAAAGAAACAGAAGCAATTATATGTATATTTTATATATCTATATATTAAACTGTTTGTCCTGACTGACTGATTGGTGATCACACACAGCCCAATCCGCAAAAGCTAGGGAGCTAAAATGTTCACTGTAGTTAGCTTATGTGATGAAGGTGCACGTTAAATCCGGGTTTCGATAAATTCCACTCGCAAGTATGGAAAAATCGCGAAAAACTATAAGAGCTACAGACATGAAATTGATGTAGGTGCTCCTAGTTCCCGCGCAGATCGAGTTTGTTACCGATAATCGATAACTTACTTCGTTTCAAGCAATCGATAAACATCGATATCGACATCCTGTTTTTTTTTTAGCAAATTGGGTAAATAATAAGAGCTAGAGCCACCAAACATGATATTTTGGTTCTAGAATGTTATAGATATTTCAAGTATCTTTCATTTCATACCTATCGCCACCTCCCCGCTACCACCCAAGAACATAAAGATCGGTTAAAAAAAACCAAAGTTATATGTAACTGCGCAATTGAATGGGGCAGCAGCTTTAAGAATTTCTGCATACATGTACACACACACATTCATGCGCGTCTGCTTCGCATTCTAACAGCATGGTAATTGCATCTTTTTTTTGTAATGTTATTTAAGTTACTTTTTTTATCATAAGTACTTAATTGTTGGTGTGGCTGCTAAGTAGAGGCAAAGACAAGACAAACACTAAGATGAGTAACGCCATACAACAAAATGCTACTATGCAGCTTGATTTTTTGAAAATTGAGAACGAAATCGAAATCAATAGCATTGCGCTCTCACAGCCGAGAGAACGAAAAAGCTTAAAATAGAATTTGCTCTCACCTTCGGCTCTATGAGGGCCGTGCAAGCAATTATGTTTGTATGCGTGTGAATATACATACATAACAGCATATTTGAATGTGTTGTTATCCACTGCTTTGGCAAGTCTCTGGCTGGAAAAGAAACAATTTTCTTAGTTTTTTAAAGCAGATCACGACCTAGCCAAAATTTCTGTTGATATATGAATGCATTTTGTGTATTTTATTTTATTATTTTTGTTGTTCGAATTATAAAGAACAAAGTAACCAGGGAACACCGCGAGGAGACTATTATAATTATAATGGGGTCATAACTAAATATGACCTTCGGGTATTTTCTGCGGAGCCAACCTTAGTACACAAAATGCATTCATATATCGACACAAATTTGGGATAGGTCATGATCTGCGCTAGAAAACTAACAAAATTAATTTCGTGCCAGCTAAAGCCAGAGCAGTGAATAACAACACAAACATACATACTTTAAAGATCTTATGCATGTATAATTCACGCATACAACGAAAGGTGCACGCACGCTATTGGCTGAGACAAGAACTTTTCTCGAGCATACACTGTCCAAAAAGAAAAGTGAAATCAATCTATGTGTGCTATTTTCTTAACATAGTTATTGCGCAAGAAGCGCCTTGTGTAAAAATTATATAAGTTCTTAAACTTTCCTGTTAAATTAATCGTTAATATCTAGGGTAATAGATCATTTAAATAAAGCATGGATTTCATGGATAAATCACAAGCACTTCGCGTCGATCGTAAGTTCTAAACTTTTTCGCTCAATGTACTTCGAAAACGAAGCGACGCAAAGCAGCATCGACCAGCTTTGCTGAAGGCAGGCTGGCGACTAACTTCGTAGCTCGTGTCAGCATCAGCAAGCCACGACTTCGGCATTCGTTCGCCTGGTCTTTGGAGAACGAACAACCAGTCGGCAGGCATGCCATACGAAGCCTCAAAGGCCAGATGAAAGGCCAGGCCAGAAATTTTGCGTCGCATTCAAATGTATGGACGTTACTCATCTTAGTGTTTATATTGTCTTTGGTAGAGGCATAGCAGGTGGTGCGGTCTGTCGCGAGTTCGAGCCCTACCGGGGAAAGTATTATTATTTTTTTTTTTTTTTGCTGGTGTGGCTGTTGAGTAGAGTCGACAGCAAGTAATGCGGTCAGTTGCCAGTTCGAGCCCTGCCAAGGGAACTTTTTTTATTAATTTATTTGGTGTTGGAATAAGAGGGTTCAGGGTATGCCCTAGTCGGGAGCTCCCGACTAGAACCTCTTACTTGTTTGAAAATCAATTCTTGTGAAGTTTCGCGCTCAAATTCTTTTTCGCAACATCAAAGATTGCTTGGGGAAAAGTGCGATTCTAATATTTTTTGATGAAGTTTTAAGTTTTTTCAGAATTGCTTCAAACTTATTTTCAAAGCTCTACATAAGAACTTAAAGAATATATTTTTCAGCGATTTGGGAAATTACAACCGCAATAGTGGTAAATTGGCGGAAAATGTTTATATAAAAGGTGTTTGTTGACCGTCTGATCAGTGTCAAATGTATTTTTAAAGCTTTTTGGGATATCTTATTTTATACGTGCCACGGGCAAGGCCGGGCTATACCCGCTAGTATGTATATAATATTTAGCAGCACACACCAGCTTTCTGTAACTAATCGATCAATGAAATGGTTTTAAATATTTAATTACTTTTGAAAAAACATATAAAATGGTTAAAAAGTATATTCACCACACAAAAAATATATATATTATTCATTGGGGGATTAACTAAAGAGCTGAATAAAGGCAATGTCTGCTTGAAAGTTTATATCCCAAGTCGAACTCGAGTTTGCGCTCTTGTGGGAATGTTTTCAATATGAGAGATATTGTGCAGCTGAGATGAGAGTTGGAATAGTAAGCCCCCGTGATGTACCCGGCTTTATTAAGCCGGGTTTTTTGTTTATGTACGAAATTCTAAAAAGAACTTACCGCAGTATTGAGCTTATTTTCTCGCACATAATAATGCCAGTTGGCATGACGATTACTGAGTATGTGTATTGGTATGGAGAAAAGAGAACCCTTAATATGAAGCTTACAAGGGCGAACAAGAATTAAACTGTCGTCAATACCTTCGTATTCTGGCTCAATTGGTTTTTATTTTCGAAAACGTGTTGTAAAGATTTCGATTTTAACGTTTAAAATTGAAATTTGAATTTGCTGAGAGGATCAGTGGGACCAAACAAAGTAATACATTTATATAAAAGCGAGAGACATACGTATATCGATAAAATTAGTTATTTAAGATATAACTAGACGGCCACACAGAATAACGAAGAAAAGAAAGGGAATGGTCGTGAAAAGGAGAGATGTGTCGATGATCGAGAAAAAACAAAATTTAAACCATTTAAAAGAATTACTTTAAAATTTAAACTGTACTTTGAAAATACTTTAGGAACACATAATCATTATACATATGTTACTTGTAAGAAGCTATCAGCTACCAATAAGCTTTGATTTCGCAAAGGAAATTATGCATTGCTGAATCAACCTATTTATGCAACCTATTGGTCTTTCTTATATGAATCGGTTGATATGAATTCTGTTATTAATTTTGTTTAATAACACAGGATGAATAACTCCCTCTTAGATATGTGACTTCACAAGTCAAATCCTTTGACTATTGCTTTAAAGCCACCCTGGTTCACTCCCAGATTTTTAAAGCTAAAAAATATAAAATCTAAATATTTTTAAAAGTTTAATAAGCCTGGTTCGAGTTCCGACCTGGCTAAATATTCCATAGCTAAGTCGAGCATCTGTCTTCTAAATTCTCCATGCTATGACAATTATTTAACTCGTCGCTAAGGGCAATTTGCCCAAAATCCGAGACAGTTTTACAATTTTGTAGACTTAAAGAGTAAGTCTTCGAGTTTGCCATATTTTTTTCTATCGGGATGGATGAAGCAATAACTCTGATTCTGATATGCTCTTTGCTTACTTTTTCCAATCAACATACTCTTCCATCTATACCAATAATAATTCTTACCCTTATGCAATTCCTCTCTCCTTTTAGCTATAAATTTTTTGAAATCTTCTGACTCTCCTGGGCTTGACATTATTCCGAGTTGTCTACTCAAGGAGTGTAATTCTTCCCTTCTTCGTGCATTGCTAAAGCTTTTTAATCTACCCCTTAAATCTTCTGTCTTTTCATCACATTGGAAAGAATCTTCTATCATTTCTCTCCACCGGAAAGGTGGAGAGTGTGATTTACAAAATTACAGGCACGTTGCAAAACTGTCCGCTATTACTAATTTAGATTAATTGAAAAAATAACCACTTCAAATTTTCAGCATTTCTGCAAATCAGTTGTCTCAACATTCTAAGTTATTGGCCTATTTTGCTAGCAAATCTTCTGCTAGCGTGTCAATAACCAAATTTAATTTCTCCACCCCTCGTAAAATATCATCATTCAAAATAAATGTTTCACATGATATGTTCCCAATCAATTGTGAACCCAAATTTTGGCCTCCACACATGATTGTTCACGAGTTCAAGCCTAAAAAGCGTTACCAGCCTATCACCCTTCCAGTCCCTAAAATATAGGATACCATTTCTGCCTCAAAAAACTAACCTTCTTCTGACCAAATCTTTATTCATTATCAGAATGTTAGAGATCTTATTTCAAAGATTAAAAATCTTTTCACGGCCAGCACTTCCGTCGATCCTCAACCATATCTGATTTTGAGGTTTTATCGAATAACATTATTTTGTATAGAAATGATCGGCCGACTCGAGGTGGTGGGGTGTTAATTGCCGTTAAAATCACTCTCCTGTCAGAATTCTTCTGTTTTAGTTCGCCTACTAATGCTGAGATTGTCTCAGTTAAGGTGTCTTTTCCTACACGGAATAACTATATAACATGCTCTAATGTCCCTCCTTCTTCTGATATTCAAGTTTATATGAATCATATTACTTGTATTAAAGAAGTTTCTTCACACGTGCGTGATAATGACCTATTAATGGTGTTGGGTGATTTTAATTTGCCGAACATCTCTTGGTCATTGTTCACTGCTGAAAATGCTTTCCTTCCGAAAATGCAAACTGGTCATTTACACTGACTTCAGTAAGGCGTTTGACTCTGTGCCTCATGACATTTTACTTTTTAAACTTGACCGAATAGGTTTCCCTGCGTCTCTTTTACATTGGATTGATTCTTATTTAAAAGGTAGGACCCAAAGAATAATGCTGAGACAGAGGTAGTCTGGTGTTCCTCAAGGTAGTCATCTTGGACCTTTACTCTTTACTCTTTTTATAAATGATCTCCCCTCTGTTATATCACATGCCCGTGTACTCATGTATGCGGACGATGTCAAACTTTTTCTATCATACACTAATCCCCTACATCATTCTCGTCTACAAGACGATTTGAACGCTATGCAACTTTGGTGTTCGGCCAATTAATTGCATCTAAATTGTTTAAAGTGTATGTTTATGACATTTAATCGTACTACACCTTATCTTGTCGGTTATACAATCGACAATATCCCTTTGCAACGTATACTAACAGTTAAGGATCTAGGCGTTATTTTTGATTCTAAATTCTGTTTAAATCTTCACATAGATACCATCGTAAATGAGGCAAAAGGTGTACTTGGATTCATTAAACGATGGTCTAAAGAGTTTAACGATCCTTGTATAACAAAACTTCTGTACATCTCTCTTGTTTGCCCTATCCTTGAATACTGCTCTTGCATCTGGTCTCCGCAGTATAACAATAGCCACGATCGTATTGAATCTGTTCAGAAGCAATTTCTGCTTTTTGCGTCCTACTCCAGCAGGCTGCTTCTTGTCAACCTTCCGTCGTTAACCAACCTTAGGACAATTTTCGGTGTTATCCTTCTACATAATTATTGGCAACATAGATTCTTCTTTTCTGCTAGGGCGTCTTCAATTCTCTGTTCCGGCTAGACCAACCAGGAATTATCGCCCCTTATTTCTATCTACGTGCACAAGAATCTACGCTATGCACAATCTACCGAGCTTTCTCTACCTCTAATGAAATCGATGCTTTTTGCATACCTTCGGAAAGTCACTGACCATTCCCAGCTATCAGGCTGTACATTTTCCCCGGTGATTCCCATTACTATTTCCCATCACTTTTCTTTTTGTCCTATCTACTTAACACTCTGAATACTCTGTATATCTAGCATACATTTCTTTACTTTATTAACAACCTTCTAAATTTGTTTTTTTTTTAATATTAATTGTATTTTCTAAATTAATATAGCAAATCAAGATTATTTTTAATTTAGGATGTAGGCTCTAATAGCGTCACTGACAAAATTAGCTGTGAAAAGGGGCACAGCTGGACTGGCAAATAAAGCACCTCCATAGGTCGGTGATGCTATTAGAAAATTGTTTATTCCAACTAGACTTTCAGCATTTAATTTTCATTAGGTAGGTTAATCTATTTAATAATAAAGAAGAAGACACTAGTTTTGTTGACCATTAATTAAACAAATAAATAAATAAAAATAAAAAGTTCTTATAAATAGAAATAAGGCTTAGAGAAATGTTCCAAATGGTGTAAAATACATCGCAGATACATTTTCATAAGAGTCTTTGTGATCGGGTGTTACCCGTAACTTCGCCTATTCAACCTTTCAACTAGCTTTATTATCCAAAAACCGTGAATTTTGCGAACATTAACATAATTTTGAGCCAAGAGCAATTAATTGTATATGCATAATGTGTGAGCCCTGCTCAAAGTTGTACCAGTCGATATGGATAAGCTAGCAGGCAGACATTTTGCAAACAGCCCTCATCCTGTGGGTTGAGGTGAAAAATCATTCTACTTTACATGTGTTTAAAATATTTGTGAACATTTGTTTATCTCTGCAAATTTGTTGCATCAGTTTTATGAGATTCAATAGATGCCCACGATAATATGCAGGTTCACATGGTCGGGAAGAGCAGCACGCCCCTTTCGTTCTTTGAGAGACCGTGAAGTAGACGCGTAAATATGGGATTATTTAGTGATTTGTATTTCTATTCTTATGTTGTATTCATTTTAATTGAAAATTTGTTGTCGCATCTATTTCATGGACCGTTGAAGTTGTCTTTGTTGTTGTTGTTCCCCGTAACAATAAACTTCTCATCGTTGTTGTCATTTTCAAGTTTTATTGTACTAACCCAAGATGTATCAAAAAACGGGCACATAAGGAAAGGGTGTAGGGTGCGGTGAAGGGCTGTCATTGCCACAGCAATCACCCGCGGGCGAGTGCGTGTGCCGCATCAAACGCGAGGGGGAGAAGACAAGGGACACACGGTACGGATCTACCGAAAAGGGATGTCATTATTATGTGGTCGTGCAACATGTTTTTATTCATTAGGCGTTTTTTATTTTAGATTTCAAGTTGAATGAGTCTGGCCGTATTAGTGATACCGATATCTTTTACTCACTGATGTCCAACCCTTAATTGATACACTTTACATTTGTGAGCAGCACCGAATATTCACGCCCATGAAACTATTTAAACCTCTTGCACAAAAACAATTATATTTAATTCAGGCTTCATTGTATTAACTCATACTTAACTGTATTTGTTTTCATATGGTATTTTTTTTATCAAATTAATAAACTAACAAGCACGTTAATAATAGACGTGATATAATAGTTCTGGCGCTTAATTAGAGACATTTTTCGGCTGCATTAAGAACATTGAATTGAAACTTTTAACGTTTACTTTACTTTAAACTTTTACAAAAAATAAAGAAAGGAAAATCAGTAAAGGGTATTTAATAGTCTGTAAGTAGAGATGTAACTTAATCCGCACCAATTCGCCAGCGTCACACTGTCAACCCCGTTTGTCACTGCAAATGTCGTATTAAAGCTTATTGCTTTAAAATGAGGAAACCCAGACCCATACCCGTTCCCGTTCCCATTCCCCTTACTCATTCTCGGTGCAGTTCCTTTTGTCAATGCGGCCATTTGTACTGTGAGTAATACTTAAGCTGCGCATATCATTACCGGGGCATCTAAAGAGACATGTGCCGATGACGATTCCGATTTCAATCCCGATCCCGATGAACGAAACGAGCTGTGGGCTCAGGGTCACCAGGGTTGATTACAACCCGCCACTATGCGCGTAGTCCTTTTTTTAGAGTGCCGTCCAGGCAGGGGCGGTCACAACATTCGAGTATTGAATAGAAAAAACGCCCCCTTTTCAACACACACTAATAGTCCAGCAATTAGGCGTTTATATTGTAACACAAAAAGATTATGTCAAAATACAGTTTACGCTATTTGTATTCCTTTTGAAATATAGTATGCAAGCTAACTTGTTACCGAATGCTGCCGTGCTTCCCCTATAAGAAGCCCATCATTAACTATTAAGTGAAATGAAAATGAAGAAGAAATGAAATGAAGTAATAGAAGATATCCCGGATAGACCCGTTGATCTAGCCGCCCGTCTGTCACTATAAATGCACACGACGGTCTCAATTATTGGAAAAACGAGTGCTTCCAAAGTTAAAATACAGTCTTGACCTATTGCAGATCAAGTATTTTTCACTCACTCGAAAGTTGGCTTTCGCAAACCCAAAATTTCGAAGGCAATTACAACGTAATTATTGTAGTGGTTCTTATCTTTACTCTTAACATCTCTATCCTTTCCATTCAGTGTGTAAGTACAGATTGATGCCGATCGGACAGAAGATAATAAAACTTCCCCTTAAGCTAGGGTCCCACTTTTCAAGCTAAGGAAGTGAATTTTGACAATAAGTTCGAAAGAGATCATTAATTTGTACACCCTGAACTCATTGAAAATGGGTAAAGGCTATAATGCTGTTTTGCAATAGTATGTAACCGGCAGAAGTAAGGTTCTTCGACCCCATAAAGTATATATATTACTGTTCATTATCAATAGCCGAGCGGATCTAGCCATGCGTGTATAAACGCGTCGATCGTAAAACCTATAAGACCTAGATACTTAAAATTGAATTGAGCGTAAGTACTCTCAGTACCCAGTAATCGATAGCTTTGCCTGGTTTCCAAGCAATCAATAACAACGATATCGAAATTCTGCTATTAGAGCAGATCTCTTAGGTTTTATGAACCACCAAGTTTGACATGTAGCTTATAGAATATTATATACAAATCAAGTATCTACACCCTCCAGCCGCAGCTTTAGTGCTGTTGGCTTCTTGAGAATACAAAAAATAGTATAGCTGTGATGCTAAAGCAAACATTAGCAGCTGTATTTAGTGTTGGTAGAGGAAGGCTCAGGGTATCTGCTAGTCGGGCACTCTCGACTAGAGCACTCTTACTTGTTATAAATGCATAATAACTAAAAATCAGATCTAAAGAAAACTTTTTTTTTTTGTACATTTGCCCCTCTGCTTATATTGATCAATTTTTCCATGTCCCGATAAGCATCCGTTGCCCAAATCAATGAATAGTCTGCTGTAGAGTATATATAGAAATATATCCCATCACTGGGACTATAATACCCAGAGATATCAAATTGGACAGGTATATGTACCTTAAAACTTAACTCACCTTACTCAGGTTGATTTGTTTTTCACAGAACGAACCAACCAATTGATTTCTATCCAGTTATTTTGCT
Organism: Drosophila virilis; assembly: GCF_030788295.1. Taxonomy (NCBI): domain Eukaryota; kingdom Metazoa; phylum Arthropoda; class Insecta; order Diptera; family Drosophilidae; genus Drosophila; species Drosophila virilis. Next base: position 615,441 of record NC_091548.1, read on the forward strand.
TATATATCGTATTTCTAACCTTTTTCACCCTTGATTAGAGTATTGTAATTTATAGTACAAAAAACAAATAGAAAGTCCAAACATATTAAAAATTAAAGCTTTTGATTTTTTTAGATGTTATGCAGCTGCAAAAAATTAAGATCAGATTTGACTTATTTGTATAAGAAACCAATATGTGTAAACTAATTGCAATAAAAATTGTGCTTAAGAACTCGAAAATAAACATACAGATTATAAAAAAAAAAAAAATAATAAATTATTTATTTATTATTATTTATAGAAAGCGGTTTTCATTATTTGGTAGCTACCCCCTCAGAAATTGATCAGGACCGAGCGAGACTGTCAAGCAGGCAGGCAGCTAGCTGAGATTTCATTGTGTTATTCAATTATTAGTATGGCACCATTGTTAAGGATCATAATGCCATGTAATCCGCAAGCAGCTCTTAAGTGCATGCCTTTTATTTACGCTGTTGGTTCCCATTAGATCCGACCAGCCGACCATTACCATTAGCAGAGCCCTTAAACGGCCAACCACCGCGAAACCCTGTTCGAACACAGAAGCAAACATACAGAGGATGAAACGATAAGGGAAATTTGGCAGAAAGAATGGATGCTGTAATCGAGCATACATACGAAAAAATCGCATCATGTGCAATTATTATTTCATAATTTGTTTGAATTTCGCTTTTGAGGTGAAGGGTGAGAAAGTCAATAGCTTGCGGTTGGGTTACTCGGCTGTTGCTCGGTTGTTTGTTACCGGACCGTGCGCGCCCGAAAACTGTGATCCACTTATTGTTATACCCTTTGTTCAATGAAAGTTGATAGGCTAAGGGCATATTGAACTTATGCAAATTTATGTAACAGGTTGAAGGAGGGACCCAAAGCCCAAAAAAATTAAATAGATTCTAGAATAGGAGAAGAATTCAATTCGATAAATGACTGTAAGACGACCTTGGCTACAAAAGCCATCCAATTTTAATTTGGATTACATATATTCGTATATATAAATCCTTTCAATTATGAAAGCCTCCAAATACTCCTCAAAAAATAAAAAAAACACAAACTATTAGCGGAATACACTTAAGTTTTGATACATATTTACACATGGAAATGCCATCTTTACGGCAGTTAAGAATACTTAACAGGGTATTTTCTAGACAGCTTGGACGCTTTTGTATTTCTTGTTTACACATTTAGGGTGCTTATCGCATTCAACCATGACTGATATACATAATATAAATACATAACAATGAGTAACATGTTAGGACGTTACTTTCAACAGCAAAAAATGTTTAAGACAATTGGCTTGTCAATATACAGAGTGTTCTCCCAGAGAGTCGCATTCAAACTATGTTTTCAGGGGATTTCAATATGCTCGCTATTTGTGGTGTCAAAAATTATTACTTTCGATCTTTCATCAGTACTCGACTTACAAAGTCTTGTATAAGAGTTTATTTTCGCTAAACAAATTTAAGTTATGTCTATTTCGAAAATATATTTCTTAGTTCAAGTTTCTAGTTTAAAACATTAAAAGAAACTTTTTTAATCTTCTTCTGTTTTTATACCCTTGCAGAGAGTAATTTAATTTTGTCGTGAAATGTGTAACGCGTAGAAGGGGACATCTCCGACCCCATAAAGTATATATATTCTTGATCAACAGCCGAGTCCATACAGCCATGTCCGTCTGTCTGTTTCTATGCGCACTTGTCTTGATACTTGCAGTATTAAAACCAGCTCGATTGGACCACTATTATATCATATAACTGCCATAAGAACGATCAGTCGAAAATTGTATAAGAAAATAGTAATTTATCAAGATATCTTGACCAAACTCGGCATTTATTAGTTTTACTATGCTCCTCATATACATGAAAAATCCTTTTAAGATCGGACCACTATATCGTATAGCCGCCATATGAACGATTTTGTTATTCAAGATATTTTGATTAAGCACGGCATTTAAGGATTTCACTAAGTTCCCTTCAAATTTGCAAAATCTTATGTTAATCGGACTACTACAACATATATCTGCCATAGAAATGATCGGTCTAAAACTAGATTATTGATTAAAAACCTTATTTGTTTATCAAGATATTTTGACCAAACTCAGCATTAACCATTTTCCCTGTGATTCTTAGATACGGGCAAAGCACTATGAGCATTATGAAAAGGTTGGGTCTCTAAGGGAATTAGATGTTCGGCGTGGCGAAGATAAACTTTCTTTCTCGTTTTGCTTTACTTTGATTTGCTCTACACAATTGGAAATTATATTTAAAAATGTGTTCTTTTATCATTCGAAAACTTTTTGGTGGCTGAAGTAACGTGATATTAATATCCAAAGCTCTTTATGAAAACTGATTTGAGATGTGTTTCACACGCAGGATCCAAGCTTCTTCGATGAAAATGCAGTTCAATGATTTTTTTGAGCGAAGTTAAAAGTTTGGCCCGATTTCAAACTTATTTTAAAAGCCCTGCATAAGAACTTGATAAATAAGTATTTGGAAATTTCCCCCGCTACAGTGATAAGCAGGCGGAATAAGTTTAATTTAGGTTTTTTGTTAGCCATCCGGTCGCCTTCAAACTCATTCTCAAAGATCTTTGTGAATATTCATCTAAGACGTGTTTTCGTCAAATGTGCCCCTTGGATAAGAAATGCGGGTCAGAGATAGTCGGAGCAATGCCTTGTCCGATCGGCCTTAAACTTATTTTTACTATATAACCAGAAACAAGGACTATCTTCGGCACGCCGAAAATTAAATACCCTTGCAGACCCAACGTTTTCATAATGCTCATAGTGCTTTAAAATAGTTAATGCCGAGTATGTTTAAGATATTCTGAAGAACAAAAGGTTTTTCAGCTATTTGATATAGTTTTCCAAAGAAAATAAGATTTCGCATATATCGCAAGATATCTTGATAAAGAAAAACGTTTTTCATACAAGAACCTACTTTTCGACCGATCGTTCCTTCGCAGCTTTATGATACAGTGGTTCCGACATATGTACTGCGTGCAGCAGAAAGAAGGACTTCTGTAAAGTTTCATGACGATAGCTTTAAAAGTTACAGACTAGTTCGCATAGAATGAATGTCCGTCCGTCCGTATGATTGAACGCAAGGATCTCAGAACCTATAAGAACCTACTTACATGTGAGTGCTCCTAGTGCCTGCGTCGATCGAGTTTGTTTCCCAAAATCGATAACTTACTCCCTTTCCAAGCAATCGATAAATATCGATATCGAAATCCTGTTTATAGTCACCAAACATATGTTGTTTCTAGAATATTATATATACATATATCAAGTATCTTTCATTTTATACCTATCACCACCTCCCCGCTAACACCCTAGAGCTATAAATCAAGTTAATAACCCAACTTTTATTGCCAACCAATCTAAGCCACAATTTAAATGCAATTGACTTTTTCAGAATACACAAATATTCAATGGTACAATAAGATTTACTGTAGAAAATTTCATAAAGAGCGGTTAAACCAAAGTATGTAACTGTGCAATTGGATTGGACAGCTAGCGAATACTTCAAGAATTTCTGTATACATGTACACACATACATTCATGCGCGTTTGCTTCGCATTCTAACAGCATGGTTATCAAGGTTAAGGGTTCCTCTTCAAGGTAACCTCTTACTTGTTATACCCTGAACCCATTAAAAATGGGTTAAGAGTATATTGTATTTGTGCAAAATGCAAATGTATATAGCAGGCAGAAAAAAGCATATCGGACCCAATAAGGTATATATATTCTTGATCAGCATCAATAGCCGAGTCAATCTAGCCTTGACCGTCTGTCCGTGTGTATGAATGCAAAGATCTCAGAAATTTTAAGAATTTTTAGATGTAGGTCCTCCTAGTGCCTGCGTAGATCGAGTTTGTTTCCGATAATTGATAACTTACTCCGTTTCCAAGCAGTCGATAAAAATAGATATCAAAATCGTGTCTTTTTAGACAAATTGGGTAGATAATAAGAGCTAGAGTCCCCAAACTTAATATTATACATATTTGCATTTGGCGTTGGAAGAAGAGGGTTCAGGGTATCCCCTAGTCGGGACCCCCCGACTAGAACCTCTTACTTGTTTTATTCGTAAATTGCGGATCCATCCGTCTACAGCGGGACATGGCTAGATCAATCTCAGTGGTTTCAGGGTATTAAAACATGGTACACAAGTTGCACCTTTATTGCAATCAATTTGCGTCACAATTAAAAATGTCCTACACCTGACTGATGTTCTAACCACAGAAGAGGATTTTAATATGACCCTTGCAACAATTTATATTATATTTACCGCTTGTTGGATACTTTCCGCAATCCCCTCAAAATTAAAATTAAAACTCATTTAACTATTGATAGAAATGGCCCTACGACAGTGTACTAATAACATGTTTAAGTGTATTAATAACATGTTTAAGTCCTTAAATCTTCGTAAAAATCGAATACAATTATAAACAAAATAAATACATTTTTATATACCTATTTAAGAAAATACTTCAAACAATGATTGCAATTTTCCAGACAATTGCCAAATGATTATCATATTCATGTCATTTTGGGTTCATGACTTCGACTACATTTGCATTTTAATAGGCGAAAAGCGTTCAATTGGATTATTGGCAGAGACTTCAAACTTAAATGATTTTTCTCTTGAAAAGCAAGGATACTTTTAATACCCTGGACCCTTGAGCATAAACGAATCTCGATTCAGAATTTGAGCATTCTTAAATACTCTTTTTCCGCTGAATTAAAACCTGATCATAGTACTCTATCATATTACTTCTTTAGGAACAATCGTTTGGAAATAATGTTATCGTATACAAAATCACATTCATTTGTCGGGAAGAGTATTTAATCTCCTTGTTTTTTTGCTTAAGAATATCTTGTGTGTTTTTGTCCATAGAGGGCGAGTCCTCGTCACGAATATATTTATTTAATTCAATCTGAGGGACCATCTTGTGAGAAAGTAGCTGCTTACCTATTGCTTTAGGATCCAGCTGATAAGGAGGTATTCCACAATGTGCAGGCGGTGGCGTTGAAAGTGGGTCTCCGTTGTGACAGAAGAAAGGAGGTAGTCCAATTTTATTTGCCTGGAAATAAATAAAAATTTAATCAGATGATATTTCATGTATTCAAAGCGCTGTATAAATATTTATTCATCCAATGTTTTATATAAATTACAAATACAAAAAATACGAAGAACGAGAAGAACGTAAATACCGAATTATATAATCATCTAAGAACAAAATTTAATAATAGTGACCTGATGTTGATGCTGTTTCTGAGACTTGTGGGGGGTATATTTAGCAAAGGTATAGCATTAAAACTGAGGGACTAGTTGGCATAGAGTCAGACAGACGGCCATGACTTTATTAGCTCGGCTGTTGATCTAATCTAGAATATATATATATATATACCTTTTGGTATTGGACATGTTTCCCTTTATGAGTTGATCTAATCTAGAATATATATATATATATACCTTTTGGTATTGGACATATTTCCCTTTATGAGTTACATATTTTATTAAAAATTACAATAGCCTCTTCAAGAGTATATAAAGGCGCTAGACGGAATTTCCAGTTAGGATATAACCTTGATCCATTGCCAACAGCATTATGAACATTTCAGGACTTTAACACATCTAAATTTGGACGAAAAAAAAACCTTAGCGAAAAGCCAAATCTCTTAGGAAATAATCCGAATTTATACAATTTGAAAATCCATTGGTTATTTTCAAAGCACGTGGGTTTATAAAGGAGGATCGTACCACTTCTGTTATTATGGGAGCTGACTCAGATACAATAAACATTCCTCATCATATCAGAATCTCTAACAGGAACGATTCAGCTCGTACTCATACAGTTTTTGCATTGCAGATTTACTTTTTATCCAAAGACGAAAGGTCGTTGGACTTTCGATGGCCTTCGTGTGCCTAACCTCCCAACATGAGCAATGCTGCAGCAGCAAGCAAATAAAGACTGAGTGTGATTTCAACAAGGAGGCGGACAATTGGTAAACAGTCGGGTGCCCATTACATCACAACATCTACTCGGTTCCTCGGTTCTCGACAAAGTCAACTATCTCCAAAAAAAAAATACAACATATTTGTGTGCAACAACTGTCTGCTAACTTCACACAATTATTATTATTATTTTTGATGCAGGCATGAAAATGTACTCATAGCTTTTTGAATAAAACCAAAATCTAAACAAGTACAGGGTTCTAGTCGAAAGCTCCCGACTAGGGGATACCCTAAACCCTCTTCTTCTAACATCAAATGCATATATATATTCTATTTTATAAGCTATATGTCAAGTTTGGTGACTCTAGCTCTTATTAATTACCAAAATTGCCCAAGAAACAGGATATCGATATCGATTTTTATCGATTGCTTGGAAACGGAGTAAGTTATCGATATGTGCAGGCACAAGGAGCACCTACATCTAAGATTTCATGTCTCTAGTTCTTATAGGTTCTGAGATCCTTGCGTTCATACATACGGACGGACGGACAGACAGACAGACGGACATGGCTAGATCCACTCGGCTATTGATGCTGATCAATAATATATACACTTTATGGTGTCGGAGATGCTTCCTTCTGCCTGTTACATACATTTGGGTTTAGCACAAATACAATATACCCTTATACCCATTTTTAACGGGTTCAGGGAATAAAAAGAAAGAAAAGATATATTTTAATTTAAAAAGAGGACCTTTTCCTTCGAATTATATATTCCAATTGTTTTCTGGCACTTTATTTATTTAAACCATATTAGACAAGTTTAGTTTAGTACTCTTGTTGGGCATTCAAATGTGGCTATATGCCAAATCACACGGCTCTGGCCTTAAAATTTGTGTGTGTGAAGGGAATAAGCAGAGAAAGTGAAATATTTCTATATTTTATATTGTCGATATTTTATAGCTTTTCAGATATGCTTAAAAAATCAATTCACTAAAACAACTTTAATATATATTTGGCAAATGGCAAATCGTTACAAAAACTGATAAACTTGTTTTGCGTATGGAATGAGAGAATATATGTACATATGTTTTAAATTTCAAATTTCATTTTTCTGAGATCGACGAGCTCATCAATATATCAACATTTGGACAAATGCAGTCAGATTTAATATTTGAACGTTTTTAAAACAGTTAAGGAACCATATGAAGAGTTAAAAACTAATAGGTATTCTACTTTTCTGTCACACTCGACCATACATTGACAACGATCAAAAATGATTACTTATACATATATATACATAAGAAAACTAAATTATTTTATAGTCTGTAGCTTTGCGTTCTTAAAACGTTTTATATGTTATTCAATGCTCCATAATTATAAGACATATGCCAACACAAAAAACCATTGCTTCCCCCCGCACACTACCTCTGTGTACGTTAAACATACTCGTGTGTTCGTATACATACACACATAAATACATACCTATATACATGTATGCATGCATATTTGTAAGTTTGCTTCGTATTATCACTGATGTTGTTGTCGCCGTCGTACTTGTTGTTGCTTGATGAATAAAACTACAATAACATCATGCAAACAACAGCAACAACAACAACAACAACAACAACAATAATAATAATAACAAGCAGCAGCGGCTACAAAGCAAGCGAGTCAGCGAAACCGAAAATATGCCTTTGATGTAGCCGCCGCTAAACGAATATAAAAAGTGCCGCCAACGCCGCTTTTCCACTGTTTCAAGCGGTCCCCCCCTGCTCGACGGTACCTCCCTCCCTGTCCATTCCGCTCCCGCTGCTGCCCACCGTCACCGCCCATGGAGCTGCCGATAAACGCATGTGTGTGTTGATTCAACGACTGTTTGCCGTTTCTTTTTTTTTTTTTCATTTGCAATGTGGTTGTGTTGCCCTATAATCTGTATCCGTTAAAATTGGATAAAATAGGGTGTATTATTAGAGTGTGTACCCATCATATACTTAACTTTTTGGATATCTCCCGGCAAGCTAGAGCCTTTTACAGCTGCGCACATTTGAATATCATCCTTCAAACTTCTTGAGGATCAAATAACAACAACAAAAGTTATTCAACAATAAATTTAAGCACCTGCCAAACTATATTGCTGAGGATTTTGTAGTATGAATCAGAGTAATACCGTACGAAAACAAACATTCTATGTAGCGTATTTTTAACCGCCACAAACTCGCAGTTGATGTTGTTGTCAAAAACACCTTATTTTTAAATCGATATTTATTGATTTGAAATGAACTAGATCTGTGCGTCTAACTAGAGGATCCAAATAAGTTATATGTCTGCCAGATTAAAGCGACGGGCAGACAGACGGAAAACGTATCTTGTAATTAAGACGAGGTTTCGGCCCACGAGGTTTCCCACATTTTGCGGAAAAATGTCGAAAACCCGTTTGTATAAAACTTTTTTGTTTGGCATCCGATCGGTCTGAATTTGAGCGGTGCTTCGCACTTTTTGGAAAATCCATTCATCCTCGGTGGAAATGTGGGTCAAAGATTTGGTGGGCGACGTTTCGCGGCTTAATTCATTTTTAATTAACTATATAACAAATTTTTTGAGACGTGTTTCACATTTTTTGCAGTATCAAAGCATCATCGCTAAAAAGTGCAGTTTAAAGATTTTTTTGGTGACGTTTTATTTTTTTCGATTTGCTTCAAAATTATTTTCAAATCACTACAAACAAACTTAATGAAAACGTGTTTCAATGATTTGGGGAATTCCACCCGCAACAATGATAAAGTGATCTGTATGAAAGTTGTTTGATTACCGTCCGATCAGTTTCAAAATCATTTTCAAAGCTTTTTGAGAACATTTATTTTATACGTGAAACGGGCAAGGCTGACTAGTCTCATATATAAACATTCTGCTTGTTACACTGGCACAAAATCACTTACACTAATTCATCGTAAGCTATATGCCCATTTTCGATAGAAACAATGTATAGAATGTAACTTGAGCCACAGAATTGCATTAAGATACATGCAACAGACATTACCATGACATTCTTGAGCTATTTCAAATAATCGAACACAGAACATTTCTAGGAGCACAGTTCCATTACTAATAAAATATATCGAAGTCATGCTAAGCTATGTAGCAACGGGAATAGATGGTATCTCCAATCGTAATCAACTTCAACGGTAAAATCAAAATAATCTACGTTCTCGTATTGGATACGTCGATCATGTTATAATAAGCCATAGATAAGTCGTTATGTTTCCCGTTACCATTCTCTCATAAATAAAACCGAAATCAATATAAATATAAATGATTTTCATAAAAAAAATTAATTGCCTTTCTTAAAAAGTTTTATTCTTTAAAGTATTGACATAAGCATCCAACTTAAGTTATAATTACTGGAGCTGTAGACCATCAAGCTAACCTTTGAATAGCAATGGGAGACATATAAGCAACATTACTTGTAGGTCAATCCACTAGGAACAATACTGGATAGCACTTTTTAAAACAAAAATCGAAGACAGAAAATGGGACTCATCAGAGAAAATGAATTTATTTAGATGATGCTATAAGAATGAAATTGGACGCCATTGTCTAAAAGTGAACTGCAGCGGAAGATTTGGGGGTTGTTTTTATTCTCTCATTAAAAAGGCACATCAGCATTGAGCTCTCAGCATTTTGGGGGGTTGCTTGTTGCTCCTGTTTAGGATTTGTAGTTGTGGTAGTCGGCGCGCTTTTTAGATTGCTTCCTGAATTCGGAACACCGCACGCATACTACTGAAAGGGTCTGTGTGTGTGTGAGTCTGTGTGTGTGTGTGTGTGTGTGTCTGTGTGTGTCTGTGTGTGTGCGTTGATTATATTTACATACGCTAGTCAGAAAGAGAGAGAAAGAACGAAAGTCCGTTTGTATGTACAACGAAAAAGCTTGAAAGTTCTACCACCAAAGTACAGCGAACCGATAGCTGCCGACCCAAGAGGGTGGAGCAAAATGCGTTCCATACTTTGGGGGTGTTGCACTGCGCTCTAGACGTTGATTAAAGTGATTTCAATTGAAATATTTTTAATGCAGTAAAAAATATGTACAAGAATTGTATAAAAAAAGCAATCGGTACGGGATGTTTTCCTTTTCTTTTTTTTTTAAAGAACTTTGAATTCCTTTTAACTTTTATGTAATCTCTTTACGAGCAAAATCGTCTTAGTTTAATACATGGATTATTTGTGCATAAGTATTTGATACATTGGTAAATATTATTTCTTAAGCACAAGTTTATATATTTAAATTATATGTATTCGGAAGTATTCGAACTGCAAGTGACGAGAAGGGGTCCACAAGTTTATCTTGAACATACTGAATAGCAGACACTTTGGCTATAGCCCATATCAAGCATGTAACAGCCAAAAAAACATCTCCCATATCACGAAGAATATACATACATACATACATACGAACACATTTCCCTGTTTCCAATGTGGCGATAACTATCGCTTTTGAGACATGGAAGAACATCTCGAAAATTAGATTATTTCAATATATAGGAACATACAGCTGGAAATGACTTTTTAAAATAAGCTGTTAGCCCTTGGAACATACATACATTTTGGTCCCATATTTAGCACCAGAAAAAATTAAAGGTTCGGAGTACCGGCTGTGTGCAATGTACGTCATGCAGTTCAAACTTTTCTATCCTAGTTATTGTCCAGGCAAACCACAAAAGAGTCACGAAATGACCAACTCGAAATATGTTCACGATCCTATACCTATATCTCCCACAGCTCTAATTAGATTTCACTATCGATATAAGCTCTTATTTTTATTATTATGAATAGTGTATTCCGCAGTCGGGTGCAACGAGCCCAAAGTGCTTATCGATTTTACGCAGATGCTTAATGAAATGCAGTCCCGCGAACGGCTGTTGTTCCTCTTGCCTCCGTCCTACGTTTTAAAAAAAAAAATTTTAATACCTTCTGCGTTTAAAGCATGAAAGTTAAACATTTATAGAAAATGGGAGTTTAGGGCAAATGCGAGTTTTCGAAGCAAAAATAAAAAAGGTCTCCAAACCTCATAAAAACACACGCAAGCAGCAAGATCGACAAAGCTTGTCCTAACCAATAATATGTGAAAATAATGTACATATGTTGTACAGTAAACACCAAAATAAAACAAGTAAGAGGTTCTATTCGGGAGCTCCCGACTAGGGGATACCCTGAACCCTCTTCTTCCAACATCGAATGCATATATATTCTATGTTAGAAGCTATATGTCAAGTTTGGGACTCTAGCTCTTATTATTTACCAAAATTGACCAAAAAACAGGATATCGATATCGATTTTTATCGATTGCTTGGAAACGGAGTAAGTTAGCTAGGAGCATCTACATCTAAAATTTCAGTTCTCTATCTTTTATAGGTTCTGAGATCCTTGCGTTCATACATACGGACGGACGGTCAGACAGACGGACATGGCTAGATAGACTCGGCTATTGATGCTGATCAAGAATATATATACTTTATGGGGTCGGAGGTGCTTCCTTCCGTCAGTTACATACATTTGGATTTTGCACACATACAATATACCCTTATATCCATTTTTAATGTGTACAGGATATAAAGAAACAAGTAAGAGGTTGTAGCCAGAAGCTCGTGACTAGGGAATACCATGAACCCACTTATTCCAACACCAAATAAATTTAAAACAAGTAAGAGTTTCTAGTCGGGAGCCCCCGACTAGGGGATACCCTGAACCCACTTCCTTCAACATCAAATGCATATATATATATTTTATTTTAGAAGCTATATGTCAAGTTTGGAGACTCTAGCTCTTATTATTTACCAAAATTGCCCAAAAAAACAGGATATCGATATCGATTTTTATCGATTGCTTGGAAACTGAGTAAGTTATCGATTATCGGAAGTAAACTCTAATAATTTCAAGTCTCTAGCTCTTAAAGGTTCTGAGATCCTTGCGTTCATACATACGGACGGGCCGACGGACGGACGGACAGACAGATGGACATGGCTAGATCGACTCGGCTATTAATGCTGATCAAGAATATATATACTTTATGGGGTCGGAGATGCTTCCTTCTGCCTGTTACATACATTTTGATTTCGCACAAATACAATATACCCTTATACCCATTTTAAATGGGTTCAGAGTTTCAAAACAAAAAGTTCGGTTGGCAGGGTTCGAACTCGCAAACCGTACCACTTGCTATGCCTCTATTCAACAGCCTCACCAATAATTAAGTACTTATGAGAGAGAAAAAAATAACTTAAATAGCTAAACTATACTAAAATAGAATGCGAAGCAGACGCACATGAATTAGTGTGTGTACATGTATACAGAAATTCTTGAAGTATGCGCTAGCTGTCCAATCCAATTGCGCAGTTACATACTTTGGTTTAACCGCTCTCAATGAAATTTTCTACAGTAAATCTTATCATATCAATCATAGAATATTTGTATATGCTGAAAGAGTCAATTGCATTTAAATTGTGGTTTTAATTGGTTGGCAATACAAGTTGGGTTATTCATTTGATTTATAGCTCTTGGGTGGTAGCGGGGAGGCGGCGATAGGTATTAAATGAACATATCCTATCATGATTGGTGACTCTAGCTCTTATTATTTACCCAATTTGCTCAAAAAACAGGATGTCAATATTTAACCAATTTTTATCGATTGCTTGGAAACGGAGTAAGTTATCGATTATTGGAAATAAACTCGATCTGCGCATGCACTAGGAGAACCTACATCTAAAATTTCAAATCTAGCTCATAGGTGTAGCACGGACAGACAGACGGACATGGCTAGTTCGACTTGATGCTGATCTAGAATATATAAACTTTATGGGGTCAGAGATGCTTCCTTCTGTCTGTTACATACATTTGCATTTTGCATACAATTAGCCTTTTTACCCATTTTTAATGGGTTTAGGGTATGAAAAGAAAAAGTTATAACTATAATAATAAGTAAATACAACTATTTATATAAATTGTATATATTGAAATAGTCTACGTCTAAAAAAATAAGAAAATAAACGTATAATAGTTTTTTGTAAATTATGTATAAAACATACGCAAACCTTCTAGAATTTCACTTAGGGCTGCCTTCCTCGGCATGTTTGGCATGAATATTACAGATCCATATTATAAAACTCAGTTTTAAAGGTGAGATCAATATAACTCGATAGAACCCCGTTTTAATATTTAAAGCAAGCAAAACGTCGTTAATTTGATGTTCCTTAGCGACTTATGACACTGATATTAAATAGATAAAACTTTTCGAAAGCAGACAGATCAACTGAGATAATAATCTATATTCAGATGTTATCTGTTATGCATTCAAATCAAAGATAGGTTCGCATGTCATCCATATTCTATATTCTTCTGACCATTTAAAACGCCATCTTCTTAACAACAAGTTGTCATGTCTGGCGCGGCTGAAAGGCATTTTGTGTGAACCAGTGACTGCTAAAAATGTCCCTTTGTATGAGGATGTTTGCTCAAGGTATTGTACTTAACCTTCCTTTGTTGTCATTGTCTGAAATGGGGCCTTGACAGAACGTCTGACAAAACTAATGTTTGATAAACTCCTCGCCCAACCCGTCAGCTAAAATTACTCAAGCGTGCTGTGGTAAAAGGAGCATTAGGCAAGTTGGCCCTCTGAGTCCATGTATTTTTCTGGGCTCTGTGTATTACTTTTTCCATTCTGCTTGGCGATTCGGTTTACTTAACAATACGGCGTGCAAATATGCCAGAAATTAAATTGACACTAGCTTCAATTGGCATTGGCCCATCAGCTTGTTCAGTTAACTTAATATATCCGTTCCCAATCCGAGCGCTTCGTTTGCTTTTGTCAATAGTCCTGCAAACACTGTTTTTTCCGTATTTAGTAAATTGAATTATTTGTTGTTCGGTTTTGGTTGCTGTTAAGGAAATGCTCAGCAAGTTTAGTATTTTCCGCCATTTGCGGGGTGCAAGTTTTTTGCTGCCAATTTAAGACATTAATTTCCCATCTCATTATCTACACCTATCTTTTATTCTACGTGTCAAGGTATAATTGATATGGATATTTTAAAATGAGAATCGAATAAAGATCTAAAATATGGAATTATCGTTTTCGCGTAGTAAAAATCTTGAAGCCGAAAAATAAACATTGGTTCTTACAACCCTTGACCCGCATTTTCCAACCAAACGGGTTTGATTGTGTAAAATCATGAAATATGAGTTGAATGCCAATCAGATGGTAAGCAAAAATGGTAGTTTCGAACAATCGTTTTGCACTGTGGCAGTTTAAATTTCTAAAATCTCAGAAGCACTTACTCGAGATTCAATGTAGAGCTTTGAAATTCATTTTGAACTTGTTCAACTATATAACCTTTGACCGAAATTTTCCGAATTTCACAAACAAAATGCGGTTCAACGATTTTATGGGCGTAGTTTTATGTTTTTGTCCAATTGGCTACAAGCTTTTTATATCCTGAACCCACTAATAATGGGTAAAAGGGGTATATTCTATTTGTGCAAAATCCAAATGTATGTAACAGGCAAAAGGAATGCTTCCTTCCTCCGACCCGATAAAGTATATATATTCTTGATCAGCACCAATAGCCGAGTCGACCTAGCCATGTCCGTCTGTCTGTCTGTTAGTATGTATAAGCGCAAGGATCTCAGAACCTATAAGAGCTAGAGACTTCAAATTTTAGATGCACGAACGCGCTTCAAGATTGTCAAGAGTAACATGGGCGGATTGACATGGGCCGTTGATTCCTACTTTTGGTTTCTTATGCGATGGACTGTCACGGGGAAGACCGGGGAATACCCGCTAGTATTCTTTACGTAGATATGCTTAAGAGTCGGTGATTACATTTTATCTCATCATAAAAAATCGATATAACATACACGAAACCAGAATTCACATGTTGTCCCCCGAAATTTTAAACGATTTTTAGAGAAAGTCTTTATCATTTACACAGTGGGGATACATTTATGACCATAAATTTCACAAGGATCAGGCTATAAACATCTATTTTTGTATTGGTATCTACTAAAGGAAATTTAATGTAACTCAACGCAGGATTTAGGGTATTGCCTATTGTCGGGCATTACCTTTTGTAATACGAATGTTTGATTATTTGCGCTTGATGACTATTTTGATGGTTCTGTGCAAGACGATATCAACTATCAACAAGTTCCCACAGAAATATTGTATCAAACTTTTATCCGAAGAATATTGAGGAAACCCAGATACACCTCGCGTTAGCAGAACCGAGCTAGCAATTCCATTCAACTTTGCCATCGTGTCATCTATACCAAGAATTCAGTTTCTATGATAATAAGCTGCTACTGTTTGACACTGTTCGCTTTAATAATGTTTTCTTTAATAACTTTGCTTCTGAACCGATCTGAACCGATACACTCCAGCAGTAGATCTTTTTGCGCTGTGGAAAATACGTATGTGCTCAAAAAGACTGAGTCGTTTAAATTGTGCCTTAAATTTGTGGGTAGTTCCAAATGAATATTTATTGGATTTATAGATATAGGGTGCAGGCGGAGCTGCTGATAGCTATAAAATATAAGTTATTTATCGTAAATACTAACTAGAAGCTATATGTTCAGTTTGGTGACTGTGACTCTTAAAACCTATGAGATTAACTCAAAAAACAGGATTTATATATCGATTATCGATATAGTGAAAACGGGGCAAAAACAAACTCGTAATGCGCGGACCTATATTCAATTCAATTTCAAGTATTTTGCTCACAAGGTTCTGCGATCGACGCGTTGATGCTGGTGCTGCATGGGTCGGAGATGCTCCACTCTACCGGCTACGTAGATTTGCACACAATTATTATACCCTTTTTACCAATTTCAATAAATTGGGTGTGTACGTAAAAGGAAGATAAATCGTCATAGTATGAAAAACCTCCCCTAATAGCCTATCGAAAAAAACTTAAAAGTAATTACCATTTCGTTGCACTAAATTTAGGGCGCTACACGTCTATTTGATAGTACGAGGTATATTTTCAACCCTTGACATTTTATTCGGTTAGTACGTGCTGATAAAGCGATCCGCCCTAAAAAACAGCTCTCCCTTGGCTTCCACGCATTTTCTTACGCCTGTAATTATCGAGAGTGGCGCTGAAAAGTGTTATTTAATAAATGTTAACAATTTCGACAAGCCTCAAATTAAATTCACAAGTAGATTTCTGTCGTCCATACATTTACACTAAGTGTATGAATTGTCGTCCATTTAGCACACAGAATATATTTTTTTTTCAACAGCCGGAAAAGTAAAAAAATTATTATCGATAAGGATAAGCCACTAAAAATAAAGTGACCCTTAACCTTCTTTTATGCATGCACAAAACACGAAAGCAACAAGAATACAGTGTATTGTATTTTATTGAACCTGTCAGATTATACTTATTAAGAAAATTGATTTGCTTTCTCCCCAGCCCCGTCTCACGCATTTATGTTTGGATTCATGTGTAAGTTACGAGAGCGTTTCTTAATGCTCTTACAGCGAAAAGTCTTCCTCTTTTTACCTACGTAAACACCGAAAATCTGTGTGGATTTGATAAAGGATGTATAGGAATCAAATTGGTGAGTGAAAAATGTTTGGATTAATTTAATGTAAAATGAAATTGTACATTATTACGATCTGGTAAAGTTGTACTCCGTGAACTTTTTTTAAATTTATTTATATTTAAATTATTCGATTTTCAAGAGTCATAAAATGTTGAATAAAGATTCTTCGGTCAACACAATTGAGCATTTTCTTACATCATAAATATTATATATATATATATATATATATATATATATATATATATATATATATATATATATATATATATATATATATATATATATATATATATATATATATTATATATAAATATATATATATTATACAAACGCTATTCGCGATTTTTTCATACTTGCGGGTGGAATTTCTCGAAACCCTAATTTAACGTGCACCTTCATCAGATAAGGTAACTACAGTGAGAGCTTCCTAGCTCTTACGTTTTGAGCTGTACGTTGATCACCAATCAGTCAGTCAGTCAGGACAAACAATTTTAAATATAGAGATATATAATAATCATTATGTTCTCGAAAATTTAGTTCTAGTATGCAGTACTTTGAAAGCCCTAAACCCATTGAAAATGGGTAAAAAGGGTGTTATCGTCTTGTGCAAATGTATGTAATAGGCAGAACGAAGCATCTCCGGCCTCATAAAGTATATACATAAGTATATTGTGCTGATCAGTATCAATTGCCGAGTCTATCTAGCCATATACGTCAGCCTATCCGTCTGTCACGTCGATCTCAGAATAAGAGCAAGAGACTCGATTTTGAACGTAGGTGTATCCTGGCCACAATAGGTTCACAAAATATGTATTTAAAGATAACTTACCATAGTTACCGGCAGTCCACCGGGCGCACCATTAGCATATGAGTACGGTGACACGAGATATCCCATATTGAATGTTGGTGTATGTGGCTCGAGTTTATCTAAAATAAGATAAGATGAAGTGATTAAATAATTGTACGACTAATAATAGCGTCAGAGATGCCGTTAAAACCAAGACTCGAATTAGATATAAATAGATTTCAAAAAATGTGATATTAAATCGATAAAAATGTATTGTCTTCCTTACATAAGTAATATTTTGATATGCATGTCCAAAAATTAAACAACTTTTAAATGTGTCCCAAGTTAAGCCTCAAAAAGTTAAATATATACATGATTTTGGGAAGACGGGAAAACGGGGCTTCAAAATAGTGAAATATTCCTATCTGTGCAACCAAACTTGATATATTTATCTTGCAATATTAATCGATAACGACTACTTATCGATATTTCAAAATAGAGAAAGCTGTCAAAAATTATTAACTAAGTCTGCATATGAAAATTAATATTTAAATAAAAAGGTCTTCGCGGATTTTCGTCATAAGACTTTATTTTGGTTATTTATAAAACACTAGGCTGATACGCCGTAGTGAGTGAGATAATTTAAGCGCGAAGTCCCTGGGCCGATGTGCCTCAGTGAAAGCCGCATTAAAAACTAATTTCTTAATACACAGAATATTTCAGTTAAACTAAGCCAAAACTCGCATCACGCCACAATGTCATGGTCGGCAAGCCGACTCAGCAAAATCTTAGGCAAAAACGGTAACTCTTGCAGCAAAACAAAAGTGTCCGGTTACCGCCGCTGACCATTGCAGCTATAGCGCGCTGATACAAAGTATGCAGTGTCGCAATTGCGAGGGCTGTTCCTTAACTTATGAAGCACGCGATAGCGAGGGTTGATTATAAACTTATGAAATATCCTATATTAAGTGTTATGTGTTAACTACTCCCCCTTCAAGTATAAGGCCGTCCTCGGCCGACCCAATCCCGGCGACGACTTCTCGTAACTGCTTCGCAGACTTCTTTGCGTCGATGATCCGCCAAAGAGTGAGGCCAATGCAAATTAAAGCACAGCATATGGCTCCAATGATGAATGCCACACGATAAGCTTGATCAGTTCCGGCGTCTTTCTTGAATTGCTGTATCACCTCCAAATTAAGTTCACTCAAACGATGAAGGTAAGGGAGGCTGACGACATCTTGGCAGGCAGTGATGTTCAGCGAGGGAGAATTGGCAATACCCGGGACTCTATTGCGTACGTTGTTGTGATTGTAAAACAGAGTCCCGTTAATTGCGACTCGGTCTCCGAATGTGATGAGATGCGTGCCTTGTACCTAGATCTCAGTGCCGTTCTCCACCTGAATCCTTGCGGACCCGTCGTTAATGGTGATGATTCCGTCATCTACATGGGTGATTATTTCCAGGTTGCTCGGCTGGATCTCGCAGTGTGCCGTGCCACCTGCATGGAGCTCTTTGGCACATGAATTCTCTAATGCCAGACGACAAAATGTGGCTCCAGGTGAAGCGATGCAACTCTGCAGTATGTGGGTTTCCCCATCGCATTCGGCTATGACGTTGTCAAACAATCGCAATATGAAGTTCTTAGGTTGTCCTTGTGGACCACCCTCCCTCTAATGAGGAACTCGGTCCCCAGGTCTGCTTCCACGACCTTCAAAAGATGGGTCGAATTTCTCCTCAGCTATGATTTTTATGATTTATTTTAGTCACTACACTAGCCACGTTTGCGGGTCCAACGCCGAAGTCACGCACTTGTTATTCGTAGTCGCTCCCTTCGCCGCAGTCTCCGCTGCCCGAAAAGCTCCAGCGGCTTCGGTGTAAAAATATATGTAAATCACACTGCGCTTGAGCGCACCTTTGTAAATCACGACATTATGATCGCTAATTCACTGTAACTGCAGCTTATTGCTTCTTGTTGTAGTGTTCACTGCGCAACTACATTGGTTAACTCACTGTCACTATTATTATTTTTAGTGATTAGCTTATTATTATTATTATTTTATTTTTGTTAACAGAAAAACCGGGATTAAATAATTTGGACAAACCCTTGCTTAAACTTCGAATGTCTCTGAGATTGTTCTGATCACACAGATTCTTTACAAGTCCAATATGAACTTTAGAACTTATTTTTGTTAATAAATACAAAGTATGAAAAAGTTAAAAATTAAGGAAGCATTTCAGACCCCACAAAATATATGTTTTATTTGGAATAAGACGGTGATATAGTCGTCTCCGTCCATTTGTCTGCTTCTTATCGATGCTGGGAACTATTCAAAATTTTTTATTATACCCTGAACCCATTAAAAATGCGTGTAAGGGTATGTTGTATTTGTGCAAAATCCAAATGTATGTAACAGGCAGAAAGAAGCATCTCCGACCCCATAAAGTATATATATTCTTGATCAGCATCTTTGATGTAGGTGCTCCTAGTGCCTGCGCAGATCGAGTTTGTTTCCTATCATCGATAACTTACTCCGTTTCCAAGCAATCGATAAATCGATATCGATATCATGTTTTTTGGGCAATTTTGGTAAATAATAAGAGCTAGAGTCACCAAACTTGACATATGTTGTACAGTAATCACCAAAATAAAACAAGTAAGAGGTTCTAGTCGTGAGCTCCCGACTAGGGGATACCGTGAATCCTCTTCTTCCAACATCAAATGCATATATAAATTCTAATTTAAAAGCTATATGTCAACTTTGGTGACTCTAGCTCTTATTATTTACCAAAATTGCCCAAAAAACAGGAGTAAGTTATCGATTATCGGAAACAAACTCGATCTGCGCGGGCCCTAGGAGCACCTACATCTAAAATTTCAAGTCTCTAGCTCTTATAGGTTCTGAGATCCTTGCGTTCATACATACGGACGGACGGACAGACAGACGGACATGGCTAGATCGACTCGTCTATTGGTGCTGATCAAGAATATATACACTTTATGGGGTCGGAGATGCTTCCTTCTGACTGTTACATACATTTGGGTTTTGCACAAATACAACATACCCTTATACCCATTTTAAATGGGTTCAGGGTATAATATATATGTATTTAGAAATATTAACTTTTGCTGAGAAAGTCAAAAAATCATTTTTTTTTTCTAACGTGAAAACAATTTCTTGACTTACTGTATATTTGATACGATCTTTGAGATTTTGATCATTGCATTACTCATAGTCGGAAGTTAATAATTTTGCGAATTTTGCGATTATGTATACTTTATAGTAGGTACACATGTATATGTGCAAATATCTTTTAGAGGGCATCAATTAACCTATTATATTTCCATGTATGTATATGTATATTTATAAATGTACTTATGTAGCTGCTATTTTGTGAGTGGATACGTGAATGGATATGTATGTATGTGTGCGGTGCACAGAGCCAAGCGAATAGAAGTGTATGTATAAAGATACGAGATGATGTTAACATCGAAGAAGAATACCCGAGTCGTATCATTAAATATTTCACAGCTTGTTAGAAAATCAAGCACAAGAAAGACTCGCTGAAATACCCTAAAATGGTGATAAAAACGAGAAGTACACAACAACAAAACAAAAAAAATACATCTTAAATCAAAATGTGGAGGAGAAGGAAGCCACAAGCACGGAATGAGAATTAGGTAAGCCAACCCGCAGTCCATCAGACCGGCAGCAGCGGCAGTCGCAGAGCACAAGCAGCAAAGAAGGTACGAAAAGTAATGGGTAACAAAATAATCCACGCGTTCTCGAGACAACAAGCGTCTGCCAACTAGCGAGAACTCCAAAACATATCAACAGCACACTAACAATTTCAACACGGGCAGCGCCGTCAGCATCGGCTTCGGCAGCACGAACGGAACGAGACCGTCGATTCTACGAAAACTCATTAATTTCCAAGGATACACAATACTACCACAGACGTATTTGGGTATATGTATGTATGTTTGTTTGTTTGTATGTATGTATGTATGTATGTATGTATACGCACACACGAACAAAAACATTATTGCTTGTATGCATGCAAGCAGAAGAAGGGATATGTATACTTTTTTACAAACGCACATATGCCTACATACATATGTTTCTGTACGTTTGTTGCATGTATGCATACATGCTTACACACATTTATATTTTTTATACTTAAGAAATCAAACTGATCGCCGCACAGTGGGAAATCTACCTTAATATTGTTTCAATTTACAACTATTGACTTATTGTTTTTCACCTCAAAGTTATGAACATTCCGGTAAATTGTTTTATATTGGGGTTATGCATTAAAGGCCATTTTTTAAATTAAATCTTTGTTTTAAATGCACTCGGTACTGAGATACAGGCCAAAAATCTTACACTGCTATCGCATATATTAAGGATACGGGTTAAGATTTTTTATGTACATATACATATTTGTACATGGATATATGAATGTTCGTAGAACATACGTATGTACATGTATTTATAGAACACCAACGTTTTATTAGAGCGCCCGCAGGGGAGACGCCCTTTAAGATACCCCTTTAAATCTGGGATCGCCTAAGCCCATGGCTGATTATGCCTCGTAGTCTTTTTTAAAGCTTGAAATGAACATTGTTCCGCAGAATCTCCTTCAATGGTCAAAGATGTAAAGGTAAAAAGCTCGTTAACTGTTTTGTTATGGGCTTTAAAGCGGAGACAGAGACGACAACGCGTTGTTAACAAGTTATGTTTAGCACAACGCAGGCACGTCGTATTCGAAGACTACTAAAAATACATATGTATATACATACGTGTATATGTAAGTATGTATGTGCATATGAATTTACATATTTACTTTTTATCGCCATTTACTACCTAAACATAAGTATGTCGAATGCACATACATATATATATATCCATACATATACACAGGATCATTATAAAAAATTTGTTAGTTAGGTAAAGGCACGGATATAAGCCGGTTCGGAACGGAAATCCTAATATTTTTCCCATTACATCCTTAAAGCTAACCCAACCGGACGCATTTATTTCCAGCTAATCCGAACGCTAACTTTCAAGGGCATACATATGCATATACACATATAATTACAAATATTTTAAATATTATGGGAATGTATTGCTCCAGGCGATATTTTTAGCGTTAAGAAATAATTGTAATCATAAAATCGTCTATCAGACTTGCTATACTCTTTCAAGTTAACCTTAGTAAGATTTATAATGTTACTGCTTCAGCTGTGAGGTCAGCCTCAAGTTCAAATAAGATCGGACCCTATAAATTATAAATTCTAAAGATTATTCTACATCAGATCGATGAGCTACGTTCTGTTGGATCCGTCGATATACAAACCTTAAAAGCTAGAGCCGCGTGCTTGAGTCGCAAATCAATTACATTATTTTGATCAATATATTCTACCATTTCCATATTATCAATAAATATCGCAAGGAGACTTGATTTTCGAAGCATAAATCACAGATTAAGAGTATTTAACTTTTTGAAAGTGTTCCCGCTACCCGCTTTCCCAAAAGGAACGGTGTGTTTTTCCGTGGGTCTTTTTGTGACGTGTGAATTGGAATCTCGGTGCTTGGTTCACGGTATTTGCTGGCCAAACACTGCCTTGGTGCAGGTTCATACAAAAAGCTAAAAAACGGCATTTAAACTTAAAAAATCTTTAAAAACATGCAACAATATACAAAATTATGAGCGTACGCCTAAAAATGTAATTCTCGGGAAAAACAAAATATGCGATATATTTGACTTTTAAGAACGAAGATATTCTTCATGGCTTAAAAACAGGATATCGATTCTTATCGATTGCTTGGAAACGGAGTATGTTATCGATTAACTGAAACAAACTCGATCTGCGCGGGCACTAGGAGCACCTACATCATTTCAAGTCTCTAGCTCGGAGTTGCTTCTTTCAGCCTGTTACATACATTTGGATTTTGCACAAATACAATTTACCCTTATACCCATTTTTAATGGGTTCAGGGTATAAAAAGACAGAGAGAGTATAGTAAACGCGTGACTGGTACGCTATGCCCTACTCATACCTGGGCATGATCAGTGAAGTCCCAAAGGGTACATATACTGCAAGTATAGATTTGATAGCGGGAAGAGAGTTGAGTAGAGAACACTTGGTACAGGCTGTTCTATTGCAAAAAGTGAGATGTGGACGTAGTAGGAAGGACGGGGCGATAGTTTGTGGTAGGTCTAGAAGGCTTGAACACGAATTATAATTAGTATATGATTTTGAAAAGATGATCAACTGCAAACAAATTGAATTCCGATCGTTTGTATGAAGATATGCGTATATGTATGTAACAGTGTGTGTGTTTATGTGTGCCTGCCCACACACAAATAAACTTTCAGAAATACAGAAACATACACTCAAGCAAGTACATACATAAAATCATATACCCGAAACACACTCGCTTTATTTGTTTACTCGATCGTTTTAAGAGAACTTCCACACAGTTACGCACGCTTACACACATGTGAACATACATATATACACGTACATATGTGCATGTACTCACACAGTCAGGGTACATAAACCGCTGACGGCCGAAAGAAAGCAAAATATAGCCAACAGAAAACTGAAAACAAAAAACAAGAAATGAAGTAGCGACGAGCCGATCTGCATCACCTTGTTAGCACTATGGAACGGATGCTAAAGTTACAGTCGGCGGCAACGGCGACGGCGGCTGCAGCAGCCGGTTATTTACATATCTGCCCCACGCCAACTACGGCTTTGCCTTCAAATGTGAGCACATGTTTTTTGCCGTCTTTTTTAGTTTGTTTATAAAAAACAGCACGCAACGCATACGCATACATGCATACTTACGTACACAAGCGCAGAGGCATATGTATGTATGCACTGCCGTGCATATACATATGTACATTCATATATACATGCATGCACGAGAATTTTGAATCGAGTGTCCGTCCAACGAGGATATGCCCTGCACTTGGCTGCGAGTTTACATAGTTGGTTACATACACTACACGCATCTACTTTATTATTATTATTATTTTCTATAACTGGCCAACATGATGTAACTTGTAAGGTAATAAGTAGTTAAAATTTCTTTTTTTATTAATTAAAGAATTTTTATCTTTTAAGGTTATATACGTAAAATTTCAGTTGAAGATAAAAGTTTTACTTACTAAATACTGGACTGTGATCCGGCCTCGTCACTGTCTTGCTGCCCTTTTCCTAGGTGAAGAAAAGATTGTTATATATTGATTATATTAATAGTTATGGACAATGGTTTCTTTCGTGACACGAGCACGCAAGACTTATTTACAATATATTGTGTGATCAAATAAATGTGTAAATTCGTGTTGAAGGAGATATCTTCGACCCCATAGAATAAATACAAACATTA
Organism: Drosophila virilis; assembly: GCF_030788295.1. Taxonomy (NCBI): domain Eukaryota; kingdom Metazoa; phylum Arthropoda; class Insecta; order Diptera; family Drosophilidae; genus Drosophila; species Drosophila virilis. The sequence continues at coordinate 640,189 of NC_091548.1, forward strand.
TTGATCAGTATCAAGATATATCCAGGCAGTACATATGTTCACTATTCTCCACATATCTAATCCGCATGCAAAATGTCCGTAAGGGTATTTAATCTTCGGCGTGCCAATTCTAAACTTTTGCATTGTTATAATGGACTTTACAGTAGTCGCTGCCCCAAAAAACAGTTTAAGGAATCAAGAGTACCCGAATAGAGAACACCCTGCACCATTACCAGATGCACTTTTTTTAACCCATTCAATTGGCAATGCGAGCAACTTTCTAAAAAAATAAGTTTTCCTCACTTGTTTTCGCCTCTAGCTTAGGGCCGTACACACACCCACACATACGCACACACACACACACACACACACACACTAATACGACACGCATATGAATGAATGAATGAATGTGTGCGTGTGTAAACAGAAGTTCTTGAGCTATGCGCCGGCTACCACGTGCCTTGGCCACGTTGTCTCTAATCTTGCAAGTTACCGATCCTGATAGGATTTTCAGCGGTGCATTAAGATCTGCCGAAAAATATATACATATATTCATCACATTCATCAGCCTTTAATTTGTAACATAAAATGTATGTTGTTCTAATTGGAATTTTTTTTTATTATTGCATATTACGTAGAGAGGGAGCAGCATTTAAAAAATGAAATTGGCGACTTTAGCGCCGGAAACTTAAGAGTTATGCTCCGACTAGGAATATATGAACTTAATGGTGTTGAAGATACATACTTCCTTCTGGTTTTAACTTACATTTCTACATAACCATTAACTTTAAATTTTATAAAAGATATTAAGGCGTCGACAAAGTATTTTTTGATCGATCATTAGAAGAGCTCATTAGTAGTCTTTATTTTTGATATTGGTCACTACACCGTTATGTTTAAAAAACGAAAAAGAAGGGCTATCTTCGGCACGCCAAAGATCTAATACCCTTGCAGACCCAACCTTTTCATAATGCTCATAGTGCTTTGCCCCTATCTAAGAAGTACCGGGAAAATAGTATATACCGAGTTTGGTCAAGATATCTTGATAATCAAAGTGTTTTTTCATACGACTTAATTTTCGACCGATCGTTCCTATGGCAGCTATATGATAGAGTGGTCCGATCCTAATAAGATTTTGCATATATATGACGAGCATAGTAAAACTAATAAATGCCGAGTTTGGTCAAGATATCTTGAAAAACAAAATGTTTTTTCATCCAAAAACTTAATTTTCGACCGATCATTCCTATGGCATCTATATGATATAGTGGTCCGATCTTAATAGGATTTTGCATATATGAGGAGTAAAGTAAAACTAATAAATGCCGAGTTTGGTCAAGATATCTTGAAAAACAAAATCTTTTTTCATCCAAAAACTTAATTTTCGACTGATCATTCCTATGGCAGCTATATGATAAAGTGGTTCGATCTTAATAGGATTTTGCATATATATGAGGAGTAAAGTAAACCAAAAAGTGCCGAGTTTGGTCAAGAAATCTTGAAAAACAAAATGTTTTTCAAACAAAAACTTCATTTTCGACCGATCGTTCCTATGGCAGATATATGATATAGTGGTCCGATCTTAATAGGATTTTGCATATATATGAGGAGTAAAGTAAAACTAATAAATGCCGAGTTTGGTCAAGATATCTTGAAAAACAAAATGTTTTTTCATACAGAAACTTATTTTTCGACCGATCGTTCCTATGGCAGCTATATGATATAGTGGGCCGATCCAGCTGCGTGCAACAGAAAGAGGGAGTTCTGTAAAGTTTCATTAAGATAGCTTTAAAACTGAGGGATTAGTTCGCATAGAAACAGACAGACGGATTTGGCTATATCGACTCGGCTGTTGATGCTGATTAAGAATATATATACTTTCTGGGGTCGGAGATGTCTCCTTCTATGCGTTACACATTTCACAACAAAATTATAATACCCTCGGCAAGGGTATAAATATAGGATCGACCGACAACTAGTCTGTGGGTAATCTTAATTATCTTAATTAACCTTTTCATAATGCTTATAGTGCTTTGCCCGTATCTAAGAAGCACAGAGCAAATAGTTAATGACGAGTTTGGGAAAGATTTCATGATAAACAAAACAGGTTTTTCATAAAAAACGTAGTTTTCGACCCATCGTTCCTATGGCAGATATATGATATAGTAGTCCGATGTAAATAAGGTTTTGCAAAAATGAAGGGAGCATAGTGAAATCTTTAAATTCCGTGTTTAATCAAAATATCTTGAATGACAAAAAAGTTTTCCATACAACTTAATTTTCGACCGATAGTTCCTATGGCAGCTATATGATATAGTGGTCTGATCTTAATAGGATTTTGCATATGTATAAGGAGCAGAGTAAAACTAATAAATTCTAATTTGGTAAAATGTTTTTTCATACAAAAACTGAATTTTCGACCGATCGTTCCTATGGCAACTATATGATATAGTGGTCGGTCCCAGCTGGTATTGACATATGTGCTGCGTGCAATAAAAATAGTAACTTCTGCAAAGTTTCAGTAGGATAGCTTTAAAACTAAGAGACTAGTTCGCATAGAAACAGACAGACGGACATGGCTATATCGACTCGGCTATTGATGCTGATCAAGAATATATATACTATGGAGTCGGAGATGTCTCCTTCTTCTTACACATTTCACGACAAAATTATAATACCCTATGCAAGGGTATAAAAAAATATATAAATTCCAATCAGTCGCGATTATAGCTGTGGTAAAGATTACGGAATCCCAAATAGCAGAGTTAGTTTTAGACCGTATATATTAAAGGCACATATAGTTTGTAAATTCAGTTAAAAGAAGACAATTTCAAAGCAGTCACCTTTAATTGAGGAGATCAAAGTTTGAGTTTTATAAGGGCATTCATATCATACCTCACTCTCTGTTAAATCAATGAGGCTTGATTTTTCTTCGACTAAAAGGTTCTCGGATGATATTTTCTCATCCTCACGATCGCCTTCATCCTTAAATATTTTTACTTCGTCCGTGCTGCCTAAATCATCACCGGATGATCCATGACGCGTATGTGTATGCGGCATGGTTTAACTCTTCAGGATGTTGGCACTACTTGGGTGTTACCAAAATTATTTAAATATCGCCTCGCGTGTTCTTAACTCCACTCCATTTAACCTTATGTGGGTATCCTGTTCGAAAGATTTGCCGTCCATGTCGCTCCAAGCGAATCAACCAGATTAGAATAGCTCCTTTATACGCTAATGCCGAAACGCAAACATCAAGGTCCTTTTTACAATATTAAATCTGTAAGTTAAGCGTAAAACATGAATTTACTTTATGTTCATATAAGGTAAAAAATAAGATATTTTAGTCTTTGATAAACTTTATGATGGTTTTGACCAATTTTAAAAATGATATAGACAGAAATATTGAAAAAATCTTAGATGATAGAGTATTCCATAATAAAGCTTTATTTTTGGAAGAGGTTTATCTTACTCATAAAAGTTTTTAATTTGTTATCTATAAGTGAAATTATGCGATATATTATTTTATTATTGTTTATATATTATTATTCATATATTTGGCAGGCCGAAGATTTAAGCACATATCTGCAAGCCGTCTACAAGGGCATTAACTTTTCGGCTTGTCGAAAATACCTACATTCTTACGTATTATCCGAAGATAATATACGAGAAAGTTCCCATTAAATGTAAAATGTACTTAACAGCGGAGGTGGAAAGTCTACATTATATTATGTAGACATTATATTTGGAGGGAGCTATCAAAGGATAGGAATGAGACTTTTTTAATCATTTATATCCCCCATTTAAAATGTAAGTCTACCTCTACTATCTTAAACTCAGTGCCAAGAGTAATAATTTACATAAATATTTGTTAAAAAGTTCAGTCTATCGAGCGGTGAGAATCGTGAAGTCGAAAAATAAATGTTCTTTCACTGAACCTTTCTCTATTTCTCAATTTGATCGGATCGTAAGAACACTTTTCCTCCATTTCCCGATCGTGAAAAAATTTATTTGAAATTTTCGTGTTCTTAAGATTGAAGCAGAAAAATTAACATTCGTTAATTCAACTTGTCTATTGAACTTTCACAAAGATCTTTCAAAGTTCTTTTACGCTAAGCTTAATGATAATGGGACTAAACATAAACTTAAACATAAAACCCCCTAGAATATCCTTGAATCGCCTTTTTCAATATTTTTATAAGATCCTTGTATATGACCTTGAATCCGAAATGTCAACCACAAACCTTTCACTACATTTCCACCAACGGATGGATTTTGCGAAAAGTGTAATACACCTGTCAAATAATTCAAGCAAAAATATATGTAAATGGGTTTGAAGCTTATCGGTTTTCACGTTTTTCACTCAATTCTATTCAATCTTCAAACAAGAAATAACAAGAAATCTTCTATTCGACGCAGATCTAATACCCTTGTGGAAATTTGGCTTACGGGTATACTGGTATGTTGGCAAAAGAGCGAAGCTTTTACAAACTGGGTTTTGTGAAAATATCGTGTTTCTTATCTGCATAAGATGTATTTTTATGATAAGACTTTCATAGGGTCGACTTATAAACTAACAATGCACTCAAATACATTTCCAACGATCTACATAAAAAATCATTTAAGGCGTTCCACACATTTTGTGCAAAATCTAAATTCTTTCGGTGGAAAGTGCATTTTTAAGTTTTTTTTTTTTTTTTTTGGATAATTTTAAGTTTTGTCCAATTTGCATCAATTTTATTTCGAAAAATGTACATAAGTATATAATGAATACGTGTTTACCAATGTGGGACATTCCCCTCGCAATAGTGGTAAATTGGCGGAAAACATTTGTGGGAACGTTGTTTATTTACGGTCCACTCAGTTTCAAATTCATTTCAAAGCTTTTTGAGAACAAAGGTTTTATAAAATGCGTGCTTTGGGCAATGCCGGTTTGTACCCGCTAGTTATATATAAAAGACGAGTTTGGCATAATATCTAAAGTAAAAAGGCAGATTAAGATACAGAGGTCCGATCCGGAATACAGATCTATTCTTAGTTTCAAAGTAAGAAGTTCTAGTCAGGAGCTCCCGACTAGGGAATACCCTAAGCCTTCTTATTCCAACACCAAATGAATTTAAAAAAAAAAGTTCCCTTTGCAGGTGTCGACTCTACTCAACAGCTACACCAGCAAAATAAAATAAAAATACTTTCGCCGGTAGGGCTCGAACTCGCGACAGACCGCACCACTTGCTATGCCTCTTCTCAGCAGCCACACCAACAATTAAGTACTTATGATAAAAAAAGGAACTTAAATAACATTACAGAAAAAATCGCAATTACCATGCTGTTAGAATGCGAAGCAGACGCGCTTGAATGTGTGTGTGTACATGTATGCAGAAATTCTAAACGATGCTGCTCTATTCAATTGCGCAGTTGCATATAACTTTGGTTTTTTCTTAACCGTACTTTATGAAATTTTCTAAGATATAGTTTATTGTACCATATAATATTTATGTATACTGAAAAAGCCAATTGCGTTTAAATTGGTGCTTAAATTGTTTGGCAATAAAAGTTGGGCTATTAACTTGATTTATAGCTCTGGGGAAGTAGCTGGGAGGTGGCGATAGGTATAAAATGTAAGATACTTGACAAATATATAATATTCCAGAAGCAACATATCATGTTTGGTGACTTTAGCTCTTATTGTTTACCCAATTTTCTTAAAAAACAGGATGTCGATATCATTTGTTATCGATTGCTTAGAAACGAAGTAAGTTATCGACTATCGGAAACAAGCTCGATCTGCGCAGGCACTAGGAGGTCCTACAGCTAATTTCAAGTCTGTAGCTCTTTAAGGTTCTGATATCCTTGTGTTCATATGTACATACGGGCAGACGGACGGACAGACGCACAGACGACATGGCTAGATCGACTCAGCTGTTGATGCTGATCAGAAATACTCAAAAAGTCAAAAATCGTTTGGAAAAATATATTGTTTGGTTCTGACTCGGCTGATTTTAGGAGATGTTTTTGAAGTCCAGACTCGAACCGTTGGAATGCTGGTCAGGGCAATGGCCTGAGTTAAAGAATCCATATCGAAGTGCTCTGTCACTTTTATAGCGGAATAGATGGGACATACATAAATCCTGTTGGCCAAATCCCACGATATTATAACCAAATTCTTCAGACACTAAATATATCCTATAATTGCCATGGAAACTACTCTTAATGTAGAGGTGATCTTAGGCGAAAAAAGCAGCTAGGTATGTACTTTATTATGCTCACCAATTAAATTTAATGAAAACACTGTTGTTGAATTTAAGTTTGACATCTACTTATGATTCTGCATACGTCCTAGTATCACCTAATAGATTGAAAAATCTTTTAACTTGTATCTTCTAAATTATAACGCATAGAAAGAAATATCTTCGACAGCTAAAGCATATATGTTCATGATCCACATTAGCATGCAAGGTAGTCTCTCATTAATAGGGCTATGGTAATGAATCTTTTCCTAGGTGCGTCTTTCTTTTGCAGGCAGTCTATATAATCGATCGAAAATGAAAATTATCTCGAGCAAACTCGTAATTTTTTGGTTTCACTACTACACTTGAGACCAATCTTATCATAAGCTGACCACATTGATATTTCTTTCAGTTGCATGTGTATCAATTTCACCAGTCTATTCTGATCGCTACCAAGCGAAGACTGCAAAATATTGTGGCATTTCGAAAATTGGTATTTACAACATTGAAATTGTTTTCGGCTTTCTTCGACCCTTTTAGAAAGTTGGCTTTCGGCTTGCAACTTCCCAGTTGGTTAGACGCTTAAGATGTCTTGAAAAACCAAAATGCTGTTCGTACAAGAGCTATATTTAGACCGATCTTTACTTCGGCAGATTTAGCATAGCGAAGGTCGAAGATCAGATAGCTGACCCCATCAAAGAGAGAGAGAGAGAGAGAGAGAGAGAGAGAGAGAGAGAGAGAGAGAGAGAGAGAGAGAGAGAGAGAGATAGAGAGATAGAGAGAGAGAGAGAGAGAGAGAGAGAGGGAGAGGGAGAAAGAGTGAGAGAAATCAAAATCCCAGTGCCTACTAAAATGGAGTTAAATGAGAAAGAAAGGCTATCTTCGGCACTCCGAAGACTATACCCTTGCAGACCCAACCTTTTCATAATGCTTGTACTGCTTTGCCCGTATTTAAGCGGACAGAAACAGGCACTTCTGCAAGGTTTCATAAAGATACCTTTAAGACCGAGAGACTAGTTCGCATAAAAACAGACAGATGGAAATATCTATATCGACTCGGCTGTTAATACTGATGAAGAATATATATACTTGAAGGGGTCGCAAATGTCTTCTTCTATGCGTTACACATTTCACGACAAAATTATAATACCCTCTACAAGGATATACAAATAGGCATAGAAAGTTGTGTAAAAATCATCATAACAGACACGCAGATCCCAAAATATACATATGTATATTGATTAGGACGACAAGCTCAGTCGATCCCAATACATTTGTTCCGGGTTGTATAAAAACAAAGACATCAAATTTAAAATATGTTTTTATATTTTTCTCAAGGCACCTTTAATAGTTTTATAACTAACTAAAACGAGATAGAAAGGCTCTCTTCGGCCCGCCGATGATTTAATACCCTTGCAGACCCAACCTTTTTATAATGCTTATAGTACTTTGCCCATATCTTAGAAGCACAGCGAAAATAGTTAAGGCCGAGTTTGGGCAAGATATCTTGATAAGCAAAAAGGTTTTTAATCAAAAACCTAGTTTTCGACAGATGGCAGATATATGATACAGTGGTCCGATCCAGCTGATTTTGACAATTGTGCTGCGTGCAACAGAAAGAGGGACTTCTGCAAAGTTTCATTAAGATAGCTTTAAAAGAGACTAGTTCGCATAGAAAGAGACAGACGAACATGGCTAGATCGACTCGGCTATTGATGCTGATCAAGAATATATACACTTTATTGGGTCGGAGATACTTCCTTCTGCCAGTTACATACATTTGGATTTTGCACAAATACAATATTCCCTTATACCCATTTTTAATGGGTTCAGGGTATAAAAAACCGGAACAGTAATCGCACTTTTTTCACAGCTGTACATATGTATGAGTATTATGCCATTCCCGCTTTCTTAAAGGGATATGCGTGAATACAAACCAGCTTCTCAGTATATGTATTAATGGGTCACAATAAACATATCAACCTTCTAGCAGGTAGTGCGATTATCGAAAACTCGTGTATATTTATAAAGGTATGTATGTTGATAAGTCGATATGTCATATTGTTTCCTATTAATATAAAAGGTCTCAGTCACCCGACCTATCGACCAACCGACCGACCGATCGAGATCGAGAAGAGGTCTTCCTAGAACAAGAGTTTTGTTGAGTGCCCTGCCCTGCTCTACCCGACCCGCCGCCACTCTCTCTTTCGAAGAGACGAAATTCACATGCAGAAAGCAGCCAATGGAATACGAACAAACATGTGAAAGACATACATAAGCACATATTTACACACACACACACATGCATGCATACTTGAGCATTTCAAAACGTCCGAGAGTATCTCTGTGTGTTTGTGACTCTGCGTAGGGCTATGTGAAGTTCGAGCGGGCATCATAATGTACATACATACATATATACAAGATTTGTATGTACCTGGTGAGGTGCGGGCCTCGCAACAGATTGTGATTGTCAGCGTGTGTGCGTACGTGTGTGTATGTGTGTGTACTCGCAGCAGGGAATAGGGCTAACTATTAGTTCAAGGTAACAAGCGAACCAAAAACCACGACGACGACGACGTCGACGACGAAAACAATAACAGTGGCGGCATAAAACTAATGACACAACGAGTTTCTATTTAGAGACGCGATTGTAGGATATCAACAGGTAGAAAAAAACGAGCGTAACAAAACAAAAAGAAGAGAATACGAAAAATGTTTCGTATTTTCAGCAAATAAACCTTTTTATGTATATACACGCATATAAACAAACATCAATCTATATATATACATGTGTGTGTGGGTCTGTGTGTGTGTTCAAGTATTTGTTTTTGCGTGAATTCGACGAATTTACGTTATGATTTTCGTGCCGTCAACTTGAAAACCAATCTCTAAGGGTACATATGTAAATACATGAACACATACAAATGTAATACAGTTTTACTTACATTTTCTTAGGTTGTTTATGCGTACTTTTTTAAAGAACGCAAAATATTGCATTTTCACTCGGCCGACGGTAAAACAGAAAAACTGCACTTATTCCGTATTTAAGTTCTTGGAATATTTCGCTTTGTTTTCGGTTTAACGATTCGACACTGGCCCGAGAAGATTAGAATCGGCGACAATCCTCACTAAAAAATTGGCACTCATTTGACACTTTGCAAATATATACATACATGTACGTGCACTCTGATAAAGATATGTATGTATGTATTCATATACATATATATATATATATATACATTTAAAAGCACACGCATACGTTAATTGTAATATTTAAAGCAATATTGGATATACATTATTTATGCAAAACTTTATTGCATATATTATATATTATTAATTATTTTATTTTATTTGATTCATTTGCACTTATTTAATTTTTTTTATTCTTGACAACTTTTATTCGTCACACGCACTTGCCGCTACCACACACACACGCACAGAAACACACACAAATATACACAAGCGAATGCAGACGATGACGATCGCGATCGTAAAGCAACACGTTACACATACAAAGGCAGACACATATGTGAACAGATACAGATACAGTCATATGTATGCATCAGTATTTGTTGATTTACATATACTTATACATACGCCAGTGATATATGTATCTAAATTTCGTTAAGCAGCATAAATTTGACCCGACGGCGCGATCTTTTCCATGTAGAACTTTTTTTTCTTGAACATTATCAATATAATATCTATAAAGGGTTACTGCTACAACATATATTTTTTCAATTGTATTTATAATGCTGTAAATTTATAATTAAAAACGCTTGAAAATATCACACAACCGCTCTCCAAACCTCGCGCAACAAAAACTGAATAATTTACAGAGCTCCGATGCTTCCGTAACACAACTGAATACTGTTATTAACAGAAACCGCTGTAGACACATTTCAAAAGGGCACTGTTACAATAACAGCTTAACTGTTAATGAAAAACAGCTGTAGCTTTGGAGTAAAGTATCGATAAGTTAAAAATTAAAATCGATTTTTTCTCGTTATCTCTATGTATTTACCAACACGAGTACTAATATAAGTAATGGGATTCCTGAAATTATTTTTGATTTGTGAACACTGATTTGGATTAGAGTGTGCGACACACTCAATAAAATAGTTTTCTAGTTTAGTTGCAGAATTTTTTGTTATAGCGGTAATTTCACCATTTAAAACCTTGTTCTAAATCAGATTTTAACAGGTGTAAACAAACATCTCGTCTATTTTTCCGAAGAAAACAGTTACACAAGCAAGCAAAACTATGTCAGCGCAGCCTCAAAGATGATTTCATTAAATCTTTACTGTGGTCACAAATTCCTTGCTCTTGCTGAGCTGATCGACGAAATCAAAATCAGGAATCCCACTACTATTACTCACATCGGCGAGTTTATTACTCGTTACAAATACAAAAGCAGCTGATGCCTGGATGTATGTTATCGATATACTAATTTGGTATATAAACTACGCAATAATATTATTCGATGCTTCACAGCGGCCTTATCAATAAGACTACCTAATTTAGTGGTTAAATCTAACATTTTGAAAGTACTGCTCTTTAGTCACGACAAATAATTTTTAGATCTGTACTTATTTTTATTTTGGGCAGAGGGTACATTCGTCACAGGCTCAAATATATCGCCAGCTGCAGGCGATACATACATACGCATAGCTCGCATATGCATGTTAGATAAAAACGCGTTTTTTCTTGAATCATACCAAAGTAGAGTTGCATGCTATTTAATAAAATATGCGTTATGGCAAAAATATTTTGTCAGCTTAAAACAGATACAAATACATAAGAAAAGTGAAACATGTCTCCGTTAACATTTTATTTAAAGCGTTTGAAACCCATCGGATAACATATACTAGACTTTTACGTATTTTCGGAACAGTTTTTGGATGCAAGACATTATTATAACCAGGCGACTAACAATTATGTTGCCAAAATTTAAATACTGCTTTCTCTCTTACTTCTATCTGTATTGGATGGCCCGCTAATCAGCCAGTTAGGAAATACAGTTTAGTATATATTTAAAACTGCACATTTTATCGTGCTGAAATTAAGTACGGTAGAAATATTTGAAAGAATTATTTATTTAATTTTCCGTTTAAAATCATGTGTTACTATAAATGTATTAATAAAAAATCAGTTATATAGTATAAGAATAACTAGGAAATCTTTATATTGCGTAGGTGAAGGAACATTTCCCTTCCTGGTAGATCAAACATCGCAGGCTGCCCATATTTTAAATTAACTTAACTTTGATTAGGGAAACAATATCGGGAAGAGGTAATTATTCTGAAAAACAAAAAAATACTGTTATTTTATGTAAATCAATTTGATTTTTTAAATTTGCGTGGGATAATCAGTTCTACTATCTTATATCAAACCGTTTACATGGAATTTCAATATTAATAAAAGTTCATCATAAAAAGATAAATTTGTATTAACTTTTTATTAACTTACTTTGCTAGATTTAGCTCTACCCCAATTAAGAAAAGAAAAATGGTTCTATAGGTTTCACACCTGTAAGGATAAATATATCAATATCAGCTTTTACAAACTGCTCATATTAGATTATTCCAAAAACCTTACTTTGAAGTAAATGCGTCGCCAAAATTAGTCGTCCTCTTAGTCATTCACATTGCCATATACTATAAAGATATAATGGTATGATTAATATAAAATTACAGGAACTATTTTTAATAATAAATGTATATAACTAACTAATATATATATAAACGATATTTAATTGTACTATAAATACCAACGAACCTTGTTGAACGGCTTTGAATATCCATCTTGTACACGTACATCTGCCTGAAGAAAATGGTAGAATAATTTAATATAAATCTTATGTTTAAATGTCAGTTAACTTTTTGCTTGTATATTCATTACAAATAATCTTAGATATTTACGTCTCTGTTTAAACAAGCAGAACATTACCAAGTTTAACAAATACATTTAACTTAAGGAATAATAAATGTTTTTTGAGTTCTCGTATTGATTTAAGTACATATTGGAAAACAAACCGACTCCATTCTTTGCGTATATAAATATATTAATTTCAGTGGATTGCTTTATCATTTATAGTTTAAATGCTGGGGAATCCGTAGATATATCATCATATTTTCTGGCATTAAAATTGACATATATAAGAAAATGGTTTTTCGAACCTTTGTATCATATGCATCGCCAAAATTAGTTGTCCTCTTAATAAATCACATGGCCTTACACTGCAAAGAGATAAGTGTATTATTAAAATAGGATCATTAGTGCTATTGTAAATAACAAATGTAATTCAAATATCAGAATTTAATAATTTTGCGTTGGATTAGGAACAGTTCTCTTCATGGTAGATCGAAGCGAGCTGGGTAAGTTTGTCATCACGATTTAATCGATATTACATTTTTTTTATATATACAAACGAACCTTGACGATAAATGTTTAACGGCCTGGTATATCTATCAATTAATTTCCTGTCCACGGTCAGGTCATCTGCATGAACAAAAATTTGAATTCACTTAATAATGATCTTAAACAGTTTAAATGTCTGGTTTAGTTTAGACCTCGTATATTATTCATAGATCTCTTCTCTACTTCTCTACTCTCTTCTAATGGCCAAGTGGCATATAGCTGAGTTTAACAAATAGATTTAACTTAAGAAATAAGAATAAAAGTTTTTGAGTCCATGTATAGAACAGCGAAGTAAATAAGTTTGAATTTCTACAATTTAAACGTAAAAGAATTGTGAGATTAACTAGCTATGAGGAAAAATTTGAATTGACTCTTATTCGGATTTATTCATATTTTAATTTCAGTAGATTGCTTTTTCATTTATAGTTTAAATGCTGGGGAATCCGTAGATATATCATCATATTTTCTGGTATTAAAATTGAAATATATAAGCAATATGTTTATCGAACCTTTGTAGCATATGCATCGCCAAAATTAGTTGTCCTCTTAATAAATCACATGGCCTTACACTGCAAAGAGATAAGTGTATTATTAAAATAGGATCATAAGTTCTATTGTAAATAACAAATGTAATTCAAATATCAGAATTTAATAATTTTGCGTTGGATTAGGAACAGTTCTCTTCATGGTAGATCGAAGCGAGCTGGGTAAGTTTGTCATCACGATACAATCAATATTAAATTTTGAATATGTCAACGAACCTTGAGGATAATTGTTGAACGGCTTTGGATATCTATCCCGTATGCGACCATCTGCCTAAGGAAACAGGTCATTTAATTTAATATTAATATATTTATCTTCTCATAAATAAATAATTTAAAATATATGTTTTTGAGTCCTTACATACAAGTAAATGTTTAAATGTCTTTTAAAATATTTTAATTTCAGTGGATTGCTTTATCATTTATAGTTTAAATGCTGGGGAATCCGTAGATATATCATCATATTTTCTGGCATTAAAATTGACATATATAAGAAAATGGTTTTTCGAACCTTTGTATCATATGCATCGCCAAAATTAGTTGTCCTCTTAATAAATCACATGGCCTTACACTTGCAAAGAGATAAGTGTATTATTAAAATAGGATCATAAGTTCTATTGTAAATAACAAATGTAATTCAAATATCAGAATTTAATAATTTTGCGTTGGATTAGGAACAGTTCTCTTCATGGTAGATCGAAGCGAGCTGGGTAAGTTTGTCATCACGATACAATCAATATTAAATTTTGAATATGTCAACGAACCTTGAGGATAATTGTTGAACGGCTTTGGATATCTATCCCGTATGCGACCATCTGCCTAAGGAAACAGGTCATTTAATTTAATATTAATATATTTATCTTCTCATAAATAAATAATTTAAAATATATGTTTTTGAGTCCTTACATACAAGTAAATGTTTAAATGTCTTTTAAAATATTTTAATTTCAGTGGATTGCTTTATCATTTATAGTTTAAATGCTGGGGAATCCGTAGATATATCATCATATTTTCTGGCATTAAAATTGACATATATAAGAAAATGGTTTTTCGAACCTTTGTATCATATGCATCGCCAAAATTAGTTGTCCTCTTAATAAATCACATGGCCTTACACTGCAAAGAGATAAGTGTATTATTAAAATAGGATCATAAGTTCTATTGTAAATAACAAATGTAATTCAAATATCAGAATTTAATAATTTTGCGTTGGATTAGGAACAGTTCTCTTCATGGTAGATCGAAGCGAGCTGGGTAAGTTTGTCATCACGATTCAATCAATATTAAATTTTAAATATGTCAACGAACCTTGAGGATAATTGTTGAACGGCTTTGGATATCTATCCCGTATGCGACCATCTGCCTAAGGAAACAGGTCATTTAATTTAATATTTATCTTAAAAAGTTTAAATATCTTTGTAAGTAAATCATAAAGAATCTCATATATTTATATTTATCTTCTAATAAATAAATAATCTAAAATATATGTTTTTGAGTCCTTACATACAAGTAAATGTTTAAATGTCTTTTAAAATATTTTGATTTCAGTGGATTGCTGTTTCATTTATAATTTAAACGATGGGGAATCCGTAGATACCTTAAAATATTTTCTGGCATTAAAATTGACATATATAAGCAATACGTTTTTCGAACCTTTATAGCATATGCGTCGCCAAAATTAGTTGTCCTCTTAATAAATCACATGGCCTTACACTGCAAAGAGATAAGTGTATTATTAAAATAGGATCATTAGTACTATTGTAAATAACAAATGTAATTCAAATATCAGAATTTAATAATTTTGCGTTGGATTAGGAACAGTTCTCTTCATGGTAGATCGAAGCGAGCTGGGTAAGTTTGTCATCACGATACAATCGATATTACATTTTGAATATGTCAACGAACCTCAAGGATAATTGTTAAACGGCCTGGGATGCCCATTAATCAATTTCCCGGATACGGAAGGCATCTTTTTTTTTTTTTTTTTGTTTTTTGCAAAACTCACCACTTTTTTATCTTCCTGCTCCTATTAAAATTGAAGTGGCGAGCATCTTCGGAGCGTAGAGCCAGGAAAATAAACCATTCAAAGTCTGAAACTATAGAAAATCATGAATTAATTTAAATAAAAAATATTTTTGCTCCCTTAGCATTGCTTGAATAAGTTCAGTTGCGAAGGTGTAACTTTCATCAATTACATTGTTCAAGAGTAGCAAATAATAAAAATTCATCAATAATCAAATTTCACTGTGTTTGAGTAAAATAAAAAAAACTAACCTTGCAACTGCAAAGGAAGCATTACGAGTTACTTTCTATAATGCGCAATGTGTCTGAAATGAAAGAAAATAGAGAATTAATATCACATATATAATAAGGTAAAAAAAAAACAACGATTTTAGTAATTAAGTTCAGTTGTATAGATGTAATTTTCATCAATTACATTGTTGAAGAGTAGCAAATAATAATAATTCATCAATTGTATAAATATTTATATATTATATCAGCTTACCCTTTTATTTGTCTTCTGCTGCAATTCGGGGATTCCTGCGAGTAATAAAAATACATATTTATGTAAACAACAAATGTAATTCAAATATCAGAATTTAATAATTTTGCGTTGGATTAGGAGCAGTTCTCTTCATGGTAGATCGAAGCGAGCTGGGTAAGTTTGTCATCACGATACAATCGATATTACATTTTGAATATGTCAACGAACCTCAAGGATAATTGTTAAACGGCCTGGGATGCCCATTAATCAATTTCCCGGATACGGAAGGCATCTTTTCTTTTTTGTTTTTTTGCAAAACTGACAACTTTTTTATCTTCCTGCTCCTTTTAAAATTGAAGTGGCAAGCATCTTCGGAGCTCAGAGCCAGGAAAATAAACCATTCAAAGTCTGAAACTATAGAAAATCATGAATTAA
Organism: Drosophila virilis; assembly: GCF_030788295.1. Classification (NCBI taxonomy): domain Eukaryota; kingdom Metazoa; phylum Arthropoda; class Insecta; order Diptera; family Drosophilidae; genus Drosophila; species Drosophila virilis. The sequence continues at coordinate 656,277 of NC_091548.1, forward strand.
TTTAAATAAAAAATATTTTTGCTCCCTTAGCATTGCTTGAATAAGTTCAGTTGCGAAGGTGTAACTTTCATCAATTACATTGTTCAAGAGTAGCAAATAATAATAATTCATCATTAAATTGTATAAATATTTATATATTATATCAGCTTACCCTTTTATTTGTCTTCTGCTGCAATTCGGGGATTCCTGCGAGTAATAAAAATATATATTTATGTAAACATATATATTGGCATTTTATTAACAAAATCAAAATTGTTCATTTGGCACTCAGCTTGATGTTTTTCAACAAAGTTGTCAGAGACGAAAAATAAAACATCATTGAATGTCAAACGCAAACATATCAAAATATTACTCACCGTTTTGGATCTGATAGATGTGCATGGTTTCTGTAAAGAGAAAGAAACATAATACCCCGAGAATACCCAGCAAACCAGTATAAAGTAAAATATTACAATTTTTATATTTATTTTGTTGTTTATATTGAAAGACAGAGTCTCTGAATGCATTGGTTTTCCATATATGCGCACTTTGTCCAAAGCAAGCTTATACAGCTTCCTGCACGGGAGGCTCGTAGCCCTCGGGACGATCAATTACGGCTCCCTCGGCGGAAACGACGGCCTCTGTGGTCTTGCCGCCTCCATCGCCATGGAGCTCCAGAAGTTTGGACACATCGAAACGCGGCTTCTTGAGTACTTTCACCTTGCGAATGTACACATCGTGCAATGGATAGATACGCTGACAGCTCTTCTCAATATCCTTGGCAATAGAATCCAAAGCCAGCTTGTTAACCAACTGCTTCAGATCAGCGCCGCTAACCTCATTGGTGATGATGTCCGTCATGCGGGCGCGTATCTTACGGACCTGCGACTGCTGGGCATAGCATGTCTTGCGTTGCGATTGCTGGTCCTTGGACGTAAATCCAATGCAAAAGACGCGCAAGAGGTATCCATCGACGGTCTTGGCCTCCACGATCGCCTCGATGAGAGTTTGCCATTTCTTGACCATCGATCTGTTTGTGAGAAGCGCACACGATGTAACCCACTCACATAGGCCACACACACATATATACACATACATGTGCGTATGTATGTATAAACGCATGGCCGCATCAATGAAAATTCTAACGCACTCACCTGTACTTGTCTGTCGTCAAGTCCATGCCGTGGAAATTGCAGAGCACGTTGCGATCCTGCACATCTTCAGCAATCAGACGGAATTTGCGGAATGAGCGCTCTGGGTCAATATCTTTTTGCAAGTCGGCTAGCGATACTTCAAAAACACGACCTTTCAGGTAGTCAGAGGCAATTCTTTGGCCCTGAGTGCGGTTCACGAGGGTCTTGCCAATCTGCCTGGTTTGAAACATGTTCGGTGCTTTAACATCGTACCAATCCTTGCGGGAGAATGGATCGACCACCTTCTTTTTGCCACCTTTTTTGCCGCCTTTCGAGAGACCCTTATTTTTGCCGACCGCCATCGTAAACGCCTAAACCGGAAAAGGTCGAATCACGTTGAGTAAGCTGTCAAAAGAAGGAAACTGTAAGCAGTGTTGATAAATGCCTGAAAACTGCCGCAGGGCTGCCTTAATCGAAACGATTTTCGATAAATGCAAGAATACTAATACGGGATGCTTAAAATAATAAACAGCTAGCACCAAAACATGTTTTTATATATGATAAATTAGAATTATATAATTTATAACTGCTGTTTCGTTAATTAAACCAGTTTGAAGCTGAATGGCACATAGCTTGCTTTCGCATAACCAATATATCTAAGTATATTATTTATGTACTTAAGCAAAGATACTGAATATTAAATATGAAAAATTCTCTTAAATATTTTCTGTTGTGGATAAGTGACTTAATAAGTTCACAGCGGAAAAGCCGCGGGTAGATGCTATAAATTTTGACAGTTAAAAAATGGCTTAAATGTTAAATAATAATAATAAAATAATATAATAAAAAATTATAATGATGCTGAGGAGAATACAAAAACATCGCTTACAGTCGCATTACGCGTAGCCAAACAAGCAAATATAATAAACAAATATCGCGCAACATAAAGTTTTTCAAAGTTTTTTCTTTTTGTTAGAAAATTTGTAGTTAAATAAACTCATATGAATAACAACTAGAACACTCGATAAGAACATTATTATAATATATATAAATATTGTCAATGGATGTATATCGTTTATTTTTTATTTTCAAATAAAAATTAAAATAAAATAAATCAAAATAATAAATTAAAAATATATTAATTACTATAATAAAATGAAACGATGTATTTTCCATCGTCATTCGTTAAGTCTGCAGTGTATAGACGGTTTATTGCATGAAATTTGGTATTTTACTGCTTGCAACACTTGGTCACATCGTCAGTTATTCATCGCATCCATTTTTGTTCTGCTTAGTTCCTTTTAAATTATTTTTGTAATCAAAGAAGCTTCTATTTGTTTTTCTCATAAACAATATTTACGACATTTTGTTTTATTTAGTGCTAGCACACAAAATAGAATTTAAGCATCCGTTCCAAAAGAAAAGAACATTGCTCACACGTCTTTAATGTTATACGGATGCGGCTCTGGCATCGGACATCGGGCTTCATAAAAACTCCATTTCATAGCCTATGGATGGATTCTACGCTTAACTCTTGATCTCAAAATAAATAACTACATATGTATATGTAACGGCAAATCAAGTGTACAAATTTATTAGGAAATTATAGTGTAAGCGTGAAATTAATTGAAATCTAGCTGTGCGTCTAAGTCCAACAGAACTCTCGGAAAGTTTCCTAAAAAGTAACTTCATAATCCTCTTCATAACATATGTGAATAATTTGCATACATTTAAACAAACAGAACTTTGTATGTAGCATATTTTGGCATAACCTGCAATGTACAATAACTAAAACAGTAATGGATCCAAATAACTTTGCCTATGAACATTATGGGATATTAGTTCAAAACGATGAGGAAGGAATTCCCAAGTCCGATGAGCTTCGCACTCTAAATGTGCAAAATATAAGTAACAGTAAGTATATATAAATCTATAGTTGAATAGACAATGTCACGAGGGGCAAAGTTACAATATATTTATATATAAATATATATATATATATATATATATATATATATATATATATATATATATATTTCATTGATATATATATATATATATATATATATATATATATATATATAAGCTCCAGCGTGCAGACGTTTTTAATAATTATGTTACAAAGGGACACGGTTATTAATTGCAAATAAAAATGGCTTATATAATTGCATTATGCGTTTTGTCAGTCTTAAGCTCAGAGGACATTGGTCAGAGCGCCAGGATGGTGCTTGTTTCACAGAATGACTCATATGCACAGGTGGAAGCACATAATAACATAAACATTGATGGCAAATCATTGCTGAAGACGGCAAAAAATATTTGCCTATCAACTAAAATGTAAGTACAAGCTTAGAAACTCCGCTTTTATTTTAAAACTTAATCAAAAACTTTTGCAGGCAAGCTCAAAACATGAACGCCAACAACTTGGAACTGCAAACGACAAATCAATTTATCGAGGAATCTGAAAAAGACGTTACACAAGACCTGGTGAATTGCATGCAGCAGTTGCGTCAGCACGACAGCGCTAAAGAGCCTTCTAATGATTCGGAAGCTATGGAGAGAAAAAACATTTCATTGATGACGGCAAATGGAAAGTCCAGACGATGGGAGCAAAAATTAGTTCAAATCAAAACAATGGAGGGGGAGTTTAGTGTAACTATGTGGGCTTCTGGGACATCGGACGATGAGTATTCCAGTTCTGATCAAAATGCAGAGGACGTCGACTATTTGAATGGAAATGAAAATGCCCTTCAAAACGCTGCATCAAACAAGACATTGAGCCCAGAACAGGTTAAGAAAAATGACACAGTATTACATCAGCAACAGTTGTTTTTCCAGCAACAGCAAGAACAATTCCTTCAACTTCAGCCTCATTTGATTGTTCCATTATCTGGGTCAACTGGCTCAATGGATAAGGCCAACAGCAACTCTAAAAGAAGTTTAAATTGCGAGACGCATACATCGACATTTACAGTTGTGTCGCAAGGATGTCGGCTTATTAACGAAGAATCGCTTCTGACTACGGAGAATCAATCATTAGTGCCAAATGACATTGATTGTGATATAATGAACGAGGTAGCTGCCACAGGATCGGTACCCTTTAGTGTGGTTCGTCAAGGTAGCGCTATTAAACAATGTTTTGGTATCTAGGCTCTTGATGAAATCACTCGTGTAATACGATAATCTTGATTTATTTATAGCAGCGCCATCAACTGACATTGTGGCAAATGGTACTGATGCATCCGATCCTTCGCAGTTTGCCAACGATAAAAAGATTGCTTGCCCTCATAAAGGATGTCATAAATACTTTCGGGACTCGTCCGCAATGCGTAAGCACTTGCATACACACGGTCCCCGTGTTCACGTCTGTGCAGAATGTGGAAAGGCATTTGTAGAAAGCTCTAAACTAAAGAGGCATCAGCTGGTACACACGGGCGAAAAGCCATTTCAATGTACTTTTGAAGGCTGCGGGAAACGATTTTCGCTAGACTTTAATTTGAGGTAAAATTCAAAACCTTTCTTAATATCGAAATTTTACTTGAGAACATGTTTTTTTTTATACTTACAACCTTCTGCTTAGATGTAGGCTCTAACAGCGTCACAGATAAAATTAGTTGTGAGAAGGAGCACAGCTGGCCGAACTGGCTAATAAAACACCTCCATCGGTCGGTGATGCTTTTTAGAAAATTGTATTCTTTACCTTAGCATATAGTTCTATTATATAATTTATTGAATAATGAGGAAGACTCGTTTTGTCGACCATTAATAAAAAAAAATAAATAAATGTTATATCTATCGCCACCCCCCACTAACACCCTAGAGCTATAAATCAAGTTAATAACCCAACTTATATTTTTATAAGAATACACAAATATTTTATGGTACAATAAGATATACTGAAGAAAATTTCATTAAGATCGGTTATGAAAAAACCAAAGTTATATGTAACTGCGCAATTGGATCGGCAGCTAGCGAAAACATCAATGCAATAAATGCATTTGGTGTTGGAATAAGAGGGGTCAGGGTATTCCCTAGTCGGGAGCTCCCAACTATAACTCTTAAATCAATTTTTATAAAGATCTTTTAAATGTAGTTTTGAAGCAAATCAAATGGTAAAGTCTATATATATTTATTAGAATTCAAATTTGCGCCTATAACTTCCAAACAGATACAACATTTTTGAAACTGATTGGGTAAAACTTAAAACTGCGCTCATACAACATTTTCCATCCAAGAATTTGTTTTTTGCAAAAAGTGTGAAACTTATAACTGTTAAAATTTCACAATGATTTTGAATCCAATTCTCTACACTTGCGGGTAGAATTTCCCAAGGCGATGATTACTCCCCCCTTCATTGCGAGACACTACGATTCGATTTTGTAGAGTCTGTGATATAAGTTTTAGACAAGTCTAAGTAAAAGCAATATTATCAAAAACCGAACTTAAATAGATTAAGCAGACATTTAAAGGTTTGATGATGAAGCCATTCAGAAAATGGGTGAAAAATGTATGTCTAAGGTTTGGTGGAAAGAACTTAGACCCGGGAAGGACGGGTTATACCAATCTGTGATTAAATAAATTAACAAAACTTATATCTATTTCAGACAGAGTCTGCTCTCATGTTCGATTCGGTATATGCATTTGCATATGGGCTAAAACATTTGGATAGTAGTCACACTTTAACGTTCAGGAATCTGTCATGTAACTCTGACCGAGTATGGAGCGACGGACTCTCGCTATATAATTATATTAATTCGGTGAGAAAATGTTAATTATAATTTTGATAATCTTAAATTATATTGTTTTTATTGTTATAGGCTGCAGTTGATGGCTTGACTGGAAGGGTTAATTTTATTGAGGGTCGAAGAAACAAATTTAAAATAGATATACTAAAACTGAAACAGGAAATAATACAAAAAGTCGGCTATTGGCAACCGGATGTGGGTGTTAACATTTCTGATCCTACTGCATTTTACGACTCCAACATTGCAAATATAACTCTGGTCGTAATGACTAGAGAGGTTCGTCCACTTATTCATATTTATTTTTTAATTATAATCTTTTTTATACTTTGTTTGGGCCCACCAGGAACGTCCGTATGTTATGGTTAAGGAAGACGCAAATCTTACTGGAAATGCTAAATTTGAGGGCTTTTGCATAGACCTACTGAAGGCCATAGCACAACAAGTTGGCTTCCAATATAAAATTGAATTGGTTCCTGATAATATGTATGGTGTTTACATACCGGAAACGAATTCTTGGAATGGAATTGTGCAAGAGTTAATGGAAAGGGCGAGTATATACATTTGTTTTACAGCATTTATATATATATAATGAGTTTGGTCAAGAATCTTTGCTATATATATATATATCCGATCTTAATAGGATTTTGCTTATAGATGAGGAGCATAGTAAAACTAATAAATGCTGAGTTTGGTCAAGAATCTCAGCTACGTATATATATATATATAGTTGCCATAGGAACGATCGGTCGAAAATTAAATTGTATGAAAAAACAATAGGTTTTTTAAGATATCTTGCCCAAACTCGGCATTAACAATTTTCCTTTCGCTTCTTAGATACGGGCAAAGCACTATAAGCATTATGAAAAGGTTGGGTCAGCAAGGGTATTAGATCTTCGGCGTGCCGAGGATCTTCTTTCTCGTTTTTTATAACCTGAACCCATTAAAAATGGGTATGAGGGTATATTGTATTTGTGCAAAATCCAAATGTATGTAACAGGCAGAAGGAAGCATCTCCGACCCCATAAAGTATATATATTCTTGATCAGCACCAATAGACGAGTCGATCTAGCCATCCGTCTGTCTGTCCGTCCGTCCGTATGTATGAACGCAAGGATCTTAGAACCTATAAGAGCTAGAGACTTGAAATTTTAGATGTAGGTGTTCAGATGCGCAGATCGAGTTTGTTTCCGATAATCGCAATTTTGGTAAATAATAAGAACTAGAGTCACCAAACTTGACAAATACCTTCTAAAATAGAATATATATATGCATTTGATGTTAAAAGAAGACGGTTCAGGGTATCCCCTAGTCGGGAGCTCCCGACTAGAACCTCTCACTTGTTTCAAATAATTTACGAATAGCGGACAGTTGTGCAATGCCCCTGTAATTTTGTAAGGAGAAATTATATGTAGAGAGAAATTATATAAGATTCTTTCCAAAGTGATGGAAAGATACAAGTTTCAAGGGATAGATTAAAAAGCTTTAGCAATGGATTAAGAAGGGAAGAACTACACTCCTTGAGTAGACAACTAGGAATAATGTCAAGCCCAGGAGAGTAAGAAGATTTCAAAGAATTTATAGCTAAAAGGAGAAAGGAAGTAATAGCATAAGGGTAAGAGTTATTATTGGAATAGACGGAAGAGTATGTTTATTGGAAAAAGTTAGCAAAGGGGATATCAGAATCAGAGTCATTGCTTTATCCATCCCGAGAGAAAAAAGACTATGGCAAACTTGAATTAAAAATTAACTCTTTAAGTGTACAAAATTGTAAAACTGTCTCGGATTTTTGGAAAATTTCTCTTTGCAACGAGTTAGATAATTCTCATAGCATGGAGAATTCAGAAGAAAGAGTTCAACTTAGCTATGGAATATTTAGCCAGGTCGGTACTCGAACCAAGCTTATTAAACTTTAAAAAATATTTAGATTTTATATTTTTTAGGATTTAAAATCTGGGAGTGAACCAGGGTGGAATTGACTTGGGGGATACACATATCAGGGACTTATAGATTTTTGAAAAAAAACTAATAGTAGTATTCATATCAACCGCGTCGTATAAGAAAGACCAATCGGTTGCATAAATAAGCTGATTCAGCAATAAATAATTTTCTTTGCGAAAGCAACTTCTGGGCTTATTGGCTGTTGAGCACGAGATGAGAGGATTACAATTGAACATTGCAACCTCTAAAGTATGATAATATACAACCTCAGGAAGAGATAAAGGAAGGGACCTAGACACATTAGCAATAAGGTAAGAAATACAAGGTTAAGTGTTCTATTCAAATGCTTAGAAATTGAATTGATTTGAAACAACGATAGATCAAGCATGCAGAAGAATTTATAGTCTTTAAAATCGTGCTGTGCTGAGGGCACTAGATAATTCTCGGCATTGAATAATGACCAAGAGATGCTCGACCAATTAAAGTCTCCCAACACCATAAATAGGTCATTATCATGCACGTGTAAAGAAACTACTTTTATACAAGTAATATGTTTCATATAAAGTTGAATATCAGAAGAATGAGAGACATAAGAGCATGTTATATAGATATTCCCTGAAGGAAATGACATCTTCACTGAGACAATCTTAGCGTCAGTAGGCGTACTAAAACAGAAAAGATATGACTGGAGAGTGGCTTTACCCCACCACCTGAGTCGCCAATCATTTCTTTGCGAAAAAACCTCAAAATCAGATATGATTTAATTAAACCATGTTTCTGAAAATGCTATATAGTGCTGGCCATGAAAAGATTTTTAAGCTTGGAAATGAGACCGCTGATATTCTGATAATGAATAAATATTTGGTAGGAAGACGAATCTCGTTTTTTGGGGCAGAAACGGTACCCAGTATTGAAGGGACTGGAAGGGTGACAGGCTGGTTTCGCTTTTTTGGCTTGAACTCCAGAACAATCATTGGGAACATATCATGTGAAAATAAATGTAATTTGGAATAACTTTACAAGAACTTGAATCTTAAACTGAAGAAGAATGAAGAATCAAATGTTGCAGTCAACGGTGGTGAATGGGAATCTTATACTTTCCTTTATTAAACCTTTGACTCACATTTTCTATCCAAGAGATTTAAGAGATGATCCTAATATCGTAGAAAATAAATATGAACAAGATCTTGAAGAATGATTCGTAATAAATGAAATTAAACATAGATCTTTAAAAAAATATTGAGGTCGTTTATCGTGAGTTGAATTTATTCAAAACCTTCATCACATAAGGTAACTTCAGCGAAAATTTCAGCTTCCAAGCTCTTAAGGTTTGGGCTGTGCGTTGATCACCAAACAGTCAGAGTTGGTCAGGACACACAGGTTTATATATACAGATATATTTTTCTTAAATATTTTGTTTTTATGCAAGCCAATAAATGAATTCTTTTTATTATATTTCAGCGTGCAGATTTAGCTGTCGCGTCAATGACTATTAACTATGCACGAGAAAGTGTTATAGACTTCACCAAACCATTTATGAATCTCGGAATTGGCATTCTTTTCAAGGTAAAATGTTATTACCCTCCTAAAGGTAGTTCAAATGCACACAAGATAATAAGTGTACACTTTCGAAAATCCAATTACTTAATCTTACTTTTGGTACTCTTGTGACTCGCATATGTCAGACAGTGAACCATGTAATACTGTCAAAATTATTTTTAAAAAAAATTACGTGCTCTACTTACTTGCATGTATGTAGCTAGGATAGACTTCTTTTAGATGCATTTGTTGTATGTTAATTAACTAAATGTTCAGCTGTAATTTTGAAAAAGCTTAATCATAAATCCTTTAGGTGCCGACAAGTCAGCCCACACGACTGTTTTCCTTTATGAACCCATTGGCAATTGAAATCTGGCTGTATGTGCTAGCTGCTTATATCTTAGTATCCTTCGCGTTATTTGTGATGGCTCGCTTCTCTCCGTATGAGTGGAAGAACCCGCATCCGTGCTATAAGGAAACTGATATCGTTGAGAATCAGTTTTCGATATCCAACAGTTTCTGGTTTATAACGGGCACATTTTTGCGACAAGGATCCGGTCTGAATCCGAAGGTATGTTTGGAATTAAGCTTATTCGCATTTACTGACAATTTACTAGATATTGTGTGCCTATTTCCCCGTGGTTTTTGAGTATTCGATAAGCACTGAGCCTTTGTATTTCTTAAGTTTTATTGTCTTTCAGATATCAGATCGAGCTCAAACGAAGTTTTTCTCTTTTATGAACCCACTCGCCATCGAAATATGGTTTTACATAGCATTCGGCTACATTCTTGTATCATTCTGTATCTGGATAGTAGCACGATTATCACCAATGGAATGGGTTCGTTCGAAACCAGCCTGTTCCATGGCATGCGACCATATGTTACGAAAAATTCGAAAAGCTAACAATGACTACGATCAATTGGAACTCAAATCTTTCGATAATGATCGGGATCCAGATACCAAGTGCTGCAAAGAGCACATTAATAATTTAAAGCTAAATGATGAACACACAGCTAATAATCATGATAATGCGGCTACTGTCGACTATTTTATAAAGCCCACTGTTCTTCAGGATGATGATGAGGAAGATGATGATGACCCCTTGGAGTTAGAGAGCGTACAAAATGACTTTACACTGAAAAATAGCTTTTGGTTTGCAATTGGTGCTCTAATGCAGCAAGGGGCCGACTTGTATCCAAGGGTACGGATATCTGCTATATAACAAAAAATAGGTATTCTCTACATATAAAACAGTTTTTCCTGATGGACGGACTGACTGATTGGTGATAAAATCTAGGGTTCCTTATGTGATGAGGGTGCCCGTTTAGATGGGGTTTCGGGAAATTCTACCGCATGTGTGCAAAAACCGTGAAAAACGTTTGTATGTAACTTTCAGCTTACCATCCGATTGGCCTTAAACTCAATTTAAAAGAATTTTATTCAAATTTAATTAAGGGGCTGTTTTACACTTTGGAAAATAGGGGTCAAGGATTTGTTTGTGGAAAATAATTTCGGACTCGTTGCACACTTTTAGGCATTCTCAGTTCCAAGTTCAAGATAGTACAGGAAGAACTGGGTGAACATGTTCTAATCTAAATTGATAGGAACAAAATTTGACACGGGCAGGCTGGGAAATATGCAATATATATATTGTCCAAGTTCTTAGCGTGGAACTCCACGTCGACAGTTATATTTTATATTGATATTTTTAAATGAATTAATAGGTGGCATCAACGTCTTTTGTCTTTTTAGGCCGATGGGGAAATCCTGAAACCGAAAAATATACTGTTCATTTCTACTTTTTTCATTTTATGTTCATTCTTTGCACTTTAACTCAATTGCAAATTATCCTTCAAGAGTTATTTGAAATGAGTCACATGCTAAAGAAAAAATTGTAAATTTTCAAAAAGTTTCCACGTTCGCGGGTCGAATATGGATAATATAAAGTTTTTTTTAAAGATCTTTGCAAATAAACTTTTGCGAAAAACGTAAAACAGGTATCAAATATTTATTCACAAAAATAATGTAATGTTCAGTGTGGAATTTCCAGACTAGCTAAAACACGTGCTCACACGTAATCTTAAGGCTGATGGGACAAAACTTAAAATTGCACCTAAAAAATCATTGATTGGCATTTCCCGCCAAAGACCATAGATTTTGCGAAAGGTGTGCGGCAAGACTGAAATTAATTTTTATCAGGATCCTTAGAAATGAAATGAAATTCGAAAATCCGTTCTAAGTCCTTAAGGCTTTGAGGCTGATCGGATGGTAAACAACAAGTTTATTAAAGTCCTCCATTAGAGTGTACCTCCATTACATAGGTAAGTTCAGGTCAATAAATCAGACAGACTGTAAGGACAGACAGTTTTATACATAGAGGTACATTAAAGCTAGCTCAACGGCACGTTTATTGATAAGAAGGAGGAAATATAAAAGATAAGGCCAGGGGAAATTGGATGGCACAATATTAAAATGTTTCTAGCTCTTATGTTAGACATATATATTAATATTCCTTTTTTATTTATTTCCCAGGCAACATCTACCCGGATTGTTGGCGGCTGCTGGTTTTTCTTTTGTCTTATTATAATCTCATCATACACAGCCAATTTGGCTGCCTTTTTAACAGTCGAACGTATGATAACCCCCATTGAAAGTGCAGCGGATTTGGCAGATCAAACTGAAATCTCATACGGCACTTTGGAAGGCGGATCAACAATGACATTTTTTAGGGTGAATATTTGAGGAAAAAATACATATAATAGATAAGATAAGGCGCATAGTAAAATTAATAACCGACCTGTGATGATACCTGAAATAATTTCTATATTTAGTATTGATAGAAGAAGGTTCAGGTACTACCGAGTAGAGCACTTGCGCTTTTTATTTTAATTTATTCCTTGCATATGCATCGAATATTTCAGGACTCAAAAATTGGGATATATCAGAAAATGTGGCGCTACATGGAAAATCGAAAAGCATCTGTGTTTGTGAAAAGCTACGAAGATGGAATAAAGCGCGTAATGGAAGGCAATTATGCTTTTCTAATGGAATCGACAATGTTGGACTATGCCGTTCAGAGGGATTGTAATTTGACACAGATTGGCGGCCTGTTGGATTCTAAGGGTTATGGTATTGCAACACCTAAAGGATCTCCTTGGAGGGACAAAATTTCTTTAGCGATATTGGAATTGCAAGAGAAGGGCATTATTCAGATACTCTACGACAAATGGTGGAAAAATACGGGCGATGTGTGCAACAGAGATGACAAAAGCAAAGAATCCAAAGCAAATGCGTTGGGTGTGGAAAATATTGGTAAGAAGGACAAATCGCTTTCCGAGTTAAAAGATGTACCCTTACCCTTAATCTACTTATTTCAGGTGGTGTATTTGTTGTTCTACTTTGTGGACTTGCGCTTGCGGTGGTTGTGGCCATTTTTGAATTTTGTTGGAATTCAAAGAAAAATCTGCACACAGACAATCAATCCTTGTGTTCAGAAATGGCCGAGGAGCTGCGTTTCGCCATGCACTGCCAGGGCTCCAAGTCAAAGCAGAGACCTGCACTTAAACGTGATTGCATTAAATGTGCTCCCGGGTCCACTTACGTACCAACTAATGTTACAATGCCAAACTTGGGCGTTCATTATAACTATTTTAATTGATTCAGATTCCGAAAATAAAACATCAAAAAACTTCAAAGAACGGTTAAGGCTTTTAAAATTAAGTAAATGATGCTCATATATGTGCATGTACATGCATATGTATCTGCTTTACAGACATCTATTATTTTTGTACCAACTTTCAAAAATAAAAACACACTTGTTGCGAAGCGAATAAGACTCTAGTCTTTCAATAAACTATCCAGGAGTCTCGATACTCATGGAATGGGTATTATCATGTATTAAATTCCAACTGAATATTTGAATATTTGTGTGCTGAGTTTGGGTCGGTAGCAAACCGGTAAGTCGAGGGCAATCATTATAAATTGTATTATTAATTATTTTGATTTTATTTTGTCGTAAGTTGATAAAACTTAAATTGAAAGTAGGGAAAAATTTAGTAAAAAATTGATTTTTCAAAAATATCAAGAACCAGTATAAGAAACAAATTTTTGGTACGTGTGATGTATTTTAGATAAATAGATCTATTTTAAGTCACTCCTACGAATTATTTAAATTGATTATTTTAATATTTGCTTGCTTACAATTTACTTGTTTTCCGACCTAACTCAGTAAACCAAGCATTTAAATATAATTTGGAATCAAACAGCTACAACATCTCCAGAATAAACCTAATTACAGTGGGCCATTGCGCAAATATAGTTATTGAATAGGGTGTCCTATGTCATATCAAATATTTGATATTATATTTGCAAATCAAATTTAGCACTTTGTTCTAAGGTAACGTATCTCACATGTTAGACATTTTCGTTCAAAATATTCGCAAACAAAACGATGCAGATCAGCTTTGCTGTAGGCTGGCGACTGCCTTCGCTGCTCGAATCATCACCAAGCCTGCAATTCTTTCATGTTATTAATTATGTTATCTTTGGTATATACATATGGCATAGCCTTGTGAGTGGTATGCACACACACAATTGGGTTTTTAGAGCCTGCGACTAGAGGCCGCTTGCTATTCTGCGGAAAATCTAGATTACGGATATTTGTACATATGCGATATTTATTGTTTTAGTGCGTGTACATTTTGTTAATTGTGCTAAGCAGACTTTAATTTCTAAAATTCTATATTAAAAACAATATTACCGTTTATTCTTTTTACAAGACTTGCTAATTTTGCGCCTCTTCAATATCATGTCGTATAAAGCATCCAATCCCTCTTGTAGCCCTTCTCCAGTAATAGCACAAGCGGGCTGTATGTACCAGCCCTTTAGTTGCGTGGATGCGTTTATGTTATTATGCTTTACTGTAAACTGGGAGCTGTTCTTTGTTGGTGATGTTGTATGTGGTGCGTTGCTCTTAGCCTCGTTTGGCAAACTGGAGTCTTTACTCTTGGACTCCGCGTGCAATTGGGAATTTTGCGATTGTGGATATGTGACCTTTGTGGACGATACGTGTCTTTCATTACACTTGTCCGCATCAGGTGCCATCTGGGTTGCTGGGCCCGGATTAGAATAACTTTGGTTTGAAGTGGAAAAACCGACAATGTTTCCTGTTGATGTTGAGCTGGAACTCGATATATTCGATGTTGGATTGTGTAGCTCATGTAATCCTAAGAGCTTTTCAAGGTCCTTGGGACAACATGCGTTTGGTAGATCTTGTTTGTTGGCTAAAATAAGCACAGGGACCCCCTGAAATCAAATTTAGAAGAGGTCTTAAATCATTTAGGTCGTGCGCTTTCTTTTCAATCAAATATACATACCTGATTGTCTGGACATTTGGCTGTACGCATTAACTCCATTTTTGCCTCTTCCATGCGATCCGTATCGACCGAATCCACAACAAATAGAATTCCATCTGTGCACCTATTGAATATACAATTTTGTTTATCAATTGATTTGGCCAATACATCAAAATATTATCTTATATATATTTGCGGTCTTTCAAATGTAGTTTTGTATGCATGTATACATAGATACGTATATATATGTATCTATGTGTATGTTGTTAGAAAACTTCTGTTTTACGTACCGAGTATAGCTTCGCCAGAGCGGCCGAAGTTTTTCTTGTCCACCCACATCCCAAACGAGAAATTGAACACCCCTTGCCTTTCCTAAAGTTCCCTGAACCTATAAGAACAAATTAATGACTTCATTCTTTTGCAACTCTTTGAATTATGTACCTTCTCACAATTAAATCCAATAGTGGGTACTGTGTTTAAATACTGATCGAACTTAAGTCTGTACAGTACTGTTGTTTTGCCAGCAGAATCCAAGCCGAGCATTACAACGTGTAGTGTTCCCTGCAATAATTATTGTCATTGGTTATAAATGAAAACATTAAACATGCTGTATGGGCTACCTGTGAAGGCAAGGCATCCAATAAATTTCCATTTTTCACCATCGTTGCCCCCATTTTTTTTGTGTTCTTACATTGCCACAGTTTTGTTCAGGGGTGCTGACACTCTATCGATATATCGTATTTAAAGGCTTAATACGTAAGTCAAGTTAGCGGCGGTGACTTAGCGTCGAATTTTGGTACTTGCTATCGAAAAAGTATCGGTCATTTTAAAATGCATTTATTTATGTTTATAAGCACGTAACCATATAAATTTAAAGGCATAATTGTACAATATTAAATTATTTACTGTCTGCATTCATTTTATTTTCTATATTTATAACAGAACAAAAATGGCAAAAGCATCAATACAACACTTGTAGGAATAATTAAAAAAAAATTAAATTTAAATTTAAATATATAGAAAATAAAATATGGAAAATAGAATAGCTAACTAATTGTTAATAAGCTGTAACAGAATATTCAATGCAAAAATAAAATTATTTTTATTATTTATTTATTATTCAGAAAATTTTTAAACTTAAAAACATAACTTTTTTTTAATTAATTACTATTTCTTTTATTTTAAATCAGCTTTTAAGGCAATAATTATTTCGGTAAAACATTGGAAGTTAAGTATTACGTGTATCTTTGTCTGCTTAGTGTAGGCGGAGCAGTAGCAGGTTTGAAGTTAGACATCAACTCTTTGGGGGAGATCAAGTTGGTGTTTTCTTTTGAGCCGTCTCGTTGAGCTTTTGTCCAATATGTTGGTGGCAAGATTGCTTGGGTGGTTTCATAGTCTAGAGATGTAGCGATCGGAGATGCTTCATTCTGTATTTTACCGACATTCAATGGGTTCAGGGTATAATTATTTATCGCAAAAGAAATTACCAGGCAAGTGGGTAATGACTATCCACCCGGTCCCAATCAGTTAAACAGGGTAGCAGCATAATGCAGAAGAGGACATGACAATGACCTGTGCTTCAAAATTCTGCTAAGCAACAGCCGCTGCACCAAATCAGCGACAATGCCCAAAACTAAAATATCTGAATTTTTATTATAAACTAGTTTTTTTTAAATATAAATTTATTTTTTTTTAAACATATCTGTACACACATTTGAGGGGAACATTTTATTAGTAATTGAATATTCGCATTAAATTAAATGAAAATATATGAAAAATAATGTGAATACTAAATTTAATTAAATTGTATGTTACCATTAATTAATAATAAACAATTAAATTTTAAGTGCACAATCGTTAATAAATTGTGATTTGTAGTTGAAAAACACAAATGATTTATTTAAATATGTTAAGATAAGCATCATTTCGATCTTTTACTATATAAAACAAGTAAGAGGTTCTAGTCGGGAGCGCCCGACTAGGAGATTCTCTGAACCGTCTTCTTCCGACATCAAATGCATATATATATTCTATTTTAGTAGCTATATGTCAAGTTTGGGGACTCTAGCTCTTATTATTTACCAAAATTGCCCAAAAAACATGATATCGATACCGATTTGTATCGATTGCTTGGAAACGGAGTAAGTTATCGATTATCGGAAGCCAACAAGATCTGCGCGGGCACTAGGCACCTACATCTAAAATTTCAAGTCTCTAGTCTCTAATAGGTTCTGAGATCCTTGCGTTCATACGTACGGGCAGACGGACAGACAGACGGACATGGCTAGATCGACTCGGCTATTGGAGCTGATCAAGAATATATGTACTTTATGGGGTCGGAGATGCTTCATTCTGCCTGTTACATACATTTGGGTTTTGCACAAATACAATATACCCTTATACCCATTTTTAATGGGTTCAGGGTATAAAATAGAAAAACATTACATAACAAATAACCATTGCTGAAGTAAACAAAAACACAACAAAAGAAAAAATATAAATAAATGATTACTAATATTAATTTTGCTTATTTATAACTTTTCCAATCAATGTGTATTTAAGCCCAATACAGCCTCCGTAGCTGGGGTGCGTGCAGACACCGACTTTTTAAGACTTTTTGGGGTGGCAGGCATCTCTTTATAACCGTGACGGGCTTTGGCTGATGCTGGAATAGTTAGGTAGGGGAATGCAGGGCTCGACTGATGTTGTAAATATTTCAATCCGTTTTCGTTCCTTCTTGGGCATGACCCTTACCTAACCTGCATTCATTTTAATAAGTTTGGGACTATTGTCTTTTCCTTCGACCAGACAAAGTTGTACAGCTGTGGGCTCCGTTTTCTTCGCCTTTCTGGGCCAGCGTTTGGGGCTACAAAAGGCTACGTTCGGCAAATATCAAGAATTGACACTCCAAAATTCTTGGGGAACTCACATCTCTATTTTCTGTTTGACAGCCTGCTTGGTGGCTTGCAGACGTGTCACATCCTTGGGAGTCTTCGACATGGTTGCGGCTGCGCAAAATGGACCAGTAGTGTCAGGGATGGCGACGCAACGAGACGGAGTACGCTGAAGAATTTTTGTTTTTAATTCAATTATTTTCATTTGGCTTACCTGTTTCTTTTGCTCCAGCATCGCTTCATTTGGCGCCCGGATCAAAGATTCCTAAAAATCTACTTATGGTTGACCTACTTTCCCTTTCGACATGGTTGTGCGATCAGGAAGATCCTCGTTCTGTATTTAGTCAGCTCCGCTTGACATACAAAGTGACTTGTGCATTTTTTGTGAGTTTCCGATGATTTGCAACACTGCAACACAAAACGTTCCACTTTTAAATCAAAAGTGTGGCGCCAATAAAATTGATAGAGATATGATTTTAATATGCATACGCCAGGTATAAGGAGACATATTCGACCCCATAATAGATATATATTTTTGATCAGTATCAACAGCCAGGTCGATATAGCCATGTCCGTCTGTCCGTTTGAATGTTTCTATGCGAAGTTGTCTTCCAGTTTTAAAGCTATCTTTATGAAACTAATCTTATGAAACTTTTGAAAATTATGTGGTTGTATGGAAAACTTTTTTGTCATTCAAGATATTTTGATTTAACACGGAATTTAAAGATTTCACAATGCTCCCTTAATTCTTGCAAAATCTTATTTACATCGGACAACTATATCATATATCTGCCATAGGAACGATCGTTCCTTTTTCCATTTTTTGATTTGGTTTTTTAATTTGAATTAAATTTTTTATTCACTTTTTTTAAGACACAGTTGTTTCAACGGCGGTTCCTGTCACCAACTGTAAACTTATTTACCCTTCTTAACGTTAAATTGTTCTAGTAATGGGATATATATATATATACATATGTGGCTGTAATATTAAAATGTTAATTAACAGAAATGTTAAAATGATGCTCCATACAATCACTAACCATACAATCACTAACCAAACAACATATAGACTGGACATCCTATACAAACAGCGTTGTCACAAAAAGTATCGGAGGCATCTGGTCCAAAATCGCGAGTAAGGGAGTAAGATATACATATTATTATTTTTTTTATTTGATTTTGATGAATGAATATTGACCCCTAATTACCTGCAGCAGCCCGTTGGGCCGAATGGGTCAACTTTTGGCAAGCCCCTGCATATGGAGGTCAAGTGACTGAACACCAAAATTATTAAAACCATAAATATAAATTCGCTCCTTTTTTTTTAATTTGGTATATTTTAATATTTTAAAGATTTTTATTTCTACTCAAATTTCATTCATCAAAATCATTATAAAGAAGGGCGCGCGTTAGACGCGTGCCAATAATGTATTTTCTTTTGCGCCCATGATCAGCCCATAAACAGAGATTTGTGTGTGTGTGTCTGTGTGTAGAGAGAGGTCCAAATTCAGAAATCCTTAAATCTTGTTAAATTTGCATCGGGGACAGACAGGCAGGCAAGCAACAGGCACACAAGCGCATAAATGCTTCTATTCATACACAAAATATGCAAGTATGCGTGAACAGCGAGTCCAAAATAATCTAAATGCACACATGGCAACGCTTGGGTACCCTGACCAACGATAGCGAGCTAAAATGCAAGAATTTCGCATCGACGTGGCAAACCCTTTCTCTATTTTATATTAGCCGTGCCTTCAAAAGGGTAGAAATGCCTCAGCATTTGGAGAAAAATGAATTTGTGCGGACAAATACACACACACACACATTGAAACGATGCCTAAGCATAAAGAGAGGGCATTGAGAGCTGAGAGTAAGTGAGAGTAAGTGCGAGCGAGTTTGGACCAGATGCCACCGATACATTTTGTGTCTACTTCTGGTACTCATGTCTAGTGTATATGTTGTTTGGTTAGTAATTGTATAGAGCATCATTTTAACATTTCTGTTAATTAACATTTTAATATTACAGCCACATATTATATATCCCATCACTAGAACAATTTAACGTTAAGAAGGGTAAATAAGTTTACAGTTGGTGACAGGAACCGCCGTTGAAACAATTGTGTCTTAAAAAAAGTGAGTAAAAATTTAATTCAAATTAAAAAATCAAATCAAAAAATGGAAAAAGGAACGATCTGTCAAAAAGGTTTTTAATCATAATTCCTATGGCAGATATATGATATAGTTGTCCGATGTAAATAAGATTTTGCAAGAATTAAGGGAGCATTGTGAAATCTTTAAATTCCGTGTTAAATCAAAATATCTTGAATGACAAAAAAGATTTCCATACAACCACATAATTTTCAAAAGTTTCATAAGATTAGTTTCATAAAGATAGCTTTAAAACTGGAAGACTACTTCGCATAGAAACATTCAAACGGACAGACGGACATGGCTATATCGACCTGGCTGTTGATACTGATCAAAAATATATATCTATTATGGGGTCGAATATGTCTCCTTATACCTGGCGTATGCATATTAAAATCATATCTCTATCAATTTTATTGGCGCCACACTTTTGATTTAAAAGTGGAACGTTTTGTGTTGCAGTGTTGCAAATCATCGGAAACTCACAAAAAATGCACAAGTCACTTTGTATGTCAAGCGGAGCTGACTAAATACAGAACGAGGATCTTCCTGATCGCACAACCATGTCGAAAGGGAAAGTAGGTCAACCATAAGTAGATTTTTAGGAATCTTTGATCCGGGCGCCAAATGAAGCGATGCTGGAGCAAAAGAAACAGGTAAGCCAAATGAAAATAATTGAATTAAAAACAAAAATTCTTCAGCGTACTCCGTCTCGTTGCGTCGCCATCCCTGACACTACTGGTCCATTTTGCGCAGCCGCAACCATGTCGAAGACTCCCAAGGATGTGACACGTCTGCAAGCCACCAAGCAGGCTGTCAAACAGAAAATAGAGATGTGAGTTCCCCAAGAATTTTGGAGTGTCAATTCTTGATATGTGCCGAACGTAGCCTTTTGTAGCCCCAAACGCTGGCCCAGAAAGGCGAAGAAAACGGAGCCCACAGCTGTACAACTTTGTCTGGTCGAAGGAAAAGACAATAGTCCCAAACTTATTAAAATGAATGCAGGTTAGGTAAGGGTCATGCCCAAGAAGGAACGAAAACGGATTGAAATATTTACAACATCAGTCGAGCCCTGCATTCCCCTACCTAACTATTCCAGCATCAGCCAAAGCCCGTCACGGTTATAAAGAGATGCCTGCCACCCCAAAAAGTCTTAAAAAGTCGGTGTCTGCACGCACCCCAGCTACGGAGGCTGTATTGGGCTTAAATACACATTGATTGGAAAAGTTATAAATAAGCAAAATTAATATTAGTAATCATTTATTTATATTTTTTCTTTTGTTGTGTTTTTGTTTACTTCAGCCCTGCTTGGGCAATTTTGGTAATAAGAGCTAGAGTCCCCAAACTTGACATATAGCTACTAAAATAGAATATATATATGCATTTGATGTCGGAAGAAGACGGTTCAGGGTATCTCCTAGTCGGGCGCTCCCGACTAGAACCTCTTACTTGTTTTATATAGTAAAGAAACGAAATGATGCTTATCTAAGCATATTTAAATTTAAAAACATAAATAAATGCATTTAAAAATGACCGATACTTTTTCGATAGCAAGTACCAAAATTCGATTGTAAAACACCGCCGCTAACTTGACGCACATCGCTTATGCTCTGATTGTAGGGAAAAATCGAACTATCGGTAGCTATTAAGGTCGATAGTGCTGTTACTGAGAGACAGATGTTTTGAATCGGCTATCAGCTGTTAAATTAAATTTGAAGCGAAATTGTTGCAACTCTGAACAATATTCGACGGATATTTTTTAAAGACTATTACTTATATATCTGGTAATATAGATTTAAATTCCCACAAAGTATATACATATTTTACCCAGTTGGACCCACAAAATCGATAAATCCTTGCGATCTGTCAGTATATATTTAATCTAACGAACCTTTCTTAAGTTAAGTGGAGTTTATTTTTATAGTAAAGTGGAAAAATAGCAAGATCAACGCTTGCTATGAGGCACTAAATATTCTATGGGCAACAAATTTCAATTATATTAAATTATACAATTTAAAGAAAAATTAAGTTATACATATTTCGAATGAAAATACTATATAATGATGTTTAAAAGTCTTCAAGGTCCTATTGCTAAAAACTAAAAAAATACCTTCTTTTAATAAATAAATTCATATGTATGTATGTACATTTCGACTCTTTTTAAGTACTTTTATGTGGACAACTATTGTGTATTTGTAAATTTATGCCCAATAAAATGGATATTTAGGCCATTGTGAGCAAAATCTATATGAAGTAGGAACATGTATGTATGTATGTGTGGTACATATGGTCGATTGTGTGTGCACGGCTTTTAATATAGCACTGTATTTAAATAAACATATAGAGCATGTATTTAAATTTATACATATGTTTATATGTTTACGCATGTGGTTGTGTATGCATGTATGAATATATATATCTCTACATATGTATATGTTAAAATACTATATTGTGAATGTGCGGGAACTTGGCAATATAGGAAAAAAATAGAATGTGGACAGTGTGGACGCTATCTTTAATGTGCACTCATATTCTTTGAATCGAACGGCATATACATCCATTCATATGTATGTAGATATATTTTGTTCATTCGAGGTTATTATTTTAGTCCGGATGGTATTTTAATTTTATTGTTAACTTACACAAGTTTAGACCGCGTATTTTGGGTGGGACTCTGCCGCGTAGGACGAGTATAATTAATTGAAGCAAACAAGTGGTAAGTTAAAGCAAGCTGATTAAGTAATGTTATTTTAAAACCTGAATAAATTCTCTAAAAAAATAAGCATACAGATAAACAAACAGTTATATAAGTTGTAAATATAAACCTGTTTATTTAAATGTTAATTCAAACGCACAAAGAACTACATATATGAATGTCCTCTATGTAATATGTACATCTGTATGTAGTTAATATATTTTCAAATATGTTTATACATATGTGTTCGTGCTTGCCTAAACGTATACATATATGCACACATAGGCCGAAATATCATGCACATACATGTGTACATATGTACCACATATATAAATATATATAAAACAAAACCGTAAAAATAATAAACGGTGTCAACAGGTGGGGATCTAATAGAATGTTTTTATGCATATATCCTGTTGTTATGCCTATCTGTCCGTCTATCTTGTATAAGTTTATTATTATAGACTTTAATTATTACGATCATTTTTACAATTCTTTAGATAAACTGTTTTGAATAACTTTTAAAATGGATTCTGAAGTTGTGGTAAGTGCAAAAGCTGAAAATTTGTATTTTTCATCAAGTTCATTACAATTTATATAATTCAAACTTCATCTACTTCATTTTATGTCGTGCATTCTTTAGATATACAAAGTACTTGACAATTAATTGCTATATATAATTTGAACTCTGCCCACCGGGAAAAAGGTATATATTGGTTTCGATACCAATGAAGACTAAAAATTTAGAATATCCACTCGTGTTAACCAGCTTAAAAAAAGTATTTCGGTTTTGCAGGGTTTTTACTGAAAATCTCTATTCGATTTAATCGCTACAAATGGTCACATAGCCCTATTTCCTTAAAGCACAAGAGAGTATTGCACAGACGGCTGTACCCGACTGTAAAGTTCTTAGCGTTAGCAGAATTCATTGTTTATTTTCTGATCGTTATATCAATGGCTGTAGAATACATACAATTTTGGATTTTGGCGTATGCCCAAACTACCTTTACTACTTACGCGGAGTATCTTTAAGTTAAAGACTCTCTTAGTTGTTTATTATTGACTGGAAAAAATTACCGGCATCGGCTACTCAAACTAATACTGAATATTATAATAATAAGAAAATGGCACCCAACATAGCCTTCAACAATAACAACAATAACAATTTAAAATTATTGCTGAATTTGGACCGTCGACCTACCGTCTTCTGTAAAAATTTCAGATTCAACCCTCTTGCGGTCAAGCCATGCGGCTTAAGCTACGCGTTCAGTCAATCAGGAGACGCAGCTTAATATATGCTATCTATAAACTATTGAGTCTGGCTTCTGTGTTCATGAATGTCACAAAGCATATGCGCTACGATCAATAGACGATGCGCATTTTTCATTAAAATGCAATATTACGATGCTTGCCAATTGCTTTTTACATAAGTGCATAAGTGCTTACCCTCAAATTGCTTCCAATAACGTGTTATTGTTTTTCATTTTGACATTAAGACGAAATTAAGTGAAAACGACAATACCGAATCGGTTGAGGACTCGAAAGAAAATGTGCCACCTGAAGCAACCGACACAACCAAGGATCAGAAAGGCGGCGATGCAATTGTTAATGAGGACGTGGCTAGTGCAGAAGATGACAATGAGAGTCGTCATACAGAGATCAAAACAACTACAATCGTTACAACTAAAAAGGATAATGGCGATGAAGTTCCCATTACAGAGACTCAAACAACAACCACGGTCGTTGTCACGAAAAAGGATAGCGAAGAGGAGACTTCGCAGAAGGAAACTGAAACGACATCATCAACAGTTGCTATAGCTAAAAATGGATTGGCTTCCATTAAAGATAATGTATATAATGTTGATAACAGCCAGATAAAAGCCGAACCTAAAAATTCGCATCCAGTAAAGCCCGAACTGGAATCGGATCCGATTACAGAAACCGCTGAATTTATTAACAAAAGTGGCTCGCAATCAAGTATTCCGGATACATCTACGGATGCCGCAGAACAAAATGTTAGTGTTTCCGAAAAGAAAGAGGAAGAGGAATCCGAAGAGAGTGACAGTACGTCTGATGATGAAGACGTGGGAGAAGAGACAGAGGCCAAGATTAAAAAAGTATAAAACCTTTTATTAACCTATAATAATAGCTCGAATTTCAAAACTTAATGCGATTGCTCGATAACTTGAATATATACACTATATATATACAATATATTACATATATATTTACAAAATCTAAACCTTTAAATAAGTTATTTTATTGAAAATATAAATATTGTATTATTTGATTTGAATTCTAATAAGTAACTAAGCCAATTATCTGAGGATGAGCGAACATTTTCATCAATTTCTAATTATTATTGCTAACAATTTGATTTCTTTAGAATAAAGATGACCGAGATGAATCCCAGCCAGAAGTTGTTGCCGTAGAAGTAAAAAAAGCCCAAGACTCAGCTGAAAAAATAAACAACGCAAATGTAAGTAATCACACAATATTTTATATATTTATTGTATGTACAAATATTCCGTATTTTAAAAACTATTTTTATTCTCGGAACCCATTGAAAATGGGTAAAAAGGGTATAATGTATATATTCAAACCTGCAGAAAGCAGCATCTTCGACTCCATAAAGTATATATATTCTTGATCACCATCAATAGCCAAGTCGGTCTAGCCATGTCCGTCTGTCTGTCCGTCCGCCCGCTCGTCCGTCTGAACTCAATTATCTCAGAACCTATAAGAGCTAAAGACTAGCAATTATAATGTAGTTTCTTTTAATGTCCGCGCAGTACGCTTTTGTTTCCGATGCTTCCGACAGCTCGACACGTTTTCATCGATAAGAATCGATATAAAAACCTTATTTTGAGCAATTTAAGCCACAATTTAAATACAAATGCCTTTTTGAGAATACACAAATTTTCTTTGGTACAATTAAATCTGTTGTTAAAAATTTCATCAAGATATCCCCTAGTTGGGAGCTTCCAACTAGAGCCTCTTACTTGCTTAAATGTTATTTTTGCAAGAAGCGGCGTTTACTTTGTGGATTTTAAAAGTAATTAGATGATTATCTTACTACACAATACCCATTAAATAAGGCGAAACTGTTTGCCTTAATATGTTATTATAACATGTGCACTTATATTTCAGAAGGATATTAATAATGAAATAGAGAACATTATATCTGATATTGATATAAATATAAAAGCACAAGAAAAAATAACGCAACTCAAGGAACAAGAGCTGCAACTTATCCAGAAACAAAAGGAGCTGGCCAACCAGATTCAACAGCAACAATTATTGGCTCAAAAGTTGTTTGCGCAAAATCAATTAAAGGAACAGGAATTGAAGGCGCAGCAGTATCAGCAAAATCAATTGAAGGAGCAGGAGCTGAGGGGGCAACAGTATCAGCAAAATCAATTGAATGAACAAGAGTTGAGGGCGCAACAGTATCAACAACAGAAGCAGTTCCAGAGCCACAATGAGCACAAGGAGGAGATAGCTCCAAAAGTGGCACAGGATTACACAAGGGCTCACAGCCAGCTAGAAAATTCATACGACAAAAAGGTAGGCCACAATAGCACTACTTATATCACAAAGTGAGAAACTTATCCTAATTAAGAAAATCAAGAAACATGGTCGGTCTACCTATTTGTGTACCCTGTACGCATAGAAAATGTGTTATATGGGTATATGGGTAAATTTGCATTTATTAATGTAACAGACAGGATGATGAGCAGATCCGATCTACCCATGCTCGTCTTTCCGTCCCTTCCCTCCTGCCCTCTGTCTGTATAAAAGAGTCGGTCCAAATTATAAGAGCATGATGGTACACTTTCACATTCTAAAGTAAAATATGTACAGTATGTATATTTTGTTCGTTGTTTACTCAGTTTACTCGCTCATATGCATGTTGTACATATATATCTTACGTATATATCTATATCTATATATATTTCTATTTGTTTTTGTGTGTGGTACTCGTAGTATTTCGAATTCATTTGGGTGATCCGTTACCCACTCTTCGAGTATCTGTATCTGTATTTGTATTTGAATTTGTGTGTGTGAAACTCGCAGTATTCAAATTCATTTGGTTATCTGTTACCCACTCTCCGAGTATCTCTATAATTAGCCTTTAAGAGAGAGCTTCTAAAATATATGCACACATCATTCACTATATACTCAAACATAAGCACACGCACATTCACATGAATGTGAATCTGTTAAGAAAATTTTATTTATACGAAAGGCGAAGGCGTTTACGAGTCCAATTTGTGCCTGAACATGCAAAAAGGCTTTTCAACGTCCAATATTAAGGGTCTATCCCAATCTTTATGGAATTCTTGTGATCTGGAAAGGTCACATGGCCAAATTAACAATTGTACAATTGAAAGGAAACGTGGCTTTCGACCTAGCGATCGTTATGATGAAAGCAAGAAAAAAATTTTGCTCGAATTGAGCACAAAACTGTGGCAAAGGAAAAATGTACGTAGATCGTTGCAAAAGGCTCTACATACTATATGTACATATCTGTCGATATGAATGATAGATAATATAAACAATATACACGAATGACAGCATACATAGTACATGAATTTCGAATATAAGTTCATTGCATATACAATTTGATTGAATTTAGAAAATAGTATGAATGTGTATGTTAATTAAAATAGGAATCATCCAACTTGTCGAGGACTGTAGATTTGCGCAAAATATTTACACCAGCTACAGATGCTCCCGAAATATTGCCAAAGAACCGTAAGTAATATTTCAATTGAATTGAGAAAGGTGATACGTAAAATGAATAACATTTAATATGTAATATTTACGGCGGTTACCCAATCGAAAAGCCTTCGACAATTGTAAGCTGAAAAATATAAATATATTCACACATATCCTTAATCATCTTCATCAAATATTAAATGATACTCATATATTTATATGTATATATTATATATTATCATATATTATATGTATATTTATATTTACATATGTATACATATTTTATATCTGTATACATATCTATATCTGAAATTCGCTTTGTGCTTTATGGCTTAGTTTCATGTTACCTAGGAATCAGAGTGGATTACGTATCGCCTTTAACAATACTTTGAGTGAATCAATGGAATTTACCTTAAATTTGTTCAAAATAGGAAAACTCTATGCCTCATCAGCATTTTATTCCCCATCACTGCATCCAACCGTGGAGGACCAGGTTGAGCTTGCTCGCCGAATATCGCATTCATTGAGCGACATAAGCAATCAAACCTCTAAGGGTCAATCAATGTATGTGAATCGGAAAAAACGATCCGTAAAATGGGTTCACGAAGGTTCTGGCCAAGGTAATAGATCTCTTAATGCATGTATAAAAGGTCCTGTTTTGCCCTTAGGTTTTATACGTTTACACTTCTAATACGATGTACATATTTATATATACAGTGGACCCTCGGTTAACGTACAAAATTGATTCCAGCATCTTGTTCGTTATGCGAAACGTTTGCTAGGCAAAACCAATATTTCCATATAAATCAATGTAAAATAAAATAATGCGCTTTAGGTCATTAAATATACACTCTAATTTAATGATTTAATTTGAACTTTTAATTGAAAGAAAGTAACATAAAATGCAACAAAATTTTTAAAGCACTGAAAAAAATATTCTAAAATATTTTAAGTTCAGTTTTTATTGAAAGATAGTTAAATGAAACGTGTACAATTTTTTAAGGAACTGATAATATATTGGACGGAAGAAGTCAATCTGAAATGGAATGAAGAAATTAGCGTAGAAATCG
Organism: Drosophila virilis; assembly: GCF_030788295.1. NCBI lineage: Eukaryota > Metazoa > Arthropoda > Insecta > Diptera > Drosophilidae > Drosophila > Drosophila virilis. Next base: position 684,495 of record NC_091548.1, read on the forward strand.
TTCTTTCGATTGCTATCTGAACATGTTGAGAGTTTGTGTAGAAAACTAAGTCTTGTATTTTATCTCAACTGTGCAACTGTTAAGTCTGCAGAATGCGGTCATTGCTAAGCACAGACAGAAATTTTACATGCGATTAAGGCTTACGATGGTCTTTATGCGAAACTTCGTTCGTTGGGAGAAACTTTTTCCCAAAAAATTGTGTTCGTTATGCGAAATGTTCGCTATATGGGGCGTTCATTGACCGAGGGTCCACTGTATACTTTTTAGGTCATCAAATAGAAACTGTTCGTTATCTAAACATAAAAAGTATATATTGATGCAATCGAAATACAGCATTGTGTAGGAGAAATGATTTTAAAATAATGTTTGGCTCTGAACATTGTTGTTTCAGGCATAGGTTTGTGGGAGTTGGGGTGGTCAATTTTGCCAGTTCAGCCAATCTGTGCCTTACTTTGGCTATTGCAAGTTAGAAACACATAAAATCTTAAATCATCTACAAACTTGAGCAAATTCAATATTTTAAGCAACTTTAACATTAGATTCAACTGTTTACTAATATATATTAAAATATAATGAAATCAAAGTTGACAGGCATACATCAAAAGACTTACTAGATAGACTGTCAGGGATCTAGGCAGGGAAGATATATTTACACTGTAAAAGATGTTTGTGTCTTGATAGTAATTTCGATATTATTGCAGCATTAACTAAACTTATATTTTCATATTTATATATCCATACACATATGTATGTAAAGTACACAAATATTTGTATACCCTGAACCCATTAAAAATGAGTGTAAGGATTTGTATTGTATTTGTGCAAAATCCAAATGTATGTAACAGGCAGAAGGAAGCATTTCCGATCCATATTCTTGATCAGCACCAATAGCCGAGTCGATCTAGCCATGTCCGTCTGTCTGTCCGTCTGCCCGTACGTATGAACGCAAGGATCTCAGAACCTATAAGAGCTAGAGACTTGAAATTTTAGATGTAGGGGCCTAGTGCCCGCGCAGATCGAGTTTGTTTCCGATAATCGATAACTTACTCCGTTTCCAAGCAATCGATAAAAATCGATATCGATATCCTGTTTCTTGGGCAATTTTGGTAAATAACAAGAGCTAGAATCACCAAACTTGACATATAGCTTCTAAAATAGAATAATAGAATTAAAAAAATAGAATTTGATGTTGGAAGAGGAGGGTTCAGGGTATTCCCTAGTCGGGAGCTCCCGACTAGAACCTCTTACTTGTTGAGCATGAATAAGTCTTAAATAAACCATATCTAATTGCCCAGATATAATAATTTTAATAATTTTTTTGATTACATTCGTTTCTGTTCTGTATCGTATTTAATCGGCTTTGCATCCCTCAGTTTAAAAACTATGTAGGCTATTACCAAAGACAATATAAAAACGTTGATAAGATCCCACTATTCAGCCTGATTTTTCGAAAATTGAGAGTAAAAACCAAATTAGTTTAATTGCTCTTTCATATCTGAAACAGCGAAAAATCTAAGAATAGAATGTACTCTCAGCTTCGGCTCTATGAGCGCCGAATGAATCTAACTAACTTCTTTTGTGTGTTGCCATTTATTGAACAACCACAAAAGCTAGATCTGCTTTAAAAAAAGCTCAAAACAGATGTTGTTCAACAAAAGCTGAACAAAAAACTGAAATTGTTAAGGTATTTTTTGTTTGATATTTTCAAAAAAAGTAATAGAGTATACAACAAATTCAAAACATTTTATAATTAAATTAGTTTACGCACATAATTATAAGATGTTAATTACATAATCCAGATTTTCATCCTTATCTACATAGGAGTTTTCATCCAACGGTATACTAAACTTGACATCACCCATATCTTTTTGCAGATCCCTTTAGAAATGAAGAGCCAAATCATTTTTTAATATATTTGTGAATTTGATTCGTAACATTTTTTATTCGGAAAGAAAATATTATTATTGGCACGCGTCTGGCGCGCGCCCTTCTTTTTTAAGATTTTGATGAATAAAATTTGTGTAAAAATAAAAATCTTTAAAATATTAAAATATACCAAATTAAAAAAAAGATCGATTATATATTTATAGTTTGAATAATTTTGGTGATCAGTCAGTTGACCTCCATATGCAGGGGCTTGCCAAAAGTTGACCCATTCGGCCCAACGGGCTGCAGGTAATAAGGGGTCAATATTCATTCATCAAAATCTTAAAAAAGAAGGGCGCGCGTCAGACGCGTGCCAATATTGATATTTTCTTTTGCGCCCATGATCTGCCCATTCACAATTGTATGTGTGTGGGTATGTTAAGAGGTCGAAAATAAGAATTCCCATAATCTTGTTAAATTTACATCGGGAACAGGCAGACAGGCAAGCAACAGGCACACAAGCGCCTAAATGCTTCTATTCATACACAAAATATGCAAGTATGCGTGTATACCGAGTCCAAAATATTTTAAATGCACACATGGCAACGCTTGGGTACCCATACCAACTATAGCGAGCTAAAATGCATGCTAAATGCATATTAGCCGTGCCTTCAAAAGGGTAGAAATGCCTCAGCATTTGGGAAAAATTGAATTTTTGTGCAGTTTTGCTTGTCGGACACATACACACACACACATTTAAACGATCCCTAAACATAAAGAGAGAGTATTGAGAGCTGAGAGTAAGTGCGAGCGAGATAAAAGTTAGCCACGTTGCCGTTCTATCGCACAAGTCAAATGGAAGAGAGTGCGCCAAGCACTTTCCTGTAGAGTAAGAGGTTCAAAAATACATCATATGTATATCTTACTCCCTTACTCGCGAGCTTGGACCAGATGCCACCGATAGTTTTTGTGCCTACTTTCCTGTACTCAGCGGCGTGTCGTGTGAAGCGGGAAAGCCAGATGAGAAGTAAGGCTAGAAATTTTGCTTCGCACTCAAATGTATGGGCATTACTCATCTTAGTGTTTATATTGTCTTTGATATTACCAACATATTCATATTTTACTATTACATCCTGCAATACGAACAAATAATCAATTTTATAATATATATTATGCTTGTTGTCGTACTGTATTGAGAGCCTATAGAAAAAAAAGAAGTGATTAATTAATTTGTTTAAAAATCGTTTACCTAAACTTACAAATAACATACCATATTGTAGAAATAGAAGAAGATGATATTATTGAAACACGCTCATTAAGTAAAGAAAATACGGAAGAGATTTTGAAGCCGGATTTAAATAAGCTGGAAAAAATGCCCTTAAAGCTAGTCATGAATCCACGAGGACAAATGCGCGATTATAACTCTCTAAAAGAATCTATTAATGTTGAATCAGGCCTTTTATCACCTGACCATTGCGCTGAGCTAATAACTGCGCTGCAACTGCAAAAAGGCCGAGGTAAACAAATTTAATTCCATTACATTTAGCAATAAGAATTTAAGTACTACAACATGCACACAAATGATAAAACAGTCACACTATTATTATACCCTTGTCTTGAAATGTGCAACGCATAGAAGAAGACATATCCGTCCCCATAAAGTATATATATTCTTGATCAGTATCAACAGCCAAGTCGATATAGCCAAGTCCGTCTGTCTGTTTCTATGCGAACTAGTCTCTCAGTTTAAAATCTGTCTTTATGATACTTTGCAGAAGTGCTTCTTTCTGTTGAACACAGTACATACGTTGAAACCAACTGGATCAGAACACTATATCATATAGCTGAAAAGTAGGTTCTTGTATAAAATTTGTTTGTTTATCAAAATATCTTGACCAAACTCGGCATTTATTAGTTTTACTATACTCCTCATATATATGCAAACCCCTATCAACAACGGACCACTATATCATATAGCTCCCATTGGAACAATCGGTCGAAAAGAAGGTTCTTGCATGGAAATCTGTTTGTTTTTTCAAGATATTATTATTTTCTATGCACTATTTAACCTGTGCTTCTTAGATACGGCCACATCACTATGATTCTTATGAAAGAGTTGGGCCTGCAAGGGTATTAAATCTTCTCGTTTTTATACCCTGAACCCATAAAAAATGGGTATAAGGGTATATTGTATTTCTGCAAAATCCAAATGTATGTAACAGGCAGAAGGAAGCATCTCCGACCCCATAAAGTATATATTCTTGATCAGCATCAATAGCCGAGTCGATCTAGCCATGTCCGTCTGTGTGTCCGTCCGTCCGTCCGTATGTATGAACGCAAGGATCTCAGAACATATAAGAGCTATAGACATTAGATGTAGATGCTCCTAGTTCCCGCGCAGATCGAGTTTGTTTCCGATAATCGATAACTTACTCCGTTTCCAAGCAATCGATAAAAATCGATATCGATATCCTGTTTCTTGGGCAATTTTGGTAAATAACAAGAGCTAGAGTCACCAAACATGACATATAGCTTCTGGAAGAGGAGGCTTCAGGGTATCCCCTAGTCGGGAGCTCCCGACTAGAACCTCTTATTTGTTTTTATATTAAATTTATACACATACACACACATGCACATACTCAGTTAAACAAGCATAAATAACTTAAATAATAGGTTTGTTCTACGCAGAGATAGCAAACCTAGTAATTTTGTTGATTTATTGCTTGATTTGAAAGGTTTTGATAATTAAATAATCTAATAATTTAATTTAATTAATAACATGTACCATTCGAACATTGCTTTGCTCGTCGCCGCCGCCGCCTCGGCCTGCTTGCTGCTCTTCTATAAACAACAACTAAAATAATTGTGAAAACCCAAAACAATTATAAATATATACATATACATATATCCAAACATCGCCATCAAGGAGCTGAGCTCTTTGCAAAACGTCGTAGAAAGGCTGAAAATTGGGTAGTCGACGAGACAAATGCCGGCATTCACAGTCCATCTGGTATTCCAGATTACCAACAATATCAGGCAAGGCCGGCGACCTCGCCGAGCATATTGCCAGCTTATTCGGATGCTGGAAAGCATCGGGTTCAACTAAATCTTCACCAGGATCAGCTCATTGAGAAATACTCAAAGCCAGGTGTCCAGGTGGTTAAATCACCCTGGGAAGCTGCCCTTCAGACTGGCTCGGCAAGCGCAGCATTTTTGGAGGACTCCAGATATCAAAACCAAACACCGATTGCCTCTCAAGCGTCACCTGTGCATTTCAATCAAGATGTCACCGATTTTCCCAGTTCAATACCAGAGTTGCCGTCACGACAGCCTGCCCCTTATTATGGCTTATCGAACAACGTACAGGATCCGTATAAAAATGTTAATTTCTAGCACTTGAAGTATATGGTATGGTATTTTAATCTGAAACTTTTGCTTTTAGCTACATAACATTCGTGTCCAAGGCCAACCCAATCAACCCAGCAATCCACAAAGAGAACTGGCATACAAGCCAAGCGTGGCACAAGGCTGGGGAGGTCGCAATGTTGAACTACCAAGAGGTAAAGGCAAATGTAATTTCAAAAGAATACAACAAAATATCATTAGGCCTCCTTCTAATTCTAACATTAATTTTCTTAGT